>NC_051176.1:294546982-295266149 GCF_013339695.2 Rhipicephalus sanguineus | reverse complement strand
CTAGCACTAAGATTTTGAAAGTAGTAATGGGTACGCCGAGAGCAAATCAAGCTGGTGCATTGTTATTGCCATAATTTGCACGTTGTTTATCTAGACATTTCTAAAGCGAATGTGAATGGACAAAGATTAGATGTTACGGCGTTGTAATATTGACGGTGCAACTAGCTGTAAATGTAGTCATAATATCGATCATCCGTATTATTTCTCTTTCAAAAAGCGTTTCAGAAAAACTGTATTGATAATACATTGTGTTTTTGTGCAAATACAAGTGACGCAAGCGTCGGGACTTTATGAATATGGAAGACGAATTTGTGAAACTTATTAGAGGTCCCTTTATAAGTCTGCTGAATAATTGTTCACCCAACACTGACACAACATTGAAGACATGTCGTGCTTTTGTCAGGATTACTAAATTTATGATGATTGATTGCTGAAAATAGATGACTTTTTAGCAATTATATACATGCCTTGATGCTGACTGTTCGTGTAAAATTATGTATGCTGCCTTCGAAAAATAGCTCTAGTTCATAACCTTTTTAACAGCGAAGCTGTTCTAGCTCGGCGGTAAAGTGTGTGGCCGTGCCAGAAAACTATCATCATCATGAACGGGTATGTGCCACATAATTTGAGCAAATCCCACTACTCACCGCTACGGCGTGGCCTTTAATTGCCCTGATAACGAGTACAGAGAGAGAGAGAGAAAGAAAGAAAGAAAGAAAGAAAGAGAGAGAGAGAGAAAGAAAGAAAGAAAGAAAGAAAGAAAGAAAGAAAGAAAGAAAGAAGGAAAGAAAGAAAGAAAGAAAGAAAGTAACAAGCAGAGAGGCAGAAAGAAATGTATAAAGAAAAAAGAAAATTCTTCTCGAGGCGGCATTCGAACCCGCGTACCCTCGATCCGAAGGCAAGCGTCCTAACCTATCAGCTATCCAGGCATGCTAGCAGAGCAGTGCATAGCATAGCGTTGTGCAGTACAGTGTTGCAAGGGGGTAGGAAAAGGAAGTGAGAGTTAGGAGGAGAGACGTGATGGTGAGGAGGAGCGAAACGAGGATGGGAGAGGGTAAAGCGTTGCGCAGAAAGAATGAGAAACAAAAATAGAGAGAAAGAAATCCAGAAAGAAAAAGAAAGAAATAGAGAACATCAAGGAAAGAGGAAGCAAGCATCGCGTCCGCCTAGCGACCGGATACCGCACCACCTGGCCAAGCCGCGCATACGCAGTATCCAAGCCACACCCACCGACGGGGACATCGCGCGCAACCTCCGCTCTATCATGCATAGCCTAGCTGCGTCCGATCATGTCCAAAGATTCATGGGGCGTCCTAAGAAAGTGCGTACTCCTGAGGAGGAAGCCGCGCATCTCGAAGCTAGACTTGTCGGTCGTCGGGGAGTACGAGGGGTGACGGGCCCGTCCTTCGCTGTGCCAAGCTTTGTGCGACTTATTGAAAACTGCCCGCATTTTTCTTCTCATGCGAAGCTATCTTTGTTTCCTGTGAAACACATTTTGGGCCCCAGACGCCTGAATAGCGCCCTCTCGTGTCGTGTATGTCGCCATTTCGCAGACTTCCTAAATGGCTTGGCCCACGCCAACATTAGCTTTGCACAAATAGAGCGCATGGCCAAGTTATAACATCATGTACTATAGTCACGTGACCAAGTAAGAACCTTAAGTTGCAAGGTCACATGACCAAGTGATGACGTCATCTGATACTGTCGCGTTACATGATGTCAAAGAAGTTGATACGGCCAGACACGCCGCGACCTCGCCGGCCGCGCCTTTCGGCGCCGCGTCTCTCTGTGATCCGCGCTGCTTTCGCATTCGGTGCCCGGAAGGAGCCTTGGTCTCTGTGCAAATTTTTTTTTGCTATCTGATGCTACACGCGTTTGAGTGTCATACTGGCACAAACTAGCACGTGTTTTTCTGAGCTGCGTTTTTGGTACTGACACCAAAACGTGGACTATGTAGCCAGCTTCCTTTAAGCGTTGGGTTTGTTGCGGAAAACATTGGTTTAAGTTAGTGCATGACTTATGTGATGCTGAAGCACATATTTGTTATGACTCTCTTGACTAGTTTCGAATGTTTTGAATGAAAAGCAGTACCGCCTCGTTTTCCCGAGGATCAAAGTGACAGCATAACCGGTAGTCGGAGCAGACGAGCTGATCGAGTCAAGAAATTTAACGATCACATTTACCGGCTTTGTCAGTTCAGGGAGAGGAAAACACGACACATTCAAATCTTCTGCATTCCCCCCCTTGGAAAACGTTCAGATGCGCAGTCAATAAACACAATGAAATCGAACGCCTACATATACTCTTTCGTGCATTTGATCCCTCGAGATGTTCTGACAAGCCTCTGTCCAGCTCAGCTAATATAGACAAGTGTCGCAGTGGACGTAAGTTGAAGATTAGTAAAATTTCAACAGACGTAGGTGACCATAAACATAAGTAGCAGCTTCAGCAAAAAAACTTGAAATTACCGAACTTGTCTATGCTACTTTAAGCGTGTTTAAGTCAGTCAGAATGAGGGAGGAAATAGGAAGTCAGTGAAATCGACTGAAATGACCTTTAACCGCCTCGTGTTCTTGAACTTTATGAAATATAAATACAGTCAGGATCGTCGGGCAAGACTGGTCTCTGAGCACGAGAAGGTTAACCCTGTCTAACAAAAAAGTGGTGATTTCCTCCTATACCATGTGGCGTTCTTAGACAAAATTACTATGACGATGTGGTTAAGTTTATGCAATTTTGCGCGTAACAAATATACCTACACATTTGTTCCCACTTTTTCCGATACCTTTGTAATCTTGCCCATGTTCACCCTGAATTGCACAACTAAAGTGCATAAAGACACTTTTGAATGCGGCGCCTGGCATCAATTTGGTCATGTATTAATCTTTATCTGTCTCTCTGCGTGTATACGCTGTCAGCACTGAACAACGATAACACTTTCACAGCAAATGTTCATGATCTCCTCTTTGTGCGGCAGTCAGTCGGGAAGAGCGTCCGCTTCTGCAATTCTAGAAGTCCTAAAATGGAACGAGTTTCAAATTGATGCTGACTCACTACCAGTTCCGCTGAAACTTTGAGTTTGCCGTGTGGCAAAACGTGATGCCCGTTCGTGTTTAATAGATTCGGTGTTACGTCGTACCTATATGAATGTATACCAGCTTATCTCCTGCGACGTCTAAATGCGTTCTCGCCCAACTCTGGCAGCACTCCAAGAGAACGGGAGCTCCGTACACGTAGTACGTCCGTATTTCTCGCAACGGTTATTTCAACTTTTGACATATCGGTCTTTGTTTGGGCTTGGAGAATTTGTTTTGGGGGAGGTACGGGGTTTTGGGGGTGATGCTTTTCACTCTAGAAGATAGATACACAAGCGCAGGAACTTATCCTAATCATGTAAAGATAGGATGTAAGATCCTCATAACTAGAGATTCCTTGCTCACCGCATTTTTCTTCCCTTTATTTCAGTGACCGTTCTCGTAAGTTGTACTCTCAAGTGTCCATTTCTCGGCAAGCTAAGAGGATATTAATGTGTTACTTTCACCTAGTAATCTTGCGCAAGTTCTCAGTGACTTGTGAAGCGAGACTAGGGGTGTTTGGTCTTCCAAGTTTTACTCTTGTGAATGTATATCCAAATTTCGGGTAAGACATCTATGTACATTTTCTTTTATCCCCGAAGTTCTTATTGAAGGAAGTTTCCACCGAAAACGTTCTTGAATGGAACAGCCCAAGTGGTGTGATAACGCTTAGCCGGGGCATTGCAATCTGGGCATTGCTGCTGGTATTGTGTGGGGTACACGCAGCGATATAGCGTGCTGTTCGGAAACGTTTGTAGCTGCCTCCATGAAACTGCACTAGCGTGCGTGAGAGACTCGTGCGGTGAGGGCATGTTTCCTGAGCTGCAGTGCGCTGAATTATTGTTTGGGTATCGACTCCGAGCTCTCCTCGTCGCGGTTGTCTCGTTGTGAGGCTCGGTGAGTGTGCGCTAGAGCCGAGGCTTGGGACCTCTGGTTCCTGGCGACGGAATCGTGACCTGGCGTTCATACTGTTGTGGCTGTTGCAGGAAGGGTAGATGCCTTTAAAATTCTACGCCCGTGGTGCGTAATAAGGCGCCTGCAACGTGATCCGCCTCGGCCGGCGCCTTTTTTTCTTCCTTCTTCTTCGTCCTCATCAGGCTGCATGGCGTTTTGCATGCCACCCACATGTTCGTAGTAGCGCAGTTATGACATGCCTCGTGTGAGCCCGTAATTATCGTGACGTGTCCTTTCTGGGGGCCGAGACCATGGCTATGGTTGTGACCGAATCTTCGGCACATGTGGTCTTTCGTGCAAGGGTGTCTGTGTGCTGTATCGTTGCCGCGGTGATCTCAGGGAGGGCGTGAAAGCAGCCGGGAGCAACCGACGAGTTTGTCACGGACATGCGCGACTAGCGCAGAAGCTGCAATGACCAATCTCGGAGGCTTTATATCTCCGCTTAACAAAAATTACTTCAGGGTGCTGCAACAGAGGGCGACACAGTGGACCGGTGTGCTCCAACCCCGCAGGCTGTCATCGCAAAAAGAGCCACGTTTTCGACTTCAGGCGACACGCTGCCCCATTCCAGTCCACCATAACAGTGGTCATCCTTCGAGCGTCATCGTCACGTCAACAACACAATGCCGTCTCCATATCCTTTAGTTATAACGCCGTCATTTCACGTTGGTCCATTCCACATTGTTAATCATTCGCGTTAATGCGGGAGTCTCACATGTTCGAGCTTCGCAAGTTTATGTTTAGCCTGGCTTTTTACGACAAAAATATGTCAAACATCGCAACTTGTTTATATATATATAAAGGGCCCGTTTTTTGTTTGGCACAACCGTATGAAGGCAGCAGATATTGAAGCCAAGGGGTTATTTCAGGTTTTTAAATTAATTGAAGTGATTAAGAGATAAGGGAAAATGAACGTGGGTAAAATACAATTCGCCGCCGGCGGGGATCGAGCCAGCGATGAGCTGTATTTTCGTTCACCTTGAATCGTCTTCAGTTCATCTCATAATTAGTAGACATATGTTAAAAACCACTAATAACACTCCCTATGCTTTCCTTGGCTTCGTTATGTGTTGGCTTCACATAATTGCAAATGTCCGCTTAACGAGAAAAGCGTTATTCAAAAACACCAATAGAGGCTTCGCTTATACCAATATCGACAGCTCATTGGATAAAAACATACTTTTTTAGTCAATCATAAACAAACAGATCAGTTTAACGTGTTGTCCAAGTGTAAAATGAAGTAGCTGAAATATCACGTAAGAAACAAAAATAATAACAGTACGTATTGCCTTCAAGAATATATGTCAGATGATCCTCACGTTTCGTTCAGGATAAGCTTGTAAATATTTTCATATCTGAATACTCTTTGCCTTTTTTCTCTGCTCTTTGTTGCCGTTAGCTTCTGGCCAGCATGCACGTCAGGTTTTTGTTTTTGTTTTTCTAAGTGGCCCACGTTGTCCGACACTTCCCTTGGAAAACTGATTGCGTGCATGCTTCAGCGTGTTTCCGGGATTTTCGTCCTCGTGAGATCATTCGGTATAGGCTGCAACACGAGCGCCCTTCACGCGAAACCTTGGTCGGTCAGCGTGTATACTTCCGTGGCTGCGTCTTCGCGAAACAAAGCCTGCGCATTCTCGGGCCGCCGCGAGTCGATCGTCCTGGCTTTGGCGGCGATATTTCCCGTGGCGCCGGCGTCAGCAGTCGGTCTCCCAGGCCTCGCAAGCGTGAGGCGCGCGGCCTCGACGGCGTGGTGGCATTATATGAAACTCGCGGGAGCCGGAAATGACGGCCCGTCCCGTGGTGCGTAATAAGGCGCCTGCAACGTGATCCGCCTCGGCCGGCGCCTTTTTTTCTTCCTTCTTCTTCGTCCTCATCAGGCTGCATGGCGTTTTGCATGCCACCCTGCGTACCGCACGCTAGCGCGCGCGGCAGCGGGCGAAACGAGATTGGATTCAAGGAAGCCATATGTATCACTCTCTACCTCGCCTTGCACTTAGAGCCACGCAAGTTGATGCCTCTGCAGTGATCTGTGCCTGAAGTCCTGCTGCTCCGAGAACCCGCGGGCAAAATCTCGTCTCATTTTGAGAAAGGAAATCGGCGCTATGTATATGAGCTTTACCGGGAGAGTCCATGCTGCCGCCTTCTGTAGTCTAGGCATTCTGAATAGCACGGCCAGCTACGAGCTCTATAAAATGTGGCATATGGCGGCGCGTTTTCAACTGTGCGGGCTCTTTTAGATGAAAACAGTGCGAGTTGTTTCTCTCCGTGACATTCGGCCGCATATCATGGTCTTGCTTATATTTGATGCAGCATAAATTATGCGTTTCCTCTCTGTACCGATGTTCTATCCTCGCCTTGTCCGCTTATGTAACTCATATGAAAAATTGTTTCTTTTCGAAATCACCTGACGAATTGAAACAACGGCGGTTTGGATGTAACTGCGAAGGAGGAACGAAAGGGAGAAAAAAAAAAAAAAACCAGGGTGGACCCACTTGGTAAAAGCCACTATTCTCACTTCTTCGCGCCGGGCTATTATGGTATCAGCGCCTCGGTTGCAAGACCAACATCTCTGCACATTGGCACGTCACAGGTATTAATTGTTTCATATCATATACAAGGCGGCCACAACGCTCAATAAATTCTAACGCTGTAATACGCTCAACTATGAAACTATCAGAGCATTGTGCGACGAGCATTGAAAACAACGAACAAAAGAAATAATATCGCGTTAGAGAACATATCGCGTTACTAGCCAGTGAGATATATATACCGAGACATATAAAATGCTCCGGAGAATTTTTCTTATGATGTACCAACCAGCCTCAATGACTACGTTGTCTGTAGGTTATCATTCATCTACATGATGTATATGCTACGTGCTGACCTCAGAACTTCATATAAGGGGACATTATTCTTTGCATTTTCGAGGCATCATATTGGAGTACCATGGTGTTATTCAAATTGAATAGTGTATGTGTTTCGTATTTGTATTGTTCTGGTGTTTCTGGGACAACGCTGTTTTATATGCAATTTTTGGAACATCTATGTAGTATGTGCGGTCACTTCAAGGGCTAAGGAGTAGCCGGCGGGGGCATAGCCAAGGGGGGGGGGGGGTTCAGCCCCTCGCCCCCCGTAAATTTTCACGCACGCACGCACGCACATACATATGTAGTGTAGAGCACTGCACGGGCCCGGGCCGGCCCGAAAGCCCGGGCCCGGCCCGGCCCGCGGGCCGGGCCGGGCCGTCCGAAGCGTTTGCCGGCGGGCCCGGGCCGGGCCCGGGCTTGAAGCTGCGGGCCTGGGCCGGGCCCGGGCTTGAGGCTGCGGGCCGGGCCGGGCTCGGACCCGCTCATTAAAAGGCGTAAGTCGGGCTTTCGAGCACACGCGAACGTTATGCACTGCATGGTCTAAGGTATACTGTGCCAAGCTGAAGAGACACGTGCAAAGAGCTGGCTCTTAGTAAAGCTTAGCAATAAAAATAGAAAAACAGTTGAAGTGCTATTTTTTTTCACCAGTATAGATATAGATTGGCACTGTATATTTTCCCTAACGTTTCGTCTGCGGGACCAGACTTTGTCAAAGTAACAAGTACATCGTGGTATGGGTTTCCTTATATATAATATATATATATATATATATATATATATATATATATATATATATATATATATATATATATATATATATTAACAGCACTAACAATGGGCCAGATCACGGTTGTTCCCATGGGAGGAATAAAGATTTCGGTCTTTTATTCGAGGTTGACACATACGGTACATTTCATTTATATTCCTTGGTATTACGTTCCAAAACCACGATATGATTACGAGGCATGTCGTAGTGGCACCGGATCAATTTCGACCACCTCGAGTTCTCTAACGTGCACATAAAGGTCTAAAGGTAAGTATCTACACGGGTGTTCTTGCATTTCGCCCCCATCAAATTGCGGCCGCCGTGGCCGCGGGAATCGCACCCGTGTCCTAGGACTTAACAGCGAAACAGCTTAACCGCTGAGCTACCACGCGGGCAAAGCAACATTTCGATGCATGTATGTACACACCGAATTTTCTGTCCGATCGCCCGCTACAAAGCACACGGCATCATTAATAATCATCATCAACAACTAATATCCTCTAGCGGGCCCGGGTCGGACCTGGTCATGAACAAGCGCACCCTGGATTAGTTTAGTAATGAACGCCGGGCCCAGGCCGGGCCCGGGCGTGGAACGACGGGCCCGGGCCGTGCCCGGGCTTGGAACCACGGGCCCGGGCCGGGCTCGGGCTGGGTTCGGTCATGTACGCCCGGGCCCGGGCCGGACCCGCGCTTGGAACCACGGGCCCGGGCTGGGCTCGGGCTTCATAAAGCGGGCCCGGGCCGGGCCCGGGCCGTAAAATCCGGCCCGTGCAGTGCTCTAGTGTAGTGTATGGTCGAACCCCCCTGGAAAAAAAACTTCTGGCTAGGCCCCTGAACATCTCTTTTTAGCATATCAATATAAAAAAAAACTCTCTTAAGGTTGATCAAGTATTGACTGTGGCAACACACCAGCAAGGAGGATAATTAAAACAGAAGAAGTTAAACAGAGTTTGCAAATAATAAATACAGATACGACACAATTTGTTACGTCGACAATGGTGACTGAAGCTAGGATAAATGCCTAGAAACTAATGCGCGGGTGAATTTCGTAGCGATTAACGTGCATGCGTTTGCTAAAACGCATCCCCGAGATTTGTAGCAGCCTCCAGTAATGAACAATCTTGTATGGGAAGGACGCAATAGAGTGAACCGGTCAAGAAAAAGTGCACGTCTATACATATGTTCATTAAGCTTCAGTTTAAGATCAGAAAAATTGCGAATTATGTACTTTTGTGAAGAGAAGAGTATTGACGTTGGGTCAATTAAACAGCGAGTCATACTTCTAGTGAAGCAAATAACTACCTGGCTGTATATGTGATGTTCTTTTTTTTTCAAGAAGAGCCAAATGCAGAAACCGAAACTGGGCTAAATTTCACAGGAGCGGAAAGCGTGCCTAAGTACTTAAACAGTCAGAATCAAAATGGGGCCATTCCTGATTGTAACGTGAACTCAAAAAGGCAGTTTCTAATATAAAATGAGCCAAATCCTGCATCTATTTCAATCAGACTGAGCCACATTCATTAAACCAGCGCTGCATCAACAATGGTGACCAAAAAAACCAACATGGTCTCATCCAATCTGTTTCATTTGTGTTCTCGTTGCTTTGCTATTATGTTTACGTTCCACAATTAGTTTTTCTAGGGCGATTTGGCACTTACTGATGGACATGATGTTGTAGGGCAAAAGTCGAATATAAAGAGTAAGAGTCCGACTTTCCAACTTCTTTTTGGCTCTTAGCGTTTCTTTTCGAGCTTAGCGATGCAGTATCATGTCCTTCTTTCGCTCCAAGACGGTATACTTGAAATAAAAGATTTATGAAATGAAGATATTGGGCACCGATCTATTCCTTGAAGAAGAAGAAGTGATCCGAAGCGGCACGGTATAAAACGAGCTCCGAAGAAGAAGAGCTGGAGCACTTTTCGAGGCCGTCAATAGATGCCAGGAACAAGAAAACGCTGCCGACAGTCCAGAATAGTGCACCTCTTGCCAGGAAGGACCACTTGCTCTTGAAGTCTAGTCGTTGCCATTACGCCCATGCGACGGAGGACGGCACCGACAGAAGCACAAGGATGATGTTAATTTTATCGCAAAATATTGCTATACCGAACATTCGAATCGTTTTAAACTTCTTTTGCGGCTAATTCAAGCCCAAATAATATGTTCCAATCTATAAGAGCCAAATACAAAGTGTACTTCTGAATACCGACGATAGTGGGCTATATAGATTTTAGCTGCAAATTTGAGCTATTTAGGGGATAGAAACACACTGGCAAAAAATTGTTGGAGCAGGCCCGACCATATTGGCAGTAGCAAAAAAGTGCGTTTTTTTTCCAGTTTCAGTTAAAGTGAATTTGGCTCTTTTAGAAAAAAAAAGGCCACATATGTACACCAAGGAAAGACTCACCCAAACATCCAGCAAGATAATATGAAGAATGCAGCAATAAAAAAAAAACCCCACAGGTTGCGTTGGGGTGTTGGCTGCGAGGAGTTTAGAAAGCAGCATTGGTACCAGCGCGCTTACTCTTCGAAATGCAGCTCTCCGCTTGAAATCCGAGGTTTTGTCGGGGCTGGAAGTTAACCGGACGTTTGCCAGTGGCTGATTGGCATCGAGAGCCCAAAAGCTGCAAGTGAAGAAGTGCCTAGTAAAATGGGTGGGGTTTCTTTTGAAGCCGGAGAAGTACAGAATATTATTTTTTAGGTAAGGCTCAGGGGCATGGGTTAAAGGAAGGGGACAGCTAACGTGGCACAAATATCGGTACCCTAAATACGTGGACATGGAATGGAGGGAGGGGTCCAGAAAGTTGGCAACCAAGTTCAAGGTAATTAAAGGTGCTAAAATAGGACGAGGAGACATCCAAAATAAAGTGAGAGAAAGAAGACCACGGTCATTTACAAATACGGCAAAAAGAAATTGCAAGGAAAAAGCTATGATAATGCAAAGGGCAGGGCTTATCTATTTGTGCGCCTGGTTTGGCTGCGTGAGGACGAAAAGCACTCTATAACAAACATGCGCAACATGGCGAGGCACATGTCTGCTTCGATAAAAGTCAGCGGACCGCTCAACAAATTGCAATGGCATGTGAAGATATGAGCCTACCAAGAACCCTAAACATACACTTTTGAATAATAATAATTGTTGGGGTTTAACTTCCCAAAACCACGATATGATTATGAAGGACGCCGTAGTGGAGGGCTCCAGAAATTTAGACCACCCGGGGTTGTTTAACGTGCACCTAAATCTAAGTACACGGGCCTCAAGCACTTTCGCTTCTATCGAAAATGCGGCCACCGCGGCCGGAATTCGATCCCGCGGCCTTCTGGCCAGCAGTCCAGTGCCATAACCACTAGACCACCGTGGCGGGTATGCACGTTCCAGAAGCGCAGAAATTCGCATTAACTGCTCAGCAATTCATATAAGCAAGATACGGTTAAAATGTCTGTGGAAAAAAGGCAGGGAAGGGATGGCAAAAACGAGCATCTTTACAAGCGTGGGTAATAGGAAAATATAGAATAGACAGCTTGTATGAAGAAAGGAAATATTAGGAAGAGAGAACCAGAATGCTAGACTGTGATGATTGTTAAAAAAATCACACTTTTACGGCAAGGGCGAAACAACGAATGCGATCAACAAACTGTAATGTTATACAAAGTAAGGCTGGCAGCTAACACTTTTAGATCCAGCCTCTCGTAACTCTACAAAACGCTGGTATAAAAGAATACGGCCGCTTCAGGGAGCGAAGTGGATTTTGTACGGTCTCTTCGCGTTGAGAGTGCAGCACGTAGAAGGGTATACGAGTCGTCCGCTGATGCCTGCCGAGATAGCGCGCGCGCCAGCGATCGGGACCACGCCCTTAGAATCATAGTTCATAGTTGCTGCTTCACAGATTTCGTAGTTGCGACGTTATCGATGTGGACTTTATAGGGAACGTGACGGCGACGGCGATGGTAAAAACCCGTCGAGAGTGTCATATAATTGCTATCGCAATAAAATACTGACTAGATCAGGCAGGCTTGGCTACGTTAATACTTGTCGTCGCTGCGTTTTAAAAGGGATCAGCGCCATAAGTTCCGTGTCACATCTCGAATGTCTGGTTTAGTGAAAAAAAAAAAAGAAAGGGTGAAAGCCAGTGCGTGGCTCCTCCTGAACGCGACATGCGATTTTTCTCAGTGCATCTGCCGGCCAACGCAACGTATTCTCACTTCATTTTACTTTTATGATGAATATAAAGATTATTTTAGGCTGGATACTCATCTAAATGAAATTTTTTATTAGAGGTGACAAAAAGACAAAATTTAATTTCCAAGCAGGTGCTACAACTGAAGGCAGACTCAGAACAACTGATACCGTGTACCCCCAAAGGCGCTCGATCCTGGCTCCTTTGTCGATAATCAGTAATGAATTCGGCGGCAAAATGCCGGTCTTCACTAGCCAGAAAAGCGGTGCGGGCTTCGCCATCCTGGCATTCCACGCGAAATTCCTTCTGCATTTGTCGTCGCACGCGCACTCGGCATTTCAGCAATGCTGTGCAGAAAAGGTTCTTTATGCAGGATTTATGACTGTGGTGCAAACGTGACACGATGGGATGAAAGATCATGTTTACATTTTTTTATAATGCAGGGATGGCCTGAATGGAAGGAAAGTTTTAAAGAAAATAAGAATGAGAACGGATTTGCGACAAGGGGGCAACCGCGTTGCAAAATTCGACTTACGCAATATCCAGCGCAGTACCCCGCTCGATTTAAATCAAAATGCGGAGCGTCAGCAACGATACTGAAATGCACCTAAATAACCAAAAATCGGAAAAAGCAGTAAAATAACGATGAATGCATCGTCGTCGTCCTTCGATCACTTTCTAGTTGTTTGTAGGCCGCGCTTCTATCCGAGCGACCTGACAAGAAAAATCAACAAAGTGGACGGGGTAGCCAAATATCGCGCCGATCCTTTATTGGGTGCTTTATCCGCATTGCTCTCTATTTTTTCCTTGAAAGAAGAAAGGATATTTTCAAAGAGCGAGGCTGGTGTGGTCGTCCACTGTCGTCGTCCCGTTAGTCCCATCTCCAGATACGCCTCGAAATTGTCCGCACCGGCTCCCCGAAACGAAGACAGATGGAGGCTGGGAGTCAAGACCGCCGGCGCTGAATAAACGATGCCGCTCTCCAGCAAAAAGCTCGAGCCTTTTCTCTCGCAGACTGGTCCCGCTCGTGCGCCGCTGCCTTGGAAAGCGCCGCCGTCCGCGCGGCTCGTGTGTTCCAGCGTCGACCTCTCGTCTCTGTTGTCGTCCGCGACGGCTGGCCGGCCCATTTGTCTCCGCGCTGTGGTTGTCCGTGCCAAGTCCGCCGCTGGGCCGATTGATGGATTGACTGCCGTTGCGGACGGCTCCCGCGGAGGACGGCGCTTCAAGCGCCCGTGGTCGCGCAGGCACGCGCGCCACTGCATTGTTAATGGGCGCTCAATAGCGGACCGGAGCGGTGGGCCACAACGAGCGAATGGATTGACACCGGAGTGTCGAGGCAGGAAGTGCCAAGCGGCCCTTTTCGCGCTTCCAAAATGGCTACAATGACGCAGATGTAGGGAGGTGTAACATGGGCTACAGCGAGACGGCCGCCAGAAGCAGCCGGGAGCGAGCGTGTGCTATAGCATCGAATGTAATGGGCGATTTAGGACCGTGGTTGTGAAAGCACGCTCCTCGATTACCCGTAGGTGTGACTACCCCGAAAGGCGCAAGTTTATTCCGAGATGACCGCTCCAGAGCATGAGAATAATTTGACGAATGAGCGACGGAGGAGTTTGCCGAGGCTGTCGTCATAATGCATGCGCGGGTATCGTAGGCACATAGACGCATCGAAACAGCGCTGACGCCTCTGCTGTGAAGTGGCGACGCCTGTCCACCTCAGGAGTCTGCGGTGTTTAAAGGTATGAAAACACCCAGTGCAATGCAATAGTCTCCACGTTTTTACTGAAATGGCAATCAAAAGCTCACTAAAGGCCATGGAGCAACTCTGCCAGGAGTGGAAACTCTGCTTTTTGCGGCGACCAGATGAGCAACTATCATGCTCTCGGCATCCGGCGGCTGACAAGCAAATTGCCGCCGTACCGGTTGCCAAGGGAAGCGGTCGAGTGTGTTGCTCCCGTTCGGCCATGTGCCGTGGCGGTATCCCCATGTTGTTGTTTTCAGCCGTCTCTATCGCAAGGCGCCGCCCCCGCATTCGTCGGCCCACATGCGATGAATGACTCCGCAGTTTTTGTCAGTGGTTGACCCGTGTCACTGGTGTGCCCGAATTATGAGCTTCGGCACTTCACAGTGTGTTTTCCGCGCTCTTTATTTTTTGCCAGCATCACTTTACTTCAGTGCCAAGGTCGTCTGCGAGCACTCGCCACCGACACCTACGGGCTGTAAACGAAATTGCAGCTCCTTCTGGCAGTGTAAAAAGACAAAATTTAATAACCAATATAACAGTGGAAATAATTAGGAAAGAGTTTTACAAACACATGAATCGAAGCTAAGCTGTTGCCGCCGCGAATTCAGCTCCTTTGGCGCGACGCCACAAGAACCCTCACGCATGCGTTCATCGCAAGCGACGAACCCGCAGGCACAATGTGCCCGGATGTGACGTTGTATGCTCTATGAATATTAAAGGTACAGCATGCACTGGCCCAAGGCTGCGCAAGCTTTGCGCGCGACTTAGCTCACAGGGGACCCATGCGCCCCATTGCACAGGTAAGCTGCGACGGGTATAAAGGCTGGCGAGTCGGAATTGCCGGTGGATTCGTGTGCGCTGCCTTGCTGCACAATTTGTGTTGGAAGTCGCGTTACCTCACAATTCGAAGCGAGGAACAATGGCCACAGTTTGCTCACGTCTGCTTGCGCTCTTCGTCACGACAGGTTCGCGGCAGCGAGTACTTCCGGTCATCTATGGTGCGATCTTGTACGTGTTCCAAAATAAGCACGGAGGCGTGGCATTACACCCAGCCGCACGTGACCGCACGCTATTGGTCAATGCAGGGCCGTGACGTCTGTCGCGGTTCACATGGGCCATTCGCGTGCGGCTGGATGTAACGCCACGCCTCCGTGTTTATTTGGAATGCGTAGAAGATCGCACCACTAGTGAGACCTGTTTGTCTGCGGGCGTGGCACCATGCTTGTGAATTTCATTTATAAGCGAATGTTTACTATATGTAATACCCAGCAGTGAGAATAGATGTGACAGTGCATTAGTTAGCTGTCATAATGGTCGAAATCAAGCCTAGTATAATCATGAAAACGTTTCAGTAGCTGCGGTAATTGCCTCCGAAGGCTATGGAATGTGAAGGCTCTTCGCTTGGGCGCAGTTCTCAATAATGCTATGCGGTCAAACGACGCCACTAGCTCAACGTGATATACCATCCGCAGGCTGCAAGAGGGTTTATTGCGATAACGAAACACCTTATGCGGCCGATTCGCATTCGCTCCCTAATGGTCGAGTGGCTCGTTTGGAAACAGCCGTGCATGGATCATGAAATAGTTGATGGCTTGAAAATGTGTTTGCACAATCCGCAGGTAACCGTTTATGCACGCTATTATAGTACGTGGTGGTATACGTTTAGCAAGTCCAAATGCTAATGGGTATTTCTCAATTGTAATATCGATGAGACGAAACTCGACAAGCAAAGTAATCATCTAGATGTTTCATTTCGGTTACAAAAAGTAGCAAAATAATATAAGTTCAAGCTATTAGAGTCAAACTCTTGTGCAATACGCAAAAAGTATTCTTTCAGATTTTTAAGTGGTATAGCATTTCTTTAGCCACCTTTTAAATAATGGGACCGACTGACTTATGGAGAACCTAAACGTAACTAACGTCACACAGGCCACATTAGCATAAATACAAAATTGTTCCGACGAAAGGATTTGAATCTGCACCTTCAGCACCAAACCCAATGATCTAAACACTGCTGTATTCGCGAGCGGTTGATGCGAGATTTGATCGAAAGTGTTCTCGCTGTACCTTTGTATCGATCTATGTATAGTGAAGGCCAAGGAAAAGACTTCCTGAAGAGAGTGTATATAAAGAGTGTGGCTGTACCAGGCGGAGTTAGAAAATTCTTTTTTAATTTACACAGTCGCACGCTGCCTGTTAAAACGTGGCTAAAATGTGGTTCAATGGAAGAGGCGCCTTTTTACCATTCTGTCGAAAACAGACTGGGTGGAGCATGTTTTCCTCTATTGCAGGGACGATTTTCTCTTGTGGGCTGTTCTCCAAAACATTGAAAAATGATTTACCATTGCATGATATTGTATTCGTGTTTTAGCCATAGAAGCGAACCTTTAAAACATGATATGTTCTTTCTCTTTGCCCTATACAGTATATGCCGAAGCCGCATGCCACTTAGAAATTTTGATTTAGATACTGGAGCTGTCTATGTTTGCTTTATCGAACAAATGTGCAAATTTCGTGAAGTGCTTAAAAGATTGGGCCATCGCAATGAAGTACTCAATGTGACAGACGAACTGCATCATCTGAAATCTTCTGAAACATGTGTGACACATAGTGTCTTTTACTGGAGTGTCTTTTAATAGAGTGGTATGCTACTGCTTGTGTGTAAAATACCCGCATTAGTAACTACGCAACAAGCGCAGGCCTCACCAGGTGGAACGGAATACTTTTTAAAATATCCCGCGTGAAGAGAGGTGGGTTCTACAAAGCAATGATGCTTTCAAATTTTACTTCGGCCAAACCAGCTCGTCTAGACGCTTGGCGCGTTTTCACAACGCTGACATAGTATTGTCGCATCACCGTTCCAACGAATGTTCTGCGGATAAATACTTTCAGAAAATACTTCATTCATCCGTTTCAAACTATCCTAGAATGCCTACTGCTATAGGTATTGATTGGGACAATTATCGTTAGATGTTTCCTGCTCTATTTTAACGCGAAAGTGTTTTATGCCGGAGTCCACCAAGACTTCACTGACGTATTTTCGTCACGGAAATACGTCAGTAAAATACAGACAACAAAAAAAAACCAGAAGTTTCGTTGATTTGGATGACCTGAGAGTCGAACCCACAACCTCTCGGTCCGCGACGATAGGAGCCGGGCGCTCTACCTTCTGCGCTACCGACGCTTTTTTTTTATTACCTGGACTGCGCTACCGACGCTCATGCATAAGGCTTCACAAACGCGTCTTATATCTCGCACACCATCTCCCTTTCACAGTGACCTGGATGATGGGGGGGGGGGGGGGTGTTGTCGCCGTCTGGTATCGGGGAAGCGAAGTACTGCATCATGACACTAACGAGCGCCGACAGTGAGCGCATCGGTAGTTTCAGCTTTCAGTGCAGCGAGAGACGCCAGCGGTAAGCGGAACCGGCGGAACGCCTCCCCGCATTCCCGACTCAAGCTACGAACTCTGCCTCTCGCGTTCCTCAAGTACTGCGTGGTATATACATAAGCACAGGCGTAGGCGTAGGTTACCCCCTTACTGGGGAGCGCACATCTTGGAGTTTCCCTCCTCAAAATGACGGCGCTTTGAATGAGTGAATGTCGAGTAGAAGGGCCATGCTAGGGGCTAGTTGGTTGTAGTACATGTTTCACACTTGCGACGCGCTGTTTGAACACGAAGACACACGAAAAACAACAGGTAGTACACACACGAGCGCGAATTCATGCTCGTGTGTGTACTACCTGTTGTTTTTCGTGTGTCTTCGTGTTCAAACAGTATGCCGCAAGTGTAAAAAAAAAAATTCGGCAGATCCCACGTACCGTGGGAATCGATGTTATGCGAAACATGCGGCTGGGAGGTGACTGTGACCTAATTTTCGTTACTGAGCGAAACGTTACAAAATGACGCTAAAGATCTATAAATTTTATACGCACATATATATGCTGAAGAGCCGCATGTGTGTTATTTAACCAGTTGTTTACAGTTGGGTAACGCTGCCAACGGCAACGTGGGTATTACCAACACCAGAAGCGGTAAGCTGATATGTAGTGTTTATACTTGTCCCTAATGATGGAGAACGCACGCACGTTTCACGAACCCGTGCGCATGTGTGAAAGAGGTTCTTGACAGTTCTAGAACAAGGTCATCATCACTGTGGTCAATGAGCACCAGCAGCTGGTCATGACTTGTTATTGGATCCGGTCGTGATCGCGGTGACGAGGGGTCCATATGTAGTGAAGTATGAGGTATAGTACAGTTGTTGGAAATCATGGATGCCTCGATCATTTCGTCGACAAATTGTACGTCGATAGAGCCGGCGACACGTCGGAACCTGAAGTCACCCTTCGCGTTGGTGAGGTATAGGCCGTCGAGGCTGGTAGGCCTGGAAAGTGCTACGTAGACCAACATCAGTGGATGGCGCTTGTCGTATTCGTAGACTACATGGACGTATGTGGCCTACGTAGCCTAGTCTACAAAGCGGCTGTCAATCAATCTGGCATCATCATCGGTCAGCATGAGCTCGCCATCGCCCAGCCTCCTAAGAAATGAAGAGGACACTGCGTCGTTCTGGCGGACTAAGTGCACTTCACGGTGCGATGATGTGGATATCATACGTAACTTTCGTTCCTCTGGGGTTGAGCAGTGCTTCAATATAGCTTGCTGAATCATAGGAATACAAATGTAATGTTTATTAGACTGCTATAAAAGCGGAGCCAACACTGGAACCACAGACGTTAATCTGATATGACGCATGTATCGTAGAAGTACACATCGTAGGAGTATCATGTAGTGTTTATTGCTTTCTTTCAAAATTAGATCGCCGGCACCATAACCACAATTAACGTTGCACCAACATTACGCCTGCATAGGCTGTTTTTCCAAACCAGCTTATAGACCAGGCGTGGCTCTGTGGTAGAATACCTGATTGCCACGCAGAATGTTTGGGTTCGATTCCTGTTGCGATCCTAATTTTCATTCTTTCCATTCGTCGGGTAAACGCTGCCGATGTCGGTTTTTCTTAACACTCTCGCATTTAAGTTACCAATGCCTGTTCTCGCTGTTCCTGGGTAGATATAAACTGTCAATCACCTGTGGCGCATACCCGTACACCGAGGCCCGTGGTAAACGGGTATGTGCCACACTTGTCTGGAGGAACGGGTTTGACGACGTACGCGACAGGACTTTCACGTTATTCATGTTATGACCCGACAGTCATATTCATCTAATCCCCTTACCCTCCCATGCCAATTTTGCTCGACACGAAGTTGAGAAGGCGATCATGACAGGACCCAGACGTAGGCGGCTAGATAGATAGATAGAAACGCTCAAAGTGCCAAAGGTTCGCTAAGCAATGCTTCGCATTTAAAAAGAATATCGAGTACCAGTGTTATGTGCTAGTTGACGCTTTCTTTGAGCGGGATTCAGCATATGCTGTGTGTAGGTGCATGTTAACTACTTCAGCTACCACAAGGGTTAAATAATGATCTTTCGTGCTAGTAGTCGGGATGGATATGTGATACTAGGCGGCAACGTGGGTACATCCACGTCAAACGGTGCTATAGCTGGCAAACACCAATAAACATTGTGCAAGCTCTCATACATCAATGTACAGAAAACTCACAGGGTCCCTTATGCATTCACTTAAGACGATCCGAAGGCGAAAGCCATCTTCTCTTTCTTCTCAATCGATGTATTGATCCTGCCCCACCACCCTTTGAAAGCGTTCTATACCTAAAGTGGTTTCGCACTGCCTCCGAGATCCGAGGCACATCATCTGGTTTTGCATTGCCTCCGTGCTCGGACCGCGTTTGACCAAGTTACGATGTCACGAGATGACGTCATCATGTGATGTTACGTAACCGGGCGCCATAGTGACGTCATGATGACGGCATAATGATGTCACAGATTTCGGCGATCTATGACGTCATGTGACGTCATCAGGTGATCATGATTTTTTGCATCACTTCGCCCCCCCCCCCCCCCCCGACCCTCTAATGGAGGACCCTGCACAACGTTTGCGTATACTATATTGGGTCAAATTACTGCAGCAAACAAGTCACAAGAAATACAATACGGATGATTCAAAATGTCGGAACCTTCAGGTTAGCTGTAATCTGTTGGACTCTAGAATCTGTATGCGATTAAGTTAGATGCTGGGACATGAGAGCAAAAACGAAGCGAAAAGAGTAGAAACTTGTTGTAGTCCTTAACTGCACAGAATAATGAGACACGACGCCATCAGTTTTCCCCAAGGACGAGCGGCGCAATCACAGCCACTATAAGGCATGCATGAGAGCAGGCTTCACGAAATGCGAGCTCTCAGGTTGGAGCTCGAAAAGCGAGCTGCACGACACTTGAGCTGCGCGCCGACGGAAAGCGGGATCGGCGAGCACCCAAGCGTCCGTAGCCGCCGGGCAATGCGAGCCGAACCCTCTTCCTGGAGAGCAGCAGCCTCCTGCGAAAGACATACGCGGGCGCAGGCCAACTCGCGATCCCATTCTAATTTATTACCTAATTTTCTTCGTCTCCGATTTCACGCATCACTCTTTAACCGCGTTTATGTCGTCCTTCCCCGCCCGTATCTTTAGTTATCTCTGTTTTGATTGGTGTCGCACTATCCGGCCCTTTCTCACTTTCCGGCCCGTTTCCATGCCTTCAGTACTGTGCAGCGCACTGTAAGCAGACTCTACGGTTCACCGCAATGCTGGCTCACTTATTGTGCTTTATACGAAGTGGTTCTGCAGGCTCAAGCAGGGGCGGGCTGCACTGTACATGTCATCATGAGCTCAGAAAACAACTCTGTCAGGATATTTTGCGTGGAAAAGTAATACGCGCACATCTCTGCTCTTAGCATCGGTGTCTCTGCGCGCAACTAATGACTTCATACACGATGGCTGTGCGTCCGTGATATTGCACTCGCACTTCTTTCTCAGCTCGCCCTAACGTCAACAGCTCTGCATTTCGGCCCCTATGCGTTGTGGCTTTTTTTATTTAATGCTTCTTCCTCCTGCTTTCTCTATTTGTAGTTCATCATTTGGACTTGGCTCTATGCTATACAGCTGGACACAACTTTTCATGAAAGCAAAGCTATTCATCATCTAGTTCAATGCGGGCGCAGCGGCTTTTTTTTTCCCCGTCCCTTTCGGCTGAGAGCCGCAATTTCAGGTGATTACGTTCTTCATTCAGGGAATGATCCTTTTACTCCTGCCATCCGCGATGGACGTCTGTCGCTGTATGCCCCCCTTGTTTAGCCTTATATATTATCCTGTCACCTATTTGCTTCGCCTTCCTATTAACTCTGTATCAACATCGGAAACGCAACTAGGTTGCAGTTCGTGCTACTACTTTTCTTTATACTGGCATGAATGAACACTGTCGAGAAATTGTAGTACAGACATCTGATAAATACGCAAGAATTAGGCACATGCGAAGATAACTGAACTTACTTCGATAGGAATGTGCCCTGAGCAAAAGAGCTGCCTCCTTTCGAACACGCTTTTAAGTTAAGGGTAGCCAGAGGTGGCAGAATTACTGCTATAAAGTGATCAAATTACATTACTATTTAATTTTCCGGAATTAAAAAAATGTAATTAAATTGTATTACAAAATTCAGCTTGCCAGAAGAAATGAAATTACATTACTATCACTTTTGAAATGTGATGAAGTTACTTTGAAGGTAGTTCAGCGTTTATTCACTAACTCTCGTCTTCGGCAAGAACATCGGAGAGCACTCGATCTTCAGATTCTGCCCATCACCTCGCCTCTTCGTCCTTTCTCCATTCCCTCCGAATACTCACTTGCTGCTACGCCCCCCGCAGAAGAGACTTGGCGCCATCTTTATTTCTGAGCATTAGCAGCTTAACTGTCGCGGCGACAACTTGTCGCCGCTTTGATGACGCATCTCTCCAACCTGTCTCGAAGCTAGCCTGACCTTGCTTGACTAAATAAAAGTTGGGCGGCGGCTGGACCTCGGACCACAGAACCTATCGTAGTTTTGTCTAAAGAAAAGCCCTCGAACACTTGGGGGACACGGCTATGCGTTGGAAACCTCTGCATCCTGTTGCTGAGCCGTCCGACAGACAGCAAAACGTCGAGCAGTCGTCGACCCATCTTGTGTGGAGTTTCGAGTGCCATGGCCTTCAAGCAACGCTTCAAGGCTCCGAGTTCGGATGCTACGCAGCTTTTCTGTGGGCCTACCTCGTTCCCACGCTTGAGGTTTGCCACTCAGGTTCTCCGGTCTTTGTTGTTTACCTTTCCTTTTTGGGTCAATTTTAATGATGCTATGAGGTAATCTGACATTCTATATTTTAGTAAGAAGTAATTGGGAAAGTGACGAGTAATTTTCTTGTAATCACTCGCTTGAAGTATATCATTGTATTGTTGCAGTGAGTCATGATGGAATGGTTTTATTTACAAGAAATGGGCGGATGTGGTAGCACGCTCGGGCCTTCCAAAGCACCTCCTCTTCTTCCTCCTCTTCTTCCTCTCGGTCTTTCGTTTGTCCGTTACAATAATACTAAGTTAGCAGCCCACAAAAGCAATTCATTGCATTAATCATTACAGAAAAAAAGTAATTTAATTGCTGTAATTTTAGTTACTGCCAAGTCTGAGGATAACCATACGCTTTCCTTCAGCACCTCTTCGCGTTGCAAGTGCCACAAAACCTGGTATCCTTTCGGACCGTTTCTATGCGCTCAGGGCATGCCTAACAAACAAACTCAACGTGAAATTCGGTCGTATAAACGCTGAAAAAGGTACTTTTTTTTTCGTTTACTGTGAATCGAGAGAACCGGACGCTGAATCCAGCGTATATCGAGAAAAACTTTGCGGCCATTCAACCCGCCATCTGCTCTCTAACGATACACACCTGCCAGAGCGTGCTGTTAACTTGTCTTCGTACATTTATTCGTTCCATTTCTGCTGTTAAACGTGTTACAAGTTGATTAGTTTTTATTGCATTGTTCTGAAACTCGATTTATGCCCCTTTAAGACAGACTAAATGCAATCGAATGAAATACGGAGTGACTTAAAGGCTCCCCATAACAGGAACAGAGACACGGTGGCACATGTTCAGGTTGATTTTTAACAAAATCAACATGAACTTACTGTACTCGTATAACCAAATGCGACAGCCGGTCGCCTCCGAGACTAAAGAAAGAGTATACCGCTCGTGCACTAGCAACGTTCTCCTCAGGCGGCGCCACCGGCCGCCCGGCTCATTGCGTCAGTCTGGAGCGCGCGCTCATTGGTGCAGGCTTGTGTGCATCCGCCTTTGAGGAGGAAATGTCACGGACTTCTAAAGTTGTATACTACAGTTCCATTTATTCAAAGACCAATATCAAAGTAGACCTTTTTGGAATGTTGAACTCGTAATCGTCACAAGTGAGCGTGGCGACGGTAGTGTTGCAGTTTCTATGGACCTACGTAAGCGGCTTTAGATTGCATTGGCGTTTGTTGCGACGGTATCGCGCAGTGACAGTTACCTACTATGCCTGTTCTCCCTTATTCTTCCTCTACTGCCTTATATTTAAACATTCCCCACGGCTGTTCCCCAGCGTGGGGTAGCATACCGTACTTTTCTTTCTGGGTAACCGACCTGCCTTTCCCGTCTCCGTTTCTTCTCTATATCCCCTATCGTGATCCTAAAAGCCCATTTCGCTAATCGCACGCTCTGAAAGTCCATCGCACTGACCTCAGGGTTACTGTAAATACCAGTTTTCTCTTTCATTTTTGTGCTAAATTTTCCCTGTAGTAGTACTCCATTATGGAATATTCTTAATTTACGGACAATCTTGCATCGGACAGCTGCGCGATCCATAGCCTCCAAGCAAAGCTTTAGGAGTACACTAGACTTCTGTTGTGACATCCGTTGTGGCTACCGTTATATAAAAACCGTTGTATCGATGCCCTTGCGCTGCAAAACGCGCGTGTTATGTATACTTGCAGGGCCCTCGAGAAAGTTCTCAATAAAAAACTTGGAGGACGCTTGAGCTTCGCCTTCAAGAGTAGAACGCGATAGCGTAATCGGGCCCCGCGCGCATCGCCTTCTCAAGTGCTAGCCTTGCTTCGGCTCTCAGTGCATGCCTCAACCGTGCCGTAAGGAAACGAACGACCGTGCGTGTATCATTGGCCGTTTCAAACTATCCTAGAATGCCTACTGCAAGTACATTTGTTGTTGCTGTTGTTGTCGTCCTCTCCTAAGGGCCCACTAAGCGTCCGTAAGGGAACACGGCTTTTTAATAGGTGGCCTTTAAAACACCCGCTCGTTGCGCAATGCACATGTTTTGACGCCTGGCGTGATTCTAAGCTTCCGCCACGCAATATAACGTGTGTTAAGGAGACTCCTTCCACTACATGACATTCATATAGTGTTTTTTCCGAAGCAGTTTCAAGCAATAGCGTCGCTCTGTGGTAGAACACCTGCTTGCCACGCAGACGGCCTGGGTTTGATTCTCACTCAAAGCGAAGTTTTTTATTATTTATTTTATTTGCGCCTTTCTCGATTTTTTGGTCATGGACAAGATGATTTTTCGCTCACAGCCAATGACGCCGACGCCGACACCGGGGTTTCTACGAAACGAGCTCTTTAACGCTGTCGCGTTAAAAACGCATAATCTTGGGGGACACTTAAGCTTGGCCTTCAGAGTGGAATGCGATAACGTTATTGGGCCCTGGTTCGCATCACTTACCATGCTACACTTCTCGGTAGACACCTCAACTGCGCCGTGAGGAAAGGAACGTCTGTGTGCGTGGAATTGGCAGTTCTAGACTCTCCGAGGGCGCCTACTGCAAATGCAGATGCGAAGTGCTCGCTACGTCATAATTCACCGTTTTCGCGAAGTAGCACAGTTCACTACGCGCCTGTAAAGGTACGCGGAACTGCGTACCTGCACACTTTGTTGATGATGTCGCTGGTGGCAATAATTATGGCTGACACAATGTAAGGGGTGGGGAGCTTTAAACCGCCCACTCGTTAGGTAATTCACGCGTGCGACGTACTTAAAGCAGTTTGCTGGGCTAGTTGGAATACTGAACTGCGATGCAGTTCTAGCGCTTAAGGGAAATGGGAAAAAAAAGAAACAAACGTGCAGACACGGAAAGAAAAAGGGACAGTAAGAACGCAGGACTGTCCCTTTCGCCTAAATGACAAAAGGAAAACTGGCGTCGTCTTCATGAAAAAAGCCATTGGAATTATAATTTCTTATCCCCTTTTTGGATGCTGCAGTTCTGTATTGGTTAAATAGAAAACACAGCGCTATTAGCAGCACATTACTTTAAGGACTGCACATGGGTCAACAAGCTAAAGCAGTGACTTTGGGAAATTTGGTCTCTTTAAAGCCAGCTTGCGCTGCCATATGTAATCTTACACGCCAGACAGAATGCTAGCGAACCGTCCATATGTGCGCGTCGCACTCCTTGCACAGGTTTGCCCCGCATACTGGTCATTGGCCTGATGTGCTCGAGCGTGGGTTCGTTGCTGTGATCAATGTGCGCGAATGTCGGCGCCCCCGCGTTTCGCTAGTTCAAAATACTGGGAAACTATGGGCTCTGATTGCAAGAGTCCTTGTGAATACCGTTTTCACATTTTTTTTATTTCTTAAATGGACTGTCAACCGTCCTTCATCGCTTTTCTGTTTTGTATTGCAATAGAAACCGTACCGTCTGAAGTGTCCAACCTGGCAGCGGTTTCTCTAGAAAGTGAGTATAAATTTTTAAAACAGAATTTTTCGATCTGCGTTTGGTCTTCTGCCATTGGAAGGAGCCCAGGGGGACGCCCACAACACTGGTTGGTGGAGGCGATGAGAATTGTAGGGTCGGTGAAAATCGAAAACGAACCACGTGCAGTTATTGCGGGCTTCATTAGGTTTTGTTTAGTAATAAAACAAATACCGTAGTGGTCGTTTAAAGCACGCAAACTGTCAAATGAAGTATTATTACCACAGTCTTTCCAGCTTTGTTTAGTCAGCCTGAAAAACCACCGCAGTCGAGCGGAAAACTTGGTCTTTTCCAGCAAAACTAGTA
This sequence comes from Rhipicephalus sanguineus, assembly GCF_013339695.2. Taxonomy (NCBI): domain Eukaryota; kingdom Metazoa; phylum Arthropoda; class Arachnida; order Ixodida; family Ixodidae; genus Rhipicephalus; species Rhipicephalus sanguineus. The sequence goes on along the minus strand of NC_051176.1, from coordinate 295,240,544 downwards.
CGCCGGCGTTGTGAAACGAACTGTAGTGCACTCTTAGAAAAAAAGTTAGTAAATGGTTAGTAAATGCTTGCATTTACTAGTTTTGAGCGTATTTTACTACCTTCGCGAAATCTGTTTACTAGCCAGCAGTTAGTAAAGGTCGTAAAGTGCTGCCTTCACTAACCAGAAAGTTTGCTTGGTGTTTTTAACTAAGTAACTACTAGCCACCCACGTTGCCAGATCTTTCGTAGATGCGCAGTATACTTTGGGGTAATTGTGACGGTCTTTAGCAAAATTTAAACAAACTTTAACTTTATTGATTACCTTGGAATTAAAGTTTCGTGCTTCGTGCTGGCCCGCATACAAGCAAATATAAGGGCACACGATGATGTGTAGAAAACATCAATTATTCTTCTAAATCCTATGGTTGCTAACCAGTACACGGTGTGCTATCCCAAAGTAGGAGCATAAATAGTCTTCAAGCCGCTGCTACAGTATATATATCGGCTACGTAAAAGTCTTGCTATTCTGTGTGCTCTTGCGTGTGTGTTCTCATTAGTGATCAATCCATGCCTCTATGTATATTGCTGTCATGTGTAGTTAACATGGTAATTACATGAAGTAATTAGCGGCCATTAGTTAATGTACGAGGACAATGCCGCTTCGTTTCTTTTTAATCCTTTAGGTACTTTTGTAATAGAATCATCTTGATATGGCAATGCACACGCACATATAAACAAAATAGGCGTAAACCTCTAATTAGCTAAGTGTAGTAGAGTTAATACGGTTAGTAAGTTGCTAGCACGGTTACTAACAACTTAGTAATAGACTAGCCATTCGACCTAGTACTATTCACTCACTAACTAGGTAGCAAGTTTCACTAACCTGCATTTTACTACCTTCACTTACTAAGAGGCTAGTGTATTTTGTGACAAGCAAACTGTTAGTATTTAGTTAGTGAATATGCCGACCTTTTTTTCTAAGAGTGTGGTTCCACTCATGCCAAACGTGCAAACGAACATGAAACGTGCTTCACAGAAGTACAAAAGGTCCCTGCTGTTTTTCAGTTATGTTTAGGTGTTCTGTGTTGCATACGAGACATGAGAGCCATCACGGACGCCTTGGTGAAGCGAAACCTGAAGGCATAATCTTCTTCAATGTAGAATCTCGGTGAAGTGTAGTTAGCTGGGCCAGTTGGTATGGTCTTGCTTTTCGCACTGCTTACATCCATGGAACCTGGGTGAATACTGGTAGGCACTGTACGCATGAAGATTCACGGGCGTGGTTAAAAAAAACCCTGAAGTCAGCCGCGCTGCTCTTTGCCCAAGACATCTTTTTTTTGTTTTTTTTTTTGTGAGCGCCGGCGGACTCTGCGCTCGCGCGGCTCGCGTATCTTCGCCGTAGGCAGGCAGGCGAACGCGTCGCCGGCAGCGCCACCGAGCGCCTCTTTGAACGCGTGAGAAAAAAAAAAGGAAAAATTACTCTTTGACTCAAAGGAAATCTGCGAAAAGTACATAAAATACAATTTTAAGTTATATATCTTTGTTTTCAACAAAATAAGTCTACCTGCGAGAGTGTTTTGCTCCTGCCACTAGGTTGCAATCTAGTGGCATGAAGCACATCGCTGTTTGGTAACGCTAGCGGTCATACTTTCACGACTTTCAGAGCCAAATTAAAAATATAATTCATTTTTTATTGGACAAAAGCATGCTCGTTACCGCCGATGGGACAAACAATCTTCTCATTTTCACCACAATCAAAAACATTTTTCTGAGGCCTCGACGTCCCACATGGGAGACCTAAAGCCCGGTCGGCGAACGCTCTGCAGAACCATCAATAAAGTTGTTACCAACCAAAGCGGCAGACAGTCCCCTTAAGGGGGAGGCAGCCTTTTAGTTAAGCGCCTGCGCATGTGGCGGATGGGCTTATTTCGCAGCTGTACTCCAGGAATCGATGCTGACCACCGTGCCGGCCGATGCTGTGGGCAAGGCTACTTAAAGGGACTGAAAACCGATTTTTCCCAAGCCAGTTTTTTACGGTACAACAGAAAGCTCACCATTCGTGGTGCTTCTAGCTGCAGCGGTTGATCTCAAAGCACGTGGTTATTTTATAAGCAGTATTTTTCGATCTGGAAAGCCTCTAAAAATGTACGAGGTCGTCCTCAAGCAACGCTGTGAAGCGATAGCGATGCCGATAGCTCACCTCTCAAACTGTTCATTACGCTCAAGGTTCTGCTCTCACAAGAGTGAGTGAACAAGAGTAACTTGCATATTAAACAAATTAGAACACAAGCTTTTGATTGTACAGAAAAATCATTCAAGGTACAAGTTAAAGAAGTGCTAATGCGGGAAAACATACTGTTCGATGGATCATAAAAAATACTGATGTTAGCGATGGTAGTAGTCAGGCGATGGAATTTTTGTACTGCATGTATTTTATTAACTAAAAAATGTTATGTATCACATGTCTCTAATGTTGTAGTTTGATTATTTCCTGATGGATTGGTATTTAAGCATTTTATATACAAGATTTGTATAGTCAGTCAGATTCAATGTAACATGACATTTTTTGTCAGCTATTTTTTCTCTATTGCTTCTTTCGCTCATGATGGTCTGGATGCCGCGAAAGCTGTTTTTTATTTATTTTGCTGTACGAACTGTGTACAAGGGTGTTGGGTCCTCTGCCAGGCTATATGCCTTTAGCCCCAACATCCTTTTGTTTCTTGTTTCTTGTACAAGAAAACAATAAAAGAAATTTTGAAATTGAAAGTGAAATTGAAACTGTTATTAACCACCTTCATATTGACATCTCGAACTGTTTTTCGAATATAAAAAGCAGGTAGAATAACTTTTCCGAACGCTCGTCGTCACGTGAGGTCCCTTTACCGCCTCGCGCGTCAGGGGCTCGTGGCCTCCGCGATTAGCTCCGGCAACGCGTTGCCGGAGCTAATGGTTGGAAATGGAAATGGTTCTGCATTGCAAATCTAACATAAAGATAATTAACAGCGTACACCAGTAAAAGTGGACGTGATCGCCATCAAGTGCATCTTCACTTTTCTGCTGCGTGAGGCGCAAAAAGTAGTTTTGAGTGAAGAAATATAAATATAAATCAGCGTTTAACGAGAAAAACGAGGTTCGTTTTCGACAATACAATAGACAATGTTTCCATTAGTGGGGTTATTTCAGTTTGTGTTCTAAGCGGTTGTCTGACCCTTTAAAATATTAGAAACCTGTAGAGGTCCGTAGAAATTTACATGATTCAATGATATGAACAACAACCTAGTAACAACATAGTAACGCGCTCTTCTAAAAAAAAAAAACATTGACCTCCCTATGGCTCTTTGATAACCCTGTGTCTGATTGCCGAATAAGATTAATCACGTCCCGCCGCTTCTCCCTCATGAAGTAACAGGGGCGACCTGTGCCGAATCAAAGGAAGCGGCAAACTGCTGTCATCGCGAACGCGCGTGTTTTTTAAGCTTTCCTTGTTTAGTCGATTAAAACTTCTATAAAATTAAGCCTTCACAATGCTCTATTTTCACTTTTTCTTGATAGAACAATCAAATTCTAAATGTTAAAAAAAAAGAAAGCTATTCGCTACCGAGTGATAACTGTCCACTGTCCATTCGAGTAATGATTCCCCTTTTTGCGAACAAATGCCGTTCCCGTTTTCGTATTTAGTTCAATTTAGAAGGTAATTATAACTGCAAAGCGGAGGATCGTAGATTGCGTAAAGTATTGCTGATACGAGATCCTGTCTGCCATTTCCGACCAGGAAAATTTGTCATTACTCGTTGAGCTCGGTACAACTCACACACCCTGCAGTGTACACGGGTATAAATAGACCTGAGCGGAGCAGCGTTCAACACCCTTTGGTGATGGCAATTATTCAGAGAGACCTATGGTGCTTACCCTGCAAGTAGTTTTATACAGCAGTAGTACCTGTAAAATGGGGAGCGCAGTGTCTGCGGACCTCGGACCATTATGTTTCGCAAGTTGCGTGCTCAGAACTATTCTTCAGCCCTCTGATTGACTCGGGTCACGCGAGCACTTGGCAACCGCCGAACCGCTACCGAGATGAACGATTTCTGAAGTGAGCGCTTTTGATTCCCGCTGTTTAGAGGGGCATCAAATGTTCTTCTTTAACAAAACCGCGAAGCAATCATAACCATAGAAACCTGCGTACAGAGAGGCGCGGAGGGAAGGTGGTCTGAGTTGGAGGTGTTGAAAGTATTCCCTGCATGTATGATATTTAGGCTTTCGGCGTATGAACTATCATCATTGACGTAGCGAGAGCCCCCCCCCCCCCTTTCCTCCCGAAATCTTGTAATTTTGCACGTGTAAATACTGCACGCAGGAACATAAATAAAGGGTCATCGATTGCACCCCCCCCCCCCGGGAAAAACATTCTGGCCACGCCCCTGACTGTTATTACCTAGGACATTGCTTCATTCTTGATGTACTTTGTTTTCCCGCACCTCCTAGCTGGGCGACGCGAACGCCGCCCCTCCGCCAAAGTAGACGTATAGGCTAAAATTTGATAAATAAAAAAGAGTGGTGCGCTTGATCGCGTTTAAAAAGACGGCGACAGGTCTTTTGAGATTGGAAATATGTTATAATTATTTTTAAACAGCGGAAGAAGGTAGCGCACCAGGATTGTCTGAAATTTGTTAGAGCGTGACAGCTCTCGTCTAAATGCGTGCTCAGGTCTTTTATCTCATCTCCGTATGATCTAGGCAAGTAGCAAAAGGTTGAATCGAGGAACTTCAAATCAACACGATTTATTAAAGTCTTGATTTTCATAGTGCGCGTGGGTGCTCAGCTCACGTGAGCCGTCGTTGGGCCTCGACAAAGCAAGATAATCTTCAGCGAGAGCCCACCCAAGTGGGACTGATATAAACTAATTTCGATTGCCTTGTGAGGCCTTCGCACAACCTAATCTATATTTGCATGTAGGAGTATGAAAATATGAAACGCTTTAAATAATATAAATAGTTTTTATAAGATCTCTAAAGAAAGGAAATTGGCATTCAGAAAGAAAAGCGTTATATGATGTCATTCTTATTTTGCCTATGTACATAATTTAATGGAGCATTAAACCACGTTACACATTGCATTGAGAAACATTATATATGACTAAATGAAAAGTTCTGAATACGAGCTAGACAGAGAGAGAGAGAGAGAAAGGACAACTTTATTAATTTCCGGCAGATTGCTGGGCTGGGCTGGCAAGAAGACTTTTGTGAAAAACAGTGCAAATACACACAGACGAGCGCTTGTCCTGGTCTTTCCTTGTTTGTGCTCTTCCGTCATTTTATCACCGATGGACTTAAGCTTGTACAATATATAGCTGTCAGACTCGGCAAGTCATTTTGATAGCCTCAGCTCAGGATTATCTACCTCGGAAGCCGTCAAACCTGCAATGGATGTTCCGAGCGAAGTGCCACCTTGAACGAACATATTTTTTTCTCATTCTTACTGTTATTTGCTATACTGTACAACTTCCAAATTGACCAAGATTGCAACCAACGGATTGACACCATTGTTTTTTTATTCAACAATGTCTTTTCAAAAAGTACCAAGTGAGCACTTAATACCCTAGCTCTGTTGTTTATGTGTACGTCATAACGTACTAAACCGGATAAAAGAATTTAAAACTAATCGAAGGCTTTTCATTCATATTAGGAAGAAAAATTTGAGTCCCTACTGCAGGTGTTCCTCAAGGATTGGTGCTCGGACCTTTGTTATAAATAATGAATTATTGATGAATGCATCAACATATTCTGCCGGATCGCATGCTTGCCGACGACTACATCATTTGTTCAGTTATTTACGGTACTAGAAACCAAGAAGCTAATCACGACAATCTTGCTCGTGCGTAGAAATGTCGTGATTATTGAATATGAAGATACTGCATGAGTCTGCGTACGTTTCACTCTGTCTTCTTTGCCCACAGTCGTAACGGCTCTCCCTTCTCTTGAACAAGTTTTTAACATAATCTGCGAAAAATGCAATATGATATGCAAAACGCTAATCAGTCCTACTTCTATCAAGTATAGTGCAACAGCCCTCAAAGTATAATCGTCCTTATCAATCTTTATTCTTGCAGCAAAGCTTACGCCCTAACCCTGTTTCACAAGCTTGTTATTTTTTATCAGAACATTTTCTTGCGAGAGCAATTATATGGACTTTAGATGAGCATTTCTGCCGTTCCGTAACCGTCATGTCTTTCTTGGTGGTAAGAAAACTTGGCAACTATAGGACGATATTTGTCAGTAGCCTAAACACAGAGACGGTGGGTAGGGTCGATTGAACTTTCAGGCAGGTCGCGAAGCACGTATCTTGAGCGTCGCTTAATAAGGGTCTCTTATTGTTCCCACGTTTCGTTTGTGTCAGTGATCCCATGAAAGAGCAGACTGCCGTGACGTGATCACTCTTCGATTTCATCCAGTCGCGGATGTACAGAGTCAAGCCAACCGCCTCGAGTGAGCTTTGTACGTAACACGTGGACTCCCGAAGCTCGTCAACGGGCAAGGGTATTGCTCCCAGCTCACCCACTCTGGCATGACTGGCGCTAATCCTTCCCTCGATGTTTTTCTTACACTTCCTTATCGATCGGATATCGCTGGATTCAGTTGGATATCGCCGCACAGAATAAGAACATAATCGAAAAACATTTGCACGCTATTGAACAAAGCACTCGTGGGCACGGATGCACGAGCAGACAACGATTGACGCTTTTTTTCCCCTTAGCATATTGAAGCGAGCTTTTACGCACCTGTAACACGCCAAAGTGCGGTACGTGAGTGACGCTGCCCTTCGCATTGCCTCCGTGCCCACTGAAAAGGGCGATGTGGTTGTATGCTCTTTTTTTGTTTGTTTGTTTTTTACCAGAAATGTGATGCCGACACCGGCGCCATGGATTCGCAGAGAGTATGTAACGTTGCGGCGCAGGGTGAAGCCGAATTTCAAGTTCACGCGCAGATAGGCAGGATGCGTATAGCTGCAGCTTTGGTTACCTGATGACCAGAGGACCATGAATTCTGTTTTTGGGACGGATGACAGGAACAGCGTCACAAAGGCTGCTCCTGAAATCTGTAAGACGCCAAAGCGCGGTGCATGAGTGATGCCGTTCATTGCGGTGCTCCGCGCCCACTGTAAAACAACACAAATATTTAACAGCCAGTGGAACGTTGATCGCAAAAAAAGTACGCATACTTCTATAACAGTTGTCATAGTGCGTAATATATCCGAACAACAACAACGCTATTATAATTAACAACAACCATGCCCCCCCCCCCCTCCCCATGCCATTACAAGCCTTATGCTGGTAGCACTGTGCTAACTTCTAGTAGCGCGTACAGTGCCTGTCTTGTGTAAAGTCTAGCAAATCCATAAAAATATCTCGTGTTCATATTCAAAACGTGGCGTAAGCCTTCGAGTCCATCATTGTCATTTGTGCAGCCAGTGAGCCCCGCCATTAAAAACGTCCGCATGGAACCTTGCATAGAAAGCGAAAGTCTGAGGGCATTGAGTTCTCCTTCAATCAAATAAAACCACAATCCAAGTCGAGCTCATTCCTTTAGCCTTTGGTAAGCATTATTAGTAGGTGCTGGAATTTTACAGCACTTCCGGCGCAAATCTCGGTGCCGCCAGAGCTGTAAGAGCTAAAAAGAAGCTAAATGGTGGGGGGCTTGCTATGATGTCACACAGTGGAGCAGCGGCACATTCAAACATCTGCATCCGCGGATTTACAAATCACGTAGCTCACGTGGACATTCTCACTCCTTGAAACCAAGCGCGGGGTCTATTATACACGCCGACCTGAACTATGCGCTAGTGTGATTATATCCTTGCTTAAAAACATCTAAGCCATACGTACCTCATGCGAACAGCATTACGGCAAGCATTTACATGTTCTGTAGCCGTTCATTCTGTACGCCTGCAATGCAGGCGTTTACGACCGGCACTCATTTCCCGCCGAGATGTTTGCACGTTTAAACTCGCGCTCTCGTATGCGGGGTCATTGGTAATTGCTTTTGCTGCGCCTATTAAACCTCAAAGCGCAGAAATAAATTTTATTCTCGTTAGAAAACGAATAAAAAAAGACTAGAAACTTTCTAAATGTCCAATTTCGCGAAGCTACCGTGCCTCGCAGATGCATGAAAAGAAGGGGGGGGGGGGAGCGACGGCACATGGTCAGATACGAAAGAGGGAGGGCTGAGGGGCAGCGTAAGAACGGCCCTTGAAGGCAGCGAACGTGGATGGGCGTCGTTGAAGTGATAGCGGAAGAAGTATTTTGTGCTGGCCGCCCGAACTGTTTCTTCCGGCAATAAAGGAAGAGGCGCGTGCGGTGGGGGATTCGGCGAATGCGTGAGTATCTGCGAGAGAAAGGGCGAAGAAATAAAGCGGCGAGAGATAGCGCTATTACAGAAAGTTTCGTGCGCAGCGTCCCAGTTTTCTTCATTTATTGGGGCAGCCCGAAGAGCAATGGCACGGATTCGTTCCTTCGGCTAAATGCAGCGCAGTCAAATGAGATGCCTGCGCATATTCTGGCCTCTAAGAGAGAACCAAGGTCTGCAGGGGAGAATTCGGTGGTGCATGAGCAAACGCACGATAACGAAGAGCAGTCAACGCGCGAAACACAGCAAAGTGACGATAATGAAGGCACAATAGGTGAAAGCCGTGTGAAGATGATGCTAGCACACTTATTGAAACTGCACTTGACGCTTTTAGCTTATAGCTATTAAGACTCAACTAAAGGAGGACTCATCTTTCCTGATCTAAAGCGTCCCAAGATGAACCTGTTGAGATATGCAGCATTTGCAGATAAGTCCCGTATGAAGCCGTACACCCTTTCAATATCCACGTCACATTGGCATTTGACCTCTTGCCAATTGCGAAAAACAGGTACTAAAGTTTCTTTGGGGCAATGAGACCTATATAGAGAAGGCTACGGTTTTATATATATTTTTTTTAAATTGTCAATGCCGCAGAAATAAATGAGGCGTTTAGTTGAATGCAGCTATTCGCTAGCTGACCTCAGCAACGCGCTTTTGGATAATGGTTTGAGCATTGATTTGACGGTTTCGTTAGAGGCATTTTCTTGAAACAGTACTCCGTAAATTCGATGTGTACACAGGCGCCAACATCGGGAATACTGAGTGTGACACGGCCCCTGTGCGGTTGTAGAGGGAAGAATCAGGCAATAAAAAGATGTGACCAACTCTGACTGAAAAAAAGTCATTCTGGATCAAAAAATCAAATTATTTTTCATATCTTGTGCACTGCCTAAATACAGTTGCTTCATTAGGCAGCAACAGATTTAAATGTGTTTTCCTGTTTCGTTTCTTTACAGAACATAAAACGAACGAAATATACATTTTACTCACACTTCTGCAAAACTCGCGGAGGCGTTTGTTAGGCTTTGTTTTGGAGCACATCGATGCGAACTGCGCATACTTTCTGACCTTGTGATGTCGGCTGGAAGCTTGAAATCTTGAGATTTATTGCGATATCAATTATACGAACTCTTTCAACTGGTCTTTGCCCTCGGCGTCGCCATCATGTTCCGTGTAAAGTTTATTGTCGATAACATCGCCCCGCGGTTTGTATGTTCTACCCGCGGGCAAAAAGCGCCCGAGCGGGGGCGACAAGCGCGGCTGAACCAGAGATGAAATGAGTCGGGCATCTCCGTCGCAGGGAGGGCGTATGCGATAACATCACCCAGCGTGCGAGGCTAGCCATCGATTGCTCCTCAAGCAGAGACGAAACGCGGCCGCCCGTCTTTTCTCGGGCGAAGGTGCGTGGATGCCGGCGGAGGCGGGCGAGTGCGGGGGGAGGGGGTGCTGTGTCGCTCGATCAGAAACTGTGAACTTTGCGGATAAGGGCGCGTTCGCAACCGCTGGCGCGCGCCCTATCTCGGCAGATGTCACCAAACGGCTCTTACGCCCGTTTACGTGCTGTGCTCGCACCGCTTCGCGTTGAGACAAGCGACTGCACGGAAACCGCTGGTCTCCCTGATGCGGCCGTATTCCCTTGCACCAGCGTTTTACAGCGGAGCTGTCAAAGACGAGCACAAGCATCGTCCAGCAGACAAGACAACATGTAAGAACATAGAAACACGCACATATGCGATGCGCTTCGTGTGTGCGCGTTTGCTTGCTCTTACGTGTTGTTTTCGCACAGATTAAACTTCTCCGCTGAATCAATGAACCAACTAGCCCAGCAACATGCCATACTGAAGTATCGTCCGAAGCCTAGCGAAGGAGAGTGAGGAGGAGGGAAGAGAGTGAAGCATCGCATGGCCATGCATAGTATATAGCAAGTGGGCGGGAAAGGGGAGTGAGGGTGAGGCGGAGTGAAGAGGGGAGAAGGTAAAAACATAACATGGCCATGTACAGTGCAGTATAGCAAGGGGTGGGGAAGGGAAGTGACCGTGAGGAGCAGTGATGTGAGGGTGAGAAGGAGGGCAAGCAGGATGGAGGGTATAGCATTGTATAGCGGAGGCGAGTGGAAGAGGGAGGAGATGTACGGGTGTTAAAAGGAGATGTACGGGTGTTATCACAGCCAAAGCTGCTCTCAGTAATTTTAAGAACACGCAAAAACAACATGGAACGCTTATAAGTGACTAAAGCAAATAGCACTTTGATTAACATGTTATATAATTAAATATTTACCATAGAAATATTCTCACAAAATTAAACTCACCGATTCAGTTTAGGTGTAAATGTTTGAATTCATTTTACAAATCATTTATGGAGGGATATCATGGCTTAAGCTGGTATTAAAGTTTCTCAGTCGCTGTCTCAACTTCATCCTTAGAATCAAAACCGAGAGGCCATCATCATTCTGTGTCTAAGGTCAGTTTTGATGAAGGTTGCCACTAAGAAAACTCGCTGGGCCTCCGCGTTTGTTCTCGGCAGGGCAAACAATTTTATTGCTTTCGTAGAAAAATGTGCCGTAGGTTTTCTGTCGGAAGAGTTCTTTGTTGTTGTGCATCTTCGTCCAGAAATCTACGACTTGTTTACACAAGGTGTCGTCTTCCGCTTGTAGACACCGTAGGTCCAATTCCAGCTGGAGCTGCCCGCATAAAAAATTTTGGATCCTTTGGATGAAATGTGGCAAAACCATACAGTTTTACCATACGACAAAAATACGTCCCCCAACCAGCCTTATTACGTGGAAGTAAGGATGCCACTGTGAAAAAAAAAAAGATGCAAGAAGTATTTCGCAGGCTTTCACTGTTTATATGGACAGGACTTTAGGATGAGAGCTCGAGCAATTTTTTAACGCGAAAGTGGGTTTATGCCGGGGTCCACCAAGCTTTTCATGACGTATTTCCGTCACGGAACTACGTCAGCAAAATGAACGCGATCAGATGGCAAAGAAAAAAAAACAGAAGAAAAAGTTCCATTGACAGGAGTCGAAGCCACGCACTCTAGGTCCGCGACGATGTTTGGCGGTAGCCCACTGAGCTACCGCGAAACACATAACGGAGCTTACATGAACGCGCCTTTTATCTTTGACACTTTCCTGTCACAGTGCTCTTTGATGACTGGATGGATGATATGAGCGTCCCCTTTATAACGGGGCGCTGACATGTGTGCCACCAGGCTCGAAAAAACAAAAGCTTCGCTGCCTCCACAATTAGCTCCGGCAACGCGCCGTTGCTACGGCCATCCCATTCAACGCGTTACCAATAAGAGAAGTGTAATTTCGTCGACGCTTTAACACACCGAGAGGTGGCGGCTTAGCTCTCTGACGCTCGCTTGGCTGTCGCACCGGGTTCCCCGCTCGCCATGTGAGAATTAACGGCCAGGCTAGATGGAAGACACGACGCTCGTCTCGTTTCACGATGCTTTTAAGGAGTGCATATGGAGTATCAGTCTTTACTATGTGCTTGTTGATGCCATCTTTGCGCGTGATTCAGCATATGCGGTGTACAAGTATATCTTGACAACGTCAGCTGCCACAAGGGTTAAATCATGACTATGGGCGTTAGTCCTCGGTACGGAGATGTGCCACTAGGCGTCAACGTGGGTGCGTCCACATCAAGCGATGCTATATCTGCCAAGCGACAATAGACATTGTACAAGCTCTCATATACCAATGCACTATAAACAATCAACTACTTCTGTGACGACACGTTTCACTTTCATGTAATACCGATTCCTATGACGGAGGGATCAGCCATCTTTTTTTTAAATATTAAAGACACTTTTGAGAAAGGTCCAATGTTTATCAAATCGCAGATATCGTGTTAAGTTATGAAAGTGTAGCAAAATGACTCTGCTCCTCAAAACCGAGAAACTATAGGCAGGTGTCAATGTTTTCTTAATTTCAGCGAGGAGTTGTAATCACGAGCACAGCGTTACACTGCTGTTTACACAGGGGCTTTCGAGATTAGAGTTATAGATTATCCAGTAGTTAATGTGTTTACTTATGGCCACATATGTCGCTGCTTGTAAAATGACTAGGTAGGTAGGTAAAAAATTTATTTTTACTTTTGAAAGGCAAGGGGCAGAGGGATAGAGATAGGAGGAGGTTGCTACACACGGTAGTCCTCCGCAACCCTTTCTGCCCAACACAGGATGGGCAACTGGACGTCGGGTTTGAAGCTGCGCAAGGCAGCCCCCCACTGCTTCTCCTTATTTGAGGAACAGTGGGAGGCTGCCTTGCGCAAGGACGGAGGAGGGACCGGTGAGGGGGGTGCTTAGGGCACCCCCACATCACATGATTAACATTTGCCTGCGTTGCGGAGCAATATTTACAGGAAGAGGACGGGTAGAGAGAGGGGTACATGAAGTGAAGAAGGTTAGGAGGGGGAAAGGTGCGAGTCTGCAGTTGTCGCCACAGTACTTCGCGCCTGCGCGGGGACTTCGTTATTAGCGGCGGGAACGTTAAACAGCTGATGCGGTGGTGGCTACAGATGTCATGAGGTGTTATGAGGTCATCCCACACAGCAGACGGAGGCGTTATCGAAGGGGAGTTTGGCTCATCTAATGCCTGCGCCCGGACCGTAAACCCTCGGGCGCTAGCGTGAACCGCTTCGTTACCCGCAAGACTCGCGTGCGCGGGAGTCCATATTAAAGCGGTATCTTGTTGAGGGGGATGCGCCAGGAGGAGGGAAAGGGCTGTTTTGGACACCCCACCCGCTCCAATATCGCAGATGGCATTTTGAGACTCACTGATAGTGACTGAATAAATTGTAATGGTAACGGCTAGAGCAATGACCGCTTCCTCCGCCTCCTCAGGAGAGGAAGCACTAATTGAGACAGCAGTAGCTATATGGCCCATAGAGTTGACAACTGAGAGGGCAAAAAAAAGGACCGGTACTGCATTCGGCAGCATCGACGTAGAGCGCCTCCTTAGAATTAGAAAATCGTTTTGCAAGAGTCTTTGCACGTGGTCGCCGCTGTCGCTCGTGGTGCACAGGGTGCATGTTTTTTGGGAGTGGCGGAGTGTGGAGATTTACGTGTATTCGGTGAGGAATAGTGTGTTTGGTAAAGTGATCGGAGTTGGCCTGATACTGAAAGTAGAGCACCAAGTCGGGCTAGTTGGTTAAGATTCATTATGACGACTAAAACTGCGCAAAAACACAAAGACAAAGACGAGGAAAACAGGACAGTCCTGTTTTCCTCGTCTTTGTCTTTGTGTTTTTAGCGCAGTTTTAGTCGTCATAATGATACTGAAAGTGTCGTGTATTCATGTTCCGGTTTATGTTGGAGAGACGGGCATATTATGAAGTTAAGTGACCTTCAGTGAGTTCGTTTAAGGCGTTGAATGTGCCTGTCTCCATGAGCCGTTCGGTGGACGTTCGAATGAGTACTACGAGAGCGAATTTGTAGATTTTGCGTAACAGGGTGTTAACTTCGTTCTCTTCCCTTTTCAGAAGGTACAGATAAGGGAGAGAATAAGTGACCTTATTGAGGACGAAGGCTTGAATTCGGGGCAGGAGCTCTGCCTCTCGTAGCCCGCCGTGCTTATTGGATAGGCGTAGAGTGTTGTCCCCAGTTGTCTGAAGTGCTTAAATGATGTGTGTGTTTAGTCGATTCCGTTGTATGTGCAGTCCAAGCACCCTTAGCCTACGTACTTTGGGTACGGGTGTGCTGTTTAATATTATCTGCATATCTGATATGTGCTTTTCAGAGCCCCCATAGGCAGGGAGGAGGAGCAGGTCGGATTTAGTAGGTGGGCCGACTATATTCATCATACCCGCGCAGACCACCACCTTGTCAGCGGAGGTCTGCAGAGTCTCTTGAATGTAACCGTCAGAGCTTCCTGTGTTCCAGAGGGCAATATCTTCACAATGAAGTGAAAACTTGAGATCCAGGATAGATCTCAGGGTTCTAGCCAGCGGCATAATGGCGAGATTGAAAAAGAGAGGGGATAAGGCTGATCCTTGACGCGTGCCGAAACTCCCTAAGCAGTAAGAGAAATAATGCTCGGACCAATGTGAATAGTGGCCGTATGGTCTGAAAGGAAGGTGAATATGTAATTATGAATTTTTGGGCCAACGCCTATAGCGCTCAGTTCACTCCGCGTGGCGACGTGGCTGACGTTGTTGATAGCTCTATGAAGGTCGAGACTGAGAATTGCTTGAGTGGCTAGGCTAAAGTTTGGGAAAATGATGTCATGCTTCAGGCGAAGCATGACATCTTGGCTAAAGAGGGATTTACGGAAGCCTATCATTTCGTGAGGGTATAAGTTGTGTTCTTCTATGAATTTGTTAAGGCGGTTGAGAATGACGTGTTCACGTGTCTTGCCTATGCATGAAGTGAGGAAAATCGGGCGTATGTTGGCTGTGTTTATGGGCTTACCAGGTTTAGGTATGAATATAACTTTGGCGCCCTTCCAAGCAGCCGGTAGGGTGCAGGTTTCCGTGCAGTGGTTAACTAATTTAGTGAGGGCTGTAATTGTGTTGTCATCTAGGTTTGCGGGAAGTTTATTATTAACAAGGTCAGAGTCTGGTGTGGAAGTGGTGCGAAGCTTCGCAAACACGTGTCTAGCCTCAGTCTCCGTTATAGGACTATGGAGATGATCATGATCTGATGCTCCGGCATATTAAGGTGCCTTGCATACATATGCGGGGGGCAGGTGTTTGTCGCGAAGGTTGTTAAAAAGGGCGCTTAAGTTGTCTTTGTGCGAGTGAAGTAGTTTGTTAATGCGATGGTTATTTGTGGTGCGCGATAAGGTAGAGTCCAATAAATGCCTTGAGAACTGCCACGTTCTCCTGCTGCCTAGGTGGCCAGGTATGCTTTCGCATTTTGCTCAAATTGTTGGCATGTGAGCTGTATCGCGAACTCCTGAATTTGTAAATCTAGTCTCGCAATTCTCAGTTTGTCTGCGATGGTGTCGCCTCTTCTTCAACCGTTTGAGGAGAGACTTCTTAGCATCCTACATGTGAAGAAGTCGGGAATCAATCGTTGTGAAAGGCGTGCCAGGTGACAAGGTGGCGGTATGGATTTCTGTGTCGGTGTGCAGTTGTTGCACCCATTCGAGATGTCCTCTTTCTCAGTAGGCGCCGAGTATTGACGGGTTTCGCTGAACTTGTTCCAGTTAATAAGGCTCAGGAGCTTGGGAGCTAGAGCTTTGTGTCGAAAGTTTGAAAAAAATTACACCATCTCCGCTAAAGAGAACCATGTGTGGATGCGAAGCAGCGGGGAGATGGTTAGCTTGAGCCGCGGATGGTGTAATCTTATTGAGGACGAACTAGAATGTATAAGAGAGACAACGCCGCTCGACGTTGACGTTTCGATTCGGCTTCGCGTTGCTGCGCCGCCTCGAGATCCGCCGCTCGACGTTGACGTTTTGATTCGACTTCCCAAGCCCAGAGTTCAGGGTCCGCTTGCCGCCGTTCACTTTTCCTTTCGATTCGCGAGCCCGAAGTTCGGGACCGCCACGTGCCGCTCCCGTTTCGCGGCAGCAGCCCGAGCGCTCATCGCGGCGCTGCACAGGAGAGGGAATGAGGCGCGCTCGCTCCGTCGTTTTCATACCGCGGAACAACCGTGGCGCTCCCAGCGGAGTATGCAGCTGTCGCACCACCTGTCGTGCGCGCCGCTCCGCAGAGTAGAGAATTCCTAGAGGAGAGAGGGGGAGGGGACGCGCATGCGCAGTGGGGGGTGGACGTGCGCACCGCTCCGTAGAGTAGAGGATTCCTAGAGGAGAGAGGGGGGGACGCGCATGTGCAGTGGGGGGTGGACGCCGCGGGAAGGAGGGAGGGAGGGACAAAGCCCCCACCATAGGCTGCTTCGCATCTAATAACGTAGTGGTCACTCCTGAAGTTAATGTTAAGGTTAGTCCATGTGACACGCTGAAGGCGATAGGTGAGTGTAAAGACAGGAGATGTACCTTTGGCTACACTGTCACTTAATCTGGTGGGTATATCTATATCGTTGTGTAGGGTGAGGCGGTGGTCCTGTATGTGTACCCATTAGGCCCTACCCTCGAGTGTCGAAACAGAGCGGCCCCATGCTTGATTTGGTGCAATGAAGTCACCAATTATTACAAGAGGGTGACGTTGTGCAGTCGCAATGGCTTGGGCAAAGAGAGTGTTGAATCGATGGTGTTTTGCCTTCGTACGTTTAATACGTATGAAGGTGACGCTTGAGTTTTAAACGGAAGGACCTCCAAAAAGTCGTGTTCCACGTCGATGCCGTCCAAACTAGAATGAGTTACCGTCAAGTGTTCTTGCGTTAAGACTGCAGTGTCAGGTGAATTCACAGATTTAGTTTGTTGTACAAAAATTCGCAGCTTCACCGCAAAGGCGAAGCAATGAATGCGATAGCAACGAATTGTAGTGTTACTCGAAGTGAGGCTGGCAGCTACCTGTTTCGTATCCGATCTCGCGTAACTACAAAACGCTGGTGTAAGACAGTATTCTCTCTCCAGGGAGAGATGCTGTCCGCATAGTCACTTCGCGTTAAGAGCGCAGCACGTACAAGGGTATACGAGCCGCCCGCTGTGATGGCTTCAAAGTTGCTCTTCGCGCGACTCTCCCCTCCCCCCCCCCTCGCGTCTTCGCGTCTTTTAAGGCTCGTTAAAGACGGGCGGGGCGTTTCCTGTCTGCTTCACCGGCAGGCCTCCCGAGCGGGGTGATGTTATCGCATGCACCCTCCGAGCGACGGAAATGGGCCGGCTCGTTTGACCTCTGCTTCGGCCGCGTTCGTCACCCCCGCTCGCGCGCTTTTACCCGCGGTAGAACGTACAATGCGCGGGGGGGGTCTTATAAATTTGGACTTTATACCGGAAGGACATGACGCCGACGGCAACGGTGACGGCAAAAACCCGTCGAGACTGTGCATATAATTGCTATCGCAATAATATACCCCGGAAAGCTTATGCTCCCGTGGCTCTCCTGCCATGCAATGACCGTAGGGGGATTGGGGGATGAGGCCAAATATTATTGAACATTCGCTTTTGTTCTTTCGGAACCCCCTGCAGTTCCATTGCCTGAGCACGAAGTTAGAGCGATGAAAGTTTGCACGAGCACTTGTACAAATTCTAGAAACTTGTCAATTTTTTTCATTTATGGCAGTTTGGCTGTTCTCCAGAACGAATATTCGCGTCTCTGTGTGAGAAATCTTGCTCTCAATGACACCGAATTTTTTTCTGGGTTTTATATTCAAGAGGGTTTATCCTGTCGCGAAAAGTGAGTCATCGAGAGATTCATCCTGGCGCGGTGTAGCAAGGTCTTTGCACTTACTTGAAGGGGGCAGGGAAGGATGGAAGGAAGAATACAAAAGGGAGAAGGCAGGGAGGTTAACTAGACACCAGTCCGGTTGGCTACCCTACGCTGGGGAAATGGAAATGATAGTGGACAGACAAGACAGAGAGCGAGAGAGGAGCGAAAAAGCGAAAAAACAAAACGAAAGAAGGAAATATTGAATAAATGCGCTGGCATGCATGTGGCGGTGGCACTGTACAATAGTCACAGGCGTTCACAAAGACTCGTAATCTTAAAAAAGTGCATGGTAGGTAGGTGTCTCAAGAGATGGGGGTGTAGTCTCCATGAGAGGAGGAGGAGGAAGTTTAGATGGTAGGAGGTGAGTTAGCAGGAATGGAAGGTCGGGGTGCGGAAGGCTGTGAAGATGTGCTAAGGGACATCCGGGATTGAAGCTGAAGTTTTCGCTTTTGAACCTCCGCCTCTAGACTGGCGTTTTCAGCTAGAAGTTTCTCTAGGCTACCATTTTGAGATGGGGAGCAGTTAGAGGAAGCTGCCTGTGCCCAGCTTAGCTTGAATGAGTTTTGCGGAGGGCTGGTGGGATGGGGGTTCGTTGATAGGGGTGGTCAGTCATGTGCTTTGGGAGTCGAGTTTGGTCCCCGTCTCTTGCTCCTGCTACGACTCCTCTGCTGGCCACGGTCTTCCGATCGATGAAGAAGCATGCGTGGGCGTGGAAGGTATCGGGGATTTAGGAGCCTTGGTCTTGTAGCGCTGTTTGCACAGCGGTGAACCAGTGAGGTAAGCTCCACCACACAAGACAGAGACGGGTTCGCACTCATGGTCCATTGAAGAGTCCTTGAGTCCGCATTTGTGGCAAATGGGATTGGTAGTGGAGGGGCAGATGTCTGGTCGATGTCCGATTTTGCGGCAACGGGTGCAGCCCTCCACCCTTAGTCGGAAGGGAAGGCAGCGAAGCGCGCAACCTTCGTAGTTGAAGTAAAAAGGGAAGCGGGAGCCGCGGAATACGACCAAGATGGTTTCGGTGGTGCCCAGTCGGTGCGCTGGCCCAATGGTCATTGTTAGATTGCACCTTTGGAGGGTGGGAAGGATTTCCTCCTCAGGGTAATCCAGAGGGAGATGCAACCTTACACGGTAAGAGTTTATAGAGTCGGAACATCGGTGGCGACTTTGTAGAGGATGCCGTCGAAATTGGAGGTCCTGATGTTGTGGTATAAATTAGCTCAGTCCATGCTTGATGTGCTCACGAGCACTGTGTGATTTGTAGGGTTTACCCTAAGCTGGTAGGGCCAATTAATGGCAGTCCAAGCGCTTTGAGAACGAGTTGTTGTTAGACGCAGGGATCAGCTTGGTATAGTCGAGGCGCCCGCGTATCCGTAGAATCACCTGCTGTTGTCGGTGCATGTGCAAAACACGTCAGAAATCTTTTCTTCAATGGATGAGTTGAAGACCTTTTAGCCGCGAGAAACTTTCAGAGCAATTTCAAGCACCTTCAGGTTTCCCAGTCATATTCAAAGTCATTGATTATATTCTTAGAAGAATGAACCTTTCTATATCGAATAGACTAACTATTCGCAGTAGTGAATTATGGTCACCATTTTCTTCTACTGACACTAAACTCTGCTGTTTCGTTTTTCCTGGTTTTTCTGGAATATATCTAACCGTATCCCCTTTGTTTGAATGCGACTTGATGTGTTGATACATCACTGCACTCCTTAAAAGCGGGCTGCATGCACCAGGCAAACAAAAACAAAAAAAACGTTCATCGCGAAATTTTTCTCGCCGCGTAGGGTCCTCATCCACACTGCTGAACATGCTCAGCTATCCTCTCATCAAAGACAAACAGCACTTCTGTATAATGCACGCACGTATTGGTGTCCTTTATTTTGCTGTTGTGCATGCAACCACATCTGCATTGTGCACTTTTACACGTCCACGTGCTAGGGGCAAGCACATAAGGCACGTTCTTTCAGGGTCAACTTTTGCGTATGGAGCGTCGTCTTGCAGTAATGCATCCTAGAACATGATGAAACTAGCAGCAGCGCCTTTGGTAAACATTTCCCTTCCTGTATTCAGCTTTTCACCGAAAAGGTTTTTTTGTGTGCGTGCCCGCGTGCGTGCACTTATGTGTGTATGTGTGTGTGCGTGTTGCTTAAATCTGGGGAGACGTTCGATATTTTTCTGCGCCGGCACCACCGAGGACATGCCTTCCAAGCAAGTAGAAATGTGCTTCGACCGCTACGTTGCCGTTATGTGGGCGGGCTTACTTTACAGAACACGTGTCGCTGCAGGTGAAATCAGCTCAGCCACTTCATTTTTTATTTTTTCTTGTTCCTGGCTGGATGAGCTAAGCACGGTGTTCGCACAAAACGAAATACTTTTGCGTGCCTGCTGGTGCAGCAGTAGCAAACGCGTCTGTCTTCCCACCGCAGTATTTTTGCGCTATATTGCTTGTCTGCCGCTTGACTATCTATTTTTTTCCTCGTAAGAAAAGAGATCGAGGGACAGTGCAATTGCATGGGATACGTTGCTTCGTGCTGAAATTCGGCACACCCAATCGGCATTGCCCAATGCCACGCCAGACAGAATGCGCGCAATCTCCAATCCCCGAGGAACTGGTCGCAGACTCTGGAAAGAGGCACGTGTGATGTTTGTGCAAAAAGGTGAAAACTCGAGCCTTGAAATAAACAACCACCGAAAGATTGAAAATTTTTAATCCAACCAAAATTTTTTTGCTCGGTAGCACCTCCTCAATAGTGAGAGCTGTTTGCTCGCCGCAGTGAACGGGTACTGTACGCGCAAAAAACAAGCTAACCTCCTAATTAGTTACGCGATGACAGATACAGTGCTGCCTGATATGTATTCTTGGTAATCTTTCATACTAGTGCGTTTTAAAGGAAGGGTTTAGTCTGGGTTGTGTAAATAATAAAATAACTGCTAAAAGGTTCATTACTGGAGAGTAATAACTATAAAACAAAAGAAGTTTTCAGTTACTTTCACAGTGGGTGTGGGAGCACTCAAAAAATCTTGTACCTTATTTTGTGCGCTATTTTTGAAGATTGTAACTTAGTAATTCCAGCATTTCAGTACAGGTTTAACGCGTCTCTGGAGGAGAATTTTAGTGCTTCTATTATTGGTAAGGTTTGGCAGGCGGATCCTCCCAAATGGGAAAGCGCTGCTAAACCGATCAAGCCTTCGTTAGAGTCAGGGTGGAGAGAAAAATATCCAAGGAATACCAATTTAAAATTGCTTCATCGGAGAGAAACGCTTGTAACTTGAAGCAGTGACTATTGAATTAACGTCCGCTAAAGCAAACATGAAACGAAAGCTTGCATGGCTGACAGTATCTTGGTTTCAAAGAATTCTGAGGATATATCATAAAAGGGCAGGATAAAGAAACGACAGATCCCACTGATTCTGGGAGTCATGTCATGCGAAGCAGTAGACGATTAGTGGCCTATATCGAATTTTTTTTATTGCTTTGAGTCAAGCGTTGCGCGCTGGACCGCCTTCTTCGTGAATTTTGAGCAGTTATGGGTGTATCGTGGGCAGACCCATTGCGAGGAATGCTTTTTTTTGTTCGGGGCGGTGGGGGAAAGGAGCACTTGCTGCAGGCCTTGCCTATATTGAGGAAAGCACCTATTTTGAAAATGCAACAATTTAGAGGGGATCCCCCTGGCTACGGGACTGATCGTGGTTTTACCAGCCACGTCGACTAGACTGACGCCCAAAGGGTATCCTATAGTCCTACGTGACGTCGGTACTCACTTTAGAGCACAGGGGTGCTATGCAGGATGGCCCGAGTTTGGCGAAACTCGGGATCTTTCCGAGCTCTGGCGACACCCCCTTTTGGAACGAGCTAACAGTACGCGAAGGTGAAATCCACCCCTCAGTGCGCGCTCCGTTCCATTGGTTACGATGGAAATTGGCGTCGCGTCAAGGGCGGTCGAGAAGGTGGGGTGGTGTCTTCAAACTAGAGGCACCTTCTTTCATTTGTTTGTCGTTCCACTGAGTGCAGAAGTGCACCCACGCATGAAAAGTGACAGAAAGTTCTACTAACTATATTTTTTATGTGTGCGCGGGCCGTTTGAATCCATTTTCAAGCGTTTAATGTCTGCACTAAGTATCTTTTAGAATAATCAGCACCGTGACCTCCGAGATTAGTTCCGACCGAGCGCCTTACAACACCGCGGCTAGAGCTAATCGCCGAGGCCACGTGCATAATCACCACGGTCGGCCTCTACATTCTAGCGCGTTGCTCGGCCGGCGCGCGCCCTCTTCATCCTCTTATTAAAGGGACACTAAAGGCAAATAATAAGTCGACGTTGATTGTTGAAATAGCGGTCCAGAAACATCGTAGTGCTACGTTTATGCCAAGGAAGTGCTTATTTTGAAATAAAATCACGTTTTAGGGGTTCACATCGCGTTAGCGCACTTCAAATCACCCGCCTTAAAATCCGACTTTCATACGTCACTGCTGCCGTGCCCAACGTTGCCCGCCTTTACTGCGCGGCCGCCGACACTGGTAGCAGCAGAGCGAAAGTGGCGGGACCCACAGCAGCAACAACGGCCATCGAAGCCATCGAAGCTTGCCGCAATCGCCGCAATGGATGTGGACGGAGAACTTGACAACGAGACATTGGCTCACGACGCTGGGCTCCAATTCAGCGACTTGAGCACCGATAAACGCGGTATGCTGCTGAGGGCTCGTAGTGCCGGCGTCGTCGCATGCGGCATTTTGTCGAACTTTCTGTCAGAGCGACTTTCACGAGCGCGCAAAACACACGCGGCAGTACGCGATCCCGAAACTACCACTGAAACGCGACCGCGTGAGCGAAGCAGGGCGCCGGGCGAAGCGCAGTTCGGCGAAAACGGAACCTTTGAACCACGCGCGCCGTTCCCCATGGCAACGCCACAGACATAGGCGTGCGCAGGGTTCCCCATCAGGGGGGGGGGGGGGCGAAGGTTCATCGCAGCGCCCCCCCACCCCACTAAGTCAATGTATGGGGCAGATTTTGCGCCCCCCCCCTCTTAGGTGACTAGAAAGGTCAATGTACGGGGCAGATTTTGCGCCCCCCCTCTTAGGTGACTAGGGGGGCGGCCGCCCCCCCCCCCCTGCCTCCCCTGTGCGCACGCCTACGGCCACAGAGGTTCTTTTTTCCATGAATCAAACGGAAACGAACAAACAGCATTTTATTACGTCTTTTGATGCACGGAAGGTTCTTTTTTTATTGCTGCTAGTTTGAGTACTAGTGATTTATTGTAGGCAGACTCTCATACGTCATCGGGATCACTTCGAAAATGCCCCACTCGTGGCGCTCATCATGTGATACATTTAGCTTAATTTCTCGGTAAGTAGGGCACTGCTGTTGATAATATTGCCGTTTTAGAAGTTGTCATACATTGAGCTTTCACTCTGACACAAATTGTATTTGCCTTTAGTGTCCCTTTAATCGTCTTCTCGCTCCCCGAGCAGATGCGGCCGGCTGATTAGCTAATTGGCTGGGCGGTATACCTAGCTAATTCAGGAAATGCTATGACGAAGCTGATTAAGCCAAATCATGCTAAGGCCGAGGTAATTAAGCCACGTCTTACTAAGACCTTGCTAATGAACCGTGTAAAACGAAGAACAAACTAATGAGGACCATGCTAATTGACACGACACTAATTAGGGGCATGTAATTAAAACCAAGATAATCAAGACCTTACTCACCGAGATCGTGTTAATCATTATAGTGCTAATTAGGATTATGCTAATTACCTCTGTACTATTCAGGACCTTACGAATTAAAGCTGACTTATTAATGTCGTGGTAAGTTAAACATTATCAATCAAGACATGACTATTACGTATCATGTTAACTTAGACCAAGCTAATTAGGGCCATGCTAATTAATACGATGCTAATTAGGAGCACGCTAATTCAAACCAAGCCGTTTTTATCAACGCTGCTAGCGCGTGCTCCGCACTGTCTTCCTGTCATGACCACAGTAATGCGAGCTCGGAGCAAACTCGTGTGCCCGAGAAGCTCGGGCCATCCTGCATAGCACCCTAGATGTCAGTTTTATCGAAGTGAACTGCACGCTACGGTGCGACGACGTTCACATCTTAAGCGATTTTTGTTGTGTTCCTCCGGGTTGAGCAATGGTTGAGCATAGCTTGGCGAGGTATAGGAGTTAATATGTAACGTTTATTACATTGCTACAAGCGCCGATCGCGAACACAGCAACCACAGTTTACGTTGCCGCGACATGACGCCATTATAGGATTTTTTTTTCGTAAGCAGTTTCGAGCACTGGCGTAGCTCTGTGGATGGATGCTTGACTGCCACGCAAAATGCCTGGGTTCGATTGCGGCTCTTACCGTGATTTTGAATCTTTCCGTCCCTCTGATATTTCTCTCACCGACAGCGCTGCCGACGCCTGCCAAGAATTTTCTGCGACACAAACTTCATAACGCGATCGCGTAAAGATTTTTGATAGTCGGTTCTCACTGTTTCTGTATTGATACAAACTGAATCACCTGTGGTTCATACCCTGATTCCATGGGCCGTCGTATACGTGTATGTGCCACAAGCAGTGGCGTATGAACTCTTTCGCGAGTTGGGGGCAACCCTCTCTCCCTCTGTCGGCCGTAGATATATATATATATATATATATATATATATATATATATATATATAGTAAAGAGAGCATCGGACACGTTATTCGAAGGTCGCAAGTTCGGTCTGTGCCGGCGGCAAGTTGTCTATTCGTCCACTTTACTTTCTCCATATTTATATCCTTATTCTTACAAATAACATCCCCCATACTTTCGTTGGCGTTTTTGTCTGTTAATCTGATTAATATTGCATATATATATATATATATATATATATATATATATATATATATATATATATATATATATATATATATATAGAGAGAGAGAGAGAGAGAGAGAGAGAGAGAGACAGCGGATTATATGTATTAGATTACGAATGACTACGGATGTATCTGCTCGGCGCATCGTTCCTTGCCCTCCTACTTTTGACATCTTGGGCCAGGGGAAGAGGGAAAAGAGAGGAAGTGGCCCTTTTCTCCTCCCCTACAGTGCTTCCAAGTAAATACGCCTATGGAAACGGCGTAAGCTCAAATTTTTTAAAAAGGAAGTGAGAGATAATAATGTTAAACCACCCCGCATAGTTGCATTTCGTATAGGATGTTAGCTGTTCATGATTGCTTGATAACATCTGGGTCATGCCCACAGCGCCTACTCGTAACGCGATCCAACAAATGACGCGAAAATGATCCATCGTGTAATCACCACCTATGCATGAATACGTAAAAAATAAGATAACAAAGGGTTTTCTAATAATTTCTATGGTTTAACGTCCTAAAGCCACGATATGCTTCTCTCGCTCCTCTTAGATCTTGATGAAGAGAAAAGTAGCGGTCCAGACGAAACAACAAATGCCTTCCTTAAACGCTATGCTGAACGCATTAGCAGGTATCTTCTGGTCATATTTACAAGGTCAATTAGCGATTGCCGTCTTCCGGCGGACTGGAGAATCGTGAGAGCAGTACCAGCACACAAATCTGGTGGCATTTCTGTCCCGTCCAACTACAGACCTATTTCATTAACATGCACTAGTTGTAAAATTCTCGACCACATTATTTTAAAATTAATAACTAAGTATGTGGAAGAAAACAACGTCATCTCTCTTTCTCAGCATGGTTTCAGAAGTGCGCTATCTACGGTCACTCAACTCGCTGAGGCTATACATGACTTTGGGCTGGCAATAAACGAATTGACGTAATTTTTTAGAGTTCTCTAAGACCTTGTACCGCGTGTCTCACTATACACTCATCACTAAACTCATAGAAAAACTAGGCAATGGTCCAATACTTGACTGGATAAGTGATTACCTTTCGGATCGCTACCAGTTTGTGCAATATAATGGACATAGCTCTGACACTGTTAAGGTCCTTTCGAGCGTTCTGCAGGGATCTGTTCTGGCTCCGCTCTTATTCCTCGTATTCATCGTATTCATTGATGACATTGTTGAAACAGTAAACGTTATAAATTAATTTCTTGCAGATGACTCAATGATTTACAGTGAAACAAGACATTGACGACCAAGTCGCCCTTAACAATTCGCTAGACAACGTAGCCCAGTGCGCGGTGCCGAGACTGGCAGATGGTAATTAATTCTGAAAAAAAAAACGGTCGTAATGAATATAAGCAGAAAGAAAAGCAAACTATTATTTTCATGCTCGTTTAATGGTGTCACCCTTCGCACAGCGACTCAGTACAAATGTTTAGGAGTTTTAATATCATCTGATCTCAAGTGGACTGCGCATGTGCATGAGGCGACGAAAAAGGCAATGAACAAGTTCTTTTTCCTTAAACGGACGCTACGTTACTCCTACCACAGAAACAAATCGTTTATCTTACAGTACTTTTATGAGACCGATGCTGGAATATGCGAATATAGTGTGGTTTCCTTAAACAAATACTACTAACATATCTGTGCTCGAGAACGTACAGCGAGGGCGGTAAGATTTATCTTTAATCGCTTCTAGCGAACGGATTTCCCTGCCGAGCTTCTGCACCGAGCAGAGCTATCTACACTCCGTGACAGAGCAAAAATACATCGGTTGATTTTTATTTACCGATTGTTGAATGACCATTTTAAAACTAATGCCTCAGCTTTCGCTGTTCTAAAAGAAAAAGGGAAAGTGCGCCAAAAACACGACCTAATGTTTAAAGAATACTTCTGTAATAACAATGCCTTCCGTTTTTCATTTTTCCCTTACGAAATAAGAGAATGGAATGCGCTTTATCCAACTTCTGTAGCACAGCCAACACTCGAAAAGTTTTTAGAAAGTATTTAAAATGTAATGTCGGTGCTCCCAAGTTCCTAGTGCTAAAATACTTGCGCATGGGTGAATGCATTTATATTCTAACGTTTTGTTTTTTCTTCTTCATTCTTTTTGGTTCTGTAAGCAATGCATTGCCATGCTTGTGTATTGTGCGTATTAGTATTCCCCTTGTTCCGGACATTTGCGAGTGACGATATCATTACTTTTGCGTGCTCTTTATTCTTGTGTACACTTCTCTGTATTGGTCTTGCATTACCTTGCTCGAATAATGTTTGTATTTTTTCCACTGCTGTAATAACATTCACGGAGGGTTCACAGTGTAGTGTAAATAAATAAAATAAATAAATAAATAAGATTATGAGGGACTCGTAGTGGAGGGCTCCGGAAATTTTGGCCACCTGGGGTTCTTTAACGTGCACCTAAATTCAAGTACACGGACCTCAAGCATTCCGCCTCCATCGAAAAGCTACCGCCGCGGCCAGGATTCGATCCCGCGACCGGTCAGCAGTCGAGCACCATAACAAATGGACCACCGTGGCTGCCTCGTTTAAACTGTTTTCAATGCGGCATATTATTGGCCATTGCTTATTCGCTAATTGTGAAAAGTTTTCGGTGTGCCATGAAATCACCTGCTTGTTGTGCAACGTCAGAAATCGACGATAACTCGCGCCGCTAAAAAGACGTGTGCCACTAAACCGCGCATTATTATACTGAACAATACTGAAACTTTTTTTTTTGGAATATCTGCAGAGTATCTTATTCTGAAAGTGATTCAAGAAGGCTGCCTGCCAATCACATTGGCAGCGGCTATTTATGGCAGCTGGCGAGATAGATTCACATGCGCATAATAAACATTTTCCATAGTAGTATACGATGTGCAGCTGTTTGTGCTCGTATACAATTTTTGAACTCCTCCTTGCTGCGAGAGAGCCTATGGCCACAAGTGACTGAAGGAAAGGGTTTCATGACGTACGCGACAAGTATATCACGCTAGTCATGTGAGGTTCGTCGTACACTAATGCCTTCCCATGAAAATTTTGGTGTGTGTCAAATTTAAGGAAATTTAAGACAGACAGACAGACAGACAGACAGACAGACAGACAGACAGACAGACAGACAGACAGACAGACAGACAGACAGGCAGACAGACAGACAGACAGACAGACAGACAGACAGACAGACAGACAGACAGACAGACAGACAGATAGATAGATAGATAGATAGATAGATAGATAGATAGATAGATAGATAGATAGATAGATAGATAGATAGATAGATAGATAGATAGATAGATAGATAGATAGATAGATAGATAGATAGATAGATAGATCATATCGAAGGAGCACATTTAAGCGCGCCTTTAAATCGCACGCATTTATGCCACTGGCAGATTTTGGCATCTGGCTGCGTTCATCATTGATTGAGATATCGGATTTTTTTTTCAATTTTTCGCAATCTCATTTCTTTCAGTCTTCCTCGTCTTTTTCCTTTGTGACCCACCGCGGTGTTCTAGTGGTTATGGTGCTCGACTGCTGACCCGAAGGTCACGCGATGTAATCCCAGGCGAGGCAGCCGCATTTCGATGAAGGCGCAATGCTAGAGGCCCGTGTACTTAGATTTAGGTGCGCGTTAAAGAACACCAGATAGATAGAGAACACCAGCCCTCCACTACAGGGTCCCTCATAATCATGTCGTCATTTTGCGACGTAAAACCCCTACAATTATTATATTTTTCATTTGTTTGTTGCTATAAATCTATATAGTGAATCTGCGCTGGTGACAAACTGGCACTTGTGACGTGCAGCTGCTGCTGCACACGCAGTACTATTTCATAGAGGCGGGTATTTGCAAAATCATTTCTTCTCAAGGCAAGAAGATACTCGCGGGTTTGTGCCACTCACTTCATGACAGTAGAAAAATGGCGACGGAGTAAAGGTGAGTTGCGCTAAACTGGGGCAGCACGCGGTTCTTCGCCAAGAGCTCGCAACAAGTGAGCTCGCGCCGCCTTGCGACCCGGCATGCGTAAGTGCGCCATTTATATGCTCAGGCAAGCAGCGAAGATGCCTACTTCTTTTGCGTGTTCCGGGCAATCTTTCACTCTTTTGTTTTGCCGCATTCACGGGGTGGAGTGAAAGTTGCACTTTGAAAGCCAGAAAAGTACTCAAACAATAGAACAAAAGAAAGTGGTCCGGCGGTGGAACGCGCTCACTCCACTGGCGCGGCCCAGAAAGCGGGGGCTCTCTCCGGAAAACAGCGGCCCAGCCATCTCAGGGGCCAAACACGCGCGCGCGCGCTCCAGCAGAGACGCAGCAAGCAATTTAATTACACTGAAACAAACAAACATACAGGCGCAGAAAGGAGAAGACTCTGAAGAATGTGCGCCTCCAGCCGCAGCCACCACCGGCACTTCGCGTGGACTTTGGGCGGCGACCGCTGCAGCAGCGGTGAGCGCAGCGGTCGGAGTAAACATCCTCGCGTTGTCGTGAACCGTAGCCGTGTTCACTACACTCCCTGCGTAGCTTTCTTTTGTTGTTTTTCGTTTTTTTTTATTTGCTCTGCGACGCTGCTGTGGCTTGTCTCTTTTGCCATCCGCATTTTGCCGTTGCGTCAATCCTTAGAGATAGTTATGAAGGCTGCCGCTGAGCCTTCGCAAGGCCGCGGCCGACTGAGAAAGAAAACAAAACGCGGAAAGCAGAGCTGCGCTCTAGTAAACGCGCGGTGCTCGAGTTTGTTGTTGTAGGTGGTGGTGAGGAAGGGGCCTCTATCCGCTGTTCCTTGCAGTTGCAATCCTGGATCACTTTTCTAGGTGTGCCCTTGGAGAAAGTCGGCACGGAATCTCTGGAATGCTGGAGCGGCTTGTCCGAGTGGTTGAGACCTTGTGTATCATTCCCGCTGTTGCAATGCTTCACATTTCTGGGTTCGAATATCTTGCTCTTGCTATAAGAGCGCTTGCCGCGGACTTCTTGAAATACTTTACAAATCCCCGTTCCAACCTGGAGTGAAACCAGTCTGCTATCGACTTCGGCTAGTTTGATCGTCATGTATATTGTGTGTATTTTGGTCTTACATTCTTGATTTCTTATCGCATGCCACGGACCGGCAAAATCTACACTTAAAAAAAAAAAAGGTCGGCATATTCGCTAACTAAATACTAAATGTTTTTTGTCACAAAAAGCACTAACCTCTTAGTAAGTGAAGGTAATGAAATGGAGGTTGGGAAATTCACTACATCGTGAAGTTAGTGAATAGTGCAAACTCAATCTGTTACCGCAGCTGTTAAGGTTACAAATTTGTTAGTATGGTTACTAATAGTAGTGAACTCTAATTACGCAACAATAAGTTTATGCCTATTTCGTTTATAAGTACCGTGTGCATTGTCACAGCAAGTCCATTCTATTTCAAATGCATAAGACTAAATAAAAAGCGAAACTAAACTATACGGCATCGTCCTGTTGCACTGCTTAATAATCGCTAATGGCTTGATGCAATACTATAGTAAATGCATATCTCAATGGCGCGTTCAGGTAACAATCTATATAGATGCTTGGACAAACCGTAAACAAGAACACACACACACACACACACACACACACACACACACACACACACACACAGAGAGAGAGAGAGAGAATACTAAGGCTACTACATGCGCCACATCTATTCTAACAGCAACCTGAAGACTATTTATGACCCCATTTTGGTGTAGACGTTGGTACCGGTGAACAACCACGGAATTTAGAGAAATTATCACTGTTTTAGACCCAGATTCTTATACGTTATTGTTTGCACATGTGTGTGTCATGACGCAGCACAAAATTGTTATTCCAACATAACAAAGAAAACTATGCTTTTTTCTAGATTGCGCATAAAACTGTCAAAATTAAAACATAATATAATATTGTTAGTAGACGTTGCTAACTTAATCCCCGTGCACCCGTGTGTTATGAGATATGCTGTAAACGTTAGGAGCGGTCAGTCACAGTAACTGATCGGTTGCTACCTATTTACCTTTGATTTTGTTTTTCAATGAGCGGTATGCGGTAATAGTAGCGTACAGAAAAAGTAAATAAAAATCATGAAAACTCAACGCATTTTTTGGAAATTTTGAAAGCATAGTTAAAAATTGGTGTGCTAGTCTCGTGATTTTAGTAAATGCACGCGCACGAATAACAAGCGCCTTAGGAAAGCGTTTCCCAAAATACCAGTGGTAGTGCATCGCCGTAACAAAAACTTTAAGGGCATTTTTTCCCCCGCCTTTTTTTCCTTTTCTTGCTCTCCTTTTTTTGTAACATCCCTCTTCCATCATCTTTTATCCCCCTTACCCCTCCCCCCAGCACAGGGTAGCCAGCCGGTCTCAGAACTGGCTAACCTCCCTGTCTTTCCGCTTGTTTCTTCCTTCCTTCCTTAAGGGCCATGTTAGTGCATGCAAAAGTAAACCCTCATTTTACTGCCCAAATAACGTCTTCTTCTCGTCCAAGATGCAATACTTGCAAACACCTCTAAAAGGACGTTATAGTTCAAAGCACTGGAAGTGATTACGTCCATCATATAAAATCGAGTTTTACCTGCACTAGTACAAACGTTAGCTACATGATAGAATGTTCATATTGTCACAGGCAGTACATTGGCGAAACAGGATAGCCAGTTAATATTAGGTAGAGCGTTTTAATGTGACAGGTTACAGCTTCGATGGTGTCAAACTTTATATACTTTAGTCAAACTACCGGTCGCCGAGTGACAAAAAATATAAAGAATCATACCTTATTCACAAGTCTAATCACTCCAGCCGATAGGTATAAAGGTTTCAAAGGGGAATGCATACGATTTGGTAGGTATACACAACGAAAACCGGTAAGAATTAAGCTTTCTTCTACTAATTGCGGACCATTCTTATCACCGCGAAATTATCATTGTAAGGTGGGGCTTACTTATGACAACCATAATTCAGCGAAAGACCTACCCCCATTCCCCTTTCTACCCTTTCGGCAGGAACGCCCCACAAACCTTCCCTCGCATTCATTTCCTTTATTTTTGTTTACTAACTGCTTCGCATTTTCTTTTGTCTCCCCTAATCTGGCACGCCGGCCCCTCCTTATCCCCCACTTCCACCCCCGTTTTTGCACTTGCCGTTTTCTCCTTTTTTGTTCGGGCTGCGGGAGAGGGTACGAAGCATGCACGTGCACGCGGCAAAGATAGGCCCAGTAGCAGCCTTGAAGGAGACAAATACGCTTCTCGAAACGCTGGCTCCAGTGGCGCCCCGTGTGCAAGAATCTTTCATCTCTTCAAGCTTCCGTCTTGCACTTAACTTTTGCCTCATTAGGGTCGAGTTTAGCGATATTACTCGCAATGGTGCTGAGATGGTCGCAACTCACGTTATTTTTGAAGTCACAGAAATTGTGGAGCTCCTAAACAGATATATTTCCAGATGTACTGTGGAATTACATTTATTAAACAGCGTTTCCTTACTACTTCGCATTTGTCTTTAAGTGACTATATAGCTGGACATGAATGCATACTGCAAATTGTGCTCGGTGCCTCGCAGGAACAGCGTCGATGCGCATTTATCATTGACGCTACCGAAAGAGCACAAGGAGCGTGTGCTGAGGGGCTAGTTTGTGAGACATTATTATGTGAACTTAAACTCCCAAGCGCAATTTAAGTTCACAAAAGAGCACATAAAAAAACTTGGAGGACGCTTGAGCTTCGCCTTCAAGAGTAGAACGCGATAGCGTAATCGGGCCCCGTCCGCATCGCCTTCTCAAGTGCTAGCCTCGCTTCGGTAATCGGTGCATGCCTCAACCGTGCCGTAAGGAAACGAACGACTGTGCGTGTATCATTGACGGTTTCGAACTATCCTAGAATACCTATTGCAAGTACAGTTGTTAAGTGCCCACTACGCCACAATTCTTCCTCTTGCGAATCATCAAAGGGCCCGCTACGCGTCCGTAAGGCAACAACGCGAACCTACGCAGCTACTCACTTTGTTGATGCTTTTGCAGATGATGATGATGATTAACTATGCCTCAGCGCTGTGTAATGGGTGGGCCTTTAAAACATCCACTCGTTGCGCAATTCACATGTTTTGACGCCTGGCGCGATTCTACGTTTCTGCCACGCAATATTACATGCGTTAAGGAGATTCCTTCCACTACATGACATTGATATAGTGTTTTTTTCCGAAACAGTTTCAAGAAATAGCGTAGCTCTGTGGTAGAGCACCTGCTCGCCACGCAGAAGGCCTGGCTTCGAGTCTCACTGGAACCGAAAAATTTTCTTATTTATTTTATTTGCATCTTTCTGGATTTTTCGGTCGCGGACAAGATGATTCACGCACAACCAGCGACGCCGATACCGATGCCGACGCCGACACCGACACTGGAATTTCTACGATACGAGCTCTTTAACGCTATCGAGTTAAAAGAATTGCTCGACTGGTTCTTAACACTCAAAGCAAGGCAAAAAGTATGAGACACGTAATGTACAGTGGAAGGCTTGGAATAAGGTTGCCTGCAAGGTATCCTAAAGACAGATCAGTAAAGGGGTAGTCGAACATCTTGGCGCGGCCACTCTCGAAAAAGGAGGAAGCACTTATCACAAGGATGCCTCAAAGTACGTCAAAGAGGAGCCGTTGGGCAGCTCATAAAATCACAAGTGGGAAAAGGTGCGTCACGCAAGCATGCCTGACGCCGACACGCGAACGTGCACTCACGTAAGTCACCAGGCAAATACGCGCACAAGCACGCATGTACACACATACACATACACACATACACGCAACCAGACACATAGACACTCACTTACACGAGCGTGCGTGCGCACAAACATATTACATATAATGCTCGCACGTACGTGCACAAGCACGCACATGCACACACACACACACCATACACACAAGGCGCGCACACAATCAGAGATGTACGCCCACAGCTACACGCACGCACGCACGCACGCCTGTATATAGGTACGCACAATACATACATAACTCGCGTATGCGCACAAGCGCGCATGTACACACACACACACACACACACACACACACACACACACACACACACACACACACACACACACACACACACACACACACACACACACACACACACACACGTGTAATGTCAGTAGACACAAACAAGCGCATTGTAAGGTTGTACAGTGGCGCCAGTCGTGACATGTTTTCGAGTTACCAGGGGAGGATTTGGCTGTTCCAGCGAGTGGCCATCTCCTCCACTTGTTTTGGCGCTCTCCTTCATTTTGCCCTGTCGTGATATCAGCTTCGAAAATGATAACTGCCATCGTGGCTTGACGCCGAAACTTAGAATTTTTCTTCAATAAGGCAAGATAAAGGCACAAAGTTCCTTCAAATAAAGGAGGGCGAGGGTCAAAGCATGCAAGTGGGAGCGATGCGTGATCGCAGGAACAGCTAAACTCTATCCCATTAACTCGAACACACGCCACGATCGGCGCCACTGTACAATCTTGCAGAGCGCTCGGCCACGCGCTCGCGTGGTGTAGCTCATATTGAGTGCGATAGTACGCGTACACGCACGTGCGTATGTGTGTGCACGCACACGCACGTGCGTACGCACACTGTATTAGCGTCTCGGATTGGGAAGGTTGGTACATACTGATTTTGAACGAAGAAACAGCGCTAGAACAGGACGTAGACAAGAGGACACAAACACGGCGTACACACACACACACGTAAGCTTATTGATAAGCTGAGCTACCCTTTCACTCTAAGGTCGGCTTCTTTACACTAACATCCGTCTAAAAAAAAGCACGCTTTACAAGAGATCATGAAAGCTTCGTTTAATGGCGAGTCGACCACTAATGCAACCACGTGCACGGAGTTGCTAAACTAGAATGCATGTATTAAACAGCATGTCGATGAACTTCGCGATGGGAAGTGGCGCATGTATGCGCTCCTATCATGACAAGGCTAGGCAGCCTAGCCACGTTGAGTATCCCAAAGCCGGCACTTGCCGCAGGGGCGAAGGGCACTCCGCCAAACAAGCTGGAAAACGGCTTTGACCCCTCGTAGCCCAAGCGTGGTCCGTGCAATGTCTCGGAAGTGTCGCGCACATTCATAACTCGGCGGCGACCGCGCGGGTGTCAGCTGCAGTGCGGCGTCGTCGGACGCCTGCCAAAATAAATGGATCCACGGGCCGCGACGCTGCCGCCTTACAAGCAGGTCCCGGGGGGAAAGGAGGCACGCGGCCGCTTGAGTTGAACACTGACTCTAGCAGGAGAACTGGTCGTGATTGATCGCTGGACGTCGGGGAAAAAGTGTTTAACGTCGCTTCCTCGGCAAGGGTTTTAACGCCGTGGGCAAAAAAATGGGGGCGGCGGTGTTGCATAGTGCGTCGAAACATTGTGCCCTGGGAGACGTGGAATGTATACCTGCTCGAAAGCGCGCGCTCGCTCGGTTGTATACGCTATGCATGCGTGCGTCACTTGGATTGCACGTTTGCCTACGTAGTCCCGCCGCATTCGCGGTGTGTCGCCCGCAGCTGCCCCTTACAGTGACGGGCCGCTAGGCGCAACAGTCAGTTTCTCAAGAAACCGGGAGTCCGCTGAGTGATGGGGGTATAGCAGACTGCACTGTAACACACCAAGTTTAGAAGACGGCGGGCTAAGACCACCGCGTCGACCAGGAGGAATGGAGGTGTCTCTTCAGCGGCAGCAAGCGTTTGTCAAAGTGTTCAAAGCTGGTAGGCTCGTGCGATTTCCCCAAGCGTAACAACCACAAACAAGGCGACATTGGGCTGGAGGCAGTTTGGCACTTTCAGCCGAGTTCATTTCCGTTTGTCTTTGGTTGCAGAGTAAGAATGACTAGCCTTTTGCTGCCTGCGCGAAGAATCTAATTAAAATCCTGTCACCGGCACGACTCGTGGCCAGCGGTAAAAGTAAGAGTGAGAGGGAAGTTGGAGCGGCAGCCGCGCAGCCTAGTACTTGATCGCGAGCGACGAGAAAGAAGGCCGGAGATGAGAGAAAGAAAGCCCATGCTTACCATGGTAGCAAGGCTTTCTCCGACATGTCTGATGGGCCACTAATGTGGTGAGGCGCGACACTGTCACTAATCTGGAAGTGCTTCTTCTTCTTCTGCTTTGCGTTATTCTTCGCGAAAAGCAATCACGAACGTCACGAGGCAACTTCAAGAACTTGAAGACGTTTTTGGCATCGCCGCTTCCGCGCGCCGGAGAAGTACATCTGCCGACTTCAAAACGCCATTAGTTTGCTTGTATAAAAAAAGGAAAAAAAAACCCGAAAAAATAGAAAAAGAGTACGACATATTTGGCCTTTAAAATGAATATTGTTTATATCTGTGTGCCATAACTGTTTATGGTCGCACGTTTTTCCTGTCTCACTTTGCCGAGGTCTTGACTGTTCTTTGACGATTCGACCACTAACTGGGGTGCAGAGAAAACGTGGGCGTACTGTGCACGATAACAACCGCGACGAGCACTTATTGCAGCGGCTCTTCTCTACACGGTCTCAATAGTTAACAGGGCATGTTAATGCAAATTATGTGTTGCAACGGAAGATAAGTATCGATAGCACTTTACAGGTTAAAAACTGCGTTACATTGGAAGGTTTAACCTTAGAGCAGTACAGTTGTCTACAGCCAAGAGTGGTCGTGAGTATGAGGTAGCCAACATAAATCTGCTCGTCATAAGTAGGGTTTCAACACGTTGCATTGTGATAATTAGCCCTGAAATACAACCGTCAGTGGATACAGACAAATGTGAGAACGCAGCAGACGAATGATTTATTTGTCAGTTCTTCTTGAGCAGCCTATTTTGTCTCAGTGTGTGTGATAAAAGGCCTCTAGTGCAGCAATCGCGCATTTCAACATAAGAGCACAACTTAAGGCTGCACGCGCACACTCGCTTTAGTTGACACACTTCCAATTATTCAGAGATGCTTATTCGACATCTCGCCCTGTATGCATGCTCTTCCCTGCCTACCTCGCGCAGCCCCTGTTTGCTTGTGAAAAAAATAAATAAATAAAGAACCAGCAGCTGCGAAACGATGTGTTCAGGAGCCTGTTTCGAAGTTTTTTTAGGGTATCGCAGTTCATCATAACGAATTACATAGATTAGTATTTTTTTTATTTACACAAAGAAAATAAACCGACTCATATCCCCCGCACGAACACACCCCCACCCCTAGAAAGAAACGCCATAAAATCGAAATGTTATAGATAATACATGCAATGCAGCACTTCTAAAACTGTCAGCGCAGCTTTTACAGTGAATGCCGGTATGCGATCGCAACAAGGGCCGTTTTTGGCGCCGTAGTTGTCCGCCGCCGCTGCCGCCACCGCCCCCGGTGTTCGTAATCGCTATCGCACGAAATAAGAAAAAGATGGTTGATCCCTCTATCATAGGAATCGGTATAACACGAAAGTGAAACGTGTCGTCACACAAGTAGTTGTATGTTTTTTGTTTTAGTGCATTGGTATATCAGAGCTTGTATAATGTCTATTCTTGTCTGGCAGATGTAGCACCGCCTAATGTGGACGCACTCACGTTGACGCCTAGTGGCACATCTCCGTATCGACGACTAACTCCCATGATCATGATTTAACGCTTGCGGTAGCTGGAGTTCTTAGCATATACGTGGACTCCGCATATGGTGAATCCCGCGCAAATAGGGCATCAACAACCACATAATAAACACTGATACTCGGTATGAACTCCTCCAAAGCGTCGTGAAACGCGAAGAGAAACGCTACGCGCGTTGTGTCTTCCCTCTAGCCAGGCAGTTAATTCTCACAGGGCAAGCGGGGAACGCGGTGCGACAGCCAGGCGAGCGTCGGAGAGCTATTTTTCGATATGGATGGACGCTATGAGCGATGCTTGGGCTGAAGCCACCACCTCGCGGTGTACTAAACGAAATTACACTTCTGTTGGAAACGCGTCGAATGGATGGTCGCAGCAACGGCGCGTTTTTTTTTTTTTTTTTGAGCCTGGTGGCACACATGTCACCACACCGTTGTAAAGGGGACGCTCATAGCATCCATCCATCCATCCATCCATCCATCCATCCATCCATGCAAGAGCACTGTCAGAGGAAAGTGTGAAAGATAAAAGGCACGGTCATGTAGCTCTATTATGTGTTTGGCGGTAGCTCAGTGGGCTAAACGCCCGCCAGCCATCGTCGCGGCCCGAGAGGTCATGGGTTCGACTCCTATCGACGGAACTTTTTCATATAGTTTTCTTTCTCTTTGCCATTTGATGGCGTTCACTTTGCTGACATATTTCCGTGACGGAAATACGTCATGAAAATCTTGGTGGACCCCGGTATAAAACACTTTCGTGTTAAAAAAGGTATTCTACCCAGTATTATACCTCACGGCCATGCCGGTGCTTGGAACTGCTTTGCAAAAAGACCCTATACACATACGCGTGCGCACAGGGGCGGGGGGGGGCAGGGGGGGGCGGCCGCCCCCCCTAATCACCTAAGAGGGGGGGGCGCAAAATCTGCCCTATACATTGACTAAGTAGGGTGGGGGGCGCTGCGATGAACCTTTGCCCCCCCTAATGGGGAACCCTGCGCACGCCTATGCCTATACAGGCTTCATCTCGTGAAGGAACCACATTAACATATGTAATGTAGCGTGCTAGAAGAGGAAAATCACAACCAGGCATCACACAACGCGAATTCTGTAATCAGGCGTCACACAATGCGGCTTGCGCAACGAGTGGGTTGTTGAATGCTTCCAACCCATTACAAAGGGATCTGCCATAATTCTTCATTGTGATCAGCCACAGCATCAACAAAGTGCACATAATGCCTTAAAGATGTTTAGCGGATACTACGGTTGTCCGCAGAATGACGAAAAATGGCATAGTGGCTATTTCCCTATTCCACAAAAATTATGATGATTTATAGCGTAGTGGGTTCCTCCCAAGTGCATTGCTATTGGCTGCGAAGGTGGCCCTAAGGCACCCATGGTCCATTTCCTCAAGGTCTCAATAAAGTTTTTTTCCCCTCCCCTCTCTCTCTTTCTCACGTTAACGTATGTTATATAGCGTGGTGGGAGAGTGAAACAACGTCCGGGTGTCACACAATGCGAATTACGTAACTAGTGGGTCGTTTAAAGCTTCCTACTCATTACAAAGGGCTCAGATATAATTTTTCACCATCATCAGCCGTCGCATCAATAAAGTGCACATAATGCCTTACAGATGGTACCTCGCTTCTCCGCAGAATGACGAATAATGGCGTAGTGGGTGCTTCCCAAGTTCACAAAAATTATGATTTGTGACATAGTGGGTACGTTGCTAGTGTATTTGTCCCAAGAGAGTTTATAACGAGCTCTAGAAATGCCACTCTTGTAGTTTTCGCTGTGACTGTGCTGCGCTTTCCGCGCAGGCCTGGCGCTTTTTTTTTTTTTTTTGAGGTTTTGCTGCTGCACATAACACGGCGACTAAAGGTTGCACCAAGATGAGGAGATCGTGTTAACGAACAAACAACAAACAAATTACTGTGCTGCATGTGTACCTCCTCAATGCAGCTTCTTTGCGCCCTTCTCACATTAAGGCAAGCTGTAAAGCAATATTTGCCGAAGTTTCGTGTTCACGCATCTCCCTGGTCCTGGAGATGTTTGAAGGGATGTACGCGATGCCAGGCATATGTGGAAACGCGCCGCTGACAAGCAGCGCGTCTTACAAAGACGAGCGAGACATCTAAAGAGTGACTTGCGAGAGCTGCTCTGCGTGCACAAATCTTTTCTTTTCACAGACCCTTGATAAAAAGAACCAGCATTATATTTTACATTAGACCGCATTCTAGGCTTTGCATGTTTCTGGCGGCTGTGCACTTTCAGTCAAAATTTTTGCAGTATCTTTATTAGCATAGTTTTGCGGTAAATAAATAAAGAAACCCCCAAGAGGGTGACTGAATATCCTGTGTCAAGAGATTTTCGGTGGCTGAACTGAACCTCCAGCCGGCGTTAAAGCAGCTGGCTGCCGTATCTGGATGTGGCAGGCAAACTTAAAAAAAAAGTGCATTTGTAAATTCACTTCAGCAAATCCTCGGCGATTGATATACTATACTTTAAACAAATAAAAAATATGTCGTCTCAGAAGGATAAGAGAGAAAACGACACTTTTGGCCTGATTCATGCAGGCGTCTGCAGCACTTGTTAGCTTAGGAATTTTGTTTACGATGTCTCTTTCTAAATCCCGTTATCCATCTTGTATTTCCAAAAATGTAAGAAATAAAGATATCAGACGGATGGCGAGAAAGATGGTGATGTTACACTCACAAATGCATCTTTACACGCGGAACGTTGTGTGTGCGGATCATCAAGGTTATTCTTGGATAGATGTCAGCTTTTCCTATGCTTGCATATCGTAGGCGTTTCTGGCACTTGTATTTGGTGTAGACGACGTACCCGGTCATTTAAAAGCATTGTACCGACTTACTCTACTTGGCCATTCACTAAAGATACAATATAACACAAGGCGACTGCTTTCCTAGCCATGTTTTCGCAATCTCACTTGTCTCGTGAGTTTCACTAACTTACTTAATTGTTTACTACCACGATGAATTACATAGATTATGAACCAGCTATTCGTTAGCGTTGAAGAGGTCCTTTTGTTAAATCATAGTTTGACTAAACACAAGCAATGTACCGAAGCCCAGATCGTCTCGTGTTGCGGATATCATGCACACTTCGACCACGAATTCACACTTCCAAATTGTGCGTCCGCGATATTTTCTGCCGAGAGTTCATTTGCTTGACCATACACTGAATTTGCCGTCCCCCACTGTGGAGGAGCCAACCGGACTTGGCTGATCTATCTGCCTCTCCCCTCTTTTTTTCTCTCTCTGTCTCTGAATCTATTGCGACCCTTTCGAGCTCCCCCCTCAATTTAAATAAACAATTGCCCTCTAAACAATTTTTTTCTAGTTATTAGCTCACTTGGCGTACACTCATGTCAGCGGTTCCGTCTGCTTTGAATGCGTTTACACATAGTCGTATTGTCCAACTGCAAGCAATGTGCGAGTCCGGGAAAGGGTTGAGACAACCTTGCCACGGAGATTCACGTGAAGGCCGCGCCGTGCGCGCTGCCATCTATTTCGTTCCCGCTGCTGAACCTTGTGTTCTCTTATTTTCCTCGCAAGCATCGCTCTGTGCCCCTTCGTCTGCTCTCTCAACAAAGGAGGTGTTTTGGACCGGGCCAGTTCTTATTGGCGCCGCTATCTCATTTGGGCTTGCGATGGCGTCGCGCAAAAGCGCGCGCTCGCGTTCTCCCTCCGCATCGGCTGCAATGCCGAGAAAGGGCCGGCAGAAATCGGCGGGCCTAGTTAGGAAGCCTGCCGGGTTTCTGCCTCTTGAAATGACTACGTTGAGAGCCTATTTTCCGGCTCAGCGAACAGCCGGGCCGGCTCGTTTCTGTCTGCTTTACTCTTTTTGAGCTCCTTCCACCCACGCACTTCATCCCCAATGTAGCTTCCGCTCCTCAGCGCGGTTCCTCCCCTTCCCCAGAGCTTTTTTTTTTCTTCTTCTTCTTTACCCCTGAACTTTGGCAGCAGCACGCTTCACTTCGGCTCTAATTTTATTTTGCCCCTTTCTGGACCGGCTCGTTTCTTAGCGCTCACTTCTTGGTTTCCTTCCCGGGAAAGCATAGCAGGCGGCCACCGGATGGTGTATGGAAGTGAGCTTACAATTTTTGTTTTACTTCTGTTTTCCTTTTTTTAATTCTACACGCGCTTTTACAATTTCGCTTTGTTTCTTAGCTGCGTGCTCTATAGTTGGTCTTTGCTGCGTTCTTTTCGCCGCTCTTGCAAGTCATGTAGCGGTGACGCACCCCCCCACCCCCTCACCCGCACTTTCTTTTTTTGCACTCTTTTGTTCTTCGCTAGCCACAAGTCGCGAGGGAAGAGTGCGTATGCCAGTACCGCCTATACCTACCGGCCAACCTGCCTACAGCACCTCTCCCTCGCGTGGCATGCCCGGTGCGCACTGACCGAGCCGCAGCGGCGCTGCGTGAATTTATGCCGGCTGGTGTAATTGCCGGTTCCTGGAAAGGCACCCGCGGAAACCCCACTCGCGGTCAGAAATTGCCCTATTTCGCAAGCACGCAGTGAAGGAAGCCGCGGAAAGAAAAACACGCGCGTCAAAAACAAGTATTCGAAAGACGGGACCCCACTCTATCGCTGTCTGCCAGTGGCGGTCTTTTCTTTTTCTTTTCTTGATTGTTTTGGCGCCCAGGCCGAAAGTTGGCCGGGGTTCTCATGCATACGAAATGTAAGGTACGCAAACAAAGCATCGAGGATGTCTTTTGTTTCTTTCTTCGAGGAAGAAGAACCTTTGTTGTGTCCACTTGACAGATGCAAGAGCTTATCAGTAGAGGAAGTAGAGGAGGAAGGGAACTATCGCTCCGGAAACCGCTAGTGTCAAAGGTAAATTCGGTATATTTAACCGATGCAAACCTAGCCTCAAAAGTTGTCTTTAACAACTTTTGAGGCTAGGTAGAGTTTCGTTGACCATAGCTATTACTGAGCTTCAGAGATAACATAGCACCAATAAGTAATGTGCAGTAACAATAGGGGTATTAAAGAAGAATGTTTTGTCCATTAAAACATTTATTTAATAATGAAAGGAAAGGGAAACTGCGACAGCTGACGCTAGCTTCATGTTTAAGAAGAAGCTTTCACACAAAGGGAATAGTGAAAGGCTTAAATATTAACAACAGTATAGTGACGGTAATATATTCTGATAAATTGCTATCAAACATTTTCATCAAGCTTCTTGCGATATTTTAATGAATACATACATAGACGAATATTTTAGCTCACTTGCAAAATGCGTTGTTGATGCTTGTTCATTGTAATCGTCGCATTATTCATCCAGTTATGTACACCGCAAGAAAAAAGCGTCTCTTAATGTAAATATTGCTAATTTACGTTCGTTCGATTAGCAGGAGTAGACTCTGTCTGTTTAAAATGGCTGCAGTATAATTTTTGTTCGCTTTCTATTTCGATTAGGGGGGGGGGGGGGCGAAAATTTAGAATGGGTGAGATACCGCAGTGTACCCTGTCGCTTCTCTCAGTCCTAAGTACTTTAGAGCATATCGCGTTGGAGCGAAGTGTAGAAACCATATATGGGCAAGAGACTCAACACTTCATGGAAAAATAGTGTCAAAAGTTCTGTTATAGCATTCATTCTAAGCGAGAGATGCATTGTTTCTTTCCAGTATAGAGATATTTACCTTAAGGCGCTGATATCAACCTTGACAACGGCTAAGGCCACTGGCGTAGCCAGGGGGGAGGAGGGGGGGGGGGCGGTTTAACTTTCCGAATTTTTTAAAAATTTTGCATGCGCATATATACGCGCACGCATACAAACGCGCGCACGAACATGTGTACAGTATAATTGACCCCCCCCTCACCCTCGCAAAAAAAATTCTGGCTACGCTAATGGTTACAGTAAAACCTCGGTGATACGATCACGGCTCGTACGAATTTCGGGATGATACGAATTTTTCTATGGTCCCGGCCAAGGCACATTAGCCTGCAATGTATTGGAGTACGATTCATGCGAACTTATTCTCACTACTTGACGTTTCATACGAACATACGCTAGCGCACAGCTACGAACAGGTGCTGCCCGCGCTGTCGGGGAAGGCGCGGCAGTCACGCGCGAGCGCGGGCATGCGCGCTGCGCGAACATCAACGGTACGTCGTTGCCTCCGAGATAGTGCACGCGAATCTTGGAGGCCTTTATGCGCCTTCGCGTTTAGATTACAGACGACGTTGACGTCGTGTTTGTTTTTTTTTTTTTCCCCGCCGCGTTGACGCGTGCTCCTGTGCTCGAGGCAGCAGCATCTTTGTACCGTGTTAACACGTGCCTGCCACG
Source organism: Rhipicephalus sanguineus (assembly GCF_013339695.2). Lineage (NCBI taxonomy): Eukaryota > Metazoa > Arthropoda > Arachnida > Ixodida > Ixodidae > Rhipicephalus > Rhipicephalus sanguineus. The sequence goes on along the minus strand of NC_051176.1, from coordinate 295,197,144 downwards.
ACGATGCAAGCCATGTCCACGCGATCAGACGTTCTGTGAAACAAGACTGAAACTTGGGCTGCGGGTCCGTCATGAAGTTCCATGGAAGGTGGACGAAGACCCTAAGAGACGAAGCGGGCGGTCTTGGCGAAGGAGCTAGGTCTCGCAACATAGGCGCACTCCTGCCAACTCTCCTATTTGCACTGGAGACTCCCGAATTTTGAGCAAACCTCCCGATTGTGCGGGCATGGCCGTAAATCTCCCAAAAAGCACTCCCAACACCAGCGCGATAAGAAAATAACAGCATCAAAGGACAGCGATTCTAAAATTTTCTTTCCTTTATCTATCGTGTGCGAAGCGCTTCTTACGTCACTTTTGCCGCAGTACCCTGTTGTCATGCAGAAAAGCGTAGTAAGATTAGTTAGGGGCTACTAGCGGTCACAGGGCATAACACATCTAGTTCATTAATTACACACGCGCGCATGCACCGTATATTTACGACTACAAGTATGATCGTTGACCTCTAAAAACTTTACTGGAAATCATTCAGAGCTGATCATGGCGTTGCTGCGGCCCTGAGAAACACCGAATCAAAACGTATGCCAACTTTCTTTTCTCACATACTAATTTTCCATGTTTTCTGGTGATACGAATTTCGGATGATACGAACATTTTTGGTCACCCCGCGAGATTCGTATCACCGAGGTTTTACTGTATATAGGGCATTCCACTGGGCATTAGCCTCAATTTCTGAATGTCGAACCTGTTTTTTTGTTCCTAGAATATATACCACCTTTGGTAACAAGAAACGTTAGCGAGTGAACTTGTACCGTCATTGCTGTTCTTATTTCAAAGTAGCCACTGGGCAGAATAGCAAGCGTCTTTGTCCATTACAAATGTGTCGGCACTATAGGGTGAACTGATAGCGTGCGCAGGAAGTGACGTGAAAGAATAAGACGCAATATTGAAGCCTCGTGTGGCACTGGAACAAATGAAGATAACAGCAAGGGTTGCGGCAGTGCGGCTAAAGTGACCGCAAATGTGTACGTGGCGCAAGGGCTGGAGATAAAACGGGCGGCCTGTTGCGAAACTCTCAAAAGGCCTCCGCTGCTGCCCGAGTGGCTGGCATGGCAACGTTCTTGCTTCGCACTGGTTTTCGAGGGAGCTCATACAGATAGCCCGCGTTTTCCTCCACCGTTTGATAAGTGGACCCTCGCGGGCTTCGTGAGAATTTCGTGAGCCTCTCCCCGCAATCCTCATCACGCTGGCTGGTTCCTGCGAGGCCTCTCCTTCCACGCCGTATCCCAAACCCCTGCGCTCTCAAAAATCGTGGAGGCCATTCCACGCCCACGTCGAGATACGTCCCCGGAGACTGGACGGCTGGGGAGAGCCGAGCTGCGTTTGTCAGCGGAAGGACTTCTGACTTGAGTGTGTGCTCTCTGCTGAAACGAGAAAGCGCGGCGCTCCCTTAATCCACTCCACGCCTTGCGCGAGAGTTGGCCGAGTTCTGCGCTTTGGTGCTCGTAGTAGCGGCGCGCTCGTTTATTAGCGCTGAGGCGGGAGGCCCCTCAAACTCTAGCTCGTACCGTGGTCGTGCACCCAGCCCTTGCTTGGCGCATAGGGCGCGGGAAGCACGACGGCGAAATGGCGTAAGCAAGTGCACTGACTGAGCCGCAGGAATCTAGGCAATGTGAGAGGAAAAGGAACGCGACATTTCGAACACCGCGCAGAGAAAAGTGCGCAAGCAAGAATGAAACAGGAGTCGCTACGTTCTTTTCTGTGGGAACGGCGCACGTACGGGTCTCAAGCCTAGCTGCCGCCGGTCTACCGCGGCCGTTTTGGGGAGTGGACCAGGCATAAGCCCTAGCGACGCCGCCCGGCAATCGCAACTTTCTGTCGACGTGAGCGGCTTGATTCATGGGCTGGGCACAGCTAGTGTATCCTTCTGCTTTTATTTATTTCTGCTTTGCGTAACCTTCGTGCCGGCCAGTGCAACTTGTCCGCTGCTGTCTGGTTGGCGTGCTGGCCGAGGGTCAGCCACGATCGCTGGTTGTTTTCCCTCTCGCTCTTCAGATACGTCCTGAGACCAAGGTTTGCGGTTTACCACGTTCGAAAGCCAGTGCTACTTGGCTGCCTCTTTTCTTGTGTGTGCACTGCCTGCTGCAGGCGAGACCGAAACGCACCGAGTAACGCCGGAAATACGAATTATGGCTGTGCCGCCCTTCTCCGCACAAACACCGTGCCTGTGTCGAGACTTTGTTGCGAGTGGGAAGCTGTAGACGTGGTCGGAAAGTTCAGGCACATCCGGGCAATATGCGACTTTAATGGCCCACTGTTTGGCCACCGAAGAGAATGCTAAAATAGCATTTCCTTTTCTCCCCGAGTTTTTGTCATGATGTTTCAACGAAAGCTCTGTGCTGCGGTTAAATCAAACAGTATGTGTCCCATCTAGGGCAGATTGGGAAACTTGAAACTTCTGTATTTCTGCGAGAAACATCAGGACATGTTTTCACAAAAGAAAAAATAAACTTTTACAACAGATTTGTTGGTAAATGAAACTTTCAACTACTCCTTACCGTGGATTACATCAGGATTTTCGCCAATACTAATGATGTGCGAAGGTGGGGGCGCAATGACAAGATGCACTTGCAAACAAAATGCTTTGTGAATTTCGCCTTTGGTTCTTCTAACGCATTTAAGCTAAAATAAATGTTCTGCTGTTCGCATATCCGAAGGCTTTTCAGGAAATACGTGACCAGTCCGCATAAACTTGTGTAGCACAACGAGAAGTTTCCGTAATAAAGGCTCCTCTGTGCCCGTAATATTGCCCTGTGCAGTGCAATGAAATGCTTGGCTCTTCCCCCACCCCAGTGCAGGGTAGCATACAGGATACTAGCGTCTAGTTAACCTCCCTGCCATCCTCTTCTCTCTCTCCCTCTCTCTCTTGGATTCTTCGCTGATGAAGAAGAAAATGATAAATTCGTCGGAACAGATCAAGGTCTATAGCGTCGACCTGGAGTCTCTTGCTATGTGACAATATGTGATGACGTGTTTTAGGTTATGATTTTAAAAGCCTCTAGTAGAGACACTGGCATAACTCTTTTAGCCCATCACTCTGACAATTGATTACCCCACCAAGACACCCAAACAACCTCAGTATTAAAAATAGGAACGCTGGAAGGTAAAAAAAAAATTTTTGGGACATTGTGTCCTTAGCTTTGCCTTAATTCCCCCACGTAATTGGAGTCAAACATGGTTTCAAGATGTAACGCTGTTCAGGCTTCGGTGTTATTGTTATTCATACACCTGAAGGTAGAGGCTGTGGTAGCAGTTCCGCCTTAGCAAAACATCGCGATTTAGTACCACAATAGAGAAAATATGTGCTAGAGCTAAACTCGAGCATCGAAGTAGAGCCCTGCAGCAAGCTGCCTTCTTTCCTCGAATACGGTTTCCCTCAAAGGTATTCAAGATCGCCAATATTATTTTATCTCTACGCAGTGATCTTTAAATGCCATGTTTGTTCACACCATAGAACATTGACATGATTTACCTTATCATGACAAATTTTCATCGCTTCATTAACTCCTTTCGAATAATGTTAATAACGACTTCATGCAGTGCACGTTTTGTATCTTAGAGTTATTCGTTGTATTGCTAAGTCCTACGATTGCCCTTTGTGCGTGTCCGCAGTATGTTGAAATGAATAATAAGTATGTAAATTTGGGAATTTTTTCGCGATTAAGGTAATTAAGTTTTCTGAGTCACTGCCACTTGTAGAACCATTTATGACCAATTTTTAACTACCATGTCTAGTGAAATAGATGTTGCGCTCCAAAAAGTTGCTAATATTTGGTGTCATTTCTTTGTATATTTATTGTTTATTTCAATATTTATTCTACGTCACGCTACTACACAAAGTTTCCAGCCAATCCAGAATACGGAGGAAGACAGTCCACTTCTACCGCGGGGAAGCTTCCAAAGCATCCACCCACAGAGTAGCCAAGGCCTTAGGCGGCGTGAGATATTTTGCTAAAAATCTCAATACTGCGTCAAATTCTTGTCGCAGCCTTTATGAAGGTCATCTTTTAGAAGAATATGCAGAATGAAGTTAATCGAAGAACTGTCATCCCTTTACGCTTGTCTTAGAAGGGAGTCGGTGTTCGTTACGTTTTTGTAGTCTCAGGCGGAGGAATAGAAGTGATTCCGTTTCTCAGAAGTGGGAGCATGAATGGCTGCTCTGTAAAGCAGGGCGCTGTAAATGAAAGCATCAAGTAATGGGTATAGGCTTAATGCGTCGCTCCAAGCGCTGCACAAGAAAGAAAGGGAAGCCTCCAAATGATTTCCCTACGTGCGCCTTAACCGCTTTTCCCCCTGCAAGAGCAACCGAAATATAAACATATAAACAGAGGTGCTTCCATAGAAGATAACGTTAGAAATGGGGAATCTACGCGAGCTGAAAGGCAAGAAGGACGTAAAATGAAGCGAGAACAGAGCATACCGAGAGATTTCCTAAGCCTCACAGCTGTTACTAAAGCTTCGAACTCTTGACGGCATTTGCCGATTCTCGAGAGAAAAGAGCTGCTTTCCTGCTTCATTAAAACGGGACAGCCGCTTAGGGAGATGAACAGGGCGCACGAGAAACGATTAAAGAAATTAATTTCTCGCTCCCCACCGTCCGTAGTGGCAAAAAATAGCGGTAGGTGCGCGGAGGGAAGGCAGAAAGCGGGCCAGCGTTCTTCTCGGCACTCAGCAGCACCGCGCTAACGAGCTGATTGTGAGATTAAAGGAAAACGGACGGAAGAGCCTGCGCGAGTCGTCAAACGTGCTGAGCCTCGCGGAGGCCGTTCGTGTAATCGTGCCACTCGGGCCGCCGCCGTGAGCTCTCCTCCGCACACTCGCCGGCGCTCAAATGAGTCGCCGAGATGTTTCCTACGGCCGAGGTGAAGCTGCAAGAACGCGGCGCCAATTTATCAGCGTCGTTTTTATTGTAACCTGCGTTTCGCGTTCTTCTATTACTGACCTGGGTTTCACTTCAATCTCGCTCAAATTTCGAAAGGCTGGCACTTACAGCTATGCGCCCGCTGAAAGAAGATGCCAAGGCGGAAAACTAATTTCCGAATTTCGAATTTTGGTGCACTCGAGGTTATCTTCTCGAAGTGTGTGGTCTGTCTCACAAAGGAGGCCGGGCGACGTATATGTGAAAATTGTAGCGTTAGATTTACGACTTACCATTGTAGCAGAACTTTGACTTCCAGGCTGTGAGACGAAGCGGTCAATAAAAATAATGTTTGCATCAAATTTCTCGCTAAATTTTAAGGGTCAGATTGATGGAATGTTTTTAGATTTCTCTAAAGTATTTGATCTTGTACCGCATAATGATTTAGTTACGAAATCGCACGCTATTGGTATTGAACACAACATTTTTTCCGCTGGATTACACGCTATTTGTCTTTAAAGAAACAAAATGTAGCGTTTAATGACTGCGTTTCTGACAGATTAGATGTGCACTCAGGAGTACCGCAAGGGTCGCTGCTTGCACCATTATCATTTTTGGTGTGCAGCCCCGCCACGGTGGTCTAGTGGTTATGGCGCTCGACTGCTGACCCGAAGGTCGCGGGATCGAATCCCGGCCGCGGCGGCTGCATTTTCGATGGAGGCGAAAATGTTTGAGGCCCGTGTACTTAGATTTAGGTGCACGTTAAAGAACCCCAGGTGGTCGAAATTTCCGGAGCCCTCCACTACGGCGTCTCTCATAATCATATGGTGGTTTTGGGACGTTAAACCCCAGATATTATTATTATTATTTTTGGTGTGCATAAATGATATATACTTATCAGTTCAGTCACCTGTGAAAATCTGACTTTTTGCGGACGATTGTGTTGTTTATGCCGACATTAATCAACATTCTGACCAGGCCAGACTCAACGATGCGTTGTACTCCGTCTGTGCCTGGTGTGATAAATGGGGATTGAAGCTCAACACATCAACAACGGCGTGTATTACAGGTACAAACAAACACAAGCCATTAGTACTCCCCTATACTATTATTAATGCTTGTGTTAAAAAGGATATGAAGTATTTGGGTGTCAACTTGACTGGGGAACCCCATATAGACAACATTTATAGCAACGCGCTAAAGAAGTTAGCACTTATAAAACGTAAACTACGTCATACGTCACGCGCAGTAAAACAAACAGCTTGCAAAGCCCTTACCAGGGAAAACTTCGAATATGCAGATCTGGTCTGGGCTACCTATCAAAAATACTTAATTAAAGAAATAGAAAGGGCGCAAAGCCTGGCTCTGAGGTTCATTTATACCAGCTATTCTCGTTTCGCGAGCGTATATGCCCTTCGCGATAGGGCGAAGCTGAAGACACTCGCTCATCGTAGAAAGGTCTCCCGGTTAAGATTCATTTATCAACGATACCGTGGTCACTTGAAAATACCATCCGAACGTTACATAATCGACCCGTCCATGCGCTTTGATCGTACTCGTCACAACAAGACAGTTAGGCAAACCATTCAGTCACCTCAATGTACATCACTATTTCTTATTTCCTCATGTTCTTTCATTGTGGAACAAGTTACCGGAAGAAGTGGTTAATGCTGATACAACAAAATCGTTCGCCCATTCCGTGAATAACCTTTCTGTTGATTTTTTAAAATGCTGCTATATATTTATTTTTCACCTCACTGATGTTGAGAATTTTTTGTAGTTTTTGTGCTTTGCATTGTATTTTTTTAATACTCTGTTTCTGATATTGTCATTCACATTATGTACCAACTCCTGCTTGGGCCTGAATAGGGCCTGCAGTATTTCTAAATCAATAAATACATAAATAAATAAATAAAGCTAGGTGGAACAAAAACCGACATGCACGGTGCTCACTTGCGGTGTGGTATAGCACATTTGTAAAATCTCACCGGTTTTAGAATGGAGGTCATTGGCTCATCAGTTAGTGGTGAGTATAAACGACAGTGGTGCTAGGAGAATAAGAAGGCGCCTGTCGCATTCCCATCCAAAAGTTATAAGCCGCTTGCGAGTAACTTTCAGTATAGGGCAGATAAAAAAGGAAAATAAGAAATAAGCAGAGCGAGCCTTTAGCATACCTGACTCGCTGAGAATTCCGTTTCTGTACAGCCGGAACCAAAACTATAAGATGGAGAAGGTACATGGCTGTAACGGAGTTTCAACAGACACATAGCTGATACGCCATAAAAAAAAGTGCTCTGGGGTCCCTTAACGAAAACTAAGACGACTTAAGGCGAAAGCTGTTAGGCATCCATTAAAGTGTAAGTATTCGTTGGCACTGTTTTCAAACTTTTTTGTTGACATCACCACTTGTTCTGTCTGCTACAGCGGCGTTTACATGAATTCGACAGTAGCGAATCACATTTGCGAACACGTGTAAAAAGGGCGATGCGTTTAGGAAAGGCGATGGTTACAGTGAAAGGGGCGCGCTTGGAGCTCGCACGAGGGGGAACGCCGTTTTCTCAAACCTGCGCGTGTACGAGTCAACTCGGACCCGTAAATCTAGCCCCGCCTGGCGCAATAATGCGACGCACCGTCCTAGCGCATTATCGGTGTTTACATGAATGCGATGCGCCTTCCTAGCGCATTATCGTTCTTTACACTAATGCGACACACCTTTCTTGGGCATTAATGCTGTTTAGATGAATGCGACGCTCATTCCTAGCGCATCATCGCTGTTTACTGGAATTCGACGCTCCAGTTTTAGCGTTCATGCAAGCGCGCCTTACGCAAGTTCACTAATGCATCGCTTTTTTCATCCAACTGTTCTCTTGAAGATCTCCTGACACTTCTTTGTCGCACCGGCTTCAGGCTTTCGTAAATACGAAGTGAGCGTGCTGCTTGCGTGCCTCGAGCTACGCTTTTATTGCTTATTATTTTTTTTACCATTCGTGTTGATGCCAACTACTTTGGATATTTCGACTCATGATACATATAACGCTTTCGCTTTAAACTCTTGCGCTTGGTTTTTTGCGCAGGCTTGAGTGTAGATGATGCGACATCGCCTTCAAATTGACTACACTACTTCATTCGTAAATGTTGAGTTTTACATTGTGTGTGGTTGATTTATTTAGGTTACTTTTAATTGAATGAAATTCTGTGCAACTTTCCGCCACCTGTGTCATTCATTTGTTAGATTGCCAGATAAAAAAGAGCATCTGGAATTAATCGAAGGTGGCAACAGCCCCAAGACGCAGTTTAATAAAATTAATTGAATAAAAATACCGAGCAGCCCAATCAAGTCTTACTTTTGGTGAAGTATGCAGTATATGCTTTAGGAAATGTGTTAGAAAATTTCCCAAGTTCAGGGAAAACGAAATAATAAACTAATTTCCGCGGCTTTACCTCAGAGTGCACACAAAAGCATAACATGAAGTAGCAATTGAACAAGTAATTACCCCTATGAACACCACTGAAGGTGGTGTTCATATGGGTAATTACTTACTCTCATCCGAGAAGTTACGTGGTCCTAGGCGGACAACAAGCTGGCGTTGCTAATATCTGGAGTGTAATAAAGTTGAGCCAGTTGGCCTCAGGAAATCGAAACTATGGCATTGCCTAGAGCAAAACTATCATACGTTTAACAGACCCCAATCAGTGAAGCGACGCTGTATAAGTCACCACTGGTGGAATATTAAGCGCGGAAGATTAAGCGCCTCCATTGTGTTATGTGTTTGTTATGTTCGAAAATTTTCGACCATGTATGACGCTCTATGTTCGACACCTCCAAAAGCTAAGGAGTAGTCGGCGCCTTATTTGTGTGCCAATATCTCCTTACATCATGTCTATAAAAAGAAAAAAAAAAAGCACCTCCATCGAAACGCGACCGCCGCGGCCGGGATCGAAGCGGTGACTTCAGTGTTAGCAGCCGAGCACCGTGACCACTGCGCCACCGAGGCGGACGAGGTACAGTGGTTTCTTCGCTGATTCGCAATATGATGAAATATTATGGCGTACTGGGCACATCGCAAGTGCACTTGCAGTAGGCATTCGAGGAGAGTTTAAAAGAGCCAATGTTACGCTCACGGCCATTCTTTTCCACGCGCGGCGCGATTGAGGTGTACACCGAGACGCGATGCCTGGCTAGCAGTTAAGAAGGCGATGCGAATGGGGTCCGATTGCGCTATCGCGTTCTACTCTTAAAGACGAAGCTCAAAGCAAGTTTGTATCTTCCTGACAGACGATCCGTTCATCCATGGCTGATTGTAAAGCGAAGATGTATACGGCTAAGTTCTGGCGGATCGCGTTCGCCGACAAAACGACGCGTAGAGCAATTTTCGGCGGCGGATATGTATCGGTTTATGTATAAGGTGCCTTAGCACTGGTGCCCCCTAGCCACCGTCGATGCCACTTTCACAAGTGTCGCGATACTCGGCGGCGGCACCTCCCACCAATCGTCGTGCCCCTTTGTCCCCTGACGCATAGATGGAGCTGTTGTCAGCAGTTGCCCTTTGGACTTGCTGTAGGACGGACGCGTGTTCGCTCTGCAGAAAAGCGGCAATTGGAGGAGCGCCAACGCGCACCGAAACCCGAATGGGTGCGAAAACTACGGGGAGCCTCTGCCGCAGAACGCGCAGCCGCTGCCGGCGCTTACACCAGCGCTTCGCTGGCTTCCGTCTTCACAGTAGTGGAAGGGCGGTGCATTTTTTAACCCGAATGCTTTCTGGAATTCTGAGCTGCACCTCAGCGTTCGTGTTCATTTTAATGGGCCTTAGAAATAAAGATGCTATTGATGGCAGGTATATTGGAGCTTGACCCCTTCTGCCATTATAGTTTAACTTTCAAAAGGCAGGCTGAGTTTCAGCGACTGTCAGTTGGCGACGTCGAGAGGATGCTACTTGCTTGTAATAACGTACACATTACTCTTGGTAGCAACTTCCATGCAGCGTTAAAGCAGTGTTTTTGTCCTGACCAAATGCAAACGGGCTCCACCTTTAGTTGTGCTTGACACTGCGTTTGGCAGGGACTGTTTTACATGTAGCTGCAACGCCATTTTATTTCTCAGGGAGGTCGGTCATTGTTTCGCGAAGCAGGTGTAGTGTATATGTCAAGCTGCTCGATGACTCAACTGTCACGATGAGACTATGTTCTCATCGTGGCAGAGCGGACCTTCGCTCAATGCTCAAATTGATTGGTGCAGTTCCTTGAGCCAAAATTCGATTAATTTTCGATTCGATTGATTTTTAAATATTCAATTTGTAACTTTAAGCATGATGATGTCATTCATTATGACGTGGCGGGTGAACACTACGCATCGTCGTTCATCCCTTAGCATGCTTTCAGGAAATAGCCAATCACGAATATTTTCAAGAACACTCGTGCTTTCAACGTGCTGTTACTCGTACTTGGAAGCTACGCTTTCAATCAGTTTGGCTGATGTGTGCGCAAACGTGGCACTCTTTCTTTCAGATGTGAAGTCTTTGTACGCTTTCACAAGCATGCGATTTCGTGGCGCAATATTTATTGAGACCTTTCAGAGTGGCTGCTTTGGCGTTTAGAGGTATGCCGATGCTTCGCAGAACATAAAAAAAAGAAAGACCGCCGGGCAGATGGCCATTTGCGCAAGCATAAAGAGGCAACCCTAGGAACGTTCATTGGGCCACCGCCGGTCTTGCATCCGTTTAATGCAGCTGCGCCGTTCGGTGAGAGCGCCGGCAAGCTGTCTGGGGGCGTCGGCAACAGCGATGATGTAAGCTCCACGTGGCTTGCAGGATTCATCAAAGACGAGGTGCATGCGTAAGCATGCAATCTATATGGGCAAGCACGAATGCGCTGGGCTGTATATCTGTGCGGCCTGTTTCCGTACCTAGGCCGTCTATTAAGTTTTGTTGCTTCTGCTTCTCAGAATCTGAACGGGGCTTTCTGACGAGCAACGAAACACATTTTTAGTTATCGCCTCTATATGTGATCTGCATTCTCTCCTGGTTTTTACCGCTAGGAATAGCGAATAGAAAGAACAGGTGGTGCGCAAGAACATCCGCATTATTTGTTCCGCTTGTTGAAAAGAGAAAAATAATAGCCCGACTACGACTCCGATAAGTGCACCAATCGCTAGATTTGATTTACATACGCTCGTTTCGTAGATGTGCAACACGGCCGCATAGAATTGAGTGCAGCGTTTATTTGCCGTCGGAGTGCGCGCATTCGGAGTTTTGACACCACCATATATATGTAGACGGCACAGCCTCGAGAAGGCGAGTCCTGGGATCCCAGAAATAGACGCCAAACCCCGTCCCCCTTTCCCCCTTGTGGCAGGCTGAATAATTCAACGCAGCTGAGGTTCCGGTGGGTAGCGAGTGCAGGAGATGGAAGGGGGTTAGAGGTGGCTCTTTTAGGGCTAGGCTTTGTGAGAAGTGCCAGAATGGAGAAAGGGGAAAAAAAGGCATCGCCGCTACGACTGTGGTGTTTCTGGCGCCCCGGGGATTATTATAGATTGCCCCCTATATAGGCCATTCGCCTGCTGCCGCCGTCGATTAAGGCTCCGATTTGGGTCTGGCTCCGTGCGCACGTGTGTGTATGTGTGTGTGTCTGTGCACTATTCTGCCGTCTCGTACTTTTGTCCCAATACTATCGATCGGTGCTTCTCTGGAGCCAGGTAGGACAGCGCCTGCCGAAATGTCGTCCTGTGTTGGAGCCGCTCTTCGTCAAGTGATGGCGAGGACGGAGGCGGGCCAACCATCACTATACTGTGCGCTCACTCTGGCTCTGTGTCGCAGATTGTTTGTTGGGTGCCTGTTAAGAGGAGGTTTTAGCGTCTCCAATGGGATAAGGCCGCGCCAAATGCGCAAGTTAGGCGCCGCCCGTTTGAGTTCGGGCATTGTCCCATAGCGTGCATGCAACACGCACGCACTGGGTGCCCTCTTTTCTTACGCGCGTTATTGTCTTTCTGGAGGGCGGCAGAGAGGAAATATGCGGCGCCTAAGATCCAATTATGCATATGATAACTTCCAATGTTCCAAACGTGCAGCACTGCGTCTACTTTTGTAATTTAATGGGTAGATTACACTGTGATCGTAATTTGTGATTAAAATTACTTTGCTTGGTGGCCGGACTATGAGCCCGAACTGCGTCCCGACTAATTGTTGTTTCTTAAACAACCTCCAATTGAAAAGCACTGAAACCAGTGCCTCAAAATTATGAACTAGTTTATATATTTATGTTTTTTCGCAAATGGAGCTATGAAAAGATTGTTAGACTGCTGGCATTTATACATAAATGGTGTTAGACACGTCTGCCTGCACAGTGCCTTTGATTTCTGTTTGCATCTGTCATGCAGCCGAAGCCATTGATGGGGATTTTAGCTGCGCTAACTGGTCCTCAGCTGAAAATCAAGCCTGCTACAGTTCACGCTACAATGCTTTACTCAATTTCACCACTACCGTTCAGCACTACCAAAGCTACGGGGTGTAAGCAAGCCACATGCTTGCGCTGCAAAATATAGTTCCAGATACAATTACCTTACAATTCCAGGGTTGATACATTTGCGCTTGTTTAGCACGTGTTACATCGCATCAATGAGTGACATGTTTATTCTTCATCGCATTTACGTCGTATTTCTTTAATTGTTTTATCAGTAACCGCCGGTAACTGTGGTTACAAATCAACATGGCAGCACCCATGCAGACGCGACCGCCCGCTTCTATCCGAAGTGGCGCTTGTTACTTGCCCACAGCGCTGACAGCAAGAAATAAATGGCAAAATGAGCCATCGCTTTGCGCCATCTCATGACGAGGACAAAGCAGCAGGTACGTTTTGTCGTTATTGGCGAGATTAGACTTTTGTTTAGCCACGCCTGCTAAGCCTAATGTGCCGAGCATTTGATAACGGTCCACAAAAATAGCGCAATGTAGTCACGAATAAGTTGCTATCGAAGCGTCAGCACATGAATCTAAAGCAATAACAAGCGTTAATTTGGAACTTACGGGCAACAAAGCGCACGGCGACGACGTGATAAATTCCAGGCGGATGGCACCAGCGTCGATGGGTGCAGCCATGTTCTATATTTTTTTTTTTTTTGCCCTCTGTTCGCTTTAGACGCACAACGTGGGCGTACAGACGCCATGGGCACGCTGACGACGCGACGCGGCGCGGATACATACATCGCGAAGAATTTTAGCCCTACAGGGCTAGGGGGCCCTGTAGCCTCCAAAGCGCTGAAGGGAACTTCTGAGATAGAGTATAGGTCTCATGGACACGTGGGTAGATATAAGGCATGATACGCTTACCAGAGCGCTTTAGAGAGATTTCAAACTGCTGTGTTCGTGCGACCGTGGTAGATATAATATAGCTACCGACAGATTCAAACAATCCCGTAGATACATGGTATTTCGAAGTGTCTTTTAACGAAACTTGAATCCAGCCGAAGCTGGTAACCCCGTATGTGTGCATCATCGCACCACAACATAGATAAATGCTGCTAAGTTATAAAGAAAGAAAGCGACTCGCCAACGCCGACTGGCGAAAGTGGATGCCCAGTGAAGCCGTTGAAAACCGCCGCTACAAGTGCTGAGGGGTGTATGCAATGCGTTACTTGCTGTACAGTAATGACAGTGACAATTACTTTGTTGTCGCTGTGGTATACCGTGCTGGGTTCCGCGACGACTTTCACAACATTCATGGGCAAGAGCAAATCCAAACGCCATTTGTACCGTGTGGTTGGTTTGGTTTATAAGGGCCGTTGTAGCATGCGACACCAAAGTTGTCCCTGACAAACGTCGGGAACCAGCTCTCTTCGTCGGGTTTCGCAATGGCGATACTAAATACACAAACGATAACCACATGTTCTTATATATCGGCTTGTTTTTTTATATATGAAGGGCTACTGAAGTCACTCCCGACGTCGGAAGCTGCCGTCCTGGCGGCACCTTGCGCAACAGTAATCTTTACCGGGAAACTATTGCGGGGCGCGCTCAGTGCTTATTGAAAGGAACGCTGTGATGTAAGTGGTACGTGCGAAACCATAGAACGTATGCACTTTTCGATTCAATTGCTCGAGTTTTTAAATGCGAAGCATTTCTTAGCGAACCTTTGGCACTTTGAGCGTTTCTATCTATCTATCTATCTATCTATCTATCTATCTATCTATCTATCTATCTATCTATCTAGCCGCCTACGTCTGGGTGCTCTCATGATCGCCTCCTTAACTTGGTGTAGACCTAAATTGGCGTGGGAGGGTAAGAGGATTTGACGAATATGAGTGTCGGGTCATGACACGAATAACGTGAAAATCATGTCGCGTACGTCGTCAAACCCGTTCCTCCAGACACGTGTGGCACATACCCGTTTACCACGGGCCGCGGTGTACGGGTATGCGCCACAGGTGATTCACAGTTCATATCTACCCAGGAACGGCGAGAACTGACATTGGTAACTTAAATGCGAGAGCGTTAAGAAAAACCGACATCGGCAGCGTTGACCCGACGAATGCAAAGAATGAAAATTAGGATCCCAGCAGGAATTGAACCCAAGCATTCTGCGTGGCAATCAGGTATTCTACCACAGAGCCATGCCAAGTCTATAAACTGGTTTGGAAAAACAGCCTACGCCGGCGTAATGTCAGTGCAACGTCAGTTGTGGTTGTGGTGCTGGCTATCTAATTTTGCAAGAAAGCAATAAACACTACATGATAATACTAGGATGAGTACTCCTACGATTCAGACGTCGTATCAGATTAACGTCTGTGGTTCCAGTGTTGGCTCCGCTTTTATGGCAGTCTAATAGCATTACATTTGTATTCCTAGGATTCAGCAAGCTATATTGAAGCATTGCTCGACCCCGGATGAATACATCAACGATAGTTACGTATGATATTCACAACATTGCACCGTAAAGTGCACTTAGTCCGCCAGAACGACGCAGTGTCATCTTCATTTCTTACGAGGCTGGGCGATGGCCTCATGCTGACCGATGATGCTGCCAGATTGACTGAGAGGCTACGTACGCCACATACGCCCAGATAGTCTACGAATACGACAAGCGCCATCTACTGATGCTGGTCTACCTAGCACTATCCAGGCCTACCAGCCTCGACGGCTTATACCTCACCAACGCTAACGGCGACTTCAGGTTTCGACATGTCGCCGGGTCTATCGACAGACAATTTGTCGACGAAATGACCGAGTCATCCACGATTTCCAACAGCTGTACTACACCTCATACTTCACATGGACCCCTTGTCACCGCGATCACGACCGAATCCAATAACAAGTCATGCCCAGCTGGTGGTGCTCACTGACCACGGTGATGATGACCTTGTTCAAGAACTGTCAAGAACTTCTTCCACGCATGCACACGGGTGCGTGAAACGTGCGTACATTCTCCATCATAAGGGACAAGTATAAGCACTACATATCAGCTTACCGCTTCTGGTGTTGGTAATACCCTCGTTGCCCTTGGCAGCGTTACCCAACTGTAAAAAACTGGTTATATAACACATATGCGGCTCTTCAACATATATGTGTGAGTATAAAGTTTATACAAATCTTTAGCGTCATTTTGTAACGTTTCGCTCAGTAAAAAACATTATGCCACAGTCACCGTCCCGCCGCATGCTTCGCATAACAACGACTCCCACGGTACGTGGCATCTGCCAATTTTTTTTTTATTATTTCATGAAGATGCCGCGCGAAAGATCCCGACCAGTTAGAGCCTAACTGCCTCGCTCTAAAAGTTCGCCCCCTCTACCGGCATAAAGGCAGAACTACATCTCTGCGGTAAAGCAAGGTGGATGCGCTCATTTGAACTACCAAAAATAGACACAATGAAACGCAGTCGCTCAGTGGCGTCGCTGTGTAATTTCTGAACTGGCCGAGTAATTTCCATCGAAACAAAACTAGCGTTAGCTTACGCGGCACTGCGCGAAAGAACAGCCAGCCATTAGCTTGTTATGTGTGCGTACAACTTGAGGTGCCGTCAATTGAAATGATGATGTCACGTAAGGAAGAGATGTCAATAAGGTGCTGACGACCAAGAGTCAGTTGAAGCAAGAACCAATGATAAAAGACAAGCGACATGGTGTATTACAAGACGACTGTATAAGTAGCAGGTCATTCAACTTATGCATGCTACTGTGTTAAGCAGTAAGCTTTGCTCACCAAAAAGAGAAAAGAAAATATTGCATTGAAATTTCGCCCCGACACTCTTTGCCCTTACAAGAAAATAGTAAAATTCAATACAGCGCATAGGTCAATTGATGCACTGCATGTTCCTCACGATGGAGCGCGCCGCGGTTTACTTTTTTGCCCTCAGTGGTGATTATTGGAGCTTCAAAGCGCACGGGGCCTGATACGAGTTCTTTCCCCGCAGAAGAATTGACGTGGAATACTTTTAGGCGTAGAAACTTTATAGAAAGAAGAGGCATCTTTGGTTTTGGTATCTGGAAACACAAATCGCAGTAGAGATTTCTTGAGTAGTTCTGTTTTGTATTCTTCTATATCGTATCTTCTTCAGTGCAGCCGCAGACTCTGCTGAAATAGTTGTTGTTTTTCTTACTTGCGAGGCACAGTTTCGAGGCCAGATGTTCAGTTACAGACCCCTTTTCCAAGTTTGAGCCGCAGCCGAATAAAAGTGAAACGACTAGAATACGACTTGATGCAAAGCCTGAATTTTTCTGCCCTTTTCTTTCGGTTAACCGGAATTTAATTTCCGGCCTCGAATGCTTTATTTCCTGCAAGAGAGCGGATGTCCCTCAGAGGATCCTTCTATGCAAGTACACTACTACAGCGCGTCTCAAGAGTCAGAGCATCGTTTCAATTCAGCCGAGGTCGGGCTGCAGATTCAAGCGTCACGAACACACTCTCCGGCGTCAATCAATTTTCTAAAAGCATGGACCTCGCTTTTGTTTTTGCCATTTTAGATAAAAAGGAACACAGCAAACTTCCAGCTATTTTATACACGGTTAAGGGATTCTCATCTGGTCTTGGTACGCGGCAACATCTGGATGCAGGAGTCAGTTTGGTGCCGTGTCTTCAGTATCGCGTTATGCACTGCCATTGACCGATTACAGTACTGCATGCCAGATTTTCGCACGTATTTGCGAAGTCAGTGTTAATACTCGCAAAATACTGGGTTATTAGTTCACAGGAAGTGGGATTCACATACGAATCTTGAGAAAGTTTCGCATACCTGTACGTGCGTGTGCTCACCTTTGCCACAGTAAGCGCCGTTGTAGCGGGGAAGCCCGCTTGTGGAATCTTTTTAGTGGCGCCTTACATCGTCGTTCAGACACAAAACGTTGTATTATACGAGCGTTTCGCACGTGGCTGCTGTCATTTGAGCAAAGTAAGTGGTCCATAATGTATGCAGTAAAGTAGAGAGGTGGGCGAGTTGGAACTGATGCATTTTGAAAACGTGTCATGCGCTGTTGGTGTGGCCTATAGGATCCCCTTCTCCTGCGGCAAGGTGTATATAGGCCAGTCGGGTAAATGTATCACCGAAAGACTCCGCCAGTACAATAGCACTTTAAGGGGAACACCGACGTCACACCTTTCGACACATTGTAGGGCATGTGGATGTAAACCGTGCTTCGGCAGCACTGTCGTCTTGCACAAACATAGAGATAAAAGGGCAAGGGAACTCGTGGAAGCGTACTTCATTAAAGATGCGGGAGATGATTGCATATCTGAGCCCTCCGTTTGCCTTTTAGATTGTGAACTACGTAAGCTTAATGAGTTCTTTGACTACAGGTAACTATTGCGCATGCGTTGTTGGTTGTCAGGTGTTTGAATTTTCTTTCAATAAACTTCACTTGTTAGACAGCGCTCGTCTTGTGTCCTCTTCTTTGTGCTCCGTCCCGTTCGCGTTGAAAAGTTTTCAAAATGCATAATGTATGGAATTGCAAAGCGCGGAATACAGGACGAAACACTTGAAGAAGTGGTGTGGTGTTACGCCCATCTTTGAATTTTGTCCACTTGAACGTGGTAATATTAATCGTTGGGGTTTCACGTCTCAAAACCATGATATGATTATGAAGGACGCCGTAGTGGATAGATAGATAAATAAATTTATTGAAGACCGAGGGAGGAGAGCCTGGTTTTACCCCCCCCCCCCCCCCCCCCCCCCCCAGCGGGTCGCTTCGTCGGAGTTGGTGATGCCGCCGATCGTGGAGCCCGTATGGACCGGGAACCAAATGATCTCGTGTGGAGTGGTGGTCCTACCTCTGAGAATCCTAGCAACAAGCGGGAAGACCTTGCCAGAGGCAAATGTGCTAACCGCCGAACGTGAGTCAGAATAGATATGAAAACGGGAGGAGTCCAAAAGTCCTAGTGCGATGGACACCTGCTCAGCTCATACGCCGTACTGGAGGGCTCCGGAAATTTTGACCATCTGGTGTTCTTTAACGTGCACCTAAATCAAGTAGACGGACCTCTAGCAGTAGCGTAGCCAGAATTTTTTCTCGTGTGTGTGTGTGTGTGTGTGTGTGTGTGTGTGTGTGTGTGTGTGTGTGTGTGTGTGTGTGTGTGTGTGTGTGTGTGTGTGTGTGTGTGTGTGGCGGGGGGGGGTTCAACTATACTTTATGTATGTTCGTGTGTGTGTTTGTATATGTGCATTGAAAAATTTTGGGGAGCTTGAACTACCGAAATGCTAGAGGCCACTGGCTACGCCAGTGATCTCCAGCATTTTGCCTGCATAGAATTGTGGCCGCTACTGACGGGTTTCGATCCCGTGACCTTCGGGTCAGCAGTCGAGCACCACAACCACTAGACCACCACGGTGGATCCAATCTTTTTAAACAGGGTAAGCATTTCTATGCCGACTCAGTGAGAAAACTGTCCGTCCGTGCGTCCCTCTGTCACGTAAGAGAGTCATCGCAGTAAAGAAATAAATGTATAAAACAAAATAAGTTTTCTTGGCGGAGCTGGCTTGTAACCTAGGCCCTCGCGCACCGAAGGCCAGTGTCTTAACAACTGGGATACGCACCCACGCTTGCAGAATGTGAATATATCCGAAACATATGAATGCGTTGTATCCGCGGCAAAAAACAAAGGTAGAACAACACTTTCCATGAAGGCGTCGTTGAATTTCGTCCCAGTTCAATAAAATCCCTCTCTGGAACGAGATACAAAGTGCCGTGGATGATGTTACACATGAGGAAAATTCTGACTTGGCGAATATTTTATGCCTTACACGCGTGTCGGTGGTCGCGGTATGCGACTTCAGTGGGGCATCCTGTGTTTCTGACGCTGTCGAACGCTAGAAAGAAGATGAAAGACGCCACGCCAACAACGTTCTCGGGAAGGCCACAACCATGGAGTTTCCTATGGTAAAACTCTACGCTTAGGCATCACTTAGACAACTCCCAAAGGACAATCTGTGTGGATTTTTCGCGCTCCTCTTTGTAACACTAAAGATTCCGAGGCATTGTTGTTGTTGTTGTTGTTGTTGTTCTTCTTCTTCTTCTTCTTATTATTATTATTACTATCATTATTAATATTATTGTTATTATTATTACTATTATATGGCGTGGTTGTGTGCAGTGTTGGAGGCGTTTCTTTACCCATCAGGATATTCCGCTCATGACGTCTCTATCTGTCACCACAAAGTCTCTTCCTCAATAACAGCTGTGAAGTTTAATTTCTCCGCTCACGCCCTGTTATTGTGGCCTTTCGCATTTTAAACACCAATCGAGGCCTGTCGCTCAAGCGAGACCCGCCACAATCGGCTTCTTTGTCGCTGCACTTTCGGGAAGCTTCGTTATTGCTTCCGGAATTCTGTTGGCGCAGGGAAGGGGAAACTTTCTAAAACGGCGAAGGAGTTGTTCAGTGGTGTCGAGAGAGAAATCGTGTGCTCATCGAGCCTTCCTTGTTTGCACTTTTCGAACGGCAAAGCTTCGCGAAACACCTCGGTGTCTGTGAAATTGGCGCGGCTCAGCCTGGTCATCAGCCGTCGCGCAGAGGCGAAGCTTGAGGTAAATAAGTTATAGTTGAGTGACCCCATCACGCGGCCCCAACTTTCTCGCTTGTTTGGAAACTGGGTCGCATCTCGGCCCGATGATCACCGCGTGTGCGAGCGGAACTGTCGCGACGTGCGCCGATCTCTTTCTCTTCCGCCGTCTGCTCCGGGAAGCCGCACCGAGTTTTCAATCAAACCAGCCGCGGCCGTCCATGTGCGGATAGTTGAAAGGACGAGGAACTTGGGCCAGCCGGACACGGCGGATGCGATATTGACTCGGCGGCTTTCGTGACAGCCGCTGGACGATGGCTGCTCGGTGTGTGGGACGGCGGAGCAAATACTCCGCCCTGGCGGCATGGCAAACGCACTGCCCGCTTCCCTGTTGACCGACGACCATTGTGCGAGGCCCGTGCACCGAGAGAAGACAGAGGGCGACGCGGCTCTCCGGGTTCTCTATACGCGGTCGCAGTGGCCCTCGTAGGTCGCTGACATGGCGTGCTTTATGCGGGGTTCGGGCACCTTTGGTTTGCCCGAATTTTTCTTGTTGCCTTGATACCTAAACCGCCAGGTCTCGCGTTACGATCTGAACAAACACCAACATTTATCATCGTTATCATTGGTAGTAGTAGCAGTACTATGATTGATTGATTGATTGATTGATTGATTGATTGATTGATTGATTGATTGATTGATTGATTGATTCTAACACTGATCTAAAAAATTTCTTTCATGAACTGACTACATGACCACAGGCAACCTTTTACTTTATTGGTAACATGTTAAGGAATGAGTAGATATACTAAGGAAGTAGTAGGCAATTTAGGCTCAGTCTCCCCAACCACACCTCCTTCGCACTCCGTAGAGGTACTAGGGTAATGCAGCAATCATCCCATGAAGCGATGTGTAACAAGTATTTGAGACGGCAGGTATTTCCGGAGAACCATGTGCATTGGTGAGGCTGGCCTAGAAATCTCTGGTATTAAGTAACATCCTCGTAACGCGAGCCGCCTGATTACTGCATATGCCTAATGCCAGAAAGTGAAAGCCAAGTCATCTAGCTCATCCGTGAGGGCCAATGTCGCTTGCGAAGACGTCTGGGCTTGCGCAATCGTCTTCTAAGATGGGGAAGCCCTGCGACGCTCATAACAGTTCGAGGTGCGAGCGCGTCTCCTTGCCACCCAGCACATGGCGGCCATGAAGATGAGAAGAACATACGCCCCAGTTTCTTTTGCCTAAGAAAAAGAGAGCAATGCAGACGACGATCGATTTTCTTTTTGCCAGTGTTCGTTTGTTTCAGGGGTAGCTGTAGAGAAATTTCTCCGTGCAAGCCATCATCGTTTCCGTAGTCGCTTTCATCTTGATTTAGAACGACCCGGGCACCCGGGCAATTCCGTCTCGTTGCGTTTTCTTACTTTCTTTTTCTGTTCGAGGAATCAGACAAATGAAAGACGCACACACACAAACAAAATAATAAAAGAGGCTTTCCACACGAGGAGAACGCAACGTTCATGCGTTTTCGGAAGGGCAATAAGGGACCCTGTTCGCTTTTCTTTCAGTTTTCATCGGCGCAATCAAGGAGGCATTTAGTACAGAGGTCATATTCTTTCCACAACTTGCGCAAGACGCCCCTCGTTTTGAGTTTGGGAAATGTTCTTGCAGATGATACTGTCTAGTACCTTTTCCACGAAAGCGTATGGGTATCGTCTGGGTCTACCCTAACGGCAATTATGAGTGCGATCCACCCGTATTGTGCGACAGATGAACGCCTTGGCGAAGTATTTCGTTTGGTCTGCCGAAACTCTGCGCGCAAGAGGTAAATGCGAAACCGCAAACATGCGCCGCGCATGCTGCATTTAGTTACGCGTTCACCGTGAACGGTTTTAAAGTATACTAAAAGATAGGAGTAGAGTCAAAGAATCTCTAACTAGAGAGATAGAGAGAGACTGTTGGAAAAACAGATTTTTGCCGGCTTCTATATAAGCGCTGGCATGCTATATACTCTGTATAGGTGTGGGGAATGGGATTAAAAGATTCCAGAAGAGAGGGAAAAAATAATGATAAAATGAAAGAATATAACAAATATTAAACGTGCGAGTGAACCCGATACAAATATTTACAACTAGGATGTCAGGTAAGTTAAGGCTTTGCTATGTGAAACAGTCAATCATTAAAGCTTCCCAATGAGGACAACTTCTGACAGGTAAATGAATAGTGACTGTAAAACCCGTCGCTGCTTTGAAGGTCCGAGCATCGGACCTAATATGCTATACAACGTTAACAGATCGGGGCAAATCATGTCCGTTTGTCGCTCTAACAACTGTTTCTCGTCGCGGTACGCGGGCCATACAAGTAATATGTGCTCCACTATCTCTATGCTGCCACACTTATCACAGCAGGGAATAGCGATATTCGCCGCGAGATCGGGCTATAGGTGGCAGCACCGTCTCCGCGTTTGAGTGGATAGGCGGTCGGCGGCGCGTATACAAATGTACGCAGCGGCGCTTCGCCGTGGGCGGTTTGCGTGAACTGTCGGCGAATAAAGCGCGTTGACTGCAGCCTAACTCGGATGTATACGCCCTCCATTGCCAAATTAATGCACGAAACCGGCCTAACGTTCCTATTACGTGTGAGAGGAGCGCAATCTGCCAATCAATGATGTACTGGCCTTCGGTCACATTCGTGTATTGCACTGTGCTCGATGTTTTTTCGTGCTTTATTTGCACATGTTTAAAATGTGTTTTGCCTATACCACAATATAAATAGTGCTGCGCGACTGATACCTTTGTCACACGGGTAAGCTTAACCGCTGTTATACCCAACTGCAGTTAGTGGACGTAACCACAGTTACCGTAAACCAGACAGAAGCGCTGTCACACATTTGCAGCGCTTCGAAGCGTTCTTTAGTTGATACATAGCTGCGTTCGTGCAACACCGCTATAACACCGCCCTGTACAGGGCTTCCCGCTCGATTATGGACGCGTCAGCAGCGTGTTTTGATGCGCGTCTATCAAATAGCGTGAAGCCCTGTTCAATGAACGAATGCAACCGTGTATAAATCTCGTGAAATGCACACGAGATTTTTCCTGCATGGACAAACTTGTACTTCAAAGCCGGTAATTAATCTTACCAAATGCGTATCAGCGCCTCCGTCGTCGCACCGGTCCAGTTGACACGCTTCTGGCTCGATATTTCGCTGGGAGCCGAGCTGCTCGTCCGACACGGGGGCCACCATGTTGCCAGTTTACGGCGCTAACAGAGGTTGTCTACCTCCGTTTATGAAAACGGTTGTTAGCGAATTAACTGCGGTTAGGGTTGTCGTGTGACAAGGTACAACAGCCGTTAGACTTAGCGGCCGTCGTACTAACTGTGGTTAGACTGCCCGTGTGACAAGGGTATAAGCCAATTAAGTATTTACTTCTTGCTCTAGCGGCTACAAAAAAAAAAGAAAGAAAAAAGGAGAGAGAGCCTGTATTTCTGCGTAATTAGATGAAGTACAACTTTGTGCACTCTGCTTTTCTGTTTGCGTGAATACGCGTACTGCTATAGAAATGCATGGCGTCAGATCCTTTTTTACCGCTAACCGGCCTCTGCAGACGCTATTTCATGCTTTGCGGTGCCACAAGGATTTCCAAATCGCCAACACTTCACGAGATGGTGTCGCTAAAATTCTGCATTCACACCTCGACATTTAGTACCTTTTTTTCCGTTTAGGACGGCGCTAAATGCACTATGTGACGTGCTTGAACGACAAAGTGGTACCCACATTGAAATGATTTTAGTGAATGGACGGTACGATGGTTAGACCTAGCGCCATAACGACACGTTCATGCACTCGCTTATTAGAGTGCTTACAAGTCTCGTAAGGCGAAATGGTTATGTATATCGTGTAGGCATACGTACAAGCATTTGATACTGTGCTAGCACAACGGAAAACGCTGTAATATGAGGACGCGTTTGACGTACGCACACATGCGAACACGGTGTGGCAACAGACGACGCAAGGAGCCATCCACACCGCGGGGTTTCGTCCGCTCGCCGCTAGGAGCCGACTCTGCTCGATGTCGCGGCCAATACGCCCTATGCGGTACAAATAACTGTTCGTGTATGCCACGTTCAGTCGAAGACGATGATACAGTGTCTCTAGCTGCCGAGAAAGTGTTTGGGAAAACCTTCGCACGCACTTCTGGGTAAATAGAATGTAGAAAGTTATCTTGGTGAACTATATACCTATGAAACACAAATTCTTAACATGTATATTTCGCCTTTTCTATGTGCGTATGGAGTGTTCTTGAGCACGTAGGCCCTTGCCTTGCGTTCAGAGTAGCTACCGACAGCTACAGCGAATCTGAGTCAAGAAAGCGGGTGTTGTGGTAAACATCGTTTGTGAAGGTACAAGTGACGTTTAGGCTTTCGCTCTGGCATGTCTCTTTTGGCATTCTTTAATTTCAATCAAATGACTGCTGCCGCGGTGGCGCAGTTGGGTTCAGTGCTCAGCTGCAGACCCGAAAGACGCGGGTTCGATCCCGCGGCCACGGCGGTTGCATTTCGTTGGAGGCAAAATGCTAGAGGGCCGTGTAAATATGTGTGTAAGTGCACGTTAAAGAACACCAAATGGTCGAAATTTCCGTAGCACTACGACGCGCCTCATGCTCATGTCGTGGCTTTGGCGCGTAAGAAACCTGGAAATTATTATTGCCAATGGGAGCCATGACCCGGTGAAGAGAACGAAAAATTCATGTAGCGGGAGAGGCTAACAAGGTTACAAAGCCCGTTTAGGCAACCTGTACTGGCTATACACCTTTTCAAATTCTCACGCCAGGGAGGCGCCATATTGAAACGCGCGCCGTCTAACGTGCAAGATTGGCGAAATCGCCATCTTGGGCTGCGCGTACTCGAACCGGCGCGCTATCTGTTGGTGTGAGGTCCCTGCTAAAGCCTGTGTTTGCTGATTTTTCGTTTCTTTAAGCTGTTTTGTTTGGTATCGTCGCTGCCATTGACTTATTCGTCGCTGTCTGAACCGTTCAGCGGCGCGCATTCGTCCGTGCGACGCAAGAATTAGCTCCACGTCTGCGAACGGCAGTGCTTCGTCGTCGGTACCAGTAGCAGCCAGCGTAGTACCAGGTCGATCACGGCGTGAAGTGTTAATAATCGGTAACTAGAGCGTTCTTGCAGCTGTCTACCGCTTTCCTTTATTGGCGTACGAAATGTCTACGGATTATCCATCAGTTTCAAACCTCCGCGCATACTCGTTCGCGGCGCGTAAGTTTTTCAGCTGTAAACTGTAAACACCGCACAATCCTTCTTCACAGATACAGTTGACCTACATTCACCCCGACGACGTCGAAGACTAGGTTGAGGAGACCTGTGAGTGGCCAGAAATACCGCGAGCGAACATTGTTTATATCTCGTTGAGGCGAATGCGTGGGGTCTTCGCCAGGTGTGCAACTACGAGGCAGTGGAGTCGCGCAACTACGTGCAGTTTGACTGTGTGGGTCAGTCGCTGGCGCACAATGTGAAGGAAAAAGTCGTGCTGGTGAAGGGGAATGTGACACCGTCGCAAGCCGTGAACAGTAGGCCCCATCGCGCGTGGGTTTCCGCGAGGCCGTCCGCTGAAGTACGGCGCGCGCAGGCTGCACATGCGTAACCGGGCAAGGCGGAGTTTGCAGCCGTGTCGGCCGCCGTGTTATGGACGATATGAAGTGTGAATCCGCAACATGCTCACGAGTTAGTAGGTGAGTCATCAGTGGCTTGCGTACCTTTCTTTCCTATCTAGGATGCTGCTTGGGAACGTTGTTCTCGTCGTTTTTCTTGCCGCCAACGAAATACCTGGAACAGAGGCGTGACCAGGGTGACACGCGCAAGTTTTTACTATTTAGTGAAGCCACCCACTGCTGCCGCAATTCAGGCGACGAAGGAAAACGATGCAGCGCGAACATGCCACGCTTGCACTCATCGCGTGGCGTACATGCGCTGCGGACACACGATTGCACCTTAAATATTTCTCTTCCGCTGCTTGTTCGTTCACCCGTACACGACACAGTGATGACCAGATGACTTTGCTATGCGAATGCAGTAAATTTTCTGCCATGGTAGTCACTTCGTATCGGACACAGGCGCATAACACAGTCACACAAACGCGTACCGAAGCAACACACACACAGCACTGGCGCAGCCCAAAGCACGGAAGTTTTTCCGATTTACCGACGCCACCCATTTCTTCTGCAATTCCGGCGACGACGGAAAGTGATACAGCGAGAACATGTCACACTTGCAATCCTCGCGCGGCGTGCTGTGCTGTGGGCACACAATCACGCCTAAAATGTTCCTTTTCCGCTGATTGTTCGTGCACCCGTGTGTTGTTTATTGGCACACCAACACCGGAGCAGTGGGAGGCTGCGCTGTCCTACTCGAAGCCTGAAGAACAGCTCAAGCTGATCGACAGAGCGCGCAAGATGGCAAAGGCCACAGGGGCCCTGGACTGAGGGCTCCACCTTCGCCGGGAGAATTTCTTTGCACCAATAAAGTTTTTCATTCATTCATTCGTGCACCCGTGCACGACACAGTGATGGCCAGACGATCGGTTCTTTGAATACGCAACATTTCCGGCCATGACAATCGCTTTTTATCGCAAAGAAGGGCCTAATTCACACACAACATCCAAGCGTACCAAGCGTACAGATACAACATGCGCAGCCCAAAACGCGATGGCAACACTGAAAACATACCCTCGACCCCTGCAGCGCACTGGTGCGAGCATGGGTGCGAGGGTGCTCCTGTGAAAAGGTGTATAGGGGTAAAATAAAAGGGGAGGGAAGGAGGACAGAAGATAAGCACGACCGCCAAACCGATTCACTTTTAGCCCCCCCCCCCCCCCCCCCGAAAAAGAAAGCTGAACAAAATGGACAAATGTATATCGATATCTATAATTGAACCGCGAAAATTATAGAAACGTTCGCGAGCCCCGTTTGCACTGCATAAGCAATCGTTGTCATTACTTCGCAACACATGGCGCTAAAATCAATCCCAGAGTATTTAAGTGTCTATACCTCGCTCGGCCATTCAAAATGTAGCAACAGCAATTTGTTGCACGCTCCCTTGTTTCGTAACAGAAAGAAAAGAAACTGGCTGGGAAAAACTGTCACCGTGCGAGAGCTTAGAGAACACCGGCTTTTTGCAGAACACGCGAGCTTGCAGAGAACGTCTGAGCTCTCGCTGGCTGATAGCCTTGTTAAGAAAAGATAACAAAAGGGCTGTATTTAATTCCCATTCCCGCGCAAACAATCCCCGAGGAACACAGTCTGAATTGGATGTTGCACCAGAGCGCACTCATGTTTGCCGAAAAGCTCAAGCAGAACGACGAAATGCTGTACACCCGCACTACATTCCTTCCACTGGTATTTACGCAAAGGAGTACTTCGCAAAAGGCAAAACGATTCACACCGGAGCAAAACATGCAAAGGAATGAAGTTCACACCGTGACAGTTACCTTCGAGCATGCACGCTCTCTATTCCAGTGGTCCAAACAATGCCGGAATATTTTTTTACGCGAAAGTTGCTACTGCAACAAGCCAGCTTGATCGCATTTCGTTTTAGAACTTCATGCAGAAATCGCAACGCGCTGTGTCTGAACCTGAAGCTTCCCGAATGCGTCACTGGCGCTGACGGCCAATGCTTGTACACTTTAGTGTCATCGCAAGTAGACCGGCTCATCCGTCTTGGACGCTTTAATCATTAAGTCTGCAAACGTCAGGGATTGTGTCAGCAGAAAATTCAAATTCGGCCACTATATCTGTAAGTGTGAAAGGAAGATTTTAAAGCACGTTGAGGTCTTTTGATTTGACGCGTGCAACGGCCTCTTTTTGTCCGCGACTCGTTGCGTGCATACTGCGCGCATGCGTCGATTATAAGCGCGACGCTTGGTGTTGCGGTCAAAGGCAAGCATGTCTTGCTTGAATGAATGAATGGAACCGCGTTTATTCCACAATGAAATGCGCCGAGAGCGCTGCGGTGGAAAGGCAGAGGGTATTATAGCAGAAGGAAGGGGTAGAGCTGCCTTCGTTCAATTAACGGACGTTCTGGAGGCAGCTATGTGGGGGCAGCTTGAATCGCTAGAATCTTGTGGCTTTCGCGGAGCCGATCGCCGACCGGTGGCGCCGCCGGGTCCTGGAAGAACAAGAGGAGTGCTCGTCAGAACTCGATGGCTCGATCCGGAGGCGTGGGATCCGGGCAGGCCCATGTCCGGGGAGAAGAAGACCAGGGTCTCCTTCTTATGGTGGCCAGGGCACGCAGCCGAGGTGGGATGTAGATGGGACATTCCCAACACAGGTGGTTGAGATCAACACGGCAGTTGCACGCAGAGCAGAAACCAGTTACGGGTGGTGGTGCGTCACCCCTGTGAAAACGGTTCAGCAAGAAAGTAGTAAGGAGTGTTCCTGTCTGAATTCTCCGACGCAGGACAGACTCTCGCCGTGTGAATACCTTCGAACGAAGCGACGGTATCGAGAGTGGATTGCCCACTGCTGTGAGGTAGGCGGCACGACGTAGTTTGGTCATATGCCTGTCTGCCATCAGTGCGCCTGGTGCCGGATCTTCGGCAGTACAGGACCTGTGTAAAGAACATTAGCGCACGGCCGATGGGCAGCCTGGGAGTCAGTGTTGTTACGACTGGCCGTCGCTG
This sequence comes from Rhipicephalus sanguineus, assembly GCF_013339695.2. Lineage (NCBI taxonomy): Eukaryota > Metazoa > Arthropoda > Arachnida > Ixodida > Ixodidae > Rhipicephalus > Rhipicephalus sanguineus. The sequence goes on along the minus strand of NC_051176.1, from coordinate 295,168,567 downwards.
GCGAGCGTTGTCTATGAGAGTGGGCGGAAGATGCGTTCCCACAGCTCGGGACCCCTTTAGCCTTCCCAGAAACGGGCGTCGCGCGGTGGGAAGCGTCCTTAATGTTTGTCAAGTGCTTCTTCTGGGGCCCTGTACGACAGACAAGAATCATGGATGTTCACCCGTGAGTAAAAGTGCACGGACCACGACAGCGCGTGCCAAAATTGCCGTGTGCGCCGTCTAGTGGCCAGCCGTCTGCTGTCGAGAGCATTGCTCTGGCTGCGTATTTGGCTGAACAACGCTCTCAACAGCAGACAACTCGCCAATAGACGGCGCACACGTCAACATTGGCACGCGCTGTCGTGGTCCGTATTCTTTTGCTCACGGGTGTCCGTTGCCTGTGTGGTGAAAACAGTTACTTTGACATCGAACCAGACATGTAATAATCTTTTCGAACTCGAACATAGCTCAGGGAAATAATCGTTTTTCAAGTCGTGTCTTATTACCGACCGTTATGTTAGGAACTTGGCAAAGAAAAAGCAGTTAACCGAAAACTATAATATTCCATAATGCGAAATTTCAGCGCAGCTTGTAAGTGCTTTAAATTCGCGATATGCGAACGGTAAATCCTTATCGGCGGCGCACACTCCCGGATGTTCTTGGCAACAGCACTTAGATACTGTTTCTGTGGCGCGAACCTTTGGATTTTGGCGTCGCTGAGCCTCTTCTCGTGCGGTTCATAACAACTTCCACCGGTTGCATCGCTCATTGTTCAGAAAGTAAGCGTGAACACGGGAACGCGTGTCGCGCTGGGAGCGGAAGCAAAAGTAGCGCCTCCTCCGTCCACCTCGCGCTATCTTCGCTATCACCGCCTGTAATTAACGCCACATAGAAAAACTCATCCTACTCTTGCTTCCGCTGCACCTTCCTTCGCTTTCCTCCTCTGGCTCTCTTCGTTACCACTATTTTCAATCTCAGCAGCGCTCTGCGTTCTGCCAATCGCTCACTCGCGGTTACGCCGAGGACGTCGCAAAACCAGCAACGAGACCTTAAGTGACGTGAACAGCGCGTGAAACACACAAGGACGAATAACCGACGAGGACAGCGCTAGTTCTCGTCGGTTATTCGTCCTTGTGTGTTTCACGCGCTGTTCAAGTCACTATGGAATACCAACTAGCCCGGTCACACACCTTGCTTCAGACCTTAAAAGCTGCGCTGAAAAAAAAAATCTGTTCCTCTTTAAGCATCGTGGTTAGGTTGCAGCAGGAGAGTCTTAATGTATACGCGTATGCAATGTGACTGTATCCTCATATTTGTTATAGAAAAAGCTATCTTGCCTAACCCCACAGGGGAGGACGTGATATCGTGTCGTGGGCGACGATGCTCATGCTACTTCCTGAACTTTCGTGTAATGTCGCGATAATAAAATTACACCCAATGGTTGCTTTTCGTCCACGACAACGCCATGGTCGAGAGGAAATTTGCGTCACTAATATGAATGGGACTTCCCTATGTGCAATGGGAATTTTGCGTATTTCTTTAAAAGAAGTAAGCTGAAGCGGTAAATGCACATACTCCTGGCATGTCTTTTCTACGTGACCCACAGCGGCGCCTCGCGGACAACACTGGCTGGACGCTTGTACGTACACCTCAGACGAATGACGTGAAGTAAACCTTTCTAGCTAGAAAGCCATTCGTGCGATGGCGTATAATGTCGTTTATCTCGTCAATTTTAGCCGCTATCAGGCGCTGAATTCCATGCGCTCAACGCTCTCGTCAAGTCGCTAAAAATGGAATGGTCGCTTGAGGGTGCGTAGTTCAGTGAAAGTTCAATGTGCAGGCTTTTAATATTGAACGGATATTTCAATTGTAGATTCCAGAACTAATCAACTGTTTCCTCTGAATGTACCAACTACTCCATTTCGCGATGTCCTGCAGAAAAATAAGTAAACAAGAATGGTTACCCTAACGTAATACAACAAGAAAGGAATCAAAGAGCAAATTGGTACAAATAGAGAAAATAATATGGAAATGAACAGATCGCTGGAGAGAGTTCGCTTTACACTATAACGTTCACAAGAACACATTACTGTCCAAGTTACATCCACAGTACACGGGATAGTGCCCATAGCTGCTGATGCTTTGCAGGCCGCGGCCCAGTAATTTTCTTACATCGTTTTTTTTCCCCAGAGCGGATACATGAATACATGAAAATAGATACACTGTCAAAAATTCATGGTGCCAATTCGATATGCTGAATGAGGTTCATGAACCAGTCAATCGTATTGCAACACACGATATCGTTAGGTAAGGTATTTCGGTGGGCGATAGCCGACGGAAAAAGGGCGTGTTTTGTGAGTGTTAACGCGACTTAAGGGTTGGTGGATTGCTTTAGAGTGATTTAGACGCAATGAGTGTTGATATGTGATTTAGTCGTAATGAGAACTGGATATGTGGAAGTGACCATGATGTAATTGGTAAAGCAATTTTACTCTTGAGATTATTCTACGTTGCGAAAGGGGTTTTAGGTTTGCCTTTGCGAGCAACCTTCTAGTACATCACTGCCTCGCGAAATCTGAATATACAAACCTCACTGCCAATTTTTATAGAGGTTCTATTTTACTGATGATGTCTTTTTCATGTGGACTCCAGATTAGATTAGCGTACTCTAAACATGGTCTGATTAGTGTATTGTTAGCATTTAGTTTGAGAGGTGGTGCAGTGCGCAATTTTCTTCACAAGAAAGATTGTTTCCTTTATGCTTTGTGACGCACGGCCAAAATTTGTGCTTCCCAATTAAGGTTCGGCGTGAGTGCAATGCCCAGATATTTTACTTGATTGCTTTTGTCAATAATTGATCTGCCGATCGTATACGCAAATTCAAGGGGGTTTTCTTATTTGTGAATGAAATGCAGTGACTTTCTGATGTGTTAAATTTCATGCCCCAAGTGTTACACCAGGAATAAATTGTCTGCAGTGAATTGCTAAGTTTAATTTTCTGAGTTGTGTGTGGCTGTGTACACGGGACAGTCGTCGGCAAACAGCCGCATCTGAACAGAGTTTTTAAAGGCAAACTGGATGTCGTTAGTAAACATTAGGATCGACAGTGGTGCCAGAACTTATCCTTGAGGTACTCCAGAATAAACATCAAGTGGTTGCGATAGATGACTATCAATCGTCAGGCACTGTTTCGTTTGGTTAAAAAGCTGTTAATCCAGGGTACTATTTTAATATCAATACCAAAAGCCAATAGTTCAGCGATTAAATCCTGGTGCGGGACAACGTCGAACGCCCGAGAAAAGTCTAAAAATATGACATCTAATTGGCCGTCATCGTTAATTGCGTTGGCTATGTCGTGGGTTGATTCAGCTAATTGGGTTGTTCAGCTAATTCAGCTAATTGAGAGGTTTGATCTGAAACCATGCTGTTGTTTATAGAGAAGTTAGTTTATCATAAGTGAGTTATTATGACCTTGAAAAGTACATGTTCCGTTATTTTGCAGCACGAGCTTATCAAAAGTGTGCATGACCGTTCCAAGAACCACCACTTGGGTACATATGAACTTATTTTACCTATTTGAGCTTCCATGTGGTATTCGATTATACTGCATTTGCATATCTTATGTTTGACTGCATAACATTTTGTGCCCTTATTACTATTTTTTGCTACATATTTTGTCTACTTAGCGATAAGGAGAAGCCGTGGTGTCGCCATACTGGCACCAACCTCTCTTATTCCTCATTTCAATAATAAAAAAAGCGCGATACATGAATTGTTTTTACATCCGCAGATCAAGTTGTATGATAAGGTGAACAGCCGGGTCGCTTAGCAGCGCGGTTTGTAGCTTATCCGCGCAGCATCAGTTTTCGAGCACAATTGCCTGCGTATCTATGGGGTCGCGAGGTTTTCGAATTTCGGAGTTGATTGAGATCGTGGTTCACCGCGCGTTAACTTAGGGAGCAAACTTAACCAACATGCGAAATGTCCGAGAATACAACTAATGACAGTAGGCTGAATCTTGACTGAGCATCTCTTGGTAATACATGATGAAAAAAGGATAGAGAAGCTGACGCCGAAAACTTTCGGACAGTTAGAGCGGAATGACTTTTGTGACTGTGCATTAAAGAAGCAATACACTATTAGTTATTTCATTAATGTAACGTGATTTTTTAAATATAGAATGAACCCGAAGGGATGTTTCTGTGCTACCAGTCGGCATTATTTGTTTAGTCACGACATACAAAGATGATTGTTTCATCTAGTCCACCTTACGAGAAACAACGCGTTGAAATGCGCATTCGAAAGATACACTTTTGACACTCTTCACATCGCTACCAACGGTGCCTTGAGCCTTGCTTCAGGAGGCACACCGTTTTCCGCCTCTGGTAGCAAACACGCAAACGCGAGCTCATAAGACCAAGAGGCGCGCAAACGACCAATACTAGCGTGCGCGCGGCCGACTTTATTGCCCCCACAGTTCTGCGGCAATGATTGCCCTCTCAGTGTTCTACCGCGCCCTTTACACGCTCGGCGTACACACGGCCTGTTTCCGAAGAACCGAGCTGGGTTAAGCGAATGGGTAAACGGGTGGAAAGGCGGGTGGCGAGCAAATCACCCCGATCGTCGCCGGCTCCGCGGTCCACGAGCGGCACCGCGAGGCGTCGAGCTGCCGTCGCTCGCGCACGGTGTTGTCCGCATCTGTATTCATGCACCGCCAGGTGCAACCAGCGGAGTCTGTCTGAAACGTGAACGCCGGAGGAGGGGAGACCATCAATGGTGCGCCGATGACTGTGCTAGAGCGTTATTCGCCTTGCGTGCGGGCCAGGAAGGGCGAAACTTGCTCACTGTTTGGTGGCGTAGCTAGTGGTCTCACGGCCTTCTGCTCGGCCGCCTAATGAAGTGCGCCGCCGACTAATTGTGCGACGCTCTCTCCCGTTCATCGCCTGGTTGCGCTTAACGACGGCAGCAGTCTCCGTGCGGCCCCGACCGCGAGCGCGTATATACACGGCGGCGTTCGCGTGCAGTTCCCGTAGTTGCGTTACTTCGCCATCAACATGCATGCCGCGTCCCGAACCGTTTCGCGAGCTTGCGGCATTACGAGCTCTGCTCTGCACCACTCTACGTCTCGCTTAGGAGCGCAGCAGCTGAGCTAGGCCAGACGTGCGAACGCGGACCCACCTTCTTGCGTGTTTCGCGGGAGCGCTGTGAGAGCCAGAAAAGAGAAGAAAATGGAGCGAGAATCTAAAACACAGAAACACAGAGCGAGAATCTAAAATCTTGTTTGTGAGACTGTATAGTGTAACCGCCTGTGTTGTTTTCCGGCTCCTCCCAATCGCAAAGGTGATAACGGAGGCATACGTACTTCAACAATTCATTCACCCAATCAATTCTTTCAATCAATGAATTCTTTTATTATTCACATGTAGATTGGTACATCAGTTATGTTGTAAAGGGAGGGCCCCGTAACTCGCACAGAAGTTGTGAAGGGGGCCCTTATGTCACATTCTCTAATACAAACACTAGAGCGCGTGAGAAAAGAGTTTGAAGGCAGGAATATGGGACATTCTCATCAGAGAAGTGACGAGAGTATAAAAGAACGTAGGTTAGTTTTGTAACAGGTAAATAATGACTGCGGTTCTGATAGGTCTGTGGGTAGTTATTGTTCCAAAGATATGATGCGGTATGCGTGAGTATAAATGATCCATAATTAGTGCGAGATTTCGCGATGGTTAAACTATTGGAGGTCACTGATCGTAACGAGTATGGGGTATTTTGGTAAGCAATTTTGACTGCGGGACACAGTATGATTTTGTGCATGATTTTATATAGCAAAACGAGAACGTGGAAATCAATGCAGTGGAATCAGGAAAAACGTTAAGTAATGGGTATGCCAACGCAACCGAATCCGTTCTCTTTAGGAAGAGAATCGATGGAAGCGCTGCGTTTTGTGCTGAAATAATTGGCAATAAAGTGGCGGGGTATGTGAGGCCGTACATGGTAATACCATATGTAATGTGGGAATGTATAAAACTTATATAAAGAGTCGGAGGATGTGCAAAGGAAAAATGTAACGTAGTTTATAGAATATTGGTATTTCCTTATAGATGGATAGTGCAGTTTCATGAATATGCTTACGCGACTTTAGTTGACTGTCGAGGTGGACGCCGAAGAATTTCGTCTCATTAACTCGTTGCCAAGGAAAACTGTTGAAGTTCAACGACGCAGCGTTCATTATTTGGGTGTTTTCGGCAGTGCTTACTTTTCTTTGTGTTTCCGAGACGACAATTAGTTTGGAGCCAGTTAGCTCGCTTTTGCAGGACATATTACCTTTTTTGTAAAGCTCTGTTTCAGCTTTCGGGAAGATATTGGTATCGTCCGCCTATAAAATGCGTTCTTCCGAGAGAGGGTCAGGTAAATCATTTATTTATGCCAGAAAAAAGAAAATAGCTTAAAATGGATCGCTGTTAGTTATCATTTGGGATGTTGTCATATTGCTCACCACTACATTCTGCTGCCGGTTTCTGAGATACGTTCCAGTTAGGCTTAATGGTGCTCCACGAATACCATACTTTTCAAGCTTTTGCAGCAATATGTCATGGTTTACGAGATCAAAAGCTTTGGCTAGGTTCATGAAGATGCCCGTAATTAATAATTTTCTTTCTAAATTTATTTTTTCCACAATGTTAATTAACGCTGTTTCAGTCGACTTTCCTTTTAGATATCCGTATTGTTCTTTAGCATAAATGTTGTGGGCTGTCAAATACTTGTCTAGTCGGGTCGGCGTCACCTTCTCAAAAACCTTAGAAAACGGAGACAATACGGTTATTGGTCGGTGATTTGACATATTCATCTTATCTCCTTTCTTAAATACTGGCACAACCTTGGAAATGTTTAATAGCGTCGGAAATGATCCCGAAATGAACATTTTATTAATGATGTGTCAGGGGTTCGGAAGTAATAGTCGAACAACGTTTTAGTTGTGATACTGGCATTAAGTCTATACTCGTTGAATAAGCATTTTTTAAGGCGAGAATTGCGTTTTTCAATTCATGTGGATCGGTGGGCCTAAGAAAGAGAGAACTAGAAGGGTTGCATATTGTGGTCGTGTCTTGTTGTAATTTATATGCATTATTTACAACTAAATTGATTGATTGATTGATTGATTGATTGATTGATTGATTGATTGATTGATTGATTGATTGATTGATTGATTGATTGATTGATTGATTGATTGATTGATTGCAGCTGCGCTCGAAGAGACGCTGTTACGAAGGTGTTCCTACAATTCCAATTCCATTCAGGGCTCTCAAAATTCGTCAATATATTCGTAAACGAGGTTTCTTGCATTCTTCATCTCCGTCCATTGTAATAAAAGCAATAAGAAAAGAAAGTAAGGGCAAAGTGTATTTCAAAATGCTCTAAGAGGCCTTAAACGATCAAATATTTATACGGGATGAGTTTTTAGGAGGATACGCTTATGTAAATTACTTAGGAAGCCACATTGGAAATGAAGCTGTGCGTGTTACACATCGGTACCAGAAGTTGCTTTTAGCTGTAGGTGCGTGTCATTTCGTCGCGCAGCCCCGCCACGGTGGTCTAGTGGTTATGGCGCTCGACTGCTGACCCGAAGGTCGCGGGATCGAATCCCGGCCGCGGCGGCTGCATTTTCGATGGAGGCGAAAATGTTTGAGGCCCGTGAACTTAGATTTAGGTGCACGTTAAAGAACCCCAGGTGGTCGAAATTTCCGGAGCCCTCCACTACGGCGTCTCTCATAATCATATGGTGGTTTTGGGGCGTTAAACCCCAGATATTATTATCCCCTGAGCCCTACGTGACATCATTGGCGTCACGAACTACAAGGCATCGACATGAAGAATCACTAACCCCATACAGCACCAAAACTAACCTATTCAAGTTCTCATTTTTCCCGCGCACAATTAATGACTGGAACTCGCTGCCAATATCATCAGTGCAAAGTATAAAAATAATTGAAAGTCTTCAGGATTGATGTTAGGTTATTTTAATTATGTTCCTTTATTGTGTGAATATTCCTTTTTTTTTCTTCTTTTCCTCACACTTTTTGAGATGTTCAAGGTGTTATTACTTGCGTGCTTTGCTGTGCAAATTAGACACTGTCTTTCTTTAGTTTTTTTTTTCCTTTCAATGCACTGTGTGTAAATGTGTCTATGTATTGCCTTTACAAGTACACTTTTGCCCCTCCTGCTAGGGCCCAAGACGGGCCCGCAGTATCTTGTAAATAAATAAAAATAAAATAAATAAATTTCGTCGCGCATTTCCTCGATATATCGAATGTAACTACAATAGGGAAGGACATGGAGATGATATTTTTTTTTTCAATGAGAAAAGTAAACACACCGATAGTCCATTAATTAGAACACAAAGAAAAAGCGGTAGCATTGTACGATACAGTGATCTCTAACAGTAGCGTTAGGAAGCTTCTTGAAAAAAATTTAACGCTGTGAGATACCCATTTAGAGACAATACGTACTATTGGTTCTGGCGAAAATGACGCAATGAAAAGAAAAAGATAATAAAGTATATAATTTATTAGGATTGTACGGTTTGTCTGACGGCCACATTCAAGGATAACGCAATGCTCTTTACAAGTATGCTGGCTTTGGAAGGTATAAAATATGGCTTAAATATTTAAAGAAGAATCTCAATAATGCTAACCAAGACAGCAATAGGTAAGTGCGAACAAAACGTGAGAGTCAACGGAAGCTTAAAGCTGAGCCCAGTTCAGTTTAGTACTCAGATGTTCTTCTTTTTTCAATGTTTGGGCAATGTCAGAATATAGAGTATGAATTATGCGAGTTATTAAACACCATGTGTCTTCTACTGTATCCGTGGACTCTCTGTTTCTCGCATTTCAGCATTTTCTTAAATACTTTTCCCCAGTAGTGGGTAGCCAACCGTATTTGCGTCTGGTTAACCTCCCTGCCTTGCTTTGTTTTCACTTTTTTTTTCGTTAGAGTAAGAGTGTTGTTTGCTGTATCGGCTGATCTAGCGTTGCAAAGAATGCCGGCCATGCTCCGCCCAGGCGCTACCTACCATACGCTGCACGGTCTCATCGAAGGTCGTCACATTCTATGTGGTAGGAAACACGTTGCGCGTTATAGAAACTACATCGAGCCACACATTTTACCATTTAACCTTGTGTCAAGAAGAAACCTTATTAGGAGCCGAAGCCGTTCTCTCCTAAATGTGCAATGCCTCGCGGGCGCGAAATGCCACTTGCAAGCGAGTGTGGGGCCATGGTATGGGCAGCGTACGCACGAAGTCACAGTGGCATACATCTCAACACAATTGTACCAGTGCATTGGGACTGTTCACAATGATAGCGTCTACCAACACTTTATATAATGTGCTCCGCGCCTGACGTCGGACGACGCCGCATATAAGTGCGCTTGTACGAGGCCAACTTCCAATAGGGAAGTCGCATAAAGAAATTGTCTAGTTATCTGTATTGTTACGGGGAGAAAGAGGCGTCGAAGGTTATATTTACAAGGTAGATACAGAGGACAGAGCCAGGCATACAAGATGGAGCCAAGTCCGCACGGAATCAGGGAACGTCGTCCTCTTTCATGTTGTCTCCCATCAGGCTTAACAAATGCGGTCTTTTCACGGTCCATGTCGTCAACGGCAATCTGCCAGTACCCGGAACGAAGGTCAATCGAACAGAAATACTTCGCACCACTGAGACAGTCAAGGGCGTCATCTATCCGCGGTAAGGGGTACATGTCTTTTTTGTTACCTTATTGAGATTTCGGTAATCGACACAGAAGCGCCAGCTGTTGTCCTTCTTCCTGACGAGCACGACAGGGGAAGCTCAGGGGCTTGAAGAAGGTTCAATGATGTCCCGGGGAAGCATCTTGTCGACTTCTTTCTATATGACTTGGCGCTCATTATAGGCAACACGATAGGGTCGTCGGTGTATCGGGTTAGCATCGCCGGTGTTGATTCGATGCTTCACAACGGTTGTCTGGCCCAGTGGCCGGTCATTGAGGTCAAAGACGTCCTGGTACGACGCGAGAAGGGCACGAAGGGCGTTCGCATGTTCGGCCGGGAGGTCGGAGGCGATCATTTTCGTCATGCTTTCTGATGAAATTGGGTCCAAATCAGGACTGGTCGGCGATTGTGTATCCCCTGTTAAGGCGGAAATGTGGTAGTCGCAGGCCGGGGCAAGAGTTGCAGGGGAGATACTGCGGGGCAGCACCTGAGGGCATAGTCCAAAATTGACGATAGGGAGACATGCGGCATTGGCGTGAATACTGATGACGGTGTGCGGGAACGTGACATTTTGCGAACAGAGGATGGTAGCGTTGGGTGACACGACGTGACATAACGAGGACGGGCGTACGAGTTTCGGGGCAGATCAGGTGGGCCGGGTGGACGGTAGTCGGGTCTGTTCACTGGGCAGAGCGTCTGGATTCCTGCGTTAGCGAGCCCCTGGCGTACAACGGTCTGGATGAGGGAAATTGTGTGTGAATCGTCGGGGCACGAGCTTGCGCAGGAACCGGAGATGCAGCTTCAATTTCGCGGCGGACGAGGCGTGCAATATTCTCAGCTGCAGCAGGAGCAGGTGGTGGACGGATGTCCTCGCAAGTAGACGTCGCAGCCGTGTTGGGAAGACGTAAAAAAGTGTGGCGTAATCCGACGACTTTTCGCTTCTTCAAAGCGTCGGCATTCATTAATGACGTCGTCCACTGTCGACGAGTTTCGGAAAACCAGGAGAATGAACGCATCATCCGCGATTCCTTCGAGGATATGCGCGACCTTTTCAGCCTCGGCCATCCTGTCATCAACCTTGCGGCAGAGCGCGAGTACATCTTGAATGTATACGTGATGTAGGACTCTGTGCAGGTCTGAAGCCGGCACGCGAGTTCTTTCTGTGCAGCGCGACGGCGCCCAATGGGCTTGCCGAACTGATCAATGAGTTTTTGCTTGCACACTTCCCAACTCGTGATCTCTTGCTCGTGGTTGCAGAACCAGACTTTTGCCGTGCCCTCAAGGTAAAATAGAATATTGGCCAGCATGAGCGTCGGGTCCCAGTTGTACAGTGCGCTCACCCGTTCGTAGAGCTGAAGCCAATCCTCGATGTCCGTGTTGTCCGTGCCAGAAAATGTGCCTGGATCACGCGGTTGTGTCTGGACGACGGTGCGGTTAGTAGCGAGCGGCTGGTTGCCGCGCTGTTGGTTGCGGCGTGGTTGGTCGAGGCACGGTCGTTGAGGTTTCCGATTCATCCTCATTCTCGTCGTGAGCAGGCATCGCAGAGGCAGCCAAGGAGCGTCCGCTGCGTAGAAGCGTCGTGAATGTTGAAGCTGGGAGAACCCGCACCTCCACCAAAATGTTACGGGGAGAAAAAGGCGTCGAAGGTTATATTTACAAGATATATACAGAGGACAGAGCCAGGCATACAAGATGGAGCCAAGTCCACGCGGAATCAGGGAACGTCGTCCTCTTTCATGTCGTCTCCCTCTTTATCTTCGGTAGCGCTTCGTAGCAATATTAATCCAGGGGTGATTTAAGTGCGTCACTTTTATACACTGCTCATTTAGCATATTTGACAAAGTAAAAATACATATCTCACCTACCTGTACTCCACGTGCTTCAGGAAGCTTGGACTCTCCAACAAAGAGTTGCGTTCACGTCATCCACATTCACTTCACGTGAACGCGGCCGATGAAGCAAACGTCAGTCCGTTGGGAAACGTTACTTCATTATATTTTGTTTATCATGCAGGAAAAAAGTCTTGAGAAAAGGGCGTTTAGTTTATTAAAGGCCCTAGAACTAACATCAGAGCGCCTGTCATTTTCTGAGACATGCAGTACATAGTAGTCGGGGGACATCGAAGCCCAGTTTACAGATACTGAAAGTATTGAGTTAGAGCAGTTTCAATCATGGTAATCTTTAAATGTGGCCCACGTTTAATTAATTCTTTGTTTATCTGTCTGTTCAACTAAAAATGGAAACGCAGTCAGTGTGCGCAGAAAGAGCGCAACTAGAATTATGATGCTTTGGTTCTTCAGTAATTGCTGTGCTGAAGGCCTGAAACGAAACTCGTTCTTTCACTCTGGAGAAACAAAGAAAATGTTGAAGGGTGTACAACTTCAATTGCAGAAAAGAGTCTATTCCTTTTTGTAACTCGGCGATCCCAACTGAAACGTCGTTTGGTCTCCCGGTGCTTTGTAAACATTTAAGTAAAAGCGGCACGCACACCTTGGGCGCTTTCGGGGCTTCGTCCAGCCAACCTGACGCAGAAAGAGACAGTGAATGGCGAACACAGATTTTCACTGAAAAAGGCTCTTCTTTTACTTTTTTTTTCAAATGAGCGCGACGGGGTATAGTAGGGTGCTGGGAGAAGACGAGGGGAGCGTGTTCTTTTCTCCACAGCACGCTTACACGGCGTTTCGCACGGACTTCCCTTTTGTCTTTGGACGGGTGCCGACGAGGCTCGTCGTCGCCGCTCCTTTGAGTCGAGGGAGGCGATCGCTGTCGCTGCCATTGTTGCGAGCTGGAGACCCTTACAAGCGACCCATCGATCACGAGTAGCTCTTCGTCCTCCGCACATGTCCGCCCTCAGGCTCCTCCCGTCTCCCTCGCTTTCCACACCCACAAATAGCAAAGGCACGGCACTGAGCATTGTGGGGTTGCTTGAATAAGGAACGTCGTATGTGTGACACTTGTACTAGGGCGAGAATCAACCGCTATGGCTCAGTGGGGCCAAGGTGTTCTGTTTAGCAAAGGGGGCAGGAAAGTTTCGTAGCTCAGCTCCTAAAGCGATCTCCTGCTGAGCACGCGGCTACGTTTAAATTATGGTATAGTAGACCGAGCTTTAAGTATACACTTCATTTCACTCCATTCATAATCGGCATTGAAAGGTAGGGTTCCATTGAGTTGTACAAGGCATGGGAGAAAAACACAGAGCAAGAAAAAGTCACATATCCTCCCGACAGACGATACACTGGTAGTTATAGCAGTGCATGAAAGAGCTGTACGCAGGCTCATTGTTTTATTGGCCCTATATATTCCAGTAAACATACCGATGCTAATTAAAAGAACGAGCATAGTGTCTTCGCGCACTGGCAAACACGAGCACATCTCACTCGATGAGCGCAAACACTGTTTATCAAAACGCTGCCACGCTGAACAGCCCAAAACAAAAATAAGCGAACACATCTCGTTGCCTCTCGCTTCCTTGAGCTACCGCGCGCTACAACATCAGGCGCATAGATACAGGGGTGTCGGCGGAGACAGTGCACACGAAGTGGCATACCAACTTGCCTCTCTCGGCCTTTAAGACAGCTGCAGGTTACTTGCAAGACAGAGCGCGTGCGCCGCCTTTTGCGACCTCTCCTCCGAGGGACAACGGCCTGATAACTTCACGCCCTCCTGCACGCAGCGGTGGTCAAGTGGTTAGAGCGTCTGCCTCCAATGCAGGAGATACTGGGTTCGGTCACCGTTGCCGCTGGGTACCAACCGTTTCTTATAACGGGTTCAAAAGTACCCCGAAGTGACGTTCTGTGATGTGGGTACTCATGGTCTCGAGAAGGTGGCCTCTCCTTTCTGCTCACTTTTATTTTCCACTCCCTTTCGCTCCTTCCCATGACGCTTTTCCTTGCTCCCTTATGGGTTGCAGAAATAAGCGTCTTTCCTAACCTCCAACTGCTATCTCTCTCCACTGTCCGTGCGTACTCAACATCTCCCCTTTCCCGCAGGTGTGCGATGTTTACCTCAATTCAACAACGCCCGCGCTGTGGTCGCGATAGCATTTTAACGCCCTTGGAATCTATCTATCTATCTATCTATCTATCTATCTATCTATCTATCTATCTATCTATCTATCTATCTATCTATCTATCTATCTATCTATCTATCTATCGCACTCTTGAAAACAGGAAAAAGCAGGAGGCATAATTACTAACTTTTTTGTAACTGGTTTTCATCACAAACATTAAAACATTATAAAGACTGCATACGCCCTCGATCGGCGAGATGAATACGTGTTATCGTAAAACTTTGCCACGGGTTGAGTGGCCAGGAGAACTGAAGCACGTTTTTATTACGGTAGCAATTATTCGAACCCTCTCGGCGGGTTTTTGCCATCGGCGTCGCCGTCATGTTCCGCATAAAGTCCAAATCAATAACGCCGCGCCGCTCATCGTATTTTCTACGCGCGAGTAATTAAAAGCGTGGGAACACTGGGGACAAACGCGGCGGATGCAGAGATGAAACGAGCCGGCAACCGCCGTCGCACGAAGGGCGCATGCGATAACATCGCCCCGCGTGGGCAGCCTGCCGTCGATGGCTCCTCAAGCAGAGAGGTGAAGGAGACTTGTTGCTGGGCAAGTTGGTTGAAATCTATGGGGTACATTTTAGCGCAAACTGTGAAAGAAAGCACAGGAAAAGAGTAGAGGAAAGCAGAAAGGTCAAACGCTAAACTTCAACTGTTTATTCGAAAGGTGAGGCCAACAACAAATAACCATATGCGCATGCACGCGCCAGTAAGGGAAAAAATCACACTTTCATGTCAAATAATTGCATCTCGTTTTGGAACAGACAAACAGACGTATCACTGATACAACTCGTGCCTCTCTTCTTAATATGGAACGCCTCCAATAACTCTCGCGCTAATGTGTCACTGCTCCTGCCTATTATCTGGATCTCACGAAGCAGAGGCTCAGAATTGAAGGCTGCGCAATGCGCAGGCAAGTGCGCGTTTCCTTTATCCTTTAATGATAATTCATGCTCCCGTGCTCGGTAGTTGACACATGTGATTTTTTCCCTTACTGGCGCGCGCATGCGCACATGGTTATTTGTTGTCGGCCTCACCTTTCGAATAAACAGTTGAAGTTTAGCGCTCGACCTTTCTGCTTTCCTCTACTCTTTTCCCGTGCTTTCTTTCACAGTTTGCGCTAAAATGTACCCCATAGGTGAAGGAGCATGAAGGAGCACCTCGTCACTTGAGCAGCAACTGCGAACTTTCATCATTTGATCATTTGCCGCCATCGTACGGTCGTTTGAACTTTGATCGTTTGTCCGCCCTAGTCCACGTCGTCCTTTTCGCGCTTCCCCCCCCCCCCCCCCCCTCGTTTGATCCTGAGGCGCTGGCGCGCGTGCTGTCTAGACAAACTTCAGTAGACGGCTCGTATAACCTTGTATGTACGCCATGTGCTCTCACCGCTTACTTCGCGTTGAGATGACAGACAGCACGAAAACAGCTTCGCTCCCTGAAGCGACCGTATTCCCCCAGGCCAGCGCATTGTAGAGTTATGCCCGGTCGGATCGTAAAGGAGTTAGCTGCTAGAATTACTTCGTATAACATTCGAATTTGTTGCTATCGCATTCATTGCTTCGTCCTTTTGCGGCGAAACTGCGATTTTTTTATGGAAACATGCCTTATCATTTGTCTCTGTACATGAGACCACCGTGCATTGGCGAATGCGGATTTTCTCGTCTGGGAAGCCGGTGATGGAAAAAATGACGAAAGAGCATCCACAAGAACGCTTTCAATATATATTCGAGTCAGGCGACGTCTGACATTGACAAACATAAGTAGAGGCGCGCCTGTAGCAGTGTCAATGCAGACCTCATATGCTTTCAGCTGTATGTAGATCCACATGGTTTGCCTCTGTTATCTATTGAGTTATACGTGAGCTGCGGTAGAGAGGTAGCGGTAAAGAGGACCTCGGGTGCTTCATTTCTCGATGTTGTGCAGCAAAAAAAGAAGGTAATAATAATGAATAGATGCTTAGGCTAAAATGAACAGCTAAATAATGAATAAATTTTCATGGCTGTTGCTTTCTAGGGTGTTTATTTCATCCTTAAAGGGACACTAAAGAGAAACAATAAATTGGTTTAGATTGATAAAGTGTGCTCGGAGAACTATTGTGTAGTTTATTTCACCACCATATGTTTATTATTAAAGGAGAAAACCAAGTTCAAAGTTTCATTTTGAAATTTCGCGCCGAACTTTGTAATTCGTGAAGTAAAAGATTTCCAAGAGCATTTAACGTATTTTGGCGCCACTGGCTCGACGAAATTTCCACCAACTCGTTATGTCAAGTCTCTGGCCCCCTTAACAATGTACTTGAATTTAACCGATTAGGAACTACGTAGGCCCAAGCAGGCGCCGTCAAAAATATGTGACGTGACGGCAAATGGTGCGGGAATTCCAAGGTGGCGTCGCCACCTGTATTTTCTTTTCGCGCGTTTTCTCGCTTATTAAGCGTCTTCTCGCAGCAAGCGTGGTGTTTTTGGTATCGTGGAAGACTACTTTACTAATGCGAGAAAAATCGTTTTGCTCTTTAGTGTCTCTTTAAGGAATATCGTAATTTTCCTGTATTCATGTCGACTATGCTGCATAAGAGGTCAAAACGGTTAAAGTAATATTGAACTTCTCTGTTGTTGTTTACAAAATAATAATGCCTTTGCAGCCTTCTACCTTTTAGTGCAATAGTGGCGAATACATTAATCTCTGTTCTTTTTTTTTTTCGGTTTTGCTGAGCCTAAATAAACAGAGCTGCTTCTAGCTCACGGCGAGATTGCAGCGGCCAACATTGGAGGAGTGATGTTTCTCAGCAGCGCAATCGATACTGCTATGTCAGGCTCGCGTGGTGTTAGCTTCCGGAAGTTCCGTGTGTCTCTTAATGTCTAAGCTGCAATATAGCAGTGCTAAAACTCGCAAAAGCAGCAAAGAAAGAAACCGAACTGCCCATACACCCACAAGCCGGTATCAGCCGTTTAACGGCGTGGTTCTGGTTGACACGATAAGTAGCCTGTCCAGCGTTTGGCTTCTTCCGGATTCCAAGACAGGGGCGCGGCCATTATAGCGCCGAGGCTCGCCGTTGACGGGGCACGATCCTGCTAGCATGGCACGCGCCAGCTTTCGCCTTCGCCTTATTGTTGCTGCATTGGCCCGCTTAACACTGGGCGGAGCCTCCAAGAAGAATGGAGGGAAATCCTAGGCTCTGGTTGTAATCCCACCTTGCAAGGATGGTATTCGGGAATGTTTCGCTTGTTGATGCTTCTTGGGTTTGTGACGTTTGCTTGCACTTTCTTGCGTGTTTCCTACTCAGTTGGCGTATAGCTTTACGTATCCCTTTTTTTCGCTACCCTGGCATTCTGCGTTTTGTTGTTTTGTCACAGAAGACTGAAGGAGACAGACGCAAGCGTCTCTTTCTTTCTTTCTTTCTTTCTTTCTTTCTTTCTTTCTTTCTTTCTTTCTTTCTTTCTTTCTTTCTTTCTTTCTTTCTTTCTTTCTTTCTTTCTTTCTTTCTTTCTTTCTTTCTTTTACACCACAAGCTGGAACATTGCACAGACTTTGTGGGCGATGCCGGCTCTTCTCTGTGCGGTAACGTTACCATACCATCACTCTAGAAACTCCAAGAAATATTGCTCTTTGGCATGGACATTATTTCGAAGTACACTTTCACCATTGACCTATTTTCCACTATTAAGATTTTACTCAGCGTTACTTCCCATCTCACTTGTTGAGCCTTCATCACGTTAAGGAAGTATTTATGCTTCCGGCTGTACCTCTGATAGTTATGGAGTTTGTGCGCGCCCGTACATATAGCTGACCGCGGCAGCCACGTAGCTTGCCACCCTGCACGTAGATTGCTTTTTTTTTCTTACTGCAAATCGCGCTACGGTTGTTTTTCTTTAAATAACATGAAGCCGCACACTGTCTCCATCGAGGGTCAAGCTTTCCCTGTAAGAAATGCTGATCACATTTTTGATAACATCATCGACAGACTATACCATTTTTTTGAAGCTCTATTGAACATGTTCATGAAAGCGGTTTTCGATCCGGTCACGTTTATTTAACTTAAAAAGGGGTGCAAATATCGAGCACGTCTGTAGGATTCATCCTAAAGCCGTACTCTTTTGTACATTTCTTGCAACGCCGCTCTTGTCTGATACATTGCAGCTGCAACGATGGCCATTTCCACATGCGACCTTATCGTTGCATTTTTTGCCGTATGGTCTTTTCAGTGAGGACATCCGTTATTTTTCCCATTTACCAAGGCGTCAACTGGCTTCCTCGTCGGAATGATGTTCGTGGTGGCAGGCAGAGCAAGTTTTAGAGGGTTGCAAGAGCACCAAACCAAGAACCACAACACTTTGCTTGTTTCCTTTAAAGTTCCCTCATCTGTCAGAATTTCTGGCATTATTGCGGGTCACTGCGTCTCTATTTAGTTCAAATGCGCACGTTTCGAATATCTTTTTCTAACTGTAGTTTACTGTCACCAGTGGCTGAAAATTGTGTTCCAGACACTTCCCCATTTCTACGTTTCAATGTGTGGCAGCCGTGAATTCAAAGAGTCCTTTGGTCCGGTCTACATGTCATGGCTTTTCGAAACAGCCACCCCGGACAAGCTGAGGGATTCTCAACTTCACAGTGTATTGGGAAGAACAAAAATAATAGGTGACAGGTGAAAGAAGGCTTTAAACGCACCTATAACCACAACGTTTCCTCGACACTAAAGACGACTTGACTGTCTTTGCAATACTTGTAATAGAGATGTAGTAGTGTCTGCCTTTTCTACAAATCTCCTTGCAACCCATTAAAGTAGTAAACTGTGCGTGCGACTACTTGAATTTTAAGCTATCCATTTTGTATCCTCATAATTCCTATCTGAGTGATAAATTAACTGATTCAGTTTAATAACATATTCAGCTATGGCATGTTTTTGTTTGAAGTGTGATGTGATGCGTTTGTGTCGTCCTCTCTCTTGTGTCTGTGTTTGCGCGCCCATTCTTTTAATGTGATAGGAAAGAATTGTCACCGACGGAGGAAGTACACAATATATTTTCCAAGCGTTTCCAAAAATACAGTTAGCACATACATTTGTAGTAGGGGTGTGCGAATATCAAATTTTTCGAATACGAATCGAATACGAATATCCACCTTCGAATATCGAATCGAATATCGAATATCAAAGGAAAAATGCCTCCACAGTAACAATATTTTATTTAACGTGTAGCTATTTGAAAAAAAAAAAAAACATTAACAGCCTGACTGGCAACACAACATACACTGCTATCTCCAGAACACAATGTCCAGGCTAGCACAATGCACATCACAACGCAAGCAAATATCACGGCACAATGAAAGTAATGACTAGATGTTATCATGAAGAAATATGAGTTGCTCCACATGATCAGGCAGCAGGCGCTCCCTTCTAACAGACACAACCACCCCCCCCCCCCCCTGCCACTGAAAAGGCACGCTCGCTTGGATCAGAAGTGGGTGGTATAGGGAGGTACATGGGTCAAAGCTTTGCCAGACTGGGGTATCTGAAGGTGCCTACAGTCCGCCACCAGTCACATGGGTCACTGTCTTTCTTCAGAAGTGGTCCCGCAAAGTTAACGAGTGGTAGTGCGGTACGTTACGGCCGCATAATATTGAAAATGTACGGTTACTTGATCGCCAACAGCGCTGCACGTCGGAGTTGCACCAGCAATAAATCATACGTATTGGGACGCTCGTCGCAAGCAGATATCGTGCCTCCGTGTACTTACGATGTTTATCGCTCCTCTCGGCAACGTTTTTAGCTATACGAACGCAGAAATGTGGAAGACGAGTTATTTTATGCATGATAATCGAATCGCATATTCGAATTTTTCGAATATTCGAAGTTATCGCATATTCGAAACTGTTCGAATACACGATTTTTGAATCGAATACGAATATTTCGAATGTAATATTCGACGAATATTCGAAACTTTCGAATATTCGCACACCCCTAATTTGTAGTGATGTGCTTCTAATTATGCAGCGTTTCGTCTAAAATAAATAAACTATACAGAACACCATAAAGGATTCACTTGCTGCCCTGAAGAATGAGAAATAAAAGCAGCGAGATAAACTGGGGTCCTGTAGTCGTTTTCAGAAACATCACTCCTGAAGTCACAAGTGTTATCTGAAAGTCACACCAAGCTAAGTATCCTTCAATACACGCAGTGCCTTTTATAGACTGAATATCTTGAAGGTATTTGCGGCAGTATTTCTTGCGGCAGTATTTAATCGGGAGTAGAATGTCTGTGACCCGCTGTGGCAGCTTTAGCACGTAAGGTGTCGCGCTGCTAAGCTCGAGGGCGCGTGTTCGATTCCCGGCCACGGAGCGCATTTCGATGGGCGTACCATGCAAGAACACCCGTGTACTCAGATTTAAGTGCACATCAAAGAACCCCAGGTGGTTGGAATTAGTCCCCCACTATGCCGTGCCTCATAAACATGCCGTGGTTTTGGCACGTAAAACTTTGGAATTTATTTAATTAGAATAGAAGCTTATATTTGGTGCAACGTAGAGCTCGAATAGAACATGTTAGCTAAAAATTAAAAGTTGCGTGAGTAAACTTTCTCATATTGTGCGCTTCTTCTGAGCAAGTATAGGAGAACGTTGGTGTAAACGAAATCGCTTGCCGAATATATCGTGTGCGCTTTTACAGCCGAGCTTTCGTCTATTATATAAACAGCTGCAGCTGTATCCCTACACTTTTACACGATCGCATGTAATCACGGTCGCGGAACATTTCAGCTCAAGAGAGCGTAAATAAATTAAAAAAAGGAAAAAAAAAAGTTGGAGAGGAGGAACGACTTTGTGACGTGGGGACGTCACAATCTTTAATATAGTTCTTTAATCTGCACGTAGATCTTCAAGATATATAAAGCTTAATATAGTTGAGTATAGGCTTAATGCAAAAAAAAAACAAAAAAAAAACATTTAACCTTATGTGATCCTCCTTTGCTTTCCTGTAATGTATCCCATGGTCGGGTTAAAAGTGAACGCAGGTGTGCTCTCACCTAGCGCTGTTCAGAGGCCTACATGAAGAGAGCTTTAATACTGCTGGTCGCTGTTTTCGTCATCATCCCCGTGCCACTTCTGAAAACGTGGCCAGGTTGGTATCCCGCATCAAAAAACGATCTTCTCAGAGACAGGTCGTATTCGCTGCGCAAAATGAATGCCGCACTTTTCATTCGTATTTGGACAGCACTGTCAACGCATTGCTCTTTTTCTTTCTTCAGCGTTCTTTATTATTTTTTTTTTAAGCTACAACGAGAGCGCACTCGTTCGGTCGCTTCGAGGAGTGGCAATACGAAACGAGAAGACCGTCGTCACAATTTTTTTTTTTGTTTTTAATATTTTCGCCGTCTCCCGTGAGACGAAATGAGTGTGCATGGACCACTCCTCAGCCAAAAGTCAGATCATCCGCTTCTTCGTCTCGAGCCGTCCGGGCCACGAGGCTTCGGCCAAAGCAAACGGCCCAAAGAAAATTTGAAACACAAACTAAAAAAATAACAAAAAATGGCCCATTTCCCCCGTGGGAGCTCGCTCACGCAGTGCAGCCGTTCGAGTTGTGGTGCTAAGCAAGACGAATGTGGAGACGCGCTTGATTTACGGGCTCGCCACCGCTGTTGCGAGCGGCTGCGGGCCCACTCGGCTCCGCTTTAGGCCAACAGCAGGCGCTGGCGGCGAGAGCTCTATTGCACCGCGCTGCCGGAGCGCTGTTGCTGCTCGCAGCCGCAACCGAGGGCGTCGCCAACGGCGTTCGACAGATACGAACCCCCCTCCTCCTTCCTTCGCTACTCCTCACTCTTAAGCACGCGTATCTCCCATTGCTCCCTGCCACCCCCCCCCCTTTCTTTTTCTTACCTATGCCATGATGTCACAACAGCGCCGATTGTCGCCTATAATACGAATCGATTCGACACCTGAGGCCACATTGCGCAGACGCGCTAAAGTGAGGACAATCCCTTGCGTAGCTTTTTCTCTTTATTCGTTTTTGTTACGCTTGAATTTGTTGACCACGTGGAAGACCCGAGTGACAATCGATGCCTGAATTTTTGGGAAAACCGTGTCGGATGGATAAGGCCCCAAACATGCGCGCTTTTTTTTTTTTCTATTCTACCTGTCCCCGGGTCACATTAGAAAGCTTTTCCTTCATCGTGTTTTCTTTCTTTTCTATTTTTTTTTCACCGGAAGGGTCTAGCACGATGTTCTGCGTCGATCTCTTGTCCGAGACGTCCCTTGGCGATCGTTCGATACCTTGCTTCGTGAAGCGCCCTCATTCACCTGCAAGCGACATCAACCACCGCCGCGCCAAAGTTTTGTGTATTCTTCAAAAATTGTTAGCTTCTACGAAATTTATCACTACACCATTGCAGTGGCCAGTTTGTCACTCCGAGTCAAAAGGCCAAATAAATGTAAGGTCGCCGCAAAAAAAAAATAAATAAGAAAGGAAGAATAATAAGAAGATTAGCACGAGCGACCCTTCGCCGGAACGGTCACTTTCAGTTTTTGTTTTTCTGCGGGAACTATACCTTATCTCACACGCACTGGCAGAGAATTTTTCTTCCAGATAACTTGCGCTCTTGCCCGCCGGGGTGGACTAGTGGTTATGGTGCCCGACTGCTGATCCGAATATCGCGGGATCGAATCCCGGCAACGGCGACAGGATTTCGACGAAGGCAAAATGCTAGAGGCCCGTTTGCTTAGATTTAGATGCACGTTAAAGAACCCCAGGTGGTCGAAATTTCCGGAGCCCTCCACTACGGCGCCTCTCATAATCATATCGTGATTGTGTGACGTAAAACCCCAAGAATTATTCACTTGCACTCAAGTTGTGGCATAGAGGATAGAGTATAAAACGTATGTAACACTAACGAGGTGCAAAGAAAAAATATCTCGTCTTAACACCGCGTACAAACTACGACAACCAGTCTACATCCTATACCTGACGATCTTTACTGAATAAGTTGCATAAAGATCAGTTTGATATTCCTTGCCATGCTGGTACCGCTTCTAAAGTGTATTGTCAACAGAAGATTTTTTTTATCCAGTAACAT
Organism: Rhipicephalus sanguineus; assembly: GCF_013339695.2. Taxonomy (NCBI): domain Eukaryota; kingdom Metazoa; phylum Arthropoda; class Arachnida; order Ixodida; family Ixodidae; genus Rhipicephalus; species Rhipicephalus sanguineus. The sequence goes on along the minus strand of NC_051176.1, from coordinate 295,145,711 downwards.
ACCCGTAACTTGTTCCTGTTTAATGTTTCTGTTGCATTTTTGTTGCATACTATGGTTCGACATATTGTACTAATTAAAATCCTAGCTTTGTACTTCATAAATGTCAATTTGGCTATTACGTGAACATTATTATGTATATTACCTGTGCACTTTCTCGTATAAATTTTCATCTGCGTAACCATTTTTCTATTGTATGTTTTCATGTACTGGTTGCAGTTGCTGTGCATTTGCTGTTGCTGCATTGTTATCAGTGACAGGGCCTCAGTCAATCTGTGCAACAGCTGTTCGTCCTGGCTCCTCCTACGAAAGGAAAATAAAGTTTCATTGAACTTAATTTTATTACCCCACATCACTTCGTAAAAACAACTTTGAAACTACTGCTGTAATCAGGGTTGCCAGGTTTGGCTACTCTGCACTAATTTGGCTACTTTTTTAGGCCGGTGGCGGCACAAAAAAAAAAAAAAACGCGTTGAATACTAGGTTACTTTTTTGGCTACATTGTTGTTCCCTTGATTTAAGCCAAATGATCAATATCCGGTGACATCGCAACCGCTGGCGTTCGAATACGTGGCGTAAAAACATTGCAACCAACTCGTGTTTTCAGCTCCTATAATTGAATTTGTCGCTTCGATTACACAGATAATTGACTTTAATCGGAAAGGATGGCTGAGTGGCCTAGGTAGGAATAAGGGTCAATGGTGGGAATCATAATATAAATATTACAACTGCACGTTCATAATCTGCCAGTCAAGTAGGCCTCGCGCGCACGAACAAAACGCTTTTGGATACGTTGCTGGTACACGGGGAAAACTGTTGCATAGAGCCTCATTGGGCAAATCACCTATTGCTCAACGTGACTTTAAACCCCAAGTGGAAGTCAAAAGGAATATAGAGGGCTCCGTATCCAGCGTGCTCTGCACTCATCCACTTTAGAAATCCAACATCCGACAAACTGTTTGCGTTATTTCTTATGATTAGGTACGAACTTTGACTCTGGAATATTAACTGCTTGGACTTAGTCATCACGAGAGAACAATTGCGAAGGTGACTACAATTTATGCTTCAGTCGCAGCAACTGTGATTTTGAGCGCACTCATACCATGGGCTCATTTTTATTGTCGTTACTTCTAGTCCTTTTAAGGAAAACCAAGCAAGACGCGCGAAGAGAACATCATTTTTTACAACAGCGCAAAACTTCGTCATCCTGTACGAAATGATTGCTAAACTTAACAATTTATGCTTGAATCTCAGCAATTCTGATATTGAAGTGTTTTTGCCGTACGCGTATAAATTTTCTACGAAAGGCTTTTGAATTTCATCAATTAAATGAAAACATCGAAGTTATATTCCCACATGCGTGACTACTTTTGGCTACTTTTACTCCCCTTGTCCCAAGATGGCTATTTTTTGGCTAGTTTTTCCTACTTTCTGGCAATTTTTTTCCCTTTTAGACCTGGCAAACCTGGCTGTAATGTTCCCTTGATGGGATCGCTCCGATACGATGAAGTTCTTTATATGCGGTCAGCATAATTTTGGCGGCTAGTTCACATCATGAACGTTAAAGGATTTTGAAAAAAAAACGGGAAAAAGCCTTTGTTGTAAAGGCACTTCTTGTTTGAACGCTCTGGTTGGGCTTTGTAAGTGACGTTTGCATTTTTCTAGAAATTACTTTTCAGGTATACTCCAAAATTATATTGTAGTGTTGAAATGTACTCTAATTTTAGTGGCACTAGAAACTAGTGACACTCTTGTTTCTCTTTCAAGCGCTTCCGGTCGAGCACTACCTTCCGGTTTTCCGAATATTCAGAAAAATTTTCTAAAAAGTAAAACTGGTAAAAAATCGATGGTTCTGGTCCAAGCTAAGAGTTATATTCCGTACATATGATATCAGAGCATAAGTTTACTTATGATAAGGACTTATGGTAAGTGTCAGGATAATTAATGAAAAAATAATTGAATGAGTTTATTGAAAGCGCAGGTGGTTTTCTTGTGAGCAGCTGGGATCGTTGCGGCACCTGGAGGAACAGATCTCAACCACGCGCTCCTTTTTGCGTGGCCTCCGAGATCCGCTTAGGCAGTGCGACGAAACACAAAGTTAACCCAAAGAATAAATAATTCATCAAGGCGCAGGAACATCGATGTGCTAGTGCCACTACGAGACACCTAAGACAAGGACTGGGGTCGTCCAGAAATCTTCTCCGGCTTCCTTTTGCCACAGAACAAAATGTTCTGCGGCAAAAGGAAACAACTTCGAGCGTAGACAAAAAATAAATGACGCATCAACTCTCCAGATTGATCTTGATGATCTAACAGTCTAAGATATCAACTTTCGGAAGGTTGCATGCCATAATGAACCAAGTGAAGCGATATTGTTAGTGACTCATACATGTAAAAGCAGGACCGGATGGCGACAATCTATAACCACGGTGTGCGCAAAAATTTAATGCTTCTCATTGGCCTTGCAAAGTGCATTTACGCAAAGTAAAACAAAAGTCAATATTTATTCCAAGCGTTTATGACAATCTGGGCTGCCTGGCATTATTGTATGTTGAGTACGACCGACTGCATTCGAAGGACAATGCGGGTTGAATGTATTACGCCTTGATCTCCTTTTAGGGGCGAAGCACCTTAGGGTCGAGGCTTGTCCGTTGTGCGTTGTTGTCTGTGCTCACGGCATAGCACCGTGTAAAATCGAAACATCAGGTTTAACAATGGACTAATATCAATCATAATTGCGACGAAACAATATGAAGCACCTACAAGCACAAACCCTTTATACTAGTCGGCGACTTCAACGTACACATTATGGATCTTAGGACATAGTTTTGTCGTCGACTCTCACAGTCGGCTGTCACGGTATATAGAAACCCGTTGCTATAGTCGAAACATATATGTGTGCATGTGAATAAAAAATGTTTACAATAGACGAACACCAATCATAATTGTGACAGAACAATATAATACATAAGAAGGGTGTCGACTTGGGCTTCGATTAGTGCGCTCCGTGTGTGTCTTTGTGTGTTCGCTGTGTACGTCTTTCACGCGCAACAGTTTACGAGAATATAATACACCTACAGGCACAAACCCTTTATACTAGTTGGCAACTTCAACGTAGACATTATGGACCTTAGGAGCTAGCTCTATCGTCGACTCTGTATGTCACTTTATGTAACTCAATTTACGTTATATGGGGCAACGCTCGGGTAACGTACGGTTACTCACCCATACGATGCCGAGAGCTTCGGCCACTCGTTCTGATTCACTTGGTGGAGATGCGTGGATTTTTTTATTACATAGACTAGCCTGTCGTTTTTTTTTTTGTTCTTTATATAGGGAAAGTGCCTTGCGGAAGTTCGACAAGGATAAGAATTTTCACAAAACACACATATATACGCTTCGGCCAGGCGCATCTCAAATTTTATCACAGCTTCGAAGCCCTTGCTGACAGTCTCCTCCAGGCGGACCCGTTTGACTGCCTAGTTATAGCGCATATAAGCACAGGTGGAGGAGCGTTTGCTTTCGTTATTGTTTGGTGGCCACTCAAGCCAGGGTTGAAATCTGTAAATTCTCTTCGCAGTGAAGAGTGAATTTGCGCCACAGCTTTGGAAATGTTTTTGCGTTAGTATGCTTTGTCACCCTCTAGTGCAGAGAGAGCACGTTTTAAAGCTCGCGTTGCGCAAATAGCGGTGTCGTTGTCGTTACACCCACACCGAGCGCGCTAAGGAATTCTGTCTACGGATTAGGGAAGGGCAAATCCGTAGCCTGAGCTCCAGCGCTGATACAGCCGGCTGCTAGCAGCGCAGCGTCGCTTCGTAACTGTCGCAGAAAAGACCGGAATATGGTCCACTCCGCTAGTCATCTCGTCTACAGTTGGAAAAGTCTGTGCGTGTGTGGAAGGGGGCACTTCTAAGAGCGCCCGCTTCTACGTGGCGCTTTTCGTCTTCGCCTAGCCGGATAATGTCGGATTCGAGGCTCGCTCTAGAGGTGGATAGTGAATCCTCACGGGGTGCGAAAAGTAAGGGAGGGGGCGAGGAACCCAGATTTCTCAACCGTTGGCTGCACCGAGAGTCTTCGAAGAAACGCTGAGATTTAAGGGGCTGGCTCGCGTGCGCGTGGAATCATGGGGAAGCTCATACGGAGGAGAAAGCAAACGCGTCGAGAGAAGGAGAGAATGTGAGCATGGAGATGCTAAGCATCAGGTCTCGCGAGGACCAGCAAATTGGCTGGCTCGCTGCCGCGACTCTGCCCCGTGGTTCAGTCGCTGTACTATTGACTGGAAATAAGGCGGTCGCCCGGATTGTTCACCTGCTCGGCAGTGCGCGCCAGGCGCCGCTCGTTAACGGCTCGAGACAGTGCGCGCACGCTGTCACTGGGACGAATCTGCCGAGCCTACAGGCTCGTTGTGCGCAGCGGATAGCCAAGCGCAGCCGTAATTGGTTCCAACTCTCTTCCGGACCGTGTGTGCGACCGCTTCCTCCGAGCGTCATCGCACCAGCGCGCACGGCGGGGCGACACATTTAATCCGAGCCGCGCGTTGCGAACGGGTAGCGAGTACGTCGTGCCCCGAATCGCAGCTCCCTTCTCGCTTTCCTAGTCTTCCTTCTAATGCCCTCCGTATTTTCTGTTCCTCCTCCCAGATTAAGAAAGGAACGAGACGTCGCACATTTCTCAGCTTTCCTACCTGCCTTGATCTTCTCGGGGATGATAATTGAGAACAGGTGCAGCATAGCGGTTGAACTTCTTTGGCTGTTCGCGCAAGTGAACTTCGTCCTTTCTTCTGCTGCAGATATGCGCTTGCTTCAAGGATCATGTCGGAAGATGTACACGCCTGACTGAGGCCAGGAAATTCGCGACAACTGCAAGGCTCATTCTGAAGTTTAATCCCCAACACCATCGCCGTGTTGCTTCGAAGGCCTTAATGACGTTGTACGAACATCTTTATTCGTAAGGAATAGAAAGTTATAAATACAGGTTTATTTTCGAACGAAAGCTCTAGGTGGCGCCGATACATGCGAGGGTATTGCTAGGAAAATGGCTCAAAACTTTGAATTTTGCTACAATAAGCTGAGGCAAGAGAAAAAGATGAAAGACAGGAGAGGTCAGGATCTAAGGCAAAAAGAAAATTCAATTTTCTATGCTACACTGGAAGGTGATGGAGGAGAAGCTGAAAGATAACGAGTAAATAAAAAGAAACAGCGCATACACACAATTTTTTGCTGTTTACAGCAAGTTCACGCAGGTTTGTCGTCCGTAAAATTATAACAATGTATTCGTAGCCCTATGCTGCAACGCCTTATGAGTTCTAATTTGTTCTGGTACTGCTGTGTCGTCAACACCAGCTAGTACACTCTCAAAAGTCTGTCTCTGCACCCTGTATCAAGGTCACCCACGCAAAACAAGTTCAAGTGTCGCCTTGATGTCATAATCAATACAGGAAAAGTTGTCAGCAGTTTAAATAGTTCAAAAGATACTGTAGAGGCTGCTTCATGCCACCGCTGACAATACAGGATAGCATCACGTCAGCTGAGTCCTGTTGGGATGCAAAGACGTCCAGCGGTTGCATTTGGTTGTTTCGAAAACTTCGTGTTTGCCACTTAGAAAACTTGATTCCGTGTCAGAACTTCAAATAATTTAGCTGCAACTGCATCTGACAACAGCATACATATTTGGTGATCATCGACTTCCTCTTTACTGATAATGTCATAGTAACTCGGAAGCCATTCAAACGTGATGTGGTGCTCTTTCTCCGTAAAGAGGTAGATGAAGAAGATCGTTGAGAAATGAACCGGAGGGTTTTCGCGCAGGAAGTTCAGTGTCTACGTCTATGAGCTAGAGCGAACGTCTTACTAACAATAGAGTACATGAATGTCAATGGTCGCCAGCTCCCCTGCTATGTAAGTAAATAAACAATTTCTCACGCCACACCCAGAAGGAGAGCAACAACGTTTAATGAAAAGCACAGAGGCTAAGTGAGAGATAGAGAGAGAAGCAAGGAAAGGCAGGGAGGTTAACCGGACACACGCCCGGTTCGCTACCCTGCACTGGGGGAGAAAGATAAAGGGGCGAGAAAGGCAGAAAAAAAGAATCACAAGCATGCAGACTTGGGGGAGCACATCAAGTCTACAGGCTGTCGCACAAATGAGTTGACGTTAGATATTTCAGTAGCACTTTCCTTGCTTTATGCGCCCTCCACGCACATGTCCATGGACCTAGAATCTTGTTTACAGAAAAATGGTCTGGGGTCCAGTTGGTCAAAGGCATCCTCAAAGCCTCATAGCAAGCGCAGCTGCACAGGACGTGCTCGATTGTCTCTTCGGTTCCGCAGGAGTCGCATTTGGAGGAGTCCGCCATACCGATACGAAACGAGCACGCCTTTGTTAATGCAACGCCCATCCAAAGGCGGTATAACAGCGTCGTATCGGAGCGGGAAATGCGCGATGGTAGCTTTTGCTTCGGCGAAGGAAGTTTAGGTAGCTGACACCTTTGGAGGCAAAGAGACGACCGAAGCGTGCGTGTACGATTCCGAGCCAGCAAATAAAGTTGTCTTGCCGCATCAGTCCTTGATAGAGGGATCGGAGCCATTCTAGTTCCTTCATGGGCTGAGCGGTTTTCGTCATCGGCTAATTGGTTACCAGTAACACCGATATGTCCTGATAGCCGTTCATATATAATGTCGTGTCCTCTTGTTCGAGCTTGACGGTGACAATTTCTATTTCATGCGCCGACTGCTCGTGAGTCTTCTTACGCAGGGCAAAGTGGAAACTCTGAAGTGCTGCCTTTGAGTCGCAGAATATGACCTATTTCCTCGGTCGCTTTTGTACGATGTATTGTAGAGCGGCTCTCATAGCAGCAAGCTCTGCGGCCCTAGATGTCGTTACATGCGACACTTTAAAATTCATTGTTATTGCTGCAGCCGGAATTACAGCTTCACCTAAACAGCTGTTGGACGAGACCAACCTGTCAGTACAGATCTGCCTTCGGACTAAGTATGTCTCATGTAACAATAGCAGTGTCGCTTGTTGTAGTGCTATCTGGGGAATCTCTGTGCGTTCCGTGATGCAGTCGTACTGGGCCCTACTGCTGGGTCTATTGCGCTACAGCTTGCCAGTGTTGTGGAATGCTTGCAAGACCAATTTTCGTTCAATGAAGAGTTTGCAGGGTCAGGCGCTGCGTACTTGTCTAGGACTGTCCCGGTGCGCTTGTATAAATGCTACGATTGTGCTTGCCAAGGATAATCCAGCCACGACTTATACCGTTGTCGATTGCCTCAGAATGCACATTCGACATACCGCCCGTGTCTCCGACTACCACTGCGCCATTCTGCCTTCTGAAAGACCTTATATAATATCCGGGGTTTAGCGTCCCAAAACCACAATATGTATATGAGGGACGCCGTAGTGGAGGGCTTCGGAAATTTGGACCACCTGGGGTTCTTTAAAGTGCACCTAAATCTAAGTACACAGGCCTCAAACATTTTCACCTTCATCGAAAATGCAGCCGCCGCGTTCTGAAAGACCTCGTGGTACGTTTTCAGACACCATAGTCAAGCAGCTAAACAGCATTCCTTCCGGATATACACCAGCAACAAGACTTGCATGTCCCTTGTGGTGCCTCGATCGGCCGCAGGTACGCCTTAGAATTCCGGGTATAAGAAAGAATACCGACCAAAGAGGCTAAAATTTATGATAATCCTACGTGCTGTTTCGTATATATTTTAATATGACTAAAGAAAAAAATAGGAAGGTTCACATAAATGCTTACCCGGACAGAGCTCCCGACATAATGATTACCATCGTTATGTTGGGAGCTTTTTCGAGATATGAAATGTGAACTGCACACCAGCAGCGGCTGAACTGAGCACTGTTTTCATATGTAGATGCGACCTTTGTGCGCCAGAATAATAACGAAAATAGAAAAAAGGAACATGCCTCCGTAGTATCGCGTGTACCGATGCTCGGCTTACACGAGGAAATACGACGCTCAAAGTGTTCACGCACAAGCGACCCCCACGCGCGAACCTCAAACATATCTCTAGCTCCAAGATACCGCGATAAAGCATAATGCCCTCAGAAGCGCATCGAGTTTGCTTTTGCTCGGCGCAATATATTAAAAATACTTCCGCACTTCGAGAGCTAGCTCAATCGTTTTTCACGAGAAGGTCTGAAAAATTACCTACGTAGGTTTTTTTTTTGCATGCTTACATTTAATTACGCTTCTGATTGGCAGATGAGGACGACAGCGTTGGCTGCTTCGGGTAACTTGAAGCAATTATCGACACAGCATGTCGCCCGGAGTCACGCGAGCGCACGCATGCACGCTCTGCTGAGCTCAGCAGCAGCAGAGAGATTGGGTATCAATGCTCTTGCCGATATCGACGTTATCGATCCTTTTAAATTCTAATATATCAGTGTGAGCCTGAGACCGTTCTTCCTCGCCTCCATTGATCGATAACTCAGTGCCTCTTTTCTTTCCTGCTACCACCTTTCGTGCATTCCCTTTATTTCTATACCACCCAAAGCTTTTGTGAGAAGTAAGAACTCGATCAAGGCTAGTTAGTTCATATTTATAGCTGAGGATAAAATGTCGCGACTAAAACAAAGACGCAAAGGAACGCATACCACGAGGCAAGCGATGCCTTGCGGTATTTCTTACTTTGTGTCTTATTTTAGCCGTATTGTTTGATCCTCAGATCTTTTTGTGTCAAGTTTGTTGATATAATTTTCAATCCTGTGGCCTTTTTTCAAACGCCGATTAAAACGCGACGTGGAGCTGTGTTTCATGTCGTCGTTAAGGTGAGCTGGGTACGCGAATGCTAGTAAAGTTATGTTTTCTAGTTTTCTTTTGATATGCTTTCTTTTCCCCAGCATTTTCGTAAATCGGCTCAGGAAAACTTAGGCAACTCAGAAAAAGTTTGTTCAATGGATCGTACTTCAAGCCTGGTCTTTCGAGGTTTCCTTATTATTCCAAGCTGCCGATCACACACTGAGCTGTCGCTGAATGTTTAACAAACAACATAGAAGGGCATAGGAGAAACAATGACGACTTGATGAACACTTGTTGAATGAGGAAGAAGAAAACCTAAAAAGACAGCACAATTTTGGCGTCAGATAAAGCGGCTTTCAAGTATTCGTCTACTCGTATTTCATCTAAGTGAAGGTTGGCAAATTATAATGCTTATAGGTTTAATATATTTACCCGGCGACAGACAGTGTCAGATGCTGCTGTGCGTTGACACTTTTCGTCATCATCTACTTCGTGCTCCAGAAGATGCACAGTTCTGAGTATACCTGTATAGATAGATGTGTTTTTATTTATTTAAAAATAATTACATATGTACATTTTATGATCACCAACGAAACAATTATTTGTCGATGTTTAAATGAAATTTCATTATCAGAACTGTGACATGCAATAAAGCAGCTATGAAATACTTGTTTTCATAATACTCCGAGGAACCTGAATGTCTCGATAAAATAAAAGCCCTACCTCGTGAAGCTACTTAGGACTACTCAACAGTAATGATGCGCTGCAGAGGTGCGTACAGACGAATAACCACAAGAACACGAGGGGGACACGGAGCTACTTAGGACCTTCCAGACTTGGCGAGATGCACGTTCAAGAGTGTCCACTTTGTTTGGAGTAGCGACGACAGCGGATGTGTCACTTGTATGACCTATTGTCGCTACAGATTTAAAAGGATGTTTCTCGTTCTTCAGTCATGTTTTTTTTATTGTTCCTGGTAAACTGGGGCACCAGCTGTCCGAACTGCTGCACTCTTCTTGTGCGTCACTAACTTGCAACAAAAAAGGACTTCTCTGCTGAGACTGACAGCCCGAGTGTTATTGACAGGTGGGTTTGAATGGATGAAATTGCTTTTTGAGCAATGCGTGCTGGCCGTTTGTAGACGCAGATGCGGATGTCATCCGCATAATTGATATTCTGAGGGGCGTGCACAGACACTAAACAGCATTTGGGAGAGGTGCCAGAGCAATGTTGAAAAGTGGGGAGGGGTGACATCCCTGGCGTGCACCGCGAAAATGCGTCTCTCCTCGCTAACAGAGCCTCCAAGGCGAACACGAATAACGCGGTCACTGAGCAAGGCGTGTATGAAACGTCGAGTATTGCCCGTGATTCCCACGGATCTGATTAGGGCGGTGATAGATCTCTGTAAAACGTAGTCATAGGCCTTAGAAACATTCATGAAAAACATTCATCAACTGAAGCCGTTCCTTCAAACTTTTCCCTTTTTTTTTTCCTTATCGGCTGGCCCTGCTGGTCACCAAGCTTCGTTGTGGTGCCTTACATACACAAAGTCGGGCACAATCTGAAAAGATAGGCATGCGCGCTGGTATAGACGTAATCTTTTCCGCCCATAACAAACTCAAAAATTTGTTCGCTTGTTAATTCTGATGCCAAAAAGAGAGCAGGATGCTCCAAGAAACACAGGGAACGGTTTGTTAACTGTGAAGAAGGCATCGTTTAGTCTCTGCCCTTGACCTGCGGGAATAGGTATATTGGACAGTCTGGTAAATGTCTGAACAACAGGCCCAGGGAGCACAAGAATACTGTTGGAAAGACTGTCGTTTCAGGCCACTTGTCGTTGCACTGTGGAAGTAGTGCTTGTCAACCGCTTTTCGGGCAGTGCTCGGTGATCAAGAAAGAGAAGGATAAGCTGACCCGAGATGTAATAAGAGCTCATATAATTGATCGTAACAAAGAAAACTGCGTGAGCGCTCCTTCCGTGACGCTATCAAAAAAGAAGATAGAATTTTTAACGTTGATAAGCGATAGGCAGAGTGCGAGGTGATGAGTGTTGTATTCTAACTGTTTTTTGGTGCTTGGCTTAAAAGGGCTGTCATTGGCTTGTGAAGCCCATATATGTTAGCTCCGTCAGAAATAAAGTATCAGTTGTAGTTCAGCGCTATGTCTTGTGTGTTCTTCCTTCGTCCCCGTCGATGTGCGCTGTAACCTTTCATGATAGCTGTTTTTGCCTTCCATTAAACTGTATACACGCTCTTCGCTAACTATTGTATAATTTGTTATAGTGTACCCTTACAAATTAGTATCTACTATCTCTGCATTCTGTTTATTAGTTGTATGCCACGCTTGCTCTCACTAACAATTATATAACGTTATTTTATAGTCTTTATTTACCATGACAACGTGCTTGGAATCACGTTTTAATGCTTCCACTTATGTGAACTTATATATTGTGTAATCCCCCCTCACACAATACTCCTACTGGAGCCTGTGGGGGCTTTGTGAATAAATAAATAAAACAGCAGAGGTTGACGTGGCTGTCTTCTCGGTGAAGTTCAATATGGCTGAAGCGGTCTATTACACTATCTTGAGCCCACAGTCGCTCTGTAAAACCAGTCATGCACGCAGACAGTTTTCTTTTCTGCTCCATAAACCAAAAATGCCTGATGTGGATTTGTTTCTCCATGACTTTCACTACACAGGATGTAAGGATGTTAAGGAAACCGGGCGATGTGAGTTGAAGTCGGTAGCATCTTTTCTGGATTTAAAGAGGTCACCACCCATGCAAGTTTCCAAATCTGCGGAGTGTCTCCTGTGCCCCATACGTCTTTAAGGTGGCTAGGTGTCCTTCCCGTGGCTTCGGCATCTTCGCGAGCGTCTGATTCCTGATAAGATCAGGGCTTACTGCACAATGTCATCGCAAGCTGCTAAGCGCTGACTTCTATTCCCGAAATGTAAAAGGCGCATTCACCCGAGAATAGGAAAGAGGTGGCATATTATCTATGACTTCTGATGAACTGCAGACTGAAAAGGCATCCGCAAAATCCTCCGTAAGGTTGCAAGAGTTTTTCCGACGTTCATGGAAAGGGCTTCAAGAGGTCTTTTCGGGGAAGTGTGTCTAGCAAGTGTGCCAATAAATCCCCACACTGTAGTCATGCATGGGAGTAAACACTGACAAGCTCGCGTAGAATGTAGTCCATTGTTCTCGTTTTAATATTTCAGTGTGCCTACGCATCACGACGGTGATGCGATAAGCAGTTTTTAGTGCCGGATCACCCCCTTTCCTTAATAACATACGCTCTGTCCTTGTACGGGTGATGTAGAGATTGCGTGACTTTCGGTCAGGAGTAGGGAAATGGTCCGGCAGTTTGGTTGATTTTGTAAACTGCTTTATTGCCGTGTAGTATGTCAGTAAATATATCTCCGGTAGACTCCTCAAGAACTTCTTGACATCCACGTTGTGACAGAGGAGTACTTTTGTTCTCTTTTTTTATACCCAGCAACGTTCGTATATACGGCAAAATTGTCGCTGCCATTCGATTCAATATTCGTGTGGCATGGATTGATACTTTTCAGCATCGCGCACTGCGTCGAGCACTGTCTCCCAACGCTGCAAAAACCACAGGCAACGCAGTTTTATTCAGCCATGTTGAAATAGCTCGTCAGTTTGCCCTAAAATTCTTTCTCCAGTACCTGAACGGCTACAGGCGCATAACGCTTGGTTTGTGGGTCGTTGGAAAGTTACTTAAGCTTAGTATACACTGGAATGTAAACAAGACTTTCATTTGGGTGACTTGGTACATGTTTGGCGGAGGAAACACAGCGCAATGAAACGAGGACAAAAAACAGCGGAAAGACGAGGATGGAGGATCAACTCGTCCAAATCAAATACAGCGCTCCTCAAGTGTACCGTGTCTCCTTCGTCCTCGTGTTTTTGCGCTGTGTTTGCCCCGCTAAGTATCGAATATCAAGCTACGAGTTTTCGAAATACCAGTGAAAGCCCTGTTCTGCGGTCGCATCTTTAGGCGAAAACGCGGTCTCGTTAACTGTAGCAAAGCACACTGCTCCTACGATACGTCGACCGTGCGGAAGAAAACTATTATGCCGAAAAACGCATTATGTATAATCGCATCAACCAGATTCCACAGGCTTAGTGGATCTGGCATGCATTCTGTATGCTCCTGGGCATGCGGTCGCTCGTCTGATTCCCGAGCCCGCATTTCGCTGAAGGCGTGGTACGGATGACTTTCAAAATGAAAAACGTACGACAAAAAGTAATGTGTTCACGAAACATGGTCGTAATCGATAAGCTACTTAGTGACTCCCCGCCAGTCTTGACGTTTCACATCAAGAGGTTAAGATCGTCTAGCCGCCTCATGATAGCGTACGTAGAGCAACAGGTGCTCGTGCGCAAGCAGGACTTGACCTAACCTAACTAAATGTAACTTTACCCCTTTTTCACCAGTGCACATTTCTAAATCAATTAGTAACTCTCCTAGAGTCATGAAGAGCTAAAAGTAAGGTTAAATATAATGTAAATATGAAAAATAATTTCTAAATTAAAAAGGACAGTTAACTGATTATCAACTCAGAAACTCACCTGCTCACTGCCTGCAGGAATGTTTGTTCGAGCGTGCACATACCGCAGCTATTCTGACGCTGTAGGGGCGTAAAATCAATTTTAATTCGTTAATTATAATTATGTTTTCTGAACTTAAATGTTACTTAACTGGGCGGTCTCCTAGTGCAATGAAGTCTTAAAATAAACAGTAGCAAACTACATTCCACTTACGTGAAATTCGCCACCATTTTCTTCCTAAACCAAATCACCGTTTCACTCAGCAAATATAAACTACACGTGTGTAGTCCTGCAAGGTGTCTCGCTTCATTGTTTTACCGCAAAGCTGCATGTGGCTAGGATTCTGTGTATTCTAGCTGTGCGTCAACAGAAACACGTCTGTGTCACACAAATTGGGCAAACTCCACCACTCACCATCGATTCACTAAAAATGAAGGGAACACACTTGCGGCAACACCAAGTGCATTCACCAAGCCAGACGAGTCGCGAGACGGAGCTCGCGGCAAAAAGATGCAAGTACCGTGCTGTTCAAATGGAATATCTAGGGTGGTGCGCTCACTACAAACACTCACAACGTGGTCTTGGGAGGCACGGCTTTCCGAGATGGCACTGGGGAGCCAACTGGTGACCCTAGACCAGGCCCGGCGAGCCGCCGTGGCCAGTGGGGCTCTACAAGAGGGCTCCACCAGGGATTAGCCATGTACTCTAATTCTGCAATAACGTTTATTCTCTCCCTCAAATGGAAAACCTTAAAGCAGAATACGTCAAATTCAAAATGTGGTTTCTGGACAGGCATTTTGGATTAGTTGCAGAATGTGTGATCAGCTATGGCTCGAAAATTATGTGTCACCTCAGTGTTGCGTGCCAAACATTTTCGCTGGTCATCCGCCTTCGCAAAGTGCACTGGCGTACAATTTTTTATCACTGTTCGCTTTGTTTTTTTTTGTTTTTTTTTGTCTATGTGGCTCTATGTAACGTTGTTCTTTCGTGATCAAACTTAGTCGCTTGTGGGTCAGCGCTTGTCGTGTTTTCGCGCATTTAACCTCGCCCGTCGTCTTGCATGCTTTCTCATTATGCTGCAACTTTTCTAGAAATGTTTGAACTGCCACGTCAGATTTTACTTTTAGTTGCCCCATAGCTGTATTTAAACATTCAGTGGTCGATACGAGTAATCCTTTCGCAATTATTTGAATGGTAGCATGCAGTTTGATCGCTTCTAGGATACCTTTAATTTTTGCTTCGCTTGAGCAGCAATATTGGAGCGCTGCGCTCTAAATGAAGTTTATTACTCACAAGAACTAGTACAGGGCTAATAAAATAAATCAGTCGCAACATGCGCTTTTAAATGTGCGAAAAAACAACAACTACAGTCCCGTTTACAGAGAGAATAGCACACTATTTCACCGGAAGCTTCACGTACTTATGGTTCGAGTGTGGGGCAACTAGCACAGGAAGGTTTTTACCATAAGTAATAGGCGTCATCGAGCGAAAGCCCTTATGCTCACTCTGGCGCGGCAGTACCGGCATCGTTCGGCAGGTGCTCTTGGCACGTAGAGAGTAAGCTTGTTTTCGACACGGCAGAATTAAGCAGGAAAAATGAAAAGTTGAGCCATGTTTTTTATTGAGCGCTATAACAATATAGATGGCAGGTGCATAGCCAAGAAGGGGCTAGTGCCTCAAATGCGCTGCACTATGTACATGCCATACTGCGATGGGTTCGGAGCACGAATGAGGGGCTACCAAACAGCTTTGCTTGAATACATTGTATGGAGCTGCCTCAAAAATACTAACCCCACCAGGTTCGCTTCTAACTATAATTACTTGTTACCACCCATTCACATTAACTACGGTAAAAAAACGTGTAAATTCGCCACCATTCAATTTTCGAATACTTTACTTGTATAGCTTAAAACTGTGCCCACAGTTTCACATTACAAAGCGTCATTAAAATCTTTTCAATTAACTTCTGATAGCTCACCCTAGTTATTGTATGTCATTTTTTATGCAGATATCTCACGTTTCTTTTGATTTGCGTGTTCCTATTTTTTGTTCTTTCCTTTTCTTTCCTTCTTTGTTTTCATTTTTACGTTTATTACCTACGTTTTCTGCTGTATCGCATTTGATTTTGTATGGTATTGCTTTGTGTAGTTATATTGTATTTCGCATTTTGCATTGTATTTTATTGTATTCCTATTACATCATTTCATTTTTGAACTATTTTCGCCTGTTAGCCACCTGCTAAGCTTCTGCCAATTTTAGAATTCAATGTTTCAGTAATTTGTAACTGAGCGCGCCGTTTTCAGTATTTATACCATGGGACCCTCCTCTATATACAAGTATGTTGTAACGGATGCACATGTAACCAATAAACTAAAACTGAAAAACTGAACCAGGACAGAGGATAAGACAGTGCAACGAGACAACAAAAACACATTTGGAATCTGTCCAAAACAGCACACGCTAATAATTATTCTGACAATTCGCTACTTAAAACAATAACACTTAAATTCTGAGGCTTTACGCTCCAAAACCCTGTATAATTGTAAAACACGTCGAGGGATTTCGAATTTGACCAAAGAAGGTAAGCTGCAAACACGGACACAAAAGGAGGGATCGGGAGAACACAAATGCCTTTTGTGTTGTCTTGACCTCTGCTCTTGTGTCCGTGTTATACAGCGAAGCCGTATACCTCTCGGTGGTCTGAAAATTTCGTGGCGTCAGCACAAAACTACTACAGCGCGTACGTGCCACAGAAATTGGGAAAATCCCACTACTCACCACAGACGCTCGCGTGCTCCTTGCGTTTTCACTTCGTACACCTGAGGAAAGGCATTCGGAGAGGTGGACAGACGAGCCGACGACGACGTGCCCCGCCACGGGGGTCTAGTGGTTATGGCGCTCGAGTGCTGATCCGAAGGTCAGCACTCGAGCGACTGCATTTTCGACGGAGGCGAAAATTATTGAGGCCCGTGTGCTTAGATTTAGGTGCACGTTAAAGAACCCCAGGTGGGCGAAATTTCCGGAGCCCTCCACTACGGCGTCCCTCATAATCATATCGTGGTTTTGGGACGTTAAACCACAGGTATCATTAGACGAGCCGACGAGCGCAGCGTAGCGAAGAAAAGAGCGAAACGAGTAAGCGCGTGTAACTCCGCTAGTGTTCGCTGTAGACTCTTGCACAACTGCAACGCCACAACTCAATTTCGACCTCTGGGTGGTTTAGGGGCCTTTAACAATTGAAGGCAAACGGCATATCTTTCTTTGCAAAAAGGCATACAGCACAGAGCTCAGCATTGGTTTCAGTAAAGAAAACCACAAGACAAGCATCAAAACCGCATGATGGCTGATAAGGCGCCTGTGAACAATGGGAACAGACTCCCACGCGCTTCCGGTGAAGATTAGGTTGCAGCTCCTTTGCACTTAATTCACACGAGGGGTTCGAATGACGTCAAACGGCCCTTCTTTCCTGCCGCGTGTGTTTCCCGCTCTCACATATGAAAGGGAGACCCGTCTAGCAACTCATTTAGTTCATTCTAAGACTGCCACGGAAATTAAAGGCACCAGACGAACACCGTGAATACAGTGCTCGACGAAAGGAACAAATTCGTCTTACTGAAAATGGTCGCGGAACTAAATACGGTCTACCACAGCGACCACAAAGCGAATAACACTACAATTACTCTAAAGTAATAATAAAACATGCCCCCCCCCCCCCTTTTCCATCAGCATGTGTGGCGCTTGATGCAGCTTTACTGGACATTCATGTTCGCCGCAGGGCGGGATGGCGGCCAAGTCTTCTAGGCCTACCTTTTTTCATCGTGAATCCTTACCAGTTAGCTAACTGGTAAGGATCCGTAGTTCTAATTTTGACCACTTGCGATCCCTCAACCGGCTCATAAATCTGAGCGAAGGGGTGTTTTTTTTTTTTTTAATTTCGGGCCAATCGAAATGCGCCGTGGCCGGAAATCGAACACAGGTCCTCGAACTTAGCAGCGCAACACGTCAGCCGCTAAGCTGCCTTGGTTGTTTTTGCTTCAGCTATGATTTTGTTGTTGAGCTGTTCTCTCGTCGATTGTTCTGAACTGACGACGCATTAGATGTCGCTAATTCTTCGACATGCTAACATGTATTTGTGCTTAGAACCAACACGAGGCTGTTACTTCATTTTCAAGGAATGAATGTTCAGTAAGATACTACATCACCGGCAATAGCTGTATACTAGTTTGTAATAAATCGGTATAATAAAAATCTAATTTCATAAAACTTCTTTTGCGGTATTTTCCGACAGTTTATCGCTTGTGTCCGGTGGAGGGTCTTGAGCTCCCAGAAGCATCAAAGAAAGAAACAAGTGCACGTGCTTCATAATCATCATCATTTATTGACCCTTAAGGATCCTAAACAGGGTCTTATACACGGGTTTACATCGGGAGGGGGGGGTGACAGAGTTGAAACTATGTAATGAAGCAAATGCTTATAATAAAAACCAACAGCGTAACAAGTACAAGAGAAAACAGTACTTTAGCATCAATGTTCGCTAAGAAAAAGAGTTGTGAGCATACGCCTGTACGTCACATACAGTTACGTTGTCAGTACGCGGTTCTGTCGCACAGGTTTTGCTGTGCTTACAATAAAGGCCGTCCGAATAAGAGGGAGAAGACTGATCTTCACTGCTACAGGGTCCACATCATATAAAGATCGCCAATTGCATCCCTTAAGATGAAAGAGGTAAGATTCGGGCACGAACTTGTCATCCGAACGTTGCATTGATGCATTTTCCGTTGACATCGAATACTTCATAATGGCTTTACATTCGACGTTAGGTCGACGTTGCCCCTGAGTTTTCTGTTGAAATGTACAGTATATGAAACGCAGCCGTACCAGCCTTTGTCGTCGCACTGTTTGCTCCAAAATTTAGGTACACAAACTGCGTGTAGCCCTACACGTCTGAAGTAGCGTCAATAACACACAATCTTACGTGCAACTCTTGCATGTCTTGTGGCCTCAATAGGCGTGATTGGGCATGTTTACACCGGATTTGTCTAAATGACAGCTGTACTAAATACTATCTGTGTAAAGTCAGACAAATAATGTCGCTGCTGTACCCTGTATGCAAAGTATACACGTGAAGACATTACCATGCTCCTTGTCGGCCACACTTCGACGGGTGCGTAATGTGAAAATACAAGGTTTTCGCGTTATGCGTAAACGCTTGAAACGCTTGCGGAACGAGTTCAGGGAAAAAAAAGAAGAACAATAAACGTACGCAGGTGCATACATAATGTCAAATATTTTTTTGGATGGTTTTTAATGCACAGCAAATCGCAGAACACAAACATTTGCACATAACGTAAAACACACGATCATAACATAAGACGTAATTTTTAAGAAAAGAACCCATTTATATTACTAATTTAGACTTAAGGATAGACTGGAATTTAAGTTTTCCATAAAACATCTTCGAAAATTGTTTTCAAAGCGGCAAGTACTGTTTCCTGAAGCGCCACTGGTGGCGATGAAGCAGATATTTTTTTAGAGTCAATCCAGGTCTTATTATTTTTTTGTTTCGTAATACCCTCCGGGCCAAAGGCATTATGGAGGGGGGTGAAACATAATTTTCTTTACTCATACAATGTTAGCTGTAATATAAACGTTGTGTACAAAGAGAACAGGTAAGTTGGTGTGCTTCGTTATACAATGATAGCTAGTGCAGAACGAAACAAGTGATGATCGGTGATGATGGCCACAGATCCGGGAAGGCGGTTCCAGTCTACAGATGTTCTGGGGATAAATTAATCACTGCATGTTTTGGTTAGACATGATGTAACACCAACTTTATTAGAATGATCAATTCTAGTTGATACGTAAGAAAGGAGAAAAATAAGTGTTTCGCGAAGAGTTGGAATATAATGATAAACTTTACAAATAGGCAGAGGCGGAAAAGCGTACGACGAGAGGCAAGAGACGGCAGTTGGAGTGAGTTCTTCATGGCAGTAGTGCTAGCGTGACGGCTGCAGTTGTGAAGAATGAAACGAGCAGAACTATTTTGGATTAATTCAAGAGCATTTATTAAATTAGCCGAACTCGGTTCCCATACCGCAGTGGCGTATTCTAGCTTCCTACGAATTAGTGTCTTGTACATTAGTAGTTTAAGTTTAAAAGTAAGAAATTTGATCGCAAGACACTTCACGCTCATTCAGTTTTTGCCCTTGAAGAGGAGGTGGTGTATATCTTCGCCTGCGTGACCATAAGAACACTGTGGACTATAGACACGTTTTATCTTACTGTTTCAAATTTTCAGTTTTTCGTCAAATTTTAGAGAATTGATAGTTTTATACACGGGTCTACAAATAACTCCTGATGGACTGAGACGACATGCTGAGACGACATGATATCTATCGATTCTTTCATGCCGAAGACAGCCATATAATGGAACCACCTGTCCCCCTCCATCGTCACCATTCCAAGTGTTTCTGCATGTATATCCGCTGTTGAAGACTATTGTCTGTACTATAGTAGCGAACAAATATGGATTGTTTAGTTTAAATTAACTACCACTGCCTTATATAACGCGTTTCAGCATTAAATGTACTGAAATAAATAAAATAAATAAATAAAATAAATAAATAAATAAATAAATAAATAAATAAATAAATAAATAAATAAATAGCTGTCTCAGGAATACGTCTTTCCTCGTAAGTGACTACGTGGCTCCGCGAGGTTACACTCCCATTTGATTTTCGTCACTAATGTAGGCACTCTGAACCTCAAGCACGGCAGCGCGTTGAGGAATGACCTCCTTGAAAATAAAATTATGCTGTCACGCGATGCCCCGAGTAGCAAAGTTCACACGAGTAGATGCACGAGCTGAACAATGGTATCCTTTCAGTTTCAGAACACTGTTTAAGCATATGGGAAGAGCCCTGCTTCATCTATACACATCTTCCTTGAAGGCCTGTCTGGGGGAAAAGTAGCGACTGCGAATGATTACGCAATATAAACCTTTGACTGATAGGAACGATAGCGTTTCTGGTCATATGTGTTTTGTATACAACTTTTTTTACGAAAATATATTGAAAGTGTATGGCGACAAATTACGAAAAAATGAACTGAGACCTAAAGCGAGAAAGTACTAAAGTAGGGCTAAACAGGAATATGCGAAAGAAAAAGATAATGGTTAATACCCAGGCGAAGGAAGAAGAGTTCATGGCTGGCAACCAGTCTCTGGAGTCTGTGCAAGAGCATGTATACCTAGACCAATTGCTGACAGGGCAGCCTACTCAT
The DNA here is from genome assembly GCF_013339695.2 of Rhipicephalus sanguineus. NCBI lineage: Eukaryota > Metazoa > Arthropoda > Arachnida > Ixodida > Ixodidae > Rhipicephalus > Rhipicephalus sanguineus. The sequence continues at coordinate 295,125,091 of NC_051176.1, read as the reverse complement.
GAAAAGAAAATCTACCGAAGGATAAGGATGGGCTGGAGCGATTACGGCATGCATTCCCAAATAATGACAGGCATTTTACCGCTGTCCCTAAAGCGGAAAGCGCACAACTATTGTATACTGCCAGTACTAACATATTGATGACAACAAAGAAACTCGAGAAGAACCGCGCAGCGTGCCATGGAACGAAAAATGATAGACATAACGTAAAGAGACAGGAAGAGAGCAAAGTGGATTAGAGAAAAAAGAAGGGCAGCCGATATCCTAGCTGACATGATAGAAGAAAAAGTGAACCCGGTCCGGTCGCGTAATGGAAAGGACAGATAACTGATGGTCAGTTAAAGCGACGTAATGGATACCACGAGATGTGAAACGTGGCCGAGGACGGCAGATGGTTAGATGGAGTGAAGAAATTAAGAGCTATATAGTCATAAAATTGAACCAGCTCGCACGTGATAGGGTAAATTGGAGATCTTAGGGAGAGGCCTTAGTACTACAGTGGACATAAAATAGGCTGAAAATATGCGATGGATTGTCGGTGAAAACTTTGCACAAGCACATATTGGGCCACAGGAAAACTTTAAAAAATTTCACGTCTTACCTGCATCACAGTGCGTAATCCAGCCAAGTGCGATGTTGGGCTATTTCCTTCATTCAATTAGGATGTGATTCTGCACTCACGTACGCACACGCACACGCACGCGCGCAGTAGTTAATCATGTTTTGCCAGCTGGTGTGATGCAAAAATAAAAAAGTGTTCCACACTCGCCGTCATGGCTACGAGCGGCGCCGACTAACACTTCCAGGTTTACATGTACAGCAATACCCGACAGAGTGGATTGGAGGACGACCGCTACTGTAGCTGAATTGGTAGAACATCGGACACGTATTCGAAGGTTGCAGGTTCGGTCCCTGCCGGCGGCACGTTGTCTTTTTGTTCACTTTAATTTCTTCAGATTCATATCATAATTGTTACAATAGAGTTAAAAGACTACAAATTACGTCCTCTATGCCTTCCTTGGTTTATTGTCTGTTGATTTTCATTAAAATGTAGATACGAAAGAGTAAACAACGAAGCGCCATGCCACGTGGAATATTTTGCTCCGACAGTTGTCCTCCTGTCTGGTTACAGTAGACGCGTATAGCTCGCTTTATCTATAAAATGCTGGCTTCTATCTCATTGCTTTCTGAGGATCAGTGGCTCGTGCCTCGGTGTATTGTGGTTAGCGAAGTCAATATGCTTTTTTTCTTATGTTATCGTTTGCCTCTCACAAAGGAAGCTCTCGAAGACGCTGACATGAAAATGCATCGGGAAGAGTGCAGCGGGTAGGCAGACAGTGTGCAGGAGAGAATCAAACGTAGCAGAAGCTAATAACGCTCAAAAATAAAATGGATGAAGGACACTCACCCTTTTTTCTTACGATAGTCTGCGCTTCAGACGTTCACTTTTGTCGGTGTGCAGGCAAATCATTAGAATGAAAAAAAGACTGTATGAAATGGGACGCCACTGTAACTGCCACCCGCGATTGCGTCGTTTTTGACGCGAACAAGATAAGCACAGAAAAAATGAAGCAAAAACACGAGGAATGGGTCTTTTTTTTAATGATGTTGTACCATTTCCTTGTGTATTCTCGGGTTCGGCGCTTTATCTGACGCGTGACCGGTGGCGAACGTTTTCGGCCACGCATCGCTCGAGCGATTCGGTCTCTTTCTCGTTCAGTTCGGCGTAGATTTGAAGCGTTCGCCGGGGATCGCAGGGAGACAAGCGACGGCCGTGAATCGGCCATGCAGCCGCCGCGCTGTTTATGGCTGCGCGGGGCTAAACGGCGCCCGGCGGCCGAACGAGCGGTGTCTGCCTCGCGGTTCCCGAAAAACGCCCGAGACGATGGTAGCGGGACGCATTAAGATATGGAAATAATGTGCCCCATAAAACTGGCGGGCGTTGATCAAGTTCTCGCTCTCGCTTTCTTTGGGCTTCCCGCTTCCATTTTTTGCCACGAGTTAAGCAAGAGGAAAAACAAATAAAAAATCAAAACCACCACTTGCTCATGCGCTGCGCCTAACTGCAGCGCCGCGCTCTACATAGTTTTTTTGTTATCCATTTCCGTCTCATTTTTTGGGGATACTTTGCAGACACTTCTTTCTTTCTTTCTTTCTTTCTTTCTTTCTTTCTTTCTTTCTTTCTTTCTTTCTTTCTTTCTTTCTTTCTTTCTTTCTTTCTTTCTTTCTTTCTTTCTTTCTTTCTTTCTTTCTTTCTGGCATCGCGGACGGCGAAAAAGAGAAGAAGCTAGGCGTTGTCGACGGACCGTATTATGCGAAATATTTGGCCGACGCCTGTACGTTCCACCGTGGACGTATTCGAATATATTCGATTTGGCGCAGTACGGCTGCGCCTATAAATATTCTGTTTATCTCCAGCGAACAGTTTTATGACGTGCGGGGCCGTTAACGTATACTGCGACCGCAAATCACTTGCAGCGCCCGTATATATACACTGGGAATGGTAACGGCCTCTCACTGGATACTCAAGGAAAAGAGTATGAGGGATATCGGGCGGCTCGTTTCTGGCGCTTGGTTAATTAGGTGGTTAGCTGGAGTGAGGCTCAATCAGTGACATTCTTGCATGGGAAAGCGATGGCTGCATAAAGGTTTCAACTAAACACCGTTATAGCGAAGCGGCTGCAATACGCCGCACACGAGGAAGCGGGAGATTGCCTTATTCGTAGACCATTATGATTGCGCATTTGCTCGGAAGTTGTCAAGAGGCAATGCGAAATCAGCATTTATGAAGGCTATGCTTTCTTAGAGATGAACATGCTGTCGCACGCAGAGATTGGAAAGCGTACGGAAGTGATGTTATATAAGGGACAATGTGTGCAATTTTTTTTTCTCGCGAATACAATGGCAATTGTGCTTGGGAATCGTGCTCCAGTTTTGCATACTACGGCAGTCCTTAGCAGTGTTTGCTTAGGGAAAGATACACCCGTGGTGAACACCGCTACTGAAAGGCTATGCTGAAACTGATTACGATCCACACAAATAAACCTACGGTGTGTATCGGTTCCACCAGTACCCCTAACCAAACAAAGGCTGCTTGGTCCGGAAACCCAGACTTTCCGGTACGTTTAGGCTTTCCCGATGTGCTTTACACGCAACGATTGTCTTTGCCACGACTGCTACGGTGTTTGCTCAGGTAAATCGAAACATTCAAAATTCACGCGCATGTTTTCTCTCGGATCAAATCTCTGCCAACGCGATGACCACCCATTGCATTTTCCACATGTCACTTCACTTCACTTCAGGCTTAACGCCCGATGCTCGTAAATTTTGATATCGCTAAAAGCGAAGCACTCGTACAAAACATAAGCTGAACATGTGCCTGTATAAACAAGGCATTCCAGGTACCGCTTTTGAACAAAATTTAAACATTGACTTTCTGACGAAAAAAGAAAGCATCTTCGATAGTATACTGTCATACGTGGTGTACGTCAGTAAATATTTAAATCACGCTAATTAGCACGTAAATAAGAAATGTCTAAACATTTTCATTAGTTACGGTATACGTTACATATTGTATGTAGTTAACTACATACAATATCAACATCCTAACCGGTGCGCTGTGTTCAGTGATTCAAAGACGACCCTCCAAACACTGCACTCAAGCCTATACTACACGGCCCTCATGCAAAAGTGGTATCCCCGCGAAATTAGAGAATATCACAACCCTGCTGTGAAAACCAGGCACATATTCAAATTTCAGTGGATTCGAAATTATTGCAGCATCATGAGCAATGAAAAAGTCGAGGCAACAGCGAGTTTCGCCCGCGAACAAGACCAGCGTGTGTGTGTGCGCCGCTGTCAAGGCCTGATGCAGCACGGACTTCGCGTGCTTGTTCGTGGCAGTGCACTGGGAAATTGGAATTCGCACGAATGTGTCAACTCACGACTGCATTCTCTGGACGCTTCATTGCAGCATCCACTACTGCCTGGTCTATTCATTCGCACAATCATTCGCTCTGCAGGCCACATATAAATAATGATGCATCTTCATAAAGCATGATGCAACTGCGATCGCCTGTAGTTGTGCAGTGAATGCGGTTGCGCGTGCATCGCCTTTCCTTCTACTTTTTTTCTGCTCTTTCCTCTCTAGTGTACAAGCAATCCCGTGCTTTTTTACCTGCTTTGTTGCCCTACACTAATTGACTTGAATTTTGATCCTACCTGTGGCCAGTTGTTCTTTCATCCACGTTAATTTTCCCTTTATATTTCGTTAACTCAATTTAAAAATTGAGGGCTGTTCGGTGCCGAAGTAACTTGGAATACTAAGCATAAACCCGCCGTGGTGGTTCAGAGGCCACAGCTGTGAGCACGAGGGCGCGGGTTTGATTCCCGGGCACGGCGGCCGCGTCTCGTTGGGGGCTAAATGCGAGAACGTCCGTGTACTTAGATACAGGTGCACGTTAAGGAAACCTAGGGGTTCAAAACAGATCCAGATTCACCCACTACGGCATTCCCCATAATCATATCGGGGTTTTGGCAGGTAAGACCCCAGAATTTTTATTGCGAGAGCAATTATATGGACATATGGAGGTAGAGAGTGAAGCACCCCGAAACATTGAAGTATGGTATCACGACATTAACAACCCCTAAATCATGAAGGTATGGTATAAAGCTTACGAAGTGTAAATCTTAAATTTTGATTGTTGTTAAAAGTGGAGCACAAGTATGCAGCCGCACACCAGAAGCAAGTTCCAAGGTCATTTCCATACATGGCCAGCGTCCGCTTGTACCCACGCGCTGTCTATCGACCAGGAATCTGGAATCGATGTCTCTGCATTAGGTTTGCGTGGCACGTGGCCATCTGATTAATGCACCGATGGCAAAAATAAAACTAGGGGAAGGTTATCGGTTAACGGATGACGAACTTAAACGGTCAGTGCATCACCATGTCCTCTTTCTTTGTCTTGGAGCCGCCACTCTGGCTTGTAGTCACTACGGCGTTGCGCTGTTAAGCACGAAATCGCGGGTTCATTTACCGGCTGCAGCGTCTGGATTTGGATGGAGTCAATATAAAAAAAGCGTTTACTGAAATTTAGCTGCCCTGTCAACAACTTCAGGTAATCAAAATGAATGCGCAGTCACGCACTAGGCGTGCCTCGCAATCAAATCGTGTATTTAGCACATATGTTTTTTTGGTGAACCGGACCTGGCCCGTGGCCAGTCGTTCTAATTTAAGCCTTTGATAGACACAACTGAATCAGTAACCACTATCGTTTCCTACTTAGCGTCGGTTTACTACGTGATGAACTTCGCTTTATGTATACCACATTTTATGTCGAATTCTCGGTCAACTTATCCCGCTGATTGCAGGGACAGAGCGTTGTTCTGATCCCGGACTAAGCGCGACAAGAGTAGGCACCAAAGAAGGCATCGCTACAAAACCGCAGCTCCCAATTATTTCTCTGACATTTTGACGTTGTGTAGTAAAAGCGCAACAGGCGAAGTTGGATACAAAAATGCAGGTGGAAATAGGCGCTGGCTATTTGCTTCGTCTCACGCGAAGTTTTATAGGCAGTAAAACAAGTGCAGGCACTGGAAGAAACGCTATATGTAGATGGTAGTAAATGCGAAAGAACTATGCACCCGTTGATCGGCGTTCAAGTTTCATATCTCAGCAGCTCCAAGCTAATTAAAAATTGGACGCTTTAGAAATTGACATTTGTAAGCTAAAGGAGCGTTAACTGTAATGCTTACCTCTCGATTTACTTAATTGTTTATTCAGGTAATGAAAATATTATTCCCTGCCCGGGGAACGCTCAGAAGGCGCATGGCTTACCGAGTCGGCTACACGCCCACGTTTGCAGAATGTGAAGTTATCTGAGCCACATGAATGTGTTGTGCGGGTGATGGATGGATGGATGGATGGATGGATGGATGGATGGATGGATGGATGGATGGATGGATGGATGGATGGATGGATGGACGGACGGACGGACGGACGGACGGACGGACGGACGGACGGACGGACGGACGGATAAGCTTTATTTTGGTCCCTCGGAACGCGCTCTAGCACGTTGCGGGCCGCTCCCACGTCGGAACAGAAAGTCCAAGTGTCTCTGCTGCGTCGCGGGCCAGTTGGGCTGCCTATAGCTGTTCTTCGAATCCGGAGCTGGTAATAGCAGACTCCCACTTTGACGGCGTGATGACTTCGCCGCCGTGTAACGCGGGGCACCGCCAGAACATATTTTCTAGATTCGTTATATCCGCGCATAATGAACATGTATTTCTGAATAAATCTTGTGCAATAGCGCGGGTTTAGGGTACGCTCCGACCTGAAGTAGCCTGAACGTCAGAGCCTGTGGTCTACGTAATTTTCTGTGTGGTGGAGGGTACTGTCTCCGGCCCATGTAAAAATGTTTCGTGAGTTCTTTATTCGAGGTGGGAGGGTCCCGATTTTCCAAAACCTCAGCGCCACGTGCCCCGGTAGCTACGCAGTCTACTAGTCCTCGCGCAGCTATGTGGGCCGACTCATTGAGACTGGGCGGGGCTCCCTCGATCCGTCCCATGTTAGCTGGGAACCACATGAGTGCGTGTGGCTCGATGTTCTTGTCCCGGACAGTCTGCAAGGCCGGTTCCAAAATGGTACCCTTGGCAAATGCTCTGATCGCCGATCCCGAGTCGGTGTAAATATAGGACCTTCTGTTGTCCAGCAAGGCCAACGCAATCACCGCTTGCTCCGCTATTTCGGCCGCCGTCGTCCGGACCGTCGTCGAGTTTGTGATTCTCCCCTCGGGGTTGATGCTCACTGCCGCATCCGCTTTCTGCTATGGATACCGGGCCGCGTCGACGCAACAGTGCCCGGCCTGATCGTGAGCCCTTTCGAGAAGAGCCTTTGCTCTGGCCCGTCTCCTACCCTCATTATGTTCGGGGTGGACGTTTCGCGGGATGGGGACAACGGTGATTCGTCCTCGCTGTTCACGAGGAATGCTGCAGAAACAAGACTGGATTTCCGTCGGTGGAGTTCCCATTTACCGCAGAATGTTCCTACCGAAAAGCGTGGACGACAGCCTGGCGAGTTGCGCCCTGTCCTGTGCCTCCGCAATTTCTTCCAGGGTGTTGTGCATTCCCAGACGAAACGGCCTCTCCGAGCTTGTGTACATCCCGAGAGCTCTCTTGATGGCTTTCCTGATTAACGTATTGAGCTTGTCACGCTCCGACCTCTGCCAGTTGTGCATCGCTGCAACGTAGGTAAAGTGCCACCTCACAAAGGCGTGCATCAGCCTTACGAGGTTATCTTCCCCAAGTCCCTGTTGCAGATTGGCAACCCTCCTTATAAGTATGATGGCAAGTGTCCATTTTTCTGGCGAGTCTCGTTACTGTCAGCTTATTAGAGCTATTCGATTCGATCGACATACCCAGAACCCGGAGGGAGTCCACCCTGGGGATGGAGCAGCACTCGCCAGCCCTAAGAGTGATGCTGACGTCCTCTACTGCAGCTTCCCACCTTTCGGTTTGGGGCCCCTTTCCTTGGGCCTGTACAGCAGGAATTCTGATTTCCGCGACGAGCACCGAAAACCAGTTGGTTTTAGGTAGTTCTCTCTCACCTCAATAGCTTCCACAGCATCTATTCGTCCATCGCTGCCTCCAGCACATCATATGATGATGTCGGCATAGATCGTGTGCTTATTTCCGTCGACTTCGCAAAGTCTTTTACACAGACCGATCAGAGTGAAATTAAAGAGGGTCGGGGATAAGACTTACCCCTGTGGCGTCCTTCTGAAGCCAAGCCTGACCCGGTCCGAAGCAAGGTCGCCCATTTTGAGAATAGCCTCTCTGTCCGTCAGGAATGATTTCGTGTAGTCGTGGAAGCGCTTGTCAAGCCCGAGGCTCACGATCTGACTAGCACGAAGTGGTGGAGAACGTTGTCGAATGCCCTCTCCAAATCCAGTCCTAGTATGACTCTCATGTCCCTCGTGTTGCGATCGATGACTTGGTCTTTGATGAGCTTCATGGCGTCTTGCGTCGAGAGGTCCGCCCTGAAGTCTATCACGTGGTGGGGTAAATGTCGTGGTCCTCCAGGTATCGGGAAACCCTGTTCAGGATGGGGTGTTCGGCCACCTTACCCACGCACGAGGTGAGCGAGAAGGGCCAGAGGTTGTCGAGGTTGGGAGATTTGACCGGTTCGATTTGGTGTTGTTCTCGTTCAGGAGATGCTTTAGGAGGTTCCAAGGGCCTCCCCTCCACATCTGTCCGTCTACCGAATTGCAAACCTTGTCCCATTGCTGCTTAGAAAAGACCTTACAGTGTTCTTCAATGCTTCTGTTGACCTCGGCGATCTTCTTGCGAAGCCTGCGATTGAGGCGCTGCCCTTCCCGCCTGACCAGGAGGGACTGTTTGGCTTCGAGAAGATGAGCTAGTCTGATGTCCATCTTTTCTACGGAGAGGTCCGTGGTGATCTCCTTAGTGGTAGCCTGGATGTCCTCGCCGATCTGCGCCATCCTCAGACCTCTCCTCTTTTCCCTTGTGGAACTTGTCCCAGTCGGTCACTCCGAACTTCCGTTGTCTTATCTGTCCAACCCGCAGGACAGTGGCCTGCGGGTTGGACGGATGAAACAAAATTGAGGTCCGGTGTTCCGGACAAAATTGAGGTCCGGTGTCCTGTCCCTGCTGGACGAAGTGCCACAACTGGTGGGAAATGCAGGGTCCGTTACTAGCATCAGATCTTGGTTCATCATCTCCCTCCAGAGGCCCTCCCCCTTGCCAGTGTCGTACTAGTAACCTCAGGTGTGGTAAGAAGCATTAAAGTCACCCGCTATAATAAGGGGGGACCCTCTGGAGAGCTGTACGGCCTTGGATAGGAGAGCCTTGAAGCGCTGTCTCAAGTCCTTGGGTACAGCAAAAGAAAGATGCTGTCCCTGTCAGTGGGTCCGGGGCTGATTTCTATCGTGACATGCTTGATTTCGCTCGAAGCCATCTTAACGTCGTGGACGACATGGATCAGCTTGTTGCTTATCAGCGCGCCAACGTCTCTTCCGTCTTCATGGCAGAGCGGTAACAGGATAGCGTGACGTTATCGGTTAGTGTTTCTTGTAAGGTTATGACGTGCGGTTTCTCCGAATGTGAGCGAATAAATTGCTGCAGAGGGGCCCTCTTGTGAAGGACACCCTGCAATTCCATTGCCACAGTATGAACGCACTAGTTTGTGCGGTCATCGTGTTGCTGTCGTGACTCGGTCGTTGAATTTCAAAACAAAAACTGAAAGGCGAAAATTTTCTATGAAAGCTTTGTTGAAGTATTCTGTGATTGTGGCCATCTCTAGGACAACACGTAAATCCGACATGGAGAGAGAGAGAGAGAGACAACTTTAATAAAGATAAGGCTCCCTGGTTGATGTGGGCTGAGCCCCTCGTCCAGGTTGCCGCTGGCTATTATTCTACTCATCAGCAGAATTCCTACTTTGCGAAAACTGATTGCCAAACATGCATAACGATGAGCGTGGGATGCGCCTTTATTTGGGCTGTTCCAGGAGGGGACAGAAACTCCCGATACCTCCCATGGGACGCGTAGTCGCATGCTGATACGCTGCGGCAGCGCCGCTTCTACCACTGGCGGCTGCCGGGTATCCAACTAGAAATAATTCACAAACAAAACATTCCTTCCATGACGTCACTGGTGAGCTCAGCAAATAGAGGGAAAGGGCGCGAAGCCGAGAGGAGGACGGTTTCCGCGGAAGCCCTCCTTTCCCACTTCGCAAGCAAGCGGGATCTGTTCGTGCTGTACTATCTTGCAGGTCCGCTGGCCGCTAACGAAATTAGTTAACGGCCAGCGGACCTGCAACGGCCAGCGGACTGGTTGACAACATTCGTTAAATTTTGTTAATCATTCTTGAATTTTGTTCCTGTGTTGGGAAGTGGACGAACTAAAGCTGACCATTTTCTCATTAAGACAAAGCTCGATCAACGCAAGTAAAAAAAAAAATTTGCCCCGCCACAGTGGTGTAGTGGTTATGGCGCTCGACTGCTGACCCACAGGTCGCGGGATCGAATCCCGGCATTGGCGGCTGCATTTTCGATGGAGGCGAAAATGTTTGAGGCCGGTGTACTTAGATTTAGGTGCACGTTAAAGAACCGCAGGTGGTCGAAATTTGCGGAGCCCTCCACTACGGCGTCTCTCATAATCATATCCTGGTTTTGGGACGTTAAAACCCAGATATTATTATTACAAGTAAAAATTTGAACGTTTTGTTGGTTTTATTCACACGTTTTGTACTAAAAAACACAGGCATACACGTAGTGTGAAAGTATCAATCAGCAAAAGCAATTTCAATTCCCAACATAAAGATATCGATAATGAGCAAAAATTGATTTCAAAATTTCCGAACCAATGCGAAAATTATTGACAATCACGAGCTGGCCACGCCGTACTCTACTCAATCACGTCTGTTTGACGGCGCACATATTTCCCTTACAGAACTTGAGTACCAAACAAACAAGGGTCAGGGTAAGAGGAAGGCTTGAAGCGATGAGAAATCGTTGAACAGGGAATGTCGCTGGACTCTGGGGACATTGTTTCGACAAGTTGACTTCTCTTCGTCAAGCATTGCCTTGACGAAGAAAAGACCACTCGTTAAAACGTTGGCTCCAGCGACACTCTCTGTTAAACAATTTCTCAAAACGTTGAGTATACATTACATGTATTTCAGTGACAGTATTAGAAGTAAAGAACCAGGAAGTTTGAAAGTGGCTACCCGCATTTACATGAATACGAAGGAGCCTATAGTTGTTTCACATCATTTGAACTACATGCCACAAGTAAAAGATGAACAAATTGTGTAGCCGAACCAACACGTACTCAAGTCTTTCATTGCAAGTATGCTTCCGGCAGCAGGTCGGCGGTCGTCATGACGAAATAGTCTAGCGGCACTGCGCTTATGTCCGTCCAGCCAGGCTTGCAGAGAACTTGGTTTACTCACGTACTCATGCAGGGTCGTAGCCAGAAATTTTTTTCGGGGGGGAGGGGGGGGGGGTGTGCACCTCCTTGATCTGAAGTGGGGTTCGGGCAGGCAGACGTGATCGAGTGTCATTTTGAGCTCTGTATGCCATGGCAAAAAAAAAAAGAAACGGGGGGGGCACGGGCCTGGTGTGCCCCCCACTGGCTACGCCCTTGTACTCATGTAAAATGAACGTCTGCTCAAGTAATAGACCGAAAGTCTTATGCTTACCCGTTGTCGCTAGGAAAACTGAAAACCTTCACGGAACTGGAAATCCCTGGGTTAAAAACACCACAGAGCCGCGCAAAACATGTGATACCCCAATTTAGCCATCTTCTTCGATACTTGGTTCACCTGCTCGACGTGGCTTACTGTGGCTTATCTTTCCCGTATTCATACTTGGCTCCGCAACCGAGTGAGATAAACGAGCGCGGGATCCGACTTGCGGGATATCGCTGAGCGAGTGGCAAGGGTGAGCGGAGGCAAGCGCTACGAACAGAAGAAGTCAACTACTTCCTATGCTTTGCCCAATTTAATATTCACAAAATAAGAAATAAAAAAGAAATAAAAAAGTTTTTTACAGTTCAATCAAATTTATTTATTTGTAAAATCTTGTGATAGACAATAAATGCGAACATCCACATCAACCTCCCCTCGTTCCAGCACACCTTAGGATGCCCGCTGCAAGCGCGCATGTTTCCTGAAACCTAAACCGTTTCCGAGCGCTGTTCCAGCCACTGAGAAACGCCAGAAACAAACAAAAAGGGGGGGGGGGGGCGTGCCGATGCCGCCTGAAAACAACGTTCCAGAGAAAGCCGCAACCGTCATGTCGCCTACAATAAAACTCAACGCTTACGCATCACTTCGACAACTCCCAAAGCAGATTCTTTGGGGATATTTTTGTATCATTTCGTAAGCTCGCTGTGTATGTTTTATACGACCTGACTATTTCCTATATTTCATCATGATTTCATGTGCATTCCTATAAACTTTTTGTGTTTTAACCTGCGTCATAAAGTTAGTGAAGTCTGACTGGACTTCAATTTTCAGTGATTTTATAAGTTACAGGTTTTGCGAGCTTTTTATAATGTAACTACGTGACTTGAAACACCAATAATGTTCCACTTGTTTATGTTGCTTGCATGGCTTTACATGGCTTGACTAATATACACATTGTCTTTAAGTTCGAGTGTATGTTTATGTTATTCTTTCACACCTGCTGCCTTCATTTCTGAAATATGTAGGTGTCATAGAGTTGCCAGCGCTAACATCTCGTAAACATCATCAATTAAAAAAAATGGCTTGCTGCAAACATTGGGATCGCACACGTTGAAGATTAAGTTTCAGATTGCGATAATTACGGCTGTACAATTTGAGTTATTCGGTCTATATAAAGCAGACTACAGAGAACAAGTGGTGCTCCAGTTTACTTCAAGCAATAACAAACTAGAAAGCTGCTACTTTTCGTTTTCCAAGATGTCGGGTTGCGTTGTGACTTGAGTTGGGCAGTTTTCATGGCGGCCTTCATTTAACTGACACGTGTCCCAAGACGGCACATCTATTGCTCTTGTTCGTGATGCTGAAACCAGTCGATTCCTGGCTTGCAGTTGTTATTTATTTATTTATTTATTTATTTATTTATTTATTTATTTATTTGTTTGTTTGTTTGTTTGTTTGTTTGTTTGTTTGTTTGTTTGTTTGTTTGTTTGTTTGTTTGTTTGTTTGTTTGTTTGTTTGTTTGTTTCGGTACTGGCCCAGGAGGCCACTGTCGGGCATATATTTTAGAAGCCATTAGACTTCGCACGTTCCTCTCGAGTTGGGCAAGACGCATGTAGTCTGCGTGTCGCTTGCACACAACATCGCGTGCCGCTGCCTCTACGCTTTTTCACAGGTCGAAGTTTCCGTCACTGTTGCCAAGTGGTTGCCGTCCGACAAACCTCGCGCGCTTGCGCGCAAACGCGTCGCCAAGGGAGCCGCTGCGAGGTCACGCCATGGTGCGCGCAAACGGGAACGGCAGCCACGAGAAGACGACTTGAAGAGAACGTCACGTCGAATAGCGGGGGCCATCGCATGCTGCGGCTTGGCGACCGCTCTCCTTGCACTCGACACGCACAATGGAACAGGGAAGGGAGTGGACGCTTCTGCACGCAGCGGGGATTTGTCTGCTACATAACGTTTTGACATGCTCGCTGCGAAAGCTCGGCTTTGTGTTGACGGGTGCCTTGGCAGCAGTTACCTAGTCAGAGAAAGGTCCTGTAGTCTACACAGGCTTAGTGTTGGTTTAGCGGAAACTAAACGGGCGCGGAATTCAACAAGGCTGACACGCACAGGCACCTGTCTTTGTATCTCTTGTAGCCTGTGTCCATTTAATTTGCGCTGAGTCAACATGGTCGCAATGCAAGGCCGATTATCCCAACAGTCAGTCCATAGGCGTCACATTTTGAGTATTGAAGGACGAAATGAAACGGGTTTTGAATTATGTTTATCAATCGCGCTATAGTAAACCGAGTCCAGTGTCATGAACGGGTCCGGTATTTTGTAATGATGTATTATGCCTTATTCTATGCTAGTATTATCATCCTCCGCCCACGGCCGCCTGGTACCGTTGATAATGTGGGTGGACTGTTGCTCTGACCGATGTGCAAGCGCGAAAGACACGAAAAGACATTTGCTTTGGAAAAGGCTTCGCTACAATATATTCCCCCGGACACTACGCGCTTTGAATGTTGCAGCCTCTCATCTCTCTTTCTAGTGTGAACTACATACAGCCTTGTTTTCAGCTGTCCAGATAAAGTTTATCGTGAACTTTCGAGTGAATACTTCGCAGAGTGCGTTTCTTAGCAGACCGCAGTAAGCCGCCGACAAGAATATAGAACATTCACTAAGACGGAAGTTCTTGGGGCGCTGCTATGTATTAAAGTAACTGGCGCTTTATTAGACCTATAGTTAAGGAGAACAGTGCTAAACCACATGAAATTAACATTCTTTTACAGCTCACATAACCATGGCTTGAGGGGCAGTCTCTTGCCGTAAGGTACCACTTCTCAACGTGATGATTGAAAGTGCCACCAACGCTTCAGCAATGACGTGTGTCGATAAACGTCCTGCGCTAATCCAGCCGTTGAAGTTTCTTCCATGTCTTGTAAATCGTCCGCACAACAAGAAGTCAATATTCATTGCAAAGAGTCATTATCTCACCGATGCAATACACTTCTAGCCACTTGTAGCTTTTCCTGGGCTTATGGCCTGACACCATTCACGCAGCCTAAATATTTCATGTACCTTGCATGCATAAAAGCCTTCAGGCATTTTATAAAGCTGGTTGGCTTAATGTCGCCTATCTTCCCATATATTCATACGGCAGCTTCCTCACTGAAGTTTCCCATTGTCGTTAACAGGAAACTTCAAAAATCATTTTCTTCCTTAGAACAGAAATGCTAACAATAAAACTTGCCATATAAGAACAATTTATTTACTTTCGATTGAGGTATAAATCTGATTTCTCATTATAGCACCGCGTGGTGTAAATTGCGTCATAATGTGGACCCAAATGAAGATTTTTTTCTCAAATTTGTGATTTTTTTTATACGATTTACAAGCTTCAGTCGTCCGAAAATACTTTTAACGGGAAATATACCTTCCGTAAAGTAAGTATTGATTACTCAGATATTCATACATGGCGAAATATTAGAAGGAAGAAAATGTAAACATAGAACGTTTTGGCAAAATTTCTGGAGGTGTATATGGCATAATAATTAAAGTAATATTATTGAGCTTCGAACGCCTTAGACATACGCATTTGCTTAATACGTAAACCATATTTGACATTAAAATAAGAAACGATACTCTCGGGATAAATTTTCTGATAAGCATCATTCGGGCGACATTCTGCGAAATTCGAAATGCTTCCACGTGACCGAAATATTCTAGCAATGCCCTGTTTGCAATGCAATGTATCAGCACGAATTTTTTCGAATACATTTGAGATGGTCGGCAGAATGGCTGGGACATTTGGCGTGGAATCAGTTTCGTTATGGTGAGGATGCGTTTAAATATCATGAAGCTTTGAACGCTAACTATATTTATGATATTATAGGCAGTTGTTCTCGGAAAATACGTCAAGATAAATTTGAATAATCTAGCGGCTGTGCAGGTCTATCCGGCAGTATTGCCATCGAATGATGACAGCTACGACTGCACACATAGGAACTAAATATATGCAATGGTTTCGCATAAAAAAGCTTTAGTATGTTTCATAAGAATAAATAAGAATATATTTTTAATAGCTTTTCTATAGTTATTTGCGTTAACAATTAAAGTATAGTCTTGAATGCATATAATAGAAAATGCAGCACGATAGACCATTTCTCCAATTTCGCTAAAATGTCTTCTTCCAACATGTCTATGTTCACATGCCACGGCTATGCTCCGGTGATTAATGGAAACATCGCCTTTTAATTTGCTAACATCACTGAGAAAGGCCTCAGGTTTCACTAGGAAAGCATAGTCATCTATTAATGGAGCGTTAGAAGCATGAGTGAGTAAAAGAGACTCTTGTTTTCGCGGCTTGGTATCGGCGAGTGTTTTTGTGCGATTCAACGCCTAGACCTTCTACCTTTTCCATCTCATTTGAATGCATTTGTTCCAAGCATCCAGTTAACCATGAAAAATTAGGAAAATAGACAGACCGCCTTCCTCGGTGTCCTCGTAGAGCATTCGTCAAAGAGGATTGTGACTAGTGTGTGTCGGAAGCAGACTCACAGGGGCAAATACGTCAGGTTTCACTTGGCAGATCCTATCAGACAAAATAACGCTCCGTTGCTGCTGCGTTTTTCTCCCGAGCATTTCGCGTATGCTCGGAGCCTGAATAGCGCATACGAGACCTGGATATGGTAAAAAAAAATTCACAGCATATCCGCGGGTGAATGATGAAGAGCTTGGGCGAAGCTCCTGAAGCAATCATGGTTACACCGTGAAATCTTCAGTGGTTTCGCCCAGCAGTAATCAAAGCGATATCCCAGTACATCATCAAAGACGTGACAAACACTGTATATATTTATACAAGAAATTTTATTAATCGTAAGTGGTAGCTAGACGTGGCTTCCGTTCCCCCTTCATTAGAACGGCATATGGTCGGTGATGTGATGGATCGGTGATGGATCGTAGTGGGATGTTTGCAAAGACGAAGTAGTGGGCAGTTTGCAAAGGATCGGTGATGGGTCGTAGTGGGATGTTTGCAAAGACGAAGGAGTGGGCAGTTTGCAAAGGTGGTTACGCCGGACAACGGAGACGCGACAAGGTTAGACTAAGAGGAGCTTCGCCCCTAAAAGGACTAGGCCAACAATGGTTACGCTTCACAGCTTCTGAGGACTCGGGAAAGGCCGTCTTGTGCTTCTGACCGTGAAACGGGATGACAAAAAATGCAGCAAGAAACTTACCTCAGTCCCACCCATTGTGAAATCTGCCGAAACATCGGAGCTGCAGTTCTCCTGTGTGTCCCTTGCGATTATGTCTGTTTTTGAGCGTTGTTTGGTGAATTTGCGTGGATGCCTGTGAATACGTTACTTGTAGAGTAGATATGAACGGGAAAAGACGTGTGCCACTGGCAGCCCCTGCCACACCTACCGCTGCTTAAGGTGACTTTAGGCCATATTCACGCTCGAGCCGTCCTTCCCCGTTTCACTGGGCGGCTCTCGCTTGGTCCACGACCGAAGCAGTTGCGCTATCTCTGGGTGCATCTGGGAAACGGAGCGTCACATGCGGCCACTCATCTGTCGTCAGGCCCAGCCTTTGAACAGCTGTGCTGTTGAAGCGTGCAGCCGTACCATCCGAGCTGGGAATAAGTAAGCCACTGGCACAAAATTTCGACACTTGCGGCGTGAAAATCACCGTCATTCCAGACAACAAGCTAAGACAACAGTTCTTACATGTTAAAAAAATCTGGAAGAAATCGAAGTTCCCGGTATTGGTCTGTGAATTTCTATGCACGAAGTGTGGCGCATCTTACATCGGCGAGGCTGCAGTCTTCAAACGAAAAATTCAACAACACAAACAAGCAGCTTCACTGACTTAACGTCGCGAAGACTGGTTAAACAGCGGGGCTGGTGCCATCATATTGCTATTTCATTGCTTGACTTTGCTCTATAGTAGTCTTGCCACCATCTACCTACACTAAAAGCCCAGTCTGCCTATCCAAAGTTACGGAACAATTCTTGCAACACTTCTAATGTGCAGTCGTCAGCAAGCTTAACTCGAACGCTCCGCGGTGTGACCTGAAGCGGTTTGATTGACGCCAGCGCCGCGCAGCTTGGGTTCTGTTGCCGAGATTTTACCGATGCATGCCGACATACTACCCAAGCATACTGAGATATTATCTCGGCAACAGCGCCCAGCGCTTTCCAGCTAGCATTAGTCAAACCAGTCCAGGCCACGCTGCGAAGCGCTCAAGTTAAGCTTGCTGACAACGGTGCAGCTGCTCTATAAAAATTAGGTCATTCTAAGTGAAACGCCCTGGTCCAAAACTCGACCGTCAGCGATTCTATGGAAAAAAGTCAGTTTCGCCTCAAAGGTGAAGTACTGAATGCGATAGCAAGAAACTGGAATGTCACAGGAAGAACGGCAAGCAGCTAGAAACTTTCTGCGCGCTGCTCAAGCACAAAGGACGCAGGAAAAGAAAACACACAAGGCGAGTGCGAACTAACAACTGTCACAGCTCGACACTTGCAGCCAGTGCGTAGGAACCGAACGAAAAGAAAAACGATGTTTTTTGACCGGAACCAAAACGTAACCGAAACTTTATCTATTATTTCATTTCGGAGGGAAAACGAAATTGTTAAAATCGTTTTTCGGTTCACGAGAAAACTTGGCAATCCGAAACAACTGAGGTCATGCAACGTGAGCAATTATGCACATCTCAGGGTACAGTATTAGCGCGTACCTCAGGAAGGAATTCGAAAGCAAAGATAGGTTGAAATTGTGGGAAAAACAAAAACAGTGCCAACCAAAGATGTTTATATTAACGCAAGCGGACTTTTTCGCGCCACGCAGGCCAGCGTGGAAAGAGCATTGTCGGGGCTGAAGTTTGTTACAGCGAAAGCTGTTATTAGATCACAACAGCCGATTTTGGCGCCACAGTTGTCCGCTGCCGCCGGTGTCCGTAACCGCTATCGCGTGAAGTGCGAAAAAATGAAATGAGAAACAAATTTCTAGGATCGGATGGGAATTTAATCTGCGCCCTCTGCCTGGCAGTCGAGTATTCCACCACAGTGCCACGCTGGTGCTTGTAACTCCTTCGCAAAAATACTCTATACAGGCGTCATGTCGCGCAAGAAATCGTGTTAACATATGTAATATGGCGTGGCAGAAGAGCAAAGTAAAAACCTGGCCTCACACAATGCGAATTGCGCAACGAGTCGGTCGTTGAATGCTTGCAAGCCGTTACAAAGGGCTCAGCCATAATTCTTAATCGTCATCAGCCACAGCACAAAGTGAACTTAATACCTTACAGATGTGTAGCGGGTACCACGATTCTCCGAAGAATGACGAAAAATAGCCTAGTGGGTGCTTCGCTGCTTCAGAAAAATTACGATGATTTATGGCGTAGTGGGTACCTCGCATGTGTACTTGTATTTGTGCCCCAAATGAGTCTACAACAGGCTTTAGGAAGGCCGCTCTTCCAGCTTTCGATGTGACTGTGCTGCGTGTTCCGCGCAGGCCTGGCGATTTTTTATCAGAACAGCGGTCTCGCACATCAGACAGTACACTCAATGACGTGCTGCTTCTGAGATCGTGCTCTCTCCCTTGACAGAAAGGATTGAGCCCGCTAAAGAAAATCGTAATTGACTTTTGAGAAAATAAATACTATGACATTGAAGGGTATACTGGTTTGTGCTAGTTGGAAGGAATTCGTGGTACACTTACTTCCACTCCTCTGAAGAACGTGTTTTACCCCTCTCCCACTTTCTTAAGAGGAAGGCAAGTAACTACGTGACAAATCCAATGTTTTTTATGATTACCTTGACTTCAAATTTTGCATAAAAAGAAAACTGTTACGAACCGTTACGCAACATTTTTTTCGTTCCGGAACAAAAACGGCACAGAACTTTTTGCGGTGGAACGAAATTAAAAGCAAAACGAAAACTTTTCGTTCCGACACCCTGCTTGCAGCGCGCTGCTCAAACACTAAGAAGGACGCACAGAAAGAGCGCACAGATATACAGAGGACGAGCGCAAACTGTCACAGTTGTTACTTCAACTAGCCCCTACTTTGGCTCTTCTAGCTAGCAGCTCACTATTTTCGCAAGCGGCCGCTACAGCGAGCAAAGTGACTTTCGTGCAATCTATAGCTTCAACGCAAACTTTGCGGTGAAAGCACAAGTTATACAACAGTCTTCCTCAAGAGGTAATCGCACGAACACGGTCGACCACGCCCTGTATGTCAAAGTACAAATCGGAGGCGCACATCCCAAGTCCGGCGAAACACTAAAGAGTTTTAGAATTGGGGACCCAAGAAATTTGCGAGCCCCCAGGTCGCATGCATAGAACGCAAGCCACTCTCAGACTCTTACGCTCGCGTTGTCCCAAGACTCTACAGCGCCTTCGTTTAGGCGGCGAGCAAAACCGGAAAGCGCGCGATCTCAAGAGAAGAAAGTAAAGACGGCGCTTGGCAGTGGCACGTGAAGCCACGGCTCGCGTTCCCTGCGGGCGTCGATTCTGGTCACTAATGGCATCTTCGACAATTCGCACCGGTGTGCACCGGGGCGCCCAGGCGCTACGATGATTGGACTAAACGGCGTACCAGGGCGCCCCACCGGTGCGATTTGTCGAAGATGCCATAAAATAAAACCTCATTTGGGTCTAGTTCGTACATATTGATGATGATGATGATGCTTCTGGGATGATTGGCACCTACCCATTCAGGAGGATCGGCCAAGAGTCGGGCGGATCGTACGTATTCCTGAGGCTAAAATTACAGCGCAAACGAACTTCTTTGTCGAAAGAAAGTAAAGTGGACGAAAAGATAACTTGCCGCCGGCTAGGGACCGAACCTGCGACCTTCGAATAACGCGTCCAATGCTCTACCACTGACCTACGGCGGGGTCATCCCCCCGTCCACTTTATAGAGTAGTTGTTTTCACACACGCATGACTACTTTTAGCTACTTTTATGGCCTTTGGCTCAAGTTGGTTACCTTCTGGCTAGTTTTTCCGATTTTATGGCTATTTTTTTTTCTTTTCGATCTGACAACCCTGCTCGCCAGAGCAATCGGAGACAGGAATAGGAAAAAATGTCACGAGGGTCTTCAGTTGCAAATAAGGCCGGCACGCACCGAGGAACCACCGCGCATGCAGCCGCGGCTGACGTCACCGCAGAACGAAAGCAGAACAAGCCACGTGATCATATCTCGGTCGTGCTCCGAGGTTAGAACCTAGAGGTGAGAGCGCCTCAGAGCGTTCTGAGCTGGAGCGCGGCGTTCTGAAAGAACCAGCCGAGCGTATTGAGAGCGTTCGATTCCGACCAGCCGAATGCGATGCTCATCGCCAGAGCGCTTTGGTGCACTCGAAAACTACCAGCCGAATGTACGATAAGAAAACGCATGAATAAAGGGTGTCATTGCACTTGATCATGTGCGCGCGGCTATTCCTTTTCCTTCCGAATCTGCGCAGCAACAACTGCTTGTTTATTTTTGCTTAGTCAATTTCAGTTGAAGTTCAACGTTCATCCTCATTCTTTGTTTCGGCGTACTTTCCTAATACCCACCGAAAAAAATGTTTCATAAAGTCAATCACTAAATAGTTCCCCTCTTAATTGATTCAAAGCAGCGTCATCATTATTATCCTCGTCACCATTAATTCATTTCTGAGGCTCTACTTGCCAAAACCGCGATATGACTATGAGGGACGTAGTCTTGGAGGTCCGGCTGCTCAATTTTCGACCACCTGAGGTACTTCAACATGCACTTAAATCTAAGTACATGGGCGTCTAGCATTTCGCCTCCATCGAAATGCAACCGCTGAGGCCAGGATCGAACCCATGACTTCCCGGTCAGCAGCCGAGCACTGTTTCGACTGCACCGTAACACCACGGCGGCCGCCACCACCACTGTCCTCATCATCCTTGACTTGACCCGCCTTCCTGCTCCAAGGGCATTTCTATCTCCCATCCCTTACCCTGCATATACGCTGGCTCAATTCTCTGCATTTCAATAAGAATCTTTCTCTCGCTCTTTTCTCTTAGAAATCGGCATTTGAAACTTCCATTTCTAGTAATATGGAAGGTAACGAGAGCCACTCGTGGAAACTGATGCTCGCCTCCACCGCTGCTTTCGGACCATCATTGCGCTGCATGGGAGAAGCGTCGATGTCGCTGGCGTCGTTCGAGCCCTCTGTGTGTCATACTTACATATGACTCATCATCTCCCATCTGAGCGCCTGAGTTAACCTGGTAATATTACTAGCTAATCACGTGACAGATGAGATGGGGTCCGGCAAAAATGCTCCTTGTGCCGCGCGACACTTTTCTTAAAGCAGGCTTCTCCTGACTGAAGGTCTTATAGACAGGAAGCATCTCAGTTTCACGAAGGCCACAGAGACGAACAGTGCAAATGAAAGATACATGGGAGGAAGGACAAGACGTTACACGAAAGTAAAGCCTAAACGAAGTCTCCTGTAAAATCTGCAGTTTCTGGAATAAGTTGAAAGCCTAAGATGAATAAAGAAGGGGATTTGAATTTTTTTCCTCCACACATGAATTAACCAACGTAGAGTTTTGCGCACTTGCATACGCGTGTGAGTCCTATATCCTAAAGAAAAAGCAGGTCCGCTGCCTTCATATAAAGCACAAAAGTGAGCATTAGAGAGAGAAAAAGAAAGTTTAATGATATCTGTACAGGTTATACACGTAACTGCAGGTTCAATCTCTAATAAGAAGTGGACAAACAAAACAGAGCCTGCGCACCAACACATACAATCGTGCGAAATTCACTAACTCAAAACATGCATGTTCCTTGCGTTTTCAAGCGCTCATGAATACTATATGCACTTCAATGGGTTGCATTTGAGATTTCGTACATTGACCGGGATGCAAGTGCATCTTGCAGCTGAAGTCGCTTCTACTAGGTAAGAAAACGTAGGTTCTACAAGGTAAGAGCACGTAGGTAAGAAAATTAGTCCAACTGGAAAGATTTGGAGGAATAAGACTTCGACTAACCCCCTTTGCTTCTGTGCTGCACGTTTAAGGGTTTGGTCAAGGCAGCGTTTGAAATTGTAAAGCGACTGGACACAACATTTAAATTATATTATGTTTTCCTCAAGATTCCAAGTGGGAGAAAATGGCATACTGTCCTGCGCACAGTTCTCTGCGCATTGATGTTTCTGTGAATGCTTTCTTTTTAATGTGTTGTTGTAAATTAAACTGGTTGTTAGAAGCGCTTCCTTCATTTGTGTTCGTGTGTGTCTAATTTGCATCAGCAGCGCTGAATCCCAGTACGCACGCGGGACTAACATTACGATGAATCCTTCTGAAGGGCCAACATCGGGATTTAGAACTACAAAGGGAAACATTAGGTTGTTTTTTTATGCACTGAGTACTTCTTGAGTCAGTAAAATATTTGGGCCATATACAACAAGGCTTGCAATGACAAAGAGAGCACACGTGGAACTATATAGGCACTTGTTCCTCGAAGAAAAGAAGACGACGATTAGAGTCTTGGTGTGTGACTATCTGGGACTGCTTAACGCTGGTCCCTTCACTGTGATTAATAAGCGTCACTACATTGTGTAATGGAGTGCCGGAGGGTCACAGTCAGGAGCGTGAAGCGACTTCCACGTGTGGTAGCGGCGCGGAAACCAGCGCTTACTGGAGGCCAGAGGAAACACTTCAGCAACTCGCGCACGGAATACCTGTTGTATGGTCGAGGATATTTGTTGGGCAGGCTCTGGACATGGGGAAGTAGTGAAAGCTGGTGGGCCACCTCTTCACGAACGAAGGTCTTGATTTGGGCTGTTTCACTATCATTATCGCCGGGAGGATTCGCAAGGGCTGAAAGGCTTTCGACACAAGGATTCGTTCGGCGGGTGAGTGACCGTTCTCGGTGTAATTCGTCAAAGCTTTGCCTCTAAGTGACGATAGCATCGACAACGATGGGATTTCTAGCGAGGGACGTTTCGAAGGCGTCATCGTCAATGCCCTTCAGAACTTGCCTCGCTTTTAAGGCGGAAGACTTATATGCCTCATCAAACGCGAAAATTGACCGTCGGCGTCAACACCAGTGGTGCGAAACATCATCACGTGATGACGTCACAAATTTTGGTGTCACGTGACGTCACATGATGCCGTCATCACATGACATCGTAGCTTGGTCAAAAGTGGGCAGATCACGGAGGCAGTGCAAAACCAGGTGCGGTGCCTCTAATCCTGGAGGCAATACGGAGGCGGAGCAATCCTGGAGGCAAAACCCTACAAGGCAATACGAAAACACACTAGGTGCACAAAACTTTCGGAGGGTAGCGGGGCAGGATCACTACATCGACTGAGAGGAAAAGGAGAAGATGGCTTTTGCCTTCGAGTCTTCTTAGGTGAATGCTTAAGGGACCCTGGGAGTTTTTCTTCTCCGGTCAATGTCGGGTTCAGACGGCTACGGAGGTCGCTGGCGTCCTCTATGAACTCGCGTTCTCCCAGTGCTGTTGAGCGTGCTACAGGAGGCGCCATTCGGCGAGAAGCTTTCGCACTGAGGGCGGCCAAGCACGTGAACAAAAGCAGTCTTAAAATTAGGCGAAGTTGCAAGGCTTGCCTCGTGGTTGCGAAACCAAAGGTGGGACACTTCTGCGAGATAAAATATGACCATTGTACGCTTCGTGGCATCGTCCCATCGATCGTGCTTACTCACGCCTTCATACGACGAGAGCCAATTGTCAACGTCGGTGTCGGCGCTTCCACTGAACACTGGTGGATCACGCTCACGGTGGACGGTACCACAGGTAACAGAGGCAGTTACCACAGGTACAGAGGTGGCATGAAGAGTACGGCTCTGCAATTTCAGGACGAGGCTTACCCGCACCTCCGGCAAATTTAATGGTGTTTATTAATCGCGGAGAAGGGCCAGCATTACGTAGTCCGAGCTTAGCGACCACACCTAGACTCGAGTCGTCGTCCTCTTCACTTCTTGAGCCAATAGTGCCACTTGCGCTCTCTTCGTCATTATACACTTGAATCACAAAAGCTTCCGTTGAATTTGTGCGAAATATGTGTCAATGTTTTCAATCTATTTGTCTGTTTGTTAGAGTCAGCTAATAGCTATAGAGTGCACTTTTCCTTTATTGTTTACTCCTTTATTTCTTTTGAGCCGGGTTGTCACCGTCATGTACTGTTTGCCTAAAAGAAACGGGATAGTGGGCGTCACTCATCATGAGAACCCCTCCTGCGCACGCATTCGTTGATAATAATGTCATTCACATTATTTTGTGTTTCTTCACGTCAAGAAGAGTATTCTTCAAAGTCAATTATAAAATTTGTTTTTTCACTTTAATGAATTATTCCGGCAAGGAGGACGTTTATTTTTCTTTCAGAGCACGTTGAATATCTTATTCATATTGTACACGTGTAATTCCATTAGCATGGACAGAATTTCTCTTGTCGCTACCTCATCGAGCGTTCTGCGGGTCTCACTATAGCGCTTGCTTTTGTTCGGCCGGTAACAATGATTTTATCTAGGTTCCGTAATGAGAATGAATAAAAGTCACGGGTAATACTTGCCGGTGTAGCTGGGCGTGATTGATGGCATCGTCGGTTCATCTCGGTTTTTCTCGTAGCAGTACTCCTGTATTGCACCACGATTAATTGTTGTCGACGGGTCCACGTCAGCAAACGATGCCAACCTGCTCCAGTTTCACCTTTATTAAATCGATCCATCCACGCAACTACCCGACATGCGTGCCGTTTTCCCTTTTTACTTCTCTTTTTTTTTTCGGACGACGGCACCGACCAAAAGCGAACTTGAAATGTTTGGCAAAGGGCGAGGAGGACTGCACAGGCGAGGGAGTCAATTTTAGGGGAGAGAGAAAAAGACAGACGCGAGCCTGAGGGAGAGCGACAGGGGAGGAAGGGCAAAGTTGCGAGATATACGGGAGAAAGGCTCGCGTCAAACACGATGAGGCATCGCGGGCGAGGGAGAAAAATGTGAGGCGGGAGGGGGGGGGGGGCGAAGAGGTGCTCGTGACGTCGTGCGCCGCGCGCGCCCCCGTGGCCGCCTTCAAGATGGCGGCCACCGGGCTCGGGCCCGGTGCTTCGACCGGGGCCCCGTCAGAGCCGCCTCCGCCGCCGGCCAGTGGAGTCGGCTTTCGTCGGAGGTGCTGATTCCGTCGCTTTGGTCCCCATCCGTGGTTCAAGGCGCCGCCGGCCGACGCGGCGAAAAGACAGGTCGTGCTGCGTCCGCCACACGACGGTTCGAAGAGCACGTGGACTGCTGGTAGATCCGAGCTTGTTCTTGTGGCTGGCAATACTCGGAATACGCGGAGGACGATAAAGCAGCGCGTCAAGATCCGCCGCCGCATTTCGCGGCGGGGACAGACGTCGTCGTTGTCCAGATGCCGCCTGCCATGTGGTTCCCGTGGCTGGTTCTGCTGCTGCGAACGGCAGTGACATTTCTCTTCCTGATACCCACAGTTCGAGGTGTCACCGTGCCGCAATGTGAGTTGGCGCGTTGCCATTCGAAATTTCTCATATTAAAGTTTTCTAGGTAGCGCGCGCGTTTTGACTCGGCCCTTTCGGTGACAAGCTGCACCTTACGACGCCTCCTCCGTCGTAAAGTGCAACTCGTCGCTGTGAACTCGCGCTAAAAGAGCGTGGGTTCGTAGCTCAATGCGTGGTCGCGCGTGGACGCTGCAGCGCGCGCGAGTCGACGGCATCGAGCAGAGCGCACGTGCGCGTTTTCTGGTGGCCGTTGGGGCGTTGTGAGCTCGGATCGTAGGAACCTCTTCGGAGATGCGCCGGGGGACGCCGGCATCCCTAAAATCCCCAAGTCTAGGGAAGTGAGTGGAAACATTGCCGAATCACGTATCTGCTAATACCTGGATAAACTTTACGCGCAACGAGACTTCTACTGACGGGACAGGCAAGGCGTTCTTCTGCGATACAGCTGCGGCAAGGTGCCAGTAGGTCGGATAGTTCGTTAGCTCGATTGATAATTTTTCAATGTAATTAATTAAGAAAGCGTTAACTATAGCACCCCGAGTTCATTGAAAATTATGTCTGGAAAGTTCATGTTTTGTAACGGGAATATGGCTAAACGCAGCGTACTCCCAATGGCCAAGTGCACTTTCGCGCATTCCGCTGCCTCCAGCACTCGTGTTCATTGTAACTCAGCGGTCATTTTTAACTAGACATATTAAATCAAATATTTATGTTCACTATTACTGTTGTTAATCATCGACTCCGAAAACGACGAAGAAGATAGCAGTGTTTTCCCACTTTATCCTCATTTTCATCCTTGAAATCAGGCTATCAAAAAACAAAAGGTCTTCTTTTTCGCATTAGTTCGCAACAAAAATGAAAAAAAAATTAACAGTTGAGGAAAAAAACAAAACAATCGGTTTAATAAGAATTTACTCTGAATGGCGGAAGGCGCGCGCGCGCAGGATGACGCGAAAGTGTACACGGCCGCTATTTTACAACTCCCTGCCCGGTGCCCGAAATGGAATTGAGGCGTTTTACGGCGCAGTTAATTTATAATAATTGCAGGTTTTTGTAACGTTCCAAAACTGTTGCGAGGCAAACGTCACATTAGAGCGCTCGGTTATTATATTGTCTCCTCGTGTTCCCTAACTTGCACCGAAACATAAGGGCGCCAGCAATTTCGCATTCCGTTGTTACCCGAATGTGATCAGTGTATCCAGATATTGAGAATCGGAATACCCTGACTAGCGAGTAACAACGTACTCTACCGTGTGAATTTGACAGCTCCACTCTAACTTGAACAAACTCAACAAACACGAAGCGTATATTGGGCATAGGTCAATTTGTTTTCGAGAAGTGATTAGCTTATATGTAACGAGTTTGGCTAATATGCGCGTGCGTTTTGAATCTACGGATTTCAAAAAGCGAGTGATGCTTTTCATACCTGTCTTCCCGGCCTTCTTGCAGCCGTTGAAATGTTGAGGCTAGTCTTCCAGCGAAACTACCTTCTTTACAACCGCGGTCGCCTGGGATTCGACACACTGAGTGATAACTTCCCGGTCTGCGGTGGTATACAAATTGTACGCAACCATGTGCACACCTTTACCCATATTACCTTACCTGCCAGCTGCAACGTCATGGAATGCATTGGCGTACTTCTATTTATAGTTTATTTTTCTCATTTTGCAGTCACTGCATAGTTTGATTGCAGCGAACCAAGATAAATGACTTTCCTCAAGATTCGAATAGAAAGAGGATTAATTGCGAAGACGCGATATGAGAGCGGTGACATGGCACTTTATGTTTTAGCCACTAAAGAGCGCATTTGGCACCAGGCGGCACCAGAAAGGCATCCAACCATAACCAACCGGCTGCCTCATCGGTATAACGATCGCCGGTCTGCGTCAGTATTACCCAAACACTGGACGCTTAAACGGTCGTAAAATCGCGTCATTCTAGAGTTGTTATTGCAGCCCAACCTATATAGCGCAATTATTGCTCAGGTTCGAACAAAAGAAGCGAACTTGATCCTGCCAGTCCCGTGGTACCATTTTGCTACGCTCAATATGGCAACTCCGATCCCGATTTAAGCGTGGGAAACTTATTGCAAAGCCCGTAACATCGTTTCGTCATGTGCGTTAGCGAGTCATCATTTACGATGCTTCTGTAAACTACATAGTGATTGGATATTACTATGTTACTTATTTTGCTACAATAATATTTTACTAATGCACTCTCAAGTCCCGATATAAAGGTGAACACGACAGAATTTCGCTAGATGTCGAGTTTGGGCTCACTGGGCCAGCATCACTCGTTTATGCCAGGCTTTCAGTGAAAGCATAGAGTGGAATACAAAAGATTTTCAGACTCAATTTTTTTCGTCCCACATGGAGACATCCATCCCGTACAATCAATAGGTATCAGTGATGAGCTAGCAAAAAAAAAAAGTAGTTTTGTTGCACTCTGACGCCTTTAAGTTGTGTCATGTCATACACGCCGTGTTGATTCTTCCAAGCCCGTAAGAGAGGAACAAGAAGGAAGCATTGCGCAAGAGGGTGAAATAAAACGGATCGTCCCAACACGTGATCGTCATGTTGGTGCTCGCGCTCTACAGGCTCAGTTATCACGGGCCAACCCAACAATTGCACATCGATTAAAAAGGAACCGGAAGCCAAATATTCTTTAAGATTTATTTGTTGCGTCGCAAGTGCGCCGATATCGAAGAGAACGCGGTGAAGCCTTCCGGGAGAGTTTCCTTGTTCAGACAAGGTTTGTGGCATACCTCACCCGTCTAGTTTCTTTTCCGCCATGGTAACGAGCACGCCGAGCTGTTTTGCGTAGGCATACAAAACGGTTATCATTGGACGCACTCTAGAAAAACGAGCACGACCGCAAATAGAGGCGCTAGTTTCGCTTAAAATGCATGTCGGCCCTGTAGTGCGCATCGTCACTTAATTTTAGATTGTGTACTCCTATATGCAACTACGTAAGTGTACAGTGAATTGTCTTCTTATTGTATTGTTGAAGTGTTAGCATCTGTATTCTGCATTGAAATATTGAATCCCCCCTTCCCCTGTAATGCCCCGGGCGCTGTGGGTACTGTGATAAATAAGTAAAAAAGTAAATAAATAAATAAATAAATAAATAAATAAATTTAGTTTTGCTGCGTAAGTGTAAACACTGCACGCGATTACACGTAGCACATCTTGGAAATAAAAGCGGATGTACGCAACGCCATCACTTCTACGCATTTATACAGCCACGTACTGAAGCATTACTTCGCGTAGATTTCAATATAAGAGTTGGAACACCATAGTTTTTTTAAAATTTGGACACTTACGTCTGATGAGCGTGAAAAATGAAACTTATCTCCGGAATAGGTTTGCTTACGTTTGCCTCACATGGAATTACATGAATGTTGTTTTTCTTTAAGCGGTTTCGCGCGGACCAGCCTATTCATTTATGTTCCGTTACGGATCCCGTTTCTTCAATTAAGCAAATAGATTGCGCATGACAGTCCGAGCCACTATTTGGAACGTTTATTCTGCGCGAAAAGCAGTGGCGTGCCATTGGAGAACGTGGCGCAAATGAGGAGAATACTACAAACGCTGACAGTAGACAGTACGCGTTCATCGAGCAAACTTGCACTATTGATTCATCGGCGGGACTTACGTTCCAAAGCGATAGTTTGGATACAAGGAAGGTCGTAGTGGGGGAGCGTAATTACATTTGACCACCTGGAAAACTCGTTGCTATTCGTTTTCCACGTATTTAATGGTGATCTGCGCCATCGGAAGGTGACTCCCACGACCTGAAAAACAAACGAACCACCTCGCTCTCAGCGATAGAGAATAGAATAGTAGAGAAGGAAAGGCAGGGAGGTTAACAAGTTTAGGAAGACCGGCTTGTTACCCTACACATGGGAACAGGGTGGGGGAGATTTGAAGATGGAGAGGAAAGAGAGAGAGAGAGATAGCACATGACACAGCACACACAGAATCAGTCGGTCACTCTTGCGTGGTACGCGACATTCCTGTCACAACTGCTTGTCCAAGTCCGTTTCTCTTACAAACCTCAGCAGTGCCTTCGTCGCCTTCAGCTGCGATGTCTTTTGTTGACGACATGCAACACGACATGTTGCGAGGAGACGCTACACCACGTCCTGTGCGAATGTCCGGCATATAATGTTCAGAGAGCGTCACTGGCGCCCGTTCTAGCGCATCTTGACAGTAGACAAATGTATGTTGAAACAATTCTTGCAAGTCGTCAGTGATAGAACGTCATAGTTAAAGTCAGGATGTAACCCAGACAACGTTTTATTATTTTTATTGCTCATAAACGTGCTCACGATAGAGAAAACTTAGGTTGAACATAATTTTTCTTGATCTGGAATTGTGTTTCGGCAATACAGAGTGGACCAGTCTGAACCATTAAGAGCTAACGAACGACCTTTAAGCTCAAGAACAACTTCTTCGATTGGCTGTCGTGTGGAACAGGCCGCGGTGCGTCATACAGCACGCGCGCGGTGTTTCATGCATCATGATCGTTAGCCGCGGCTCCTTCTAGTTTCAGCTTCTACTCCCTAGCTCAGCTCAGGTACCAACTAGCTCAGCTCTCTCTTATTCTAGTAGTCGTACTTATTGAGTGGCCAAAGAGGTGGCATTAGAAATTTTGGCAACATCCGTCGCGGTTAGCAAATGCTACCACAAAGTTCGGTACACCGAACTTTACGGGTATAATTAGGCAGCATTCTGAAGGAAGTTGACCGAATTTGCACAGGTGACCTCCTCCATTTGTGATGTTGGCTCCACTGATGAGATGCAGCAGAAGTCACTTGTTAGCCGTGCCGAAAGGCTTCTCAGTGCCCTTGGAAGGGTTTACTGTGGCAGCAGTTGAAACATGAACACTTCGTCTGTTGCATCTCTCACTCATCCGTTCCGTTGCGCGATGGCTGTTCATCCTAAACTTCTCCATAGTGATAAAAGCAAAACACGTCCACTGCTGTCGAACCAATTCTACAGCGTAAATTTACAGTGATCGCTGGGACGCACTAATGGCTACACTATAGCACACTTTCGCAAGAAGGCAATTTGTGCGGCCTCCCGCTGATTCTGAGAGTGGCGGTGCGTTTTCGTGTATTTCAGAAGCCACAGTAGCAGCGTTGTGTGTGCGGCAAATTTGTTCTTGAAAAAATGGCTGTGTGAAGCTGTGACAGGAACCGCAGTGTAAAAATTCAGATTCTGATAAATCCCTTAAGTCTGAGAACTATTAAAAGAAATAAAAAAAGAACAGTAATTTTGATTTTGCGCGGATTTCGGCCGATATTACAGGCAAAGGAGCTGGGGATTCTGTCGTTGTCCCTTCGCACTATTGTCAAAGAGAACATAGCAGCAATGACGGTCTTCTGCTCGGTCACTATTGCCCCATTAGTCAATTATTACTGTTGAGGAAGGCACTATGGATATTCTAATATCCTAGTCAGTTCAGTGTAGTTTTGTGTTATCTGGTTTTTCAAGTAGTAAGCAATGAATGTGTATAAACTTTTGCGATGACTAAAGAAATCCTAATTTTAAGGTAATAGTTCTCCCCAAAAACCTTTTTAAATATTGCTTTTCTTCATATAGATGTGCTTACAAATATTTTGGTGGCGATCGAATGACGACTGGCGCGTACAGGGGCTCGGGCGTACGCGGTTTTGTTCGAGTGTTTTGTGATTGGTCGATCCTTGGAAGGGGTTGGTCTCCGCCATTGGGAGTGGCGCGACAGAAATGTAGAGCATTGGCCTGACCCCTTTTCGAGGAGGAGCCGGCCTGAAAACTCTCTCTCGGCCCTGACTGAAACCGCTGTTGTGACAGAGTTGGCGCAGAGCAGAAAGCGGTTGTGTCAACAAGGCGTAACGCTTTTCGTTTATAAACAAGAGGGCGCACGCTCGTCGTATGGATGTGGCAGGTGCATCCTGATTGGGGTCGAATGTCTCCTTGTTTGATACTTTGGTATGCATTAATCAGGTAAAGAGAGAGAGAGAGAAAGAAAAAGTACGGGAAGCCAGAAAAGGTAACGAATGCGCTGCCCTTTTGGCTACTATATACGTCGCGAAAGAGGGGAAGAAGGATAAGATGGAGAGAATGTAGATTATTCATGTATACACGCAGTCACAATCGTTTGTCCAGTTTTCTTGAGGCGCTTTGGCGGCCTGGGCAGCAAAAAAGAAAGTGCGGTAGTAGCTCGGCAGACAAACGAAAACAGGCAGGTGTATCTGCTAAGGAAGCCTGGAAACACCCACTGCAGTGTTTTCCAGGGGCCGTGGTGGGACTTGTCTTGCGGACCTTACTTTAGTGAATTAAGTCTCACTCGATACGTAAGCGTGAGAAATACTGTTTCTCGCTCGTATTTCATAAACATAAAGGATGTCACTATACGGCGAGCGGAACAGGACATGGTACACTTTTTACTCTGCTATCAACGCTATACGCTGCTTTATTGCAGTGGCATATACGAATCATTCAAGTGTTCTGGGTTGTCATCTAAAAGAGCTGGAAGAGAGGGAAGGCTCGTCGAAGCCAAGAGTACAGCAGGAGGTCAAGAGATGAGTGAAGGAGTCATCAATGGAGGAAGGTGCGGAACCAGGCGATCACACCAGCGTTACGCGGCGGTCTAGCATCATTTCCTTGGGCGCTTGGGTGGCACTGTTCGTTCTATCAAAAGCAGCGCCTTCGCGAGTCGGTAGTCTTTTTTATTGTTACCGCTGCACAAAAACAAGAAGGCAGGCTGCATTAGAGCCGGCTATCCTGCGTTACAGAGTTAAAAAGGTTCGATTGCGAATTTCCCCACAAATGCACGGTGATGCCGGAAGAAGAGGCGGCCGTTATGAGGTCACCATGCTTGTGGAGCACTGAGATGGAGAATGGCGGGATTCCGAAATTCCCGAGCAACAATCCGCACGCTTGGAAATCACTTGGACCCATCGAAGATGCGTCACTTCTAAGGCAGAGGATGAGGAGGAGCGGCGACAACGTGATGTCTTGAGGCAGCGTAAAGGTAAACCCGGAGCCTTACGGGATGCGAAGAAGCGGCGAAATCAGAAGACAAGCGACGCCCCTTCGCAAACTGTGTCTCGAATCTAGCCACGGTGGCAGCATTTGGATAGGGGCGAAATGCAACAACACCCGTGCTCTTTATTTATTTAATATTTATCTACAAATACTGCAGGTCCTCTTCGGACCCAAGCAGGAGTGGGTACATAAATGTAAATGACAATACTAGAAACAAAAAATAGAAACATACAATAAAAAAGTTCAAAAATACAAAAATTCTCAATTTCATTGAGGGACATAATAAATATATGGCATCCTTTTTAAAAAATCAAAAGAAGGGTTATTTACGAGATGGGCGAACGATTGTGTATTGTCAGTATTAACCATTTCTTCCGGTGACTTGTTCCACAATGAAGGAGCATGAGGAAATAATGAATATTAATGTACGTTGAGGTGACTTAGTGGTTGCCCAACTGTCTTGTTGTGATGAGTACGATCAAAGCGCATGGACGGGTCGATTATGTAACGTGGTATTTTGAAGTGACCATGGTATAGTTGATAAATAAATTTTGGTGCCCGATTTAAGTGCACAGTAAAGAACCCCAGGTGGTCAAATTACCCTGGAGTCCCCCATTATGGCGTACCTCATAGCCATATAGTGGATCCGGCGAAAAAAAAAAAGCTGGGACATTACTACGACACAAATGAACTCATTTGTGTAAGAATGACCTCAGTCATGACTGCCGTTTGTGCGTGATATACTAGACCTTTCATAAAGCGTTACTGTTATTAATAAAGGTTGCTCACATTTGTTACTCATATCACTACACTCATGGAAAATATTTTTATTAAACACTTCAAGAAAATCTCCCGGAAAACGTCTCATTGCGTTACATTAAATACCTGAGGCCTATTCAAGCGAATATCTGATGGGATATAATTGATGAATATAAAATCTTCTAAATGCTATCGCACATCTCGCTTATGTGACAACATAAAAAATCCTTAGCGTTTTTTCTTCTAAATCATTCACTTTACTTTTTTAACAAAAGCGTTCAATTATATCTTATTCTAGATGAGCAGAATATACAAAGCTTATGTAGCGAACAGCCAGAGTCCAGTCTCTGCCGGTAGAATACTTGCAGCCGTAGCTGAGTTTCCTTTATGCTTTGTCGACCAGCGCTCCTCGGGACAAGTGCAACCGGTGTTGTACAGATGCAGTGCAATGCTCCCTACCTTATGCTGCATACCTGAACCTTCCCGGGACACGCGCGGAAAACATTGTGCACCGTGAACGGTTGGCCTAGACTGGCGCGAGACCATGGCGCGATCGATACCAATGCCTCAGCTCATGCATTGTAAATCGAGTAAGCTAAATAAATTACACGTGGTGTATACAGTATCTAAATACATCATATAAAGTAACTACCTTGTGGCGTATAAATATTTATTACTCTTAATGGGGACGTTGATGCACACTGAACAGTATCACAGGTAGTCTAAGTCCGTGGTTTGTTTTACCTGCTGGGACACATGGAGGCGATTCCCTTTCCGAAACGAACGTCGTTTCGTGTTGTGAAAATTGATAATATTGTTATGGAAGACGACGACACCGGACGTACTTGTAGTTTCATCAAAAGTCCGCCATAACTAACCACTACCATATATAGCTAAACCTATTTGTGTCGGCGTAGTCTACTCCAAACACATTATAGAAAGAAGACGGCGATTTGTGAGCGTTCTTCTCACTGTCATTCTTGAGACTATCGTCAATGCTTTTGGCGAAGCTGTGCAAAAACGCCGTTTTCTTTTTTCATTTAACACGGATTGTGTTAACAACTGTTTACTGCCTGTTTGCCACATATAAATATACATGAACCACCAGCCAGGATCGCTGGCAATCAGCACAAAAATTAGATGTTCTGCGAATATCGCCGCTATTCTCCTTTCCTTTCCTGTTTCTTGCTGATGGTTCACATTTATTTATATGTGGCAAACAGGAAAGAAACATTTGATAGTCAGCGCTGGTGTCGTCGTATGTGTTCCTTCTTCGTCCCGTCCTTGACGTTCGCGCTGTTCCTACAGTCATGATTCACCAACTCGCCTAGCAAGCTTCACTACCGTATATAGATAATTCGTTTAGTAGGAATGCTAGCGGAAAAAAAAAAAAACGAGAGTGGCGAGGGAATGTACATGCATCTAAGCAGGCTCGCTGTGATGTCGTTCGCAGCGCGTAAGCGTTCGTTTGCAATTGCAGCACGACCACCGCGATCACTGTATTGATTTTCCTGTGTCCTTACGTATTTTCGTTAAAGGTGTTGGCGGGTCAAATTCCCCGACGCGGCATGCCCTCGCTCCGAGAAATTTCCGCAATACGCCAAAACATTATTTTCAGGTTTATTTGTACGACACTAAATATCGTTACAACGTTGGGACAGGGTTGTAACGGTAGCTTCAAGAAAGCTTAGAAAGTTAGACCTGGGTCAAGATACCGTACCGGTCACAGGCATAAAAGCGTACCGGCCGAGGCGCGTCGTTACGCAGTGCGCTCCATAGAAATGCTCTAGCCAGAGCGACCATTAAATATTTCCCCCTCAAACTTAACTGACCGACTAGTCAATGGAACTACCCAATAAGCCAACACCTCCGCATCGCTACAGGGCCAAGCTCTGTGCATTCCCGGCGACGCGCACCGACGTCCTTTGGTTGAGGATATCCCGGCTCGGTTTTTGCTGCATACCGTCTTCATAGTGACACGGTCGTTGGTGCCGTCGCCGGAGGTACGCGGACAATCCCGGCGCACTGCGCGCGGCAAAGTTATGGGATTCATTTCGTTACGCCGGCGCAGTAAACTACTTTGAGCGGGCGCGCTCTCGTGTGTGGGGCGCGTTCGTGCGTCGGTGCGGGGAGCGAAACGTTCCCTATGCCCATATTAAAGGATCGCACAGTAAATAGAGTGCATCGTTCCGGCGCGTTTCGCAACCAGCGATACACGCACTGATGACCGAACGCAACAACGTTCTCAGAAATGCGGGCGAGCCGCAGGCACGCGCTCCAAAGACTGTCGCTGAAAGCAGTTTGCAAAGGGGACATGGGTGAAAAAAGACGCGGCAGCCGCTGGCTATCAGTGGCGGGTTTATGTCTCTGCAGCAGATTGCATAAACGGCCTGGCGTGTGTGAATTGAAAGTGTACACATGTACTACGTACGCGGCAAAATGCAGAGGAAGGGGCTCGCCACGAACTTCAATAGGAGACGCAGAGAAGCACTGGGAGGAGCAATGAGACTGACTACGTGTCTATTGCGTGTTATTGACGACCCTCTGCAGTTGGAAGAAATGTAGTAAGGCAGGCAATCGATAAGCTAATTCAGGAAGGACGTGCCAGATGGGATGGACAGAGCCAGCGTTCGTTGCATTTCTTGTCGTTTTGTCGCACCCAGACGAATCCGAAAGCTTTCAGTTCAGCAGTGTTCCATTGCCAGCCAACCAAATGAATCCAACAGACGATTGGGCCAGGGAAAGCATTTGGGATATTAACTGTTGCCTTAACTGCAGTGTAGTAATCATGACGCAAATTGTAAGGAACACAAGTGGACGTAAAATCAGCCTTTCCGTCGGTGGGATCCGAACCCACAACTTTCAAATAGCCTTGGCTACGACTGACGCTGGGTAACACTTCCAGGGTTTACACGTACAGAAATACCCAACTAAGCGGACGGAAAAGAGCCCTCCGTCGTAGCTCAACTGGTAGAGCAGTGGACCAGTAATTCGAAGGTTGTAGGTTCCGGAGCCCTCCACTACGGCATCCCTCAGAATCATATCGCTGTTTTGGGACGTAAAACCCCAACAATCATTATTAAAGACGAATAAACAGCAAAGCAGTCTTTGGGAACCACGCGCTGGCTATATCCTTTCTTGTCCCGTCTTTTTAGCGCTGTTTTTCACCCGTTGTAGGTTCGTATCCCACCGACGAAAACAGCGACTTTTCGTCAACTTTAATTCCTTCCAATTTGCGGCATAATTACTATACTACAGTTAAGCTAACAATTAATCCCCCCCTATGCTTTTATTATTCAATGTAACCGTGTTTCACCGACTAAAGTTGTTTCACGTCTTATCGCTCGGCGCCTGAATGTATCCGTGCATTCTCGAATGTTTTCGACGACTCTATTCATATTGCTTGCGCAACGCTAAAAGCCGTTTTAGCCACTTAAGCCAGCACTAGAGATTAAGCTGTAGTATGCGATGAGGCGCGTATAAAATACGGGAACAAGCAACAAAATTTGCTCACTACCGTTTACGCATCACGCACGGCGCATTGAGGGTCCAAGAGAGGCAGACGGGAACAGCATCGGTCCTTCAGGCAGCCAGTCACTCTCTCCAGGCAGCGCGAAGGCTGCCACTTTTGAACCGTGCAGGTGGGCCGCGCGCACAGCCACTGCGCAGCACGCGGCGCTATCTTGATATAGCCAGCGCGTGGTTCCCAAAGACTGCTTTGCTGTTTATTCGTCTTTAATAATGATTGTTGGGGTTTTACGTCCCAAAACCGCGATATGACCCTGAGGGATGCCGTAGTGGAGGGCTCCGGAAGTATCGAGCACCTCAGGAATTAAAAGTGCACCTAAATCTAAGCACACGGGCCTCAAGCATTCTCGCCTTCATCGAAAATACAGCCGCCGCGGCCGGGATTCAATCCCGCGACCTTCGGGTCAGCAGTCGAGCACATAAGTACCGGACCACCGTGTCGGCTTATTCGTATTTGGAACTTGAGCGACTTTTTTGTGAAGCAAAACGGAAAGGCGAGCTAGTTGGTACTGATTCATATTGGTGTAATAGTAGCGCCTCGTCTTTTTTTTTTTGCGCTACTATTACACCATTATGACTTTTTTGTACTGAACCGACATGCTTCACTTGTATGAAACGCGCACGCGCGCGCGTTTGTGTGTGTGTGTGTGTGTGTGTGTGTGTGTGTGTGTGTGTGTGTGTGTGTGTGTGTGTGTGTGTGTGTGTGTGTGTGTGTGTGTGTGTGTGTGTGTGTGTGTGTGTGTGTGTGTGTGTGTGTGTGTTCTTTATAAGTGCTTCTGAGATCGAGTTCAGCTCAAATCTTCCCTCCTGGTCCTATCGAGCGCTATAATTAATCGCATGGCAAGGATAAAAAGGAGAACGACGGCACGAATAAAAGCACTGAATGTAACTTATTATGCCCAAAACGAAGGGAACCCAATAAGCTCTTCGTTTAACGCTGAGCCTTACTTTCTGACTACGTTGATGCCGCATACACAGCTACGCATTACGGTGGATATTTCTTTCGTAATCCTTGGGAAACAACGAGAGAGCAATGATTAAATTAATCTTGAGTCAGAATGGCTTGTGATGACCGATAGTATGAGCTCGTAGAATGAGATGGATGTAGTGATTGAGAATGTTGAGGATGTTGAGGAAGCCATTTCAAGGCATCCCATATAGATCACTATTGCCAACCGCAGCATATTGTTTCATAACCTAATTGGGGATGGCACACTCAACTGGAAGCGATATCTCTTAAGTGGACATTATTTGCTTTGACGTGGTACCGTACATATACATAAAATGGTGTGCTACAATGATCGTAATTTTTGGATGATGCTGACCGTATGTTTTTGCTGTTGCTGCTGAATTATCCAAAGTGGTAGGCCATCACCCGAGGTGGAAGCTTAGCACGTATACGGTGTCGCGCCACCAAGATCGAGGGCGCGGGTTTAATTCCAGAGCACGGCGACCGCATTTCAATGGAGGCAAAATGCAACGAATCGCCGTGTGCTGTGATTTAGGTGCATGTTAAGGGTCCCCCGGTGGTCGAAATTAATCCGGAATCCCGCACAACGGCTTGCCTCAATACCATATTGTGGTTTGTCACGCAAAACCCCAGCATTTACTATGAGTAGTAGACCACGAGAATTGCCTAATGATTGGGGTCATGTTTAACGCTTGCGATCGTGTAATACCGCGAATCGTACAGGTCTGTCCATGTGGGTGTCGTGCGTTGCGGTGTTGACTTGGCTGACAACAAGGAGCAGGGTATATTCACATGCCGTGCTACTAAACGTGAGGACAAATAAACGTACAAAACTCCGTTGGTATCCTCGAATGCCGTCGGGTGGTTTGAAGTGACATACTGTAACGGAAATGAAAGAGTGCGCGGAACGCAGAAGAATAAGAGGAGTAGTGGAGCCGGCGCTTGGACTGTGTGGTTGTGGGGTTGAGCGAACCGTACTAGCCTTAACCCGCAGTTACGCTCCTCCTGCTTCCATATAGTTTCATCTCATCTATAAATAAACTCAGTCCTTCGTAACAGTTTGGTGAAAGTGCTGGGTGCATCGCTCTGGACGACCCAGCTCTGCCGATTTCGCGACGGAGCAGACTCTTGGCTAGCTTGCCACCGCAGCTATACTAGACATGGAGGACCCATGAATAACAATGGCCTTCTCATGGTGATGAGCAACAGCCTCACCCCACAGGACAAGCTAGCTACGGGATACCGGAACGTCAGCCAAAGACCCTTTCGGGGAAGCCGGACGAAGATGTTGAGTACTGGCTTAAGCAATACCGAGGAGTGAGTCGCTGAAACCGCTGGAGCACTGTTAAGCAGCTCGGTAACGAGGTGTTTTTTTTCTCGCCGGGATTGCGTTTCTCTGGTTCGACAACCGTGAGAGTGCAGTGACAACATGGGAAATTTTTGTTGACGAACTGAAGAAGTGTTTTAGGGACTCGAAAGCTAAGATTAAGCAGGCTGAGCAGACGCTTTCGCGCAGAGCTGTTACCTAGCGAAACAGAACCACCTACATCGAGGCGGTTTTGAAACTTTCCGGAATCGCGGGTCCATCTCCTCAAAGGAGTCGCGGAAGATGTGTATAATCTTCTTATCACGAAAGAAGGCCTTAACACTCCCTCCGACCTAAGGAAGCACTGCCGCGCGTTTGAAGCGCTGAAGAGGAGAACTCTTCCGAAATGTGAGCGCCTTGGTAATGTGACCACGATTGAAAGTGTCACCTTCATATCCCATGACGACATCTCCCCGGTTATCAGACGAGTGGTTACAAAAGAACTCAGCTGCAAGTTGTGGATACAGCCAATGCATGTCATCAGTGCGCGTTCGACCAACTCCCCCATGAACAACCGGTATCTCAGTCGCGTCAGTTACTCTGATCCTTGTCTTGTAGTCTGTGGCCTTTGCGAATGCAAATCAAAACGGAGCACAAATATCTGCACGAGCGGTTTTATTTCTTTCTTTATTTTTGTTCATTAGGTACTGCTGCCCTTGAAATACCTAAATGTAGATTGATGACGTAGAAACGCTTCAACACTTTCGTGACAAATCATAGACAACTTACAGCAAATGCCAAGAATGCGTTTCAAATTTTAAGGAGATGATGGGAGCTTACTGTTTCCGGTGACAAATAAAAAAAAACACCTGCAGTGGCTACAAAGCTACAATGTGGAGGCGAAATTGTGGGAAAACACTATGAGGGAGGCAAACGCCACTTTCTGTACGTCTGAAACGAATATTTGATTTTGGAATGTAGCTCAGTTTTTGCAGTCGCTCTTACGCGCCCCATTACGAACTATTTCACCCCAATGTCATCTGGTTGTTTGTATTAAAGCGGCCGCTTGTAGCTTAGAACGAAGGAAGTTGACATTGTTATGACTGTACAATACCAGAGTTGACTAGTTATCACTGACACTTCGTAATGCATTGCATACATGGAAATAACACTTTATCAACTGGCAATGTTTCATATTCTATACAGTGCGCGAGCTTGCTACGAAAGGTTCATATATGCATATTTGGACGCTGTCGCGATACAATATGCGGCTCAAAAACACAAGTATAAAGGAAAGTTGCTCCCTTAAGACAGGATTGCGTGGATATAATAACGAAGAAATTGGAGATAGTAATCTTCGGCGGACTTCGACACGTTATGTGCGACGTTTGTATGCAAAATTACCGCAGAAGGTCTGGACGCAAAAGCCAGATTCTCGTGGTTGCATTTTTTTGAATCAGTAATCTCAGCGGGGGCAATAGATGATACTGTGTGGCATACAGACGCTAACATGTAATTCCCCTTCCATGAGGCTAATTACTTACTGGATGAAGCCCAGCAATTACTGACGCAGAAACGCAGCCTTATTTCCCTTTTACTTTGTCAAGAAAGCGTAAAAAGGTGTTAATAAATGACGTGAAGCGTTCAGAGGCAGCTAACTATCCCAAAGTGACTGGCTTTGTCCGAATGCTGTTCGCCCGCGAAAAGGTGCAAGGGGGGAACTGCCGCGCCCCAGCACCTCGTCTATCTGCGTGACACTAGAGTCTGTCGGCCGCGCGCGCAGAGCTGCGGTTGCGCGAGTGGAGAACATCAGCCTGATTGGGCTGCTCTTGCGCGCGCGTGATCGCGGGCCCCGATAGCGTCGCACCGCGGAGCCGAGCGGGACGGTCGCCAGCCTATCTGGCTGCAAGAATTGCGGCCGAGCGGCGACGCGTAAGGCGATGACTGATCGCTCCTTTGTGTTTTGTTTTGTTTTGGGGGAGGAGGAAGTTGTGCCTCCATTCTGGTCCCATGGGGCCGGCCAGCTCACTCGAGAAATTAATCTCTCGGAATAATGAACATCGGCGGTGTGGCGGTTGCGGCCGCGAGGATGGCGAGCGCCGCGCTCGCCGCCGCTCATCGAACCGTCTGGTCGCTGCATTAATGATCTGTGCACGCTTGACCGGGCGCCCGGCTTAAGGTCCATGCTCTCCCCTTCTGCAGTCACTGTTTTCCATAGCCCCGCGAGGACGCTGCATGCGCGTCTAAGGCTTTTAGTTGCGGCCGCAGATGCTTTTGTTGTCTCTGCGTGGTTGTCGTGCTTGCTGTACGTGTGTCATCAGCCAACCCCTCTCAGACCGACTCATTTCCTTTGTTCTCCTCAGAGAACGGCTTTGGACATGCTAGTACCGATTCCCTAAGATGACTGTCCCCACACAACCTCTCCATTTGTGAGCGATTTGAAACGTTTCTTGGCTTCAATGGGAGTTTGCGCGGAGGTGCAACAGGTTGCGTTACCCGTGGACGCTGTTTTAAAGCGGCGACTTTATGTAGAGCCGGTAGGTCTAGTTGCCAGCATTTCTCTTCGTTCCTTATGAACAAATTGTGGCTAGTTATTTCGAGTGAACTTAGATAAAATCTCTCCATTTCAAGTCAAATGAACAATTCTCTTACCTATGCCCGCATTGGCTTATACAGCTTGCTGTTGATGTGTCTTAAAGGGACACTAAAGAGAAAACCGATCTTTCTTGTATTTGTAACTTGCTATTTCACAATGCCAAAATCACCACGCTTGCCGCGAGAAGACGCTTGGTAAGCCAGCGAATGCGCAAAACGAAAATACGGGTGGCGGCGCCACCTTGAAATTCCCGCACCAATCGCCATGACGCCATAGACTTATTTTGACGGCGTCTACAAGGGCCTACATAGTTCCTGTTTGGTAAAAAGTGAAGTACATTGTCTTCTGATGTGGCCAGAGACATAACATACCAGGTTGCAGGACACTTCGTTGTGTCAATGTCGCCAAAATACGAAAAAAAACTTGTGTAGCGATTGGTAGAGTTCTAAATCCTGCGCTAAATGCAGCTCCACTACTGTGAAACCTGAGAAAGCGCGTAGCGCGGGCACACAGCGATTCCCGTTCGTAGAGCTCCCACTGCTCCGTTTACAAAACCGCCGATGACGGCAATGTTTGAGGTAAGCATGTGCGGTTTCCCTGGCACGAGTAGAATCTTCTTATGGAGTTTGGCAAACTCGGTTTGCGACATGCACGCTACTTTTTGCTGCGTTTTATCGACTTCCTGCTTCTTACGGCAGTTTAGATACGCGTCGTGTGCAGCGAGTTCCGTCAGGTTGTTTCCCCCTTCAGATGTAGCGGCAAAGGCGCCGGAGAAGCGCAGGTGGGGGGAGCAATCGCGTGCTTGCCCAGGCGGTGACACCCTCTCTTGCGCGGCGTGGGTGTCAGCCACGTGTTTCCGAAGCGCTCTTAGCGATTTTAAGTTATTGATTGCTATTGTTTCTTGGTTATTTCTGTTTATTATATTATTTTAGACCTTGTTCGTTATTTTAACTCGGTTTTGAGCATTGCTAGCCCTTTTTTAGGCCTGTATTGAGCACTTGATTGCGAGCGTGATCACGCCACATCAGACCTATGGACGACAAGCCGGGCCTTTCAAGTGCTACGCACTTATTTATTTATTTTATTTATTTACAAATACTACATTCCCGTCACAGAATTTTCGCAGGATGGGGATACTACTTTATATCACTTGCAGGGCAAACAAAAACAATAATACAATAAAAATATAGCAAGTAAGTACAGGTACAAAGACAATACAGATATCATGAAATAAATATACGCCTTAAGTACAACTGCAACAGCTCGTCAAGTGCAAGTA
Organism: Rhipicephalus sanguineus; assembly: GCF_013339695.2. Classification (NCBI taxonomy): domain Eukaryota; kingdom Metazoa; phylum Arthropoda; class Arachnida; order Ixodida; family Ixodidae; genus Rhipicephalus; species Rhipicephalus sanguineus. The sequence continues at coordinate 295,081,944 of NC_051176.1, read as the reverse complement.
CAACAGTAACAGAAGCAAAACAAAAATAAATAAGTTACACAATATGGGACATAACCAAATTCAGGGATGGCTGCAACACCACATCGTTGGACAGTTGATTCCATTCAGCTACGACTCTGGGAAAAAATGAGTATTTAAAGCAGTTATTGCGGCTAGTGAAGGGGGTAATTGTTAGTGCGTGCTGTTGCCTTGTAGCGTAAGCTGTTGAAAAGGAAATGAGTTCGGAAATATCTACGCTGTAGTGTCCCTTGATTAGCTGGAACAAAAATTTTAATTTGAGAACGCGATTGCTTTGGGTCAAAGTTGCAAGATTGGCTCTGTTCAGCAAGGCTGTCATCGACGTCCGCCCAAAACTGTTATATATGTATCGAACCGCCCGCTTTTGAATACCTTCAGTTTCATCAATGTCATTTTTAGTGAAATGGTACCAGATTACAGAAGCGTAATCTAATAAAGGCTGCACAATTGCGTTAAATGCAAGAAGGCGAACCTCTGGAGTTGTTAGCCTCAGAGCCCGCCTGAGGAAGAAAAGCTTTTGATTGGCAGAATTACACACACTATTGATGAGTTTGTTTCATCTGAGATCATTGGGAATCCAAATGCCAAGATATTTTATGTGTTCAACCTCAGCGAGCAAGACATTACGCGCCGAGTACTGGAAGTGCAGATTGCTACGCTTGCGCGAAATTTTCATAGAAACTGTTTTGTCAAAGTTGATAGTCATCCGCCAATCACTACACCATTTTACAATTTTTTCAAAGGCTTCATTTAGTCGTAGCAGGTCACTGACGCTATCTATTTCCAAATACATTACACAATCACCCACATACAGTTTAATTTTCACGGGAATGTCACGGGAATGTCGTTCATTTTGAAATCCGTGGCGTCACGTGCGGAGATTTCGGCGCACAATTTGAAAATATGACTTAGACTTTGATTTTCTCGTCTGCTATTAAAGCTATGATGGTGAAATTAACAACATTACAGCTTTCAGAGTAAAATTTATTAATCTAAACCGATTCATTGCTTCACGTTAGTGTCCCTTTATATTAGAAAGCTCCATATCGTGCTCACAGTAACATTGTACTATTGGTTTAACTTCTGAATATTCGCGCACCCAGACTACCCGACCCCTTTCTTCCCATGAATCTTGATAACAGTGTCTATGTATGAACACGGTAGAGTACCGAGAGGGAAATATCACTCCTAATGATGATGGAGAGGTTTCGGCCTAGAGCGTCGCTTTGCAGGAAGTGACACACGCACACCAAGGACACTGTGCAGGTAGACCATACAAAGGTAGAACCCTAATTACAAGGATGGCGAGGTCTTCCCCTTCCTGCCCATACGCCACTCTACAACAGTGAATGCGTTCGTAGCAAAACCTCTACGTATTCGTTTGGGCACATGCAATGCAAGCTGCTGGCTTGTAAGAATGTCGATTTAGTGTATACAGGAAACTTGCAAAGCTGTTTATGTCCTGAAAATTCAACAACTCCTTCTTTATGCATGTTAGTTTTCTCAAAACTCATATTACACACGCTCTTATAGGTCCTCATGCATAAGCTTAGACAGTGCAGTAGTCTGCTTATTTCGCCTTGTCCCCGAGCAAAATTAGAGGAAAACAGCGCGAGCTACAACAAGTTATTCGCGAGAACCACGTCCAAGTCGACTCTGTTCATAATCATTCTTCTTTCCCGACTCGCTGCTGCGGAGGACGAAGAAAACCCGCAGACAGTCGAACAGATATCAGACCCTCGTGTACGCGTTGGCCAGTCTGCGAAGTGCTCGATGGATATCGTGCCTGCTGCTTTCGAGTACACGAAGCCAATGAGCGGAGGCCTGATTCCACCCAGGCCTAACTTAGTGCGGCGGTCGCCCAGCACTCTTCCCTCTTTCGCCCCTCAGTGCCACCCAGCGGCACTCCTGCTCTCTGAAGCCTCGCAAGCTCGTGGCCGCGGTAACCAAATTAGCCCGGTCCTGGCTGCCTCTGCAATTTGTCTCATAATTGCCGGATACCACCATTCCGCGCGACTCTACTTCTGCTCTTGTGTGTCTATGCTTTGGTGGCCTTCTGTTCACGCCGACACAGATATGTGGGCCTGCTTATCTTCTTCGCAGTCTGCTTCCGCTTATTAACTTTCCTCCTATCTTCTTTAATGTCGCCGCTGCTTATTCGTAACTTCTTGAGTAACTCTACAGACTGTTTGGACCCAAATGGTTCGAGATATACGCAATGAATATTTGTATCGAAGTTGCACAGCCAAGCCAATTTATGCTTGATAACTTTATAGGCCTTTTTGAGAGATGCACTTGTCAGGGCTAAATTATGTTGTTTACGAGTGCAAAACATTTATCTTGCATCATTTTTCTTTCACCAAACTGCATGCTCCGCGTTCGAATCGTACGCCGCTTAATAATTCAGCCAAGTGCCACAGCGAGTGTTGTACTGCAATCCCTAATACCACCTCGCGGCGGATAATCGAGTTACGTTTTATTCTTGTAATGCCGGCAGTAGCCCGATACAGTCAGTATTAAGCCCCTTGTCAATGCCACCAACTCTACCTGCAGCATCACAGTACGAGGTCCTCGCAAGAAAACGAGGTGCTGTTTTGTTTCGTCCGTAAGATAAAGCCGCGCTGCATTCGTTCGCGATTCCCAACCGAGAAGCCATTTTTCACTCCTGGCGAGCGTTTCGACCGCTGAAATCGGCTGAAACCTTTGTTTACATACTGGGTGCGCATGCTATCTCTGTCCGCAACCGCGGAGTACTTCTACATGTATACTTGTACATTCCCTCTATCACTTCGTATATTGTGCAGCTCCTTTTTACATTAATTTAATATTCAGTATAGCTCGGGAAGGTTGTGTGAACTATGGCAGGCGAAAATATACAAAATCTTCGTGGGCTGGATCATCAGTTTCATTTTAAAGCTTTGCTTATAAAAGAACAGCGCTTCCGCTTTATAGTTAATGGTGCGCACCTCTGCTAAGGGTCACTGTTTTGTTCAAGGCGTGGAATATGCTGCGGACGGAAAATATAGGGCTCGCAACACTAACAATGTACGCGGAGTGATAACGATACGCTAAAGCATTCTATATATATGGATGCGCTGCACAACCCGATTATTTATCGAAGTGACTATGTACGCTATTTCGCATTGTAAATGAGCCGAGGAAGCTAACCTTAACAGTGTTGCATCTAAATATTTAATCGACTTCTGGATACACAGTGGTTAGGCGGGCCAGACACATACAGGTCGTTGAAAGGAAACAGGTTTTGTGATATGCCAATGATATATGAGCCGAGTGAGTATTAGCCTTTCACTGGTCGTTTATTATTATCTTCACTGTTTTTGCATTGGCATTGGGATCTGCAGAGCCCGTTAATCCTTGTTACTGTACATAAGTGATGTATACAGTTGCATCTATTCAGTAACAGCAACTCCCCTTCAGCTCCCTCGCTTATTCTTTCTGTCAATTCTTTTTTCTTCCTTAGAAGCCGAATGGCAGTGTAGAAAACTAGTCAAGCGTAATTTTTCGGTCTGCTATCCGATTTCTGAGAATAATAAGTCGAAACTAAGGCGAACGTTATCACGTTGCGCCTGTATACTTCGGGCAAACGCGCCAATTCCATTCACCTTATTGAAAGAAGGCAATTGGGCCCAGTCGAAAGCAACAGCGGCAACAGGGTATTCATCATTGGCAGCCTATTTTATATCTACCGCGCGACGAAGGCATCTGCCAATGACCTCCAATTCACCTTATCTTGTGGGAGCTGATTCCACTTTATTCCTGCGATATTCTTAATTTCGTCACTCCATATAACTTTCTGCCTTCCTCAACTGCGTTTCCTATTCCCTTGCTATCCATTCTACTGCTCTCGCTGTTCATCTGTTGTGTGTCCTAGCCATTAAGTGGCTGACTCAGGTCCATTTCTTTCGCCATCTAGGATATCCGCTAGCCCTCTTTGTTTCCTGACCAGTCTTCCAACCTCTCAATGTTACGCCTACCATTTGCCGTTCCACTGCGCGCAGGTGGTCCTTAATTACTTCTCGAATTTTTATGTTATCCCCCAAGTTTCATCCCCATATGTTAGAATTGGCACTATGCAGTGATCGTATGCTTTTTGCTTTAGGGACAGCGGCAGATTGCCTGTCTTTATCTGGGACTGCCTGTCACATGCGCTCTAGCCAATCCTTATTCTTCGATGAATTCACTTTCCATGAGCAGGCTCCCCTGCTAGTAATTGACCCAGCTTTCACCGGCGTTTAACATGAGAAGTTTCTTCGAGGGTACATGCGCTCAGCATAGTGAGCATACAGACATGCAGAAAAGTAGGGTATCTTTATAGGATCTATACTATTGTGTGGTGTCTATGCACTGTTCTACTGAGCATCTGGACAAATATCCCAAGATGGCCCTAATTTTGACGAAACGCTGGCTTTAGTAAAATCAGGAGTAGCAATATACCGTCATGTTCGTTCACACGCTCGAAAACGTCCGTCACTACTCTCCACTGTCTCTTCGCGCATTGCCTGTGGGAGACACGTGTTGTGCACTGTTTTAGTTGAGAATAGCATTTCGTTAGCCAGCCTGACGGGTTCCGTATGGGTGGACGGTCCAGCTTGCAAAAAGTGTCTCAATACTCCGAAAGCACCGCCGCTTCGATACTATAGCTTGCCTCGTCTCATTTGTGACAGATGAGTGGCTCATAACGGCCAACACAAACAAGACAAGAGACACAAGAAAGGACACGACACTGTTTCTTGTCTTGTTTGCGCTGGCCGCCATGATTTTGTTACAACTAGCCCATTTTGCTACATTAGATGAGTGGCTTGAAATCAGGCGTCCCTCTCGCGTTACTCGCTTATTGCGAGTAATTACGAGCATTAAAGAAACTTATATTTATTCTTTGTTCAACGCATTGTGAAAAAGGGGCAAAAACATTTACACCCTTAACGATGTTTTTTTTTCTGTCCCACGTATATTTTGCAACACTTATCTCGCACTTATTACTTATTACTTACAATCAACACCAGCAACACTTATTACTCGCAGTCAAAAGTCAGCAAACAAGAAAGCTGCGAGTATTTCTGCCTATGCTTCAACATACCCCTTAAGCGCGATGGTGTTGCCATATGACAACCAAACACCCTTTATACACCCATTAGGGTGTTAAAATGTTTAGTGTGATAAATGAATACAATTAAAGGAAAGAGAATGCGATACTTGGTCTTAGCTATTCTGTAAAAATTCATCTTCTTTAACTAAACGACGCGGCTTATGACTCCTTCAGGCATACTTGTTGCAGCATAACCAGGCAGCACCTCTTTTATAGAGCTGTCAACGTCGAGTTAGGGTTTTAAAGAGGCCATACAACACTTTTTGAACATGGTCAGAAAACGCTGGCGATTGGTAGGCGAGGCTCCTGTGAACATGTGAGCCAAATATTGTAGCACTGCACGAGGCAAGGAACTTACAATTACGTTACAAAGACTGCAACAAGTCGTTCGCTCTTCGCTCTGCAAGTTACGCCATCGGCGGGCCCGACTACGTAAACGGAGGGAAGGACACGACCGTTCGTTGACTTGAGCATTCTTGTGCTGCATAGTTACCGCAGTCGTCACGGGGGGCGGCCACTTGCCGGCGCCGCGCTCTGTAGTGCGCTTGAATTGCACAGTAGCGACATCAGCGCGCTCAACTCCCTTAGAGCGTTGAGCGCTCTCGTGATCACTCCGAAGGTGAGCCGACGCGTTAAAAAAATAATAATAAGAGAAAATGATCAAGGCCCCGACGAGCGCTGGTGTAGCTTCTTGCCCCTTTGTCACCCCCACACTCTAAGAAAAAAAAACGCCAGGCCTGCGCGGAAAGCGCAGCACAGTCACAGCGAAAGCTGGAAGAGCGGCATTTCTAGATCCCGTTGTAAACTCTCTTGGGGCTACTAATACAAGTACACTAGAAACGTACCCACTACACCACAAATCATAATTTTTATGAAGTTTGAAAGCACCCACTACGCCATTATTCGTCCTTCTGCACAGAAGCGAGGGACCATCTGTAAGGCATTATGTGCACTTTGTTGATGAGACGGCTGATGACGATGAAGAATTACGGATGAGCCCTTTGTAATGGGTTGTAAGCTTTAAGCGACCCACTAGTTACGTAATTCACATTGTGTGACGCCCGGTCGTTATTTCACTCTCCGACCACGCTATATAACATATGTTAACGCGAGAAAGAGAGAGGGAAAGAACTTTATCGTGACCCTGAGGAAATGAATCATGTGGGCCTTATGGGCTTCCTTGGCAACCAATAGAAGTGCACTTGCGAGAAACCTACTACGCTATAAATCATAATTTTTGTGAAATAGGGAAGCAGCCACTATGCCATTTTTCGTTGTGCGTAGAACCTGGTACCCGCTAAACACCTGTAAGACATTATGTGCACTTTGTTGATGCTGTGCCTGATGGCCATGAAGAATTATGGCAAGGCCCTCTGTAATGGGTTGGAAGCATTCAACAACCCACTCGTTGCGCAATTCGCACTGTGTGACGTCCGGTTACAGAATTCGCATTGTGTGACGCCTCGTTGTTATTTTACTCTTCTACCACGGTACATTACATATGTTAATGTGGTTCCTTCCCGACATAAAGCCTGTATGGGGTCTTTTTGCAAAGAAGTTTCAAGCACCGGCATGGCTCTGAGCATTTGGAGCTGCTTCCATTTTTTAACTCGCTTAAGTTCATTCTGAACCTTACCTGCAGTATATTTTCTTTTTTAAATGACATACAGGAACACTACCAGTAACAACCTTTTCGGAGGAGCGAGGTTCCTATATGCCATGGGGCTCCCACTGCTTAATCTGTGACCAACCTGAAACAATTGACCACGTCTTTCTGCACTGTTGGGAGGGGGTGTACTTTTGGGACGTGTTGCAGAGGACAATAAAAAAACAATTCCCGTTAGACCCTGATGGAATTGGGTACTTAGCAGTAGACAGTGAGGACGGATTACCTTTTGACCTAATCATGATGATTGGCTTGCACAGTATATGGCGCGCACGAATGACTGAATTTCACTGCGACCCGGATGGACGACCAGCGATACAGTATTTTCAAGAAAGTATGACGCGGTGTATCGAGGTAGAAAAAACAAAGGAATGTGTTCCTTCATAGTTGGCTAGGGTAGAACCCCTGCTTACTATGAAATAATTTTAAATCACAATGTTGTTCATCCAGTGGTTGACGGTAGATGTGTGCTTACATGTTTGTGGTGTCTTGTAACAAAATTCTGTTGTCCCCGTTTGTGTGATCTACAACCGGAAATGAGGAAAAAAGACCGGCATGGCTCTGAGGTAGAATACTGGGCTCCCCACGCAGGAGGGCCCAGGTTCTAACCCCGTTCCATCATGAATATTTTTGCCTATTTCGTTTTTTTTATTAATTCGCGTGATAGCGGTCGTTGTGATCTCATAACAGCTATCGCTGTAAAAGAGTCACTTGGCTATTTTCGGTGAGCCATGACTTGCCACGTATATGACTCTCTTTAAGGAGACAGGTGAACGCTCTTTGAGGGTCATTGTGCTCTCTTCTGAGAGTCGTGTGACCCACAAGAGAGTTAACGCGCCTCTGTAAAGACAGTCATATGCGTGGCAAATCAGGACTCACCAAAAAGAGTAACATTTACTCTATTTTCCTTAGAGTGCGTAGCTTTCAGCGCGCTCGTCCGGACGAAAGGAGAGAAAAAGCGCCTAAAGCGTGCGAAAAATCCCTGTGCGTTTCCTCGTACTTGACGGATTCGAAAAATACTTGCGGCGATCGATTTGGCAATAAACTACGATAGTGAGGTTATTGATTACGTAGGAAAGTGTTCCAGAGCCCCTTTAAGAAGCAGCCCAAGCATTGATAACAATCTGCACTGTGGAATTCCTTCCAAATTACGTGATATCTTTGTTCTCGAGTGAAGGCTTATCCTATCTCACCGTGGTTGTGTAACGGTAATAAACGTAGAAATTGTAGTTGAGTATTACTGAAGATATCGCAGCCTGTTCAATATTTTCGTTCTCGTGAAACGGCATTGACTGGCTTCCTTTCGGTCCTTAACTTTCTCGAAAATATCTTCTGCCCCGAGGGATGCAAGAGACTTCATCAACTTATCTGCGACGTAGGCAGTCGGGAGTCCGATACAACTTTATTTGACGCGCGTGGGCGGCTTCCCGTCGTGAAAAGGCTGCGTTGCAGTGCACTCTAAGAAAAAAGAGAGTCAAAAGAGGGTCATGGAACCGTGACTATCCTCGGGTGTCCATCTGACCCTTTTTGGAAGGTACAGGCAGAAAAAAAGAGTTCGCATTTGGGAAGGAGTCACTGGACCCTCCTGAAGCGCGTTTCGATTGGCTTCGGTATACGGAAGAGCCGCCGTATACGCCATACATATCGCACGCTCGCCCTTTGGCGCCGTTGTGGCGCATTGCTCGGCGACGCAGACGGGGTTGGCGCCGGGGTGGCGCGCCGCTCTCCTCTCTCAGTCGTCTCAGTCTCCTGGTCTATTGGAATGCGTTGCGTGGATGAGTTGGTTGCGCGTCTTCGGTGGTATTGACGCCGGCTCCGTGCACGAAGTGACGCTTGGAGGGCGGAATATTCATGGAGCTGTGGATACGGACAACGGGCGCCAGTTAACGGTGAGTGTACTGCTTTCGTAGGCATTAATCATAGAGCTTTAGCTGGGCGTCTGCAGCAGCTCTGCGGAAGTTATCTGCCAGCCATTTCCAACAGCAGCCTGTGTCCGCGGGGCTGTTGCGGATGGCCAACTATAGCTGTCAGTTAACGAGTTGCCACCGTTATGCGCGTTGCTGTACAAGCTCACATAAAGTGAGCGATGCAAACAATAATCGAGGGTCATTTCTTGCTGATCGCACGTCGTGTCTGCACTACTGAAGGTGCAAGATGTCGTTTTGAGATGCCCTTTAGTCTACTTCATAATAACATTTCCATCGACCTTGTGTGTGCGGCGTGCTTCCACGCGTGGGAACGTGAAAAAAAAAAAGCCTGTGTACAGAACGCTCAGACGCACTATATGTAATGGTTTTTGTTGGCTGAAAGACGGTAGTTTGAGGTGCAGATATAGTACGGTGGCTTCCAGAAAGTACGCGGTAGTCATTCAAGTTGGACACGCCTCGCCGGTGAAAGTGAAAAAAGCTCTAGACTTTCGACGGCGCGCGTTGTTGCGGCCGCCGGCGTGCACTCTTTTCCCTCGTTTCTGTTTGCTGTTTTCGTGGTTTGCATACAGTGCGATGACGTTGGGCGTTATAACAGAATCGAGTGAGTGTACGTGATTGTGGGAGTTATGTGCGCTAATTCTAGCATATGACATGTCTGATCTCGACGTAGACGGCGTACGCACGCGCTGGGTGTCGTTCGGGCCCTAGTACTCGCATCTGTTTATCTGAGTATTTAAGGATGGGTTACGTTTGTAAAACGTGCGGTCAATAACCGCTCACGGCATGCCCCTGGCTGCCGGAGGATGTGCTTTGTTGTTTTGTTGTTAGCCTTTATTATGTCTGTGTGAACCACTTATTGTGTAGGTTGTGCAAACCTTTACTGCAATTTCATTTTCTCATCATAATATGACGTTCTGCTTTTCAGATACCGTTTTTCATGGTGCTCACGCTGGACAGGAGCGACAACCTAGCAAGCCACAAGTCTGATGCCTCAAGCCGTCACCACTTTTTGATTTATTCTTAATCACAAGGAATAAATATGGAAACATGATGGCGATTTCTGCTGTTCATTTAGCACCATATGACACTGTGCACATCACAGTCACACATTTTAGTTGGCTATACTCATAGAAGCATGTAAATGAGGAATACCCAAACTTCTTAATTGGAAATCACAGACCATCTTTTCGCGCTTTCTATATAACTTTGTTGGAAAATATGTGTTGTTTGGACGAGTTTTATTAAATAATGCTAAAACTGAACTATTCTTTTTTTACAGTCGCTGGGCAGAACGGCAAGTATTATTGGACTTGCTTAAAATGAATATTCCACTATTTTCAACAGTAGTCGCGCAAAAGTAGAGCAAGGATCAAATGAGTAGCTTAAAATACTTGTGGAGTCGCTTGATGCTTCGGTGTGGGTCCCCTGACCCCCCTAGGATCGTTACCGGCAAGAGTCGTCTGACTCCCTATGAGTGATAACGTGATCCTCCCGATGATAGTCTTTGCACTCTTCCTAGAGGGTCAGGGGACTCTCCTAGAGCGAGCCGACCCTGACCCACCAAGAGAGTCACCGTGACTATTTAAAGAGAGTCGTATACGTGGCAAGTCAGAACTCTCCGAAAAGAGTCACGCATACTCTTTTTTTTCTTAGAGTGTGGCTCCGCTGTTGCGAAAGCGTGCGGGGGTGCGTCGAAGAAGCCAACCGTTATTCGGGCTTAGCTAACAAATATAGCCCATTCAGTCAACAACTCGCAGAAAATCCTGCATGGAGACGACGTTGCAGGCCTGCGCTTTCGCAGACAAGACGTCCGTTAGACGTATAGTGCCATGTTGTTACACCCTTGCTGAAACAATGTGCTTGCTAACTGAACGACTGACATTCAAGCGCGATTCTACAGCTGAGTAGTTAGGGCTTCCTATCGATGGCTCTAGGCGTCAGAAGCCGTCTATGTCGGTAGCGCCTTTAAATGGATTTGTGTGGTCAGATGCATCGCGCTTTCTCTTATAAGAAGGAGCCTCGCCTGCATTCTTGGCTTGTTACTACTTATAGCTGAAGGGATGTTATTGATTACCTCGGATACGTAAAGCAAGAAGTGCATAGGTAATGTGCGCGATTATCCCGGGCAAGCGGGGTAGCTGAACAAAAGAAACATTTCTTTTACCACAGTTACCCTGAGGAAGAAGAGATGCGAGTGATCAGACGCCTGGGAGAAACTTGTCCTCCAACACACCGCGTAAAGTCTGTTGGCTAAACATGAAAAGAAAAAGTCAGCGTGTAACAATTGAGACATTCTATCAGTTTACCTTATTCAGTGCAGTGTCACGCTCAAAACAGCGTTGTAGAAGCTAAACTTATCGAGCTGATGGAGTTGTAGCCAGAAAGAGCGAATATATGGAAGAGCCCTGACTCGCTCGGCCGTTGCTGCAATTTCGGCGAGACAGGCTGTAAGGACGACGCGGCCTGTCCCCGCACCGCGATTTTCGCTCTCGGTTTTTCGTTTGTTCCGAGACGTCTCATGAGTGGCGCGACCCTAGGGAGCCTTTTCTCTTCGTTTCCGCCTAAATCGCGGCCACTCAGAGGCGGCGCGTGCGCGCGGGAGTGGGCCGGGATAATTGGCGAATATGTCCGCCCCCTCTTTCCCGCTGTGGCAGGAAGCTTGCGCCAGGAGAGCAACGATCTCGGCCGGGGCGAGCTCGACGCCTGAACGCTCCGTGCTTGCCGGGCTGGTCTACTGAATCATGCAGCAACGCACGTAGGCGATGCGCAAGGAAGAGCAGCCCGTTCGACTCAGCGGCAAGTGTGTGAGCGAGCGTGTCGCGAATAGGGCGTATGTTTGCGCACGGAACACGTTCACGGTGGTGGCGCCGGAGGTGCCTTGCTTTCACATAGAAACAAAGGTACACCTGCCCTGCCCTGCTCAACGCGAGACCGGAGGAGTGGACCTATGAAAGAATGTCGGAGTCAGTGATGCAGTATAGTTCGCTCTGGTTCAGAGTTCATTCCGAGAGTATTCCTTGCACGGTGTGGGAAGATAAGCCAAAAACTTGGAGGATGTTTGAGCTTCGCTTTCATGGGCAGAACGCGATAGCGTAATCGGACCGAGTTCGTGTCGCCTTCCCCATCGCTAGCCCGGCTTCGCTTCTCCGTGGAGACCTAAACCGTGCCGTAAGGAAAGCCAAAGTGCGGACGCCCTCCGGCTCCAACGTCCATGCATGCGGCGCGGCGAAACACGGCCACACGGCGGGGCGATGCCGTTTCAAAGTGCGCCGGTGTGCCCTTTGCGCCATCTTGCGGGTCAAGCCACTGAAGAACCTCCGAGGTGTGCGTACCACCAACGCTAAATGGCGTATATAAATAGGTCGCCGTTAGCATGCTAGAGGGTGGGTGCGTGGTGGCCGAGCGGCTAAACGCATCGCGCCACGGAGCGAGGGTTCGCAGGTTCGAATCCCCGGTTCCACTCGAACCAAATATTTTTATTATTTCTTTATTTGCATTCACCTCGAATTTTCGCTCACGGACAACGCTGATTTTTCGCTCACTACCAAAGACGCCGCCGCTGTCACCGGCACCGGAATTTCTGCGAAACGCTATTGCGTTAAAGCGACGGAAAACACGCTGATATACTCGAGAAGCTCAGCCAGCATGACAGGAACGACAGGGATAAAGACAGAATTTATCAAGAGTGCGTTTTTTACGGAATCAAACGGAAAGTAAAGTTGTTGGTGGAAGCATCAACAATGGCGAAAGTACGCTAATGTCAATGTTGATTGCTTTTTTTTTTCTTAACACAAATATTTCTGAAAAATATTAGGTTCAATACAAGAAAAAAAATAGACGTGATAATCAGAAAGCTTGCTTTAATTGGAGAACAAGCCTTCACTACAGCGAAGATTCAATAACCATCCGCATTGTGCAGAATTAGGCTTGTCGGTCACTCACGTTTCCTGATGCCGTGCTAGGCAAAGATTATCTCACAATTTCACTGCATTTAGCCAAACTAAGCATATTAAGGCGAACTAGCATAAAGTAGCACCCGTATACTTACCATTAAGCGTATTGAGGTGGGTAGCGTCGTGTGAGGTAACAACAGTCTAGTCGCTCCAAAGTTGCGTCGTCCTGTGTTATAGGCAATCCAGTATAGCTGGTGGTGCTAAGCTGCTCTGAAAACAGTGGCCCCTGTCCTGATTATCCCGCCTACGTTTGTTCGAGAACAAGCTGTCCTGTGACGTATTAATTATGCTAAAAGTTGATCGCTAAGTTTTTACAAATGTTCGCGCTTACTTTTGAGAGCGGAGATAGCTCTTTAAGCTTTTCTTTGCGCCGGGTAGTGCGGACAGTAATTGTCATCATCATACGCGCTCGCTTCGTCCTTTTCAACTTCTGCTTCACTCCCAAAACACGCGCGCCGATTTCTCCGGCGTGGCCTGTAATAACCCTGATGGATGAGAGGAGAAAAGGAGTACACAGAGAGAGCGAGAGAGAAAGAGAGAGAGAGAGAGAAAGAAACAGAAAGACAGATATAAAGACAAAATCATGTCAAAAAATGTTTGATGAGGCGTTGGGATTCGAACCCGCTTACCTACGATCCGAAGGCGAGTGTCCTAACCACTCGGCTATCCAGGCACGCTAGCAGAGCATAGCATAGACTTGTGTAGTACAGTATCCGCGATGCGCAGCGCCTATAGGGGCGCCACTGAAAGCCGCGTAGCGGCGCCGTTGGAACCGCTCGCGGGTCGCGTAGCAGACACCCCATTTGCGCGCGTGCGATTCGCCGGTTGTGCGCGTCGCAGATAATTACTTTTGCGGCAACAGTGTGCGCAAAGGAGCCGCACTTGATAATAGTGGACATGTGTCCGATGTCACAGCTGTGTGGGACGACAATGTCCCCATACGCGACAAGTGTTTGTCACAGACAATCGACAACAAGCTTCTCCTACAAAGTGGAGCTCATCGTAAGTACACCGCTTTCTTTATAACGTCCCGATCACTAACGCCTGCATGCGTTGACGCGTGAACCAATGTTTTTTTCTCGACACAGTAGCTTCGTTTACGTGCCATGTGCTGATATAGTAGATTTTGAGGGAGCGCTGTCGCACCGGCGTATAGATTTCACAGGGTCGGCCACGTGAAGGGTCAGCGTTGGTAAAACTTTGAAACCAGCACGATAAACTTGTGAAAAAATAAACGATAAGCTTGTCATCATCGGTGCAGAAGCGCACAGCGAACATTCTGCACCGATGATCGCATTCCAGTGCCATCAATAGGTAGAATGCAGCCGATTTCGTACAGCACACGTGTGATTCCACCGCGCTTTTTTAAAGGAGCCGTCACCTGCCCTACATTCTCTCGCATTGCGCTTCGCGCCATTCGTTTTTCAAGTGAGCCAAGGTATCGCGTCTTATCAGTAATAACAACCTCATGTGAATTGTAGTGTCTACAATGCAGGCGAGGCGACCAAGTGTAAACGTAGTAGCGTTCGCTGAAAACGTAGCGACAAAAAAGAAGAAATAAAAACACGGTAATCGTTCTAACACTGCCGTAAACAAAGCGCGATTGCTTAGCTTCTACGTCGTACAGCCGCAATCCACCGCCGCCGTCGCTTTCGCTCATGAAATAGCACCGGAAACCTGTAGATGTGCGTTCCTGTCGATTTTTTTGTGTGTGTTTGAGCAGCCGACAACGCAGCAGGTATTTTTCGACATCGCTGAGGCCCGCCAGAATCGTTAAATCACGATGAAAAACACATCCATCCGTGCACTCGCGTATAGACGCTCGCGGGAACACTGCTCGCCGGGCCCCGCGAGCGCTTCCGAGCCATGGCGGCAGATGGCGTCGTCGGCGCTTTGCGCATCGCCTATAGTAAGGTGGCGGCAGAACTCCCTTCAGGCTTGGCGCCACTAGTGCGAAGCATCATGTAACTAGTCACGTGACAAAGTCACGTAACATCTAGCCACCTGACTAAAATCCCGTAACATTACGTAACATCCAGTCACGTGACTAAAATCACGTAACATGACGTAACTAGCCACATGACTAGAATCATATATCATCATGTGACTCCCGTGACTGAAAATCACGTAACATCACGTAACATCTAGTCACGTGACTAAAATTCACGTAACATTTTAATTGTCACGCGACTAAAAATCCCGCATCATCGCGCAATAGCTAGTCACGTGACATGTTCCCACCAAAACCACGTAACAGCTTGTCACGTGACTAAATTCACAACACCCCGTAACAGGTAGTCACGTGACATGCCTAGCCAAGTCCAGGCATACTTAGTACTACTAGCCAAAACTTAGCCTCCAGGCAAAAGCCGGGCAATACTAGCAAATCTTAGCTTGGTCGAACACTAGCTTCGCTGATGGTTCCAGCCTTGCGCCACTAGTACAAGCTGCGCATTTTTTCGTATTTATATAAGAGATCTCAAGGGCACCGATCCTAATGTAATATAATATTTTTATGATATTCTTACAGGGCCCGAGTTGCGTTATAAGACTCCCAAAATTCTAAACCCGGTTCGGCTAAATTTGCATTTCGGCGTGGACGGCGTAAAGAGGCACATAGTAGCGGATCAGTGGCCGCTTCACTGTTACCGAGCTTGAGCGGCAACACCAAATGTCATCCTCTGCAATCTGTTTTGAGACTGCGCGCATCGCCCGAAAAACACTGTTCCGAGGCCCACCATTGGCGCCTACATTTTCGCCGGGATATGCGAAATCAGCCAAACGGTATATGCAATATCTTGGATGACGAGCCTTCTAACAAAATCAAAGAAAAAAACGTTTCCATTTGGGGGTCATTAAACGCAAACACTTAAATTTTATGAAGTACTTCAGCTAAATATATACTTTGTTACGGTAATATTTAGCGCAAGCTGTGTCCAAGAACGAGATAAAAGTATCTTTGCAAGCATCAGCATTTGCATACTTCGAATAGCATTCTAAAAAAAAATATTACGCAGCTTGCCTTAGCACGTGATGGCGAGTATTTGGGTACTCGACACTACTTCATTTATGGCCAATTGCCGTGACATGTGCTAATGCGTTTCCTTCTTCGCTGGAAACAGCAATATTTGCATGCATCTTTACCTTCTATGCGATTTACTTTATCTTTTTAAACAAAGTATGAAAGCGCGACATTTGAATTTCCAAGTTATTTCTCGGATCGCGCATATTTTATCGTAATTTTAAGTGCTTTCAATTCCTAGAGTGTGTGTGGCCTATATGCCATGGAAGCAGTGAGCAACGTGTGCTTAGATATTTTATTCTTCTGAAGAATGAAGGCGCTTATTACTTGAAGGCAGCCTACGAACGCGTGAACAGGTTTGCGAGAACATCGGTCACGCAGCTTAGCATATTAAAAAAAAATGAGGCAACAAGACACGTATGTGCGAGGCACTGCCCTGTGCTTTCCTTTAAGGCATTAAATAGGAAGACCAATTTCGCATGGAACATATAGACTCGCTTACATTTCAAGATTGTTTTAAGAAACAGAGTGAGAATCACGAAGCTCTCTATAGATAATGGAATATAGGAAACGGAACGTAGTGAGAGGTACGGGGGAAACACAAATTCACAAAGTAAGGACCAGCATGCAGCGGGATAAAGTCGTCCGCCGCAGGAAGATTATTCAGTCTGTATGCCGTTCACGCAGGCTCTGGGGAGCCCTGTAGCCGGGCAGAACCCGTCGGCGCTTAGACAACGTTACACACTTCTCCGCCACGCCAACCCGTAGTCAACGCAGCGCCCTGCGTGCCGCTGCAGCGGTCGGTCGAACCCCGAGTCCGTAATCGAATTGGCCGGACCGTTTGTGTTTCGTCGTCGTCGCACGAAAGACGATGGGGAGGGTTAGTGCAGTGCAAGGGGCGCCGAGCAGTCACGTGCCGCCGCCGGCTTGGACCGTGCCGACCGCTGTCAGCTTTACGCTGATCCAATTTACTCCGACGGCTGCAGATCAAGTTCAGGGAGCGCGGGTCGGGAGGCGGGACAGGGACCGATACCACTGCTGACCGCCGAAAAAGGACCGCCGCTCTATCAGGACGCCGGCTGGCTCGCTTGGTGCGAAAGAAGCCCGTGGCTACACACACTGCACTTATCTCTCTTTATGAAACGCCCACCACAGCGTGTACGCTCCTTAATGAGCTTGCCAGGCTCATAGAATTTTCGCACGTGAATTAACCTCCACAGGCAATCCAAGTTGGGCCGAAACTTTGCAAAGCGGACACTTGGTGAGTTAAGACTGCCCAGAGACAGATACATTACCATGACTGTTGGCGACGTCATGCATGTAAAGGCACGCTATGAATGTTCCTGATGGACTCTTTGTTTTATAATGCACTCTCGAATGCACTGTCGGCTACACGTTGTTGTCGGCTACACGTTCGCAGACGCTTCAAGTGCACTCTGTCAGGTTTCAAACTTTACATTAAAAATAACCGCTCGTGACGCCAACAGAGTGCTCCCACCCGTGCCGCCTTCTTCGAAGCAGCTTGGCCGCACTTTGCTGCAGGTACTTCGTACTTGGCTATTTCGAATCTCGGCAGCAGTCACACGTGTCAAACAGTCATTCGGCATTTGTAGCGCAGCCTTTTTGGCCTGCTACTGATATATGTGATAGCGCTTCCGAGTAGCAGGCTAAAAAGGCTGTGCTGCAGACGCTACTCAATAGTTACTTCCGAGTGGTTATCGCTTCCGTGTAGAAGCACGTATATGCAGAGCTGTCTGCACTCTTCCTCTTTCAAGTATCGCATTTGCGCGCTGAAAAAAAAATATAAAGCTCGATCAGTGTACCATTCTACATTATCACCAGGAAAACGTACATTACAGTGCTTTAGAAGCGCGCTTTCGAATGAGGAAAAGAAAAGTAAAGAAATCATCCAGCTTGCTTGCTGTCCTACGCTGTTCAAGGTAGAAAGCACAAGTACGGAGAAGAAAATGTCAGAATGGCAGGGTGACTGATGGCTTATTGAAAAAAAAAAAAATCACAGTTTCGGCGCAAGGGTGAAGCAATGAATGCGATAACAACAAATTGTAATGTTATACGTAGTGATGCTAGCAGCTATCTCTTTTGTATCCGATCTCGCTTAACTCTACAATTTATGCGTGGCTTTAACTCACCTGACGTCGTAAAGTCCAATGTACAGCGGAGTTGATGGGAAGCCTGCGCGATGAAATGCAAAGTGATCCAAAGCTAGGTGAACATAGGCATGGTTTAGCAGTGCAGAGACATCTCTGTTTGACCACCTGCATGTCTCCAACCTCCAACTCACCTTCCTGCTCCAGTCGCCTCCGTTATACACTAATTTCACAAGGAGGCTGCCATTTTTAAAGCCCTTCACCGCCGCAGCGCCGTCTAGCGTCTTCGATGTTTCGCCGCCCTTACGGTGTGTGGGGTTCCGCGGCGGTGTATGCAGCGTGTAAACGCTCAGTTAACAAGGTATTGCTGTTCTTCGCGGAAGACGGGCGAAACACAGCAACGCTTCGCGAGTGTAAAGGCGCTACTAAGTAATCGCTAAGCTGTCAGCTTGAAAATATCCGAAACAGCAAGCAGCGGCGGCCCACGAGACGTTGCCGCAGCAGCGCCGACGATGAGCAGAATGTCAATGCAGTTCTTAAGCAGCACGTGTAAATTGGTAATTGCTTTGTATGTTTTGTTATAGCTAGCCTTGTGGGGTTCTTGGAACATGCACTATAAAAGAGCGTTAACTTTTAGGACAACTCTCGAAGTAATCGGTGAAACGTAAATGAAAGAACAAGTCTTGGCCAAACAATTTGTGTATTAATCGATAAAGTCTATACCAGCACCCAAGCACAATCACAAGCTGATGTGATGCCCATGATGCTCTTCATTGTGCAGCTATACCGCTGTCAAAAACGGACGCCGCAACAAGGCTTCGTTCACTTGCACGCGCACTGACACTAGCACAGTGGAACTCGAAGGAATTTACCAATGCCCGTCTTCACAACTTGGACCCGAATCTACAGCTCCGTCTTCCGTCGGGAATCACTAGAGCTGAGGAGACGCTCCTGTGCCGCCTGTGGCTCGGGGTGGCCTTCACGAAGGCCTACTCATATCGAATTGGAATGACCAGCAGCCCCACACGTGATAACTGTAGCTGCGAGGAGACAATCGCCCATCTTCTCTGTGAGTGTCCTCGCTTCAGTGCACCAAGAGAAGAACTGTCCAAAGTGTTTGATAGATTTAACAATCGTCCACTGTCGGAGGAAAAGATCTTAGGACACTGGCCGAAACCGTCCTCGGCACGGAAAGCTTTGAAAGCGTTGTTGTGCTTTTTGCGCACAACTATAGTCTCATAGACAGACTTTAAGCAGTGTCGTTTATCGTATTATTGTTCTTTTTTCTTCTTTTTTGTAACATCTCTTTTCTATCATCTTTCACTCCCCCTTCCCCTTTCCCCAGCACAGGGTAGCCAGCCGGTCTGAGAACTGGCTAACCTCCCTGTCTTTCCGTTTTTTTTTTCTCCTCCTTCTGACGTGATGACTTGAAGAAATGGCGCTAAGTGCAGACACCCCATATAGTATACTAGTTGTCGGAGAAGAAAGCATGCGAGCTAAGAGAAGCGAAGCCATTTAAAAGCATTGTGCACTTCGCATGCCTCGGCTGCCAGTCTGTTACGCTTCCGATAGCTGTTGCCGTAGCCAAACACAGCGCAGCAGCGCAGTGGTAGCGTGTCGAGCTGTGCTCGTCCGGCATTTCTATTTTCGGCAGCACAATTGCTTTAGCGCGTTGAAAATGGAAACACACTGACCTCTCACGCACCATGCAATGTAAAACGCGGGAATCCGCACACATCAGCGGCAGTGGCCGGACGGTTGGATTCGCGTTGGAGAGAGAGAGTGGAGAAAATGCACCGGTTCGAGGCTACGACCCTCATCTCCGTGAAAACGGTCTATATTATGCTATACTCTCCCTCATCCTCGCCCTCCTTTCTCTTTCCCACTACTATACTATGGCCATGCTATGCTTCACTCTCTTCCCTCCTGCTCACCCGCCTTCGCTATAGGCTTCGGACTATACTTCAGTATGGCATGTTGTTGGACTAGTTGGTTCATAGCAGACAAATTTAAACTGCGCGAGGACAACACGTAAGAACATAAAACACGCACACTTACAAAGCGCATAGCGTGCGTGTGTCTATGTTCGGTTCTGTTCTATGGTTCTAGCTCTATGGTCTGTTAGTTCTAATTAATGTTCTTATGTGTTGTCTTTTTCGCGCAGTTTAAACTTGCCTGCTGAATCTATACATAGCCCAGCAACGTTGCTCTTCGTGTGTGTGCGTGTTTCTATGTTCTTACGTGTTGTCTTCTTCGCGCAGTTTAAATTTGTCTGCTGGACCATACTTCGCCGGTTTGAGCTCGGCTTTAACATATCCGCTGTAAAACGCTGGTGTAAGGGAATACGATCACTTCAGGGAGAGAAGCGGTTTTCGTGCAGTCTGTTGTCTCAACGCAAAGCGGTGAGAGGGCAGTACGTTAAAGGGTATATACGAGCCATTTGGTGTTATCTGCCGAGGTAGCGCGCGCGCCAGCGCTCTGAACCGCACCGTTATGATGAAATTCACACTTGCTGCTCGACTCGATCGACCGCCCCCCCCCCCCCCCCACACTCCCCCGGCGCTCATGCTCCTTCGCCCGAGCAAACACGGGCGGGGCGTTTCCTCAACAGTAGTACATATATCAATCAATCAATCAATCAATCAATCAATCAATCAATCAATCAATCAATCAATCAATCAATCAATCAATCAATCAATCAATCAACTAATTAATTACTCAATCAATTTTATTTTCACCAAAAACAAAAACATTTACAGTGAAAAAAAGCTATACGGGAAGAAAAGCTGTCCAATGACAGCTTAACAAAGTACAGCACTTGATTTCAGAAGCAAAAGAAAAAGAGAAAAAGGAGAGACAGAAAAAGAAAAAAAGAGAGTGACAAAGTAAATTGCATACTAACAGTTGCTCAACAGTTACACAAATTGAAACCGTAGTGCACTCACTACGGGCGCGTATGCGCCAATTTTACAAGCTAGATATAGGCAAATTAGTTTATTATACACGTGCAACTACACAACAAAAAAGATGCAACAAGAAAAGAAAAAAAATGCAATGCAAAATACCAACCACTTCAAATGCATTAAAATCTATTATATGCCGATATGTATGCCCAGATACAATGCACAGATATATGCAACATAGGAATAATGAAAAATAGGAAAATACAACATCAATTGTAAAACATGAAAACACATCAAAACACCAATATTAGAATAGGTCAGTTGTAACTGTTACGTGAACATTGCTCAGCATAAAATAGCTATTCCTACACTCTAAGAAAAAAGAGAGTCAAAAGAGGGTCATGGAACCGTGACTATCCTCGGGTGTCCATCTGACCCTTTTTGGAAGGTACAGGCAGAAAAAAAGAGTTCGCATTTGGGAAGGAGTCACTGGACCCTCCTGAAGCGCGTTTCGATTGGCTTCGGTATACGGAAGAGCCGCCGTATACGCCATACATATCGCACGCTCGCCCTTTGGCGCCGTTGTGGCGCATTGCTCGGCGACGCAGACGGGGTTGGCGCCGGGGTGGCGCGCCGCTCTCCTCTCTCAGTCGTCTCAGTCTCCTGGTCTATTGGAATGCGTTGCGTGGATGAGTTGGTTGCGCGTCTTCGGTGGTATTGACGCCGGCTCCGTGCACGAAGTGACGCTTGGAGGGCGGAATATTCATGGAGCTGTGGATACGGACAACGGGCGCCAGTTAACGGTGAGTGTACTGCTTTCGTAGGCATTAATCATAGAGCTTTAGCTGGGCGTCTGCAGCAGCTCTGCGGAAGTTATCTGCCAGCCATTTCCAACAGCAGCCTGTGTCCGCGGGGCTGTTGCGGATGGCCAACTATAGCTGTCAGTTAACGAGTTGCCACCGTTATGCGCGTTGCTGTACAAGCTCACATAAAGTGAGCGATGCAAACAATAATCGAGGGTCATTTCTTGCTGATCGCACGTCGTGTCTGCACTACTGAAGGTGCAAGATGTCGTTTTGAGATGCCCTTTAGTCTACTTCATAATAACATTTCCATCGACCTTGTGTGTGCGGCGTGCTTCCACGCGTGGGAACGTGAAAAAAAAAAAGCCTGTGTACAGAACGCTCAGACGCACTATATGTAATGGTTTTTGTTGGCTGAAAGACGGTAGTTTGAGGTGCAGATATAGTACGGTGGCTTCCAGAAAGTACGCGGTAGTCATTCAAGTTGGACACGCCTCGCCGGTGAAAGTGAAAAAAGCTCTAGACTTTCGACGGCGCGCGTTGTTGCGGCCGCCGGCGTGCACTCTTTTCCCTCGTTTCTGTTTGCTGTTTTCGTGGTTTGCATACAGTGCGATGACGTTGGGCGTTATAACAGAATCGAGTGAGTGTACGTGATTGTGGGAGTTATGTGCGCTAATTCTAGCATATGACATGTCTGATCTCGACGTAGACGGCGTACGCACGCGCTGGGTGTCGTTCGGGCCCTAGTACTCGCATCTGTTTATCTGAGTATTTAAGGATGGGTTACGTTT
The DNA here is from genome assembly GCF_013339695.2 of Rhipicephalus sanguineus. Taxonomy (NCBI): domain Eukaryota; kingdom Metazoa; phylum Arthropoda; class Arachnida; order Ixodida; family Ixodidae; genus Rhipicephalus; species Rhipicephalus sanguineus. Next base: position 295,059,645 of record NC_051176.1, on the reverse strand, counting down.
GTAAAACGTGCGGTCAATAACCGCTCACGGCATGCCCCTGGCTGCCGGAGGATGTGCTTTGTTGTTTTGTTGTTAGCCTTTATTATGTCTGTGTGAACCACTTATTGTGTAGGTTGTGCAAACCTTTACTGCAATTTCATTTTCTCATCATAATATGACGTTCTGCTTTTCAGATACCGTTTTTCATGGTGCTCACGCTGGACAGGAGCGACAACCTAGCAAGCCACAAGTCTGATGCCTCAAGCCGTCACCACTTTTTGATTTATTCTTAATCACAAGGAATAAATATGGAAACATGATGGCGATTTCTGCTGTTCATTTAGCACCATATGACACTGTGCACATCACAGTCACACATTTTAGTTGGCTATACTCATAGAAGCATGTAAATGAGGAATACCCAAACTTCTTAATTGGAAATCACAGACCATCTTTTCGCGCTTTCTATATAACTTTGTTGGAAAATATGTGTTGTTTGGACGAGTTTTATTAAAATAATGCTAAAACTGAACTATTCTTTTTTTACAGTCGCTGGGCAGAACGGCAAGTATTATTGGACTTGCTTAAAATGAATATTCCACTATTTTCAACAGTAGTCGCGCAAAAGTAGAGCAAGGATCAAATGAGTAGCTTAAAATACTTGTGGAGTCGCTTGATGCTTCGGTGTGGGTCCCCTGACCCCCCTAGGATCGTTACCGGCAAGAGTCGTCTGACTCCCTATGAGTGATAACGTGATCCTCCCGATGATAGTCTTTGCACTCTTCCTAGAGGGTCAGGGGACTCTCCTAGAGCGAGCCGACCCTGACCCACCAAGAGAGTCACCGTGACTATTTAAAGAGAGTCGTATACGTGGCAAGTCAGAACTCTCCGAAAAGAGTCACGCATACTCTTTTTTTTCTTAGAGTGTAGTGATTCATAACAGTTTAATGTTGTTGGGACAATGTGTCGGATGCGTTGCGTTCCATAGTGTGTGCGTGAAAATGGAACGTGCCAAGGCGGTTGATATCGGACATGATAGGAAATGGCGTTTTGTTTAAGGTTCGCGAGTTTAAGAAATGTGTCCGATTTACCGAGTGCGGCCTTCTTATAGAAGCGCAGTAATTTGTAAGTATATAGTTATGATATTTTTACGATTTTATGTTGTTTGAAAAGAGGGGCGGTATATTCAAGAAAAGACGCATTTGAAATTAGTCGAACCATTTTTTTTTCTTTGTAAGATGCTCTGTTTAGACATATTAAGTGTCGTAGTTTTACCCACACCAGGAAGCAGTAACATAGGTGGGAATTAAAAAGCGCGTCGCATAGCAATCTTTCTATTGTAACTGGTAGGATGTGTCGATGACGAATAATTAATCCTACACAGTGAGCCAATTTTTACATAACCGCGTTTACTTGGTCATTCCATGACATGTGCTCGTTGAAGATGATGCCATGTATTTTAACGAATTTTTCAATGCGAACAGTGTACGGACCTAAGACAAAGTTCTCGGGTAACGCAGCCAGCGCTCCATGTGTTCGATATACAACACACTTAGTTTTAGATTCATTCAATACAAGGCTGTTCGCTTTGCACCATTCACTCAGTTTCCAGCAAAACGTGCTTGCTTCATCTTGGATGCTGCACGATTTCTTGCCTTTAAAAAATACCCCGCATTCATCGGCATAAATAATGAACTAACAAGTGGTGTTTAATTCTATTGTGTCATTTATGTAAAAGAAGAAAAGAATGGGCCCTAAAATGCTGTCTTGTGGTACTCCAGAAGCAATTTGCCTCAAACGTGATTTGTATGTGCCTATTTCGGTATTTTGAAGTCTTTAGTCTAGGTAGGAGCGAAGAAGCTTTGCGATGCAACTCCCCGAAATCCATAATGTCCCATCTTCTTTAATAGAATTGCATGATTGACACGATCGAAAGCTTTACTGAAATCGAAATATAATCATACTGTCAATGTCTTATTTTCTATGTTTTCTAAAATGATCTCTTTCTAAAGCAAGAGTGCATCCTCTGAGGAGCGAGTTTTTCTGAATCCAAAGTGATAAGTAAAGAGATTAAATCTTCTACTAGAGCTCTAGATCCGGGTATTAATAATTTTCTCAAAACCTCTCGAAAAAAACTGGCAGTATTGAGACAGGGCGGTAGGTAGCGTGTATTAGCGCGTTACATAAAAGAAAAGGACACGACACAGACGTAGAAGAGATAGGTAGGCGCTCTTTTTATCACCTCCTTTCTGAATTACTGTGACCCTAGCAACTCGCAGGCTAGTTGGAAAAACTCCACACGAGGTAGCTCTGCTAAATATGTGTGTAATGGCAGGAGTCATCAAATGTAGTAGGTACTTAACAGGTTTAATCACTAATTCGTCTGCATCGCAACGATGACTGTTCCTAAGGCCTGAAAAAAGAGTTATCACCCCGGAAACAGAAGCAGGCTGAAAAAAGAAAGACAGTGACAATCTTAGAACATCTACAGAAGTAACCGGGGAAGTATCCGTGCTTCCTGTCTGTACGAAAAAGTCATTGAAACTGTTCGCAAGTTTTTCCCTGCTTAGTAAAACGTTATCAACTACACTACAGTCAACGGCGTTCGATACTGGTTTTCTATTCAATAGATTATTTTTCTTTCCAGACGACGTCACTCTTTCGTAGGCATTCACTGTCGAAATTTCTTGTAAAATATTCATTTGCTTTCCAAATGGCTTTGTTCAATTTGTTTCTAAACGATTTAAATTCCTGCAGCGTTTCGCTGTGGCGTGTTTTAAGGAATGCCTGAAACATTCTGTTTTTCCCGTTGATTAATTTTAATAAGTCTCGGGTGACCAACGGTTTGCGAGCCCCCTTGCACCCATGGTATGTTTTAATCGAAAAAGACGCGCAATAACACTGTTTTAATATGCGTAAAAACTTATCATACGCGTCATTCCCATTTGTAAGCGCCGTTACCTCATTCCAATTATAGAGAAACAGTATTTGCCTAAAATCCTTAAGTGTGCGCGTTGATATGTCTCGGTATGTTTTGTTTTCATTTCTTCAGTTGATCGTTGTTTTCATTTTTCAGTTTATTTTCATTTTTTCAGTTTATCGAAGAAACCAAGAAACTCGCGTATGCTACCACATGGTGGTCTATAAGTAGCATCAAACATTTGAGTATCTTTTCGAACGCATAAAATCTCGTAGTTTTCCGTGACAACAGTGTAGTCATGAACTAACTGAAAACCAGAGAAATTAGTTTGCAAGGCCACAGCACCACTACTGCCCTTACGATTTAAGAAGTGGTTGTACGCTGGCATACATAAGATGCTCAGAGTCATCATTATACCAGGTTTCGGTGAACATAACTACATAAAAGGTGGTATTACAAGAACAGATAAATGTTATTATGTCATCGCTTTTTGAGCTATATGCAAAAGTTTAACACATTTACTTGTTTTTATTCATGCTGTAATTTGCGCAATGTTCGCTGGGGAAATTGCACCGTTTGCCATGGTTCGGATGCAGCAGTGATGCTTAGAACGTCACGGGATATCTTATCGAGATCGCTTTCGCTTTGAATCAGCAGGACAGCTGATGTGTCAGTTCGACGTGCATAGATGAATGCGTGTTTCCCCACACATTCACGCCTGCGCGCAGTCGTCTTTCCCAAGAGTGTCTCTATAGATATGGGCAGAGGTGCTCATTAATGTAATTTCGTAGGTCTCTTGGAGATTCTTGTGATGATATCAGACTGAGATTAGTGTTAGTCAGTTGTTTCTTTCGTGCTTTTTCTAGCACTTGGTCACGCTTGCTCCGCCTTTGAAATTGTACGATAATGTTAGTGTTCCTTTTGTATCTGGTGTTCACTCTGTGGCGTACTTGTATATCAGCACTTGTGATAGCTTCGCCAACAGCATCACCTATCTTCTTGAGGATATCTGGAATGTTTTCATTGGGACTTTGCAACATGCCCTTGATTTCCAAATTTCTGTTTCTTTAATATTGTTCACCTTTCAACAGGTTCGCTAGGCATTCACCAGGATTCTTCTCAGGCAGGCTCATTATATGGTGAAGTTCTTCATTTTGTTTTATTAAAGCTTTGTTTTCAGCAACAGCGGTTGAAACCAGATGATTAGATTCATCAAAGCTTTTGCTGAGGAATGCCATACTTTTCTTCGTTTTCTCCAGCTCTCCGTGAACATTGCGTACCTCCGTGCGCATGTTTCTTTCCACAGCTTCTTTAAACGTTATAAATTCTGCTTTGAACTCTTCCTTGAAATCCTGACGGAGTCTTGCGTATTCGTTCGACATAGTGACAACACAGTAGCGCTAATCCGGCACACAAGTAGAAGTGGCAGTGGCGGCAGCGGGACAGCACCAAGAACAACCCTACCAATGAAGACAGAAAGGTTCTAACCTGTAACACGAAGAGGATGCGATCAGCCACCACTGCCGATTGTTGCCCCGTGAAGAGCGTTATGTTATAAACGCTTGTCCCTTTCTGCCAAGCAATGAGTAATGAATTGAGAACGGCAATTGCTTAATTGCTTTAATTACTAAAACAAGGCAGCAAGAATACAGCTACAACAGCGGAGTAACATATTCGTGGTTTAGTTCATTTCAGTCTGCCAAGCATGTATTATATTGGCCAAAATCAGGCTCGGTGCATCCGTCATAACTGCAATAGTGGCAGCACTGAGCGCTTACGCGAGTGACCACAAATAATTGTGTACGCGGCAATAATTTCGGTGCAATTTGGCATCGTGGTGAGCGCCGTAACTGTGGAAAAGAGGCAAATTACCGACAGTGAGCGCCGGAGACCTGAGTGATATCAGTCTTCGCTGTACCCGAACGTTGGTATTTGATGCTCATTCGCTCACGCACTGCCACGTAACATAGATAGCATGACGACTACGAAGAGGCAGCTCCACTGATTGGCTCCAGGCCGCAATAGGCAGGCGCGCCTTGGCGTTTCGGCCGAGTCTCGTTAAGGAGGCGCCCCAATCGTTATTAATTTGGAGTCATCGATTCGCCCAACGCCCTCCCTACTACACCGGCCGCTCGCTGTAATCTAATAAAATCCGGATGAGAAGAGAATGTACGTAAGTACAAGCGGCTCAGTGACCACCCGCATTCGCTCTTGGCGTATCGTGAGCTCAATACGCTGACGAGCGAACCTAATATGGCGACTGCGCGTCGAACCCCCACTCCCGCCATTCAAGAAACTCCTGACGCTTGTCACTTAATCGAACGTACGCAAAGGTTTGAGTTGAAGAAGAATGTAGCAAAGAAGCAACGGCCGAATTCCCATAAATCACGAAAAAATTTTGCCTTTTCATTTTATGTGCCTAACTGTATTTAAGAGGCAAAAGAAACAAATATCGTCAGAGCTGTCTCGCTATCGTATCTACTGCCGCAAGCAGGCGTGCTCCTTGTTTGAGAAGAATACGAGATCGACTGGGATGAAGCTCCAGTAGCATTCCGCCAGCATTGTCACAAAAACGACCTGACTGCGATGAAATTCAAACATAGGTGGACTTTCTGGCAAACAATAGGGCGCAGCAGTCCCCAGTAAGTTTGACGAAATAAAAGCGATAAGTATTCAGGCAGATGCATTTTTCGCACGCTATACTGATTTCCAAGTCTTTGTGGTAAGCTTTGTGCTATCGAGAAGTTTGGATAGCAGTTGAATAAACAAGCTTTTTGCCGTGTAGTCAAGAAGCTAGCTCCAAATGGTAACAGGAATGTTATCCCTAGAAAACAAGCCGGACCAGCGCCTCCTCTATTAATAGAGGAGGCACTGGCCGGACTCACTGTGCACTGAGGGTGAGGTACAGAATATAAATATCTCATTGTTGTGAGCAAAATGTAGAAATTTGGTATTAAATGCGAAGCATTTCTTAGCGAACTTCTGCGTCTTTGAGCGTATCTATCTATCTATCTATCTATCTATCTATCTATCTATCTATCTATCTATCTATCTATCTATCTATCTATCTATCTATCTATCTATCTATCTATCTATCTATCTATCTATCTATCTATCTATCTATCTATCTATCTATCTATCTATCTATCTATCTATCTATCTATCTATCTATCTATCTAGGCGCCTACGACTTTGTTCTCTCCTGGCCGTTTCGTTAATGGGATGTATACCAAAATTGGTATGACATAACATGACTGTATGACGAAGATAAATGACAGGTCACAACATGGAAATCATTACATGAATCTCATGAACGGCACGATTTACAGACCACGGTCTTGGTGCTCTTGTGGCCGTTTCGTTAACTCGATATATATCAAAATTGGTACGGCATGACAAGAGTGTATGGCAAACATAAGTGATAGGTCCTAACGTGCAAATCATGTCACGCATGTCATGTACAGCATGATTTGCGTGGGTGCAAATCATGCTGCAATCAAATGCACCCATGCAATCAGGGTGCTCTCGGCTGTTTGATTAAATGGATATATACCAAAAGTGGCATGGCAAAACATTTCTGTATGACGAACATAAATGACAGGTAGTAACATGAAAATCATGACATGCATGTCATGTACGGCATGACTTACATGCCACGCTGATGGTTCTCTCGCGGCCGTTTCGCTCGCTTGACATGTACCAAATTTGGTATTGCGTGATGTGACTACATGACGCGCATAAATGACAAGTGGTAACACGAAAATCATGGCATGCACGTCACGTACTGTACGGCATGATTTACATGCCATGCTCATGGTACGCTCGCGGCCGTTTTGCTAGCTTGACGTGTACCAAACTGGGTAGTACGTGACATGACTGTATGACGAATATAAATGACAGGTGTAACATGACACGCATGTCATGTAGGGCACGACCTACATGACATGCTCATGGCGCGCTCGCGGCCGTCTCGCAAGCTTGATATGCACCAAAATTGGTTTTGCGGGATGTGTCTCTACAATGAACATAAATGACAGGTGGTAACATGAAAATCATGACATGCATGTCGTGTAGGGCATGATTTACATGCCACGCTCATGGTATGCTCGCGGCCGGTACGCTAGATTGATATACACCAAATCTGGTATTGCGTCATGTCACCGTATGACGAACATAAATGACAGCTGGTGACATGAAAATCATAACATGCATGTCATATACAGCATGACTTACATCCCACACTCATGGTGCGCTAGCGGCCGTTTCGCTAGCTTGACATGTACCAAATTGGGTAGTGCGTGACATGACTGTATGACGAACATAAATGACAGGTGGAAACATGACATGCATGTCATGTAGGGCATGATTTACATGCCGCGCTCATGGTGCGGTCGCGACCGGTTTGCTTGCTTGATATACACCAAAGGTGGTGTACCGCGACGTGACTCTAAGACGAACATAGAGGACAGGCCCTAACATGCAAATCATGACATGCATGTCATGTACGGCATGATTTACATGACACTGTCTTGGTGCACTGCCGGCTGTTTTGTTAACTGGATATACACAAAAATTGGTATAGCATGACATGAGTACGTGACATGAGTACGTGCATTGTAATAATAATATCTGCGGGTTTACGTGCCAAAACCACGATATGATTATGAGGCATGCCGTAGTGGAGGGCTCCGGAAATTTTGATCATCTGGTGTTCTTTAACGTGCGCTGACATCGTCTAGTACACGGGCCTCTATCATTTCGCCTCCATCGAAATGCGACCGCCGCGGCCGAGATCGAACGCGCGACCTTAGGGTCAGGTCATGCATTGTATGTACGAAAATGTACGTTTCGTTAGCATGGTATATACCATACTGTACATGCGTGCACGCATGCATGACAAACATGCGATATATAGTGGGCTAGATGTCATGACATGATTGATTTCACTTGCCTCAAAGACAAAGAGGCGATGTGTGCAGCTGTTTTCTGGCTGCTTCGCATGACATCGATTCTCACAGTGCGTGGGATCTGCCGGATTTTTTTCTTTGTACAAGGTCTATTCCACCACGATAACACATGTCGAGAACTAAATGTAGTTGCTAATTAAATAGAGCTGCCGAGGTATGCGACCTGGGGGTCGAAGCCCCCCCCCCCCCCACCTTTCCTCGTAAATGCCGCCTCTGGCCCCGCAGGAACTTCAGTATTACTTGTAATCTGTATATATGCAATAGAGTAGAGCTATAGCAGAGTCTAAGCGGCGGTGTGTTAACGAATTATGAACGTGGATAGGCCAGCGTGCTTAAGCTTTCATTTCCGCCAACTTTACTGCATTTTTGATGCCTGACAGATATTCAGGTAATTTCTCATATCATGCAAGTGATATCGCGTGACGCTCAAGTCACGCAAGGTGCTAAGCAATGCCGCTAAGCCCGTTGTGTGCACCACTCCATGTAGACTTCAACTTGACGGCTTGGCTCCCGGTTGCAACGGTAGCATTGCGATGAGGACGGAATGTGCTGACATTCGTCTGCTACCGCAGTCTCCGTACGCAATAAAATAGATAACCCCAGAAAACATAGAAAATTAATCCGATGCTGCGCGATGCTATTTCTTCCAGCTGTAGAACCCCTTGAATAGTTTATATTAAAAAAGATTTAAGCGCCACGCCGTTGTCTTGGAAGCGCGGCTCCGATTTCTTCTTTGAGGCGACACGTTTGTTTTCGTTTACAGCAGGGGCATCGCGACGGAAAACGAGCGCCACATGGCGGGCTTGTGCGCCACATGGCGCACAATAAGCGTACACGTCCCTAATCGAACGCACGGCAGTGTTATGAATTACCGTAACCCTATGCGCCCTATCAGCGACGGGTACACTTGCGCAAGAGCAATCTCGTCTAGCTCGCTCAGCGGCCGACCGAGCGGAACGGGTCCCGACGGCCCGAGGTATACGCTCGGGGAACTGCACGCGGTTCGAGCGTTCGAGTCGGCATGACAGATGCTCGCTATTGCGAAGGGGAAGGAGCCTGGCGGCCGTCTAAGAATTCGCGGATAAATCACGAACGACCAGGCGCGCCGCGAAAGTGCCATTAATCTGGCCTTATCTTAATGATGCTGTTTTCAGCGAACCTCGGCGGCCGCTGCCCGACTACGTTCGGGAGCCTCCCCCATTTCATTTCGCGTGTCGCCGCCGCGCCTTTGTCTTTCACCTTCTCTTTGTAATTGCTTCGCTTCACCTTGATTTCCGAGCGTCGGGACGCAGATAAGACAACGCGATTTGAATGAAAGTAACAAACGCTATGAAAAGGGGTAGTGGCCTGTTTGGATCATATTTTGACTTGAACAATAACTGTATGCACAGATAACTGTAGTATCTGCTGCAAGCAGCAAACTGACGTTAGTTTGTTGTCGGCAGTCTCCAACGCACTTAAATATGTCCCGCGTTGCTTTTCTTCGTTTCGCTTTGATTGACAAGCGCAAAGGACGTGTTCTTTTCCTCCCCCCTTGCTTTTTTTGTTTGTTTCAGGCAATAACTAGCGGTCAGCACCACTGCACCACTGTAGCTCAAGCGCCAAGATACGCGCATGCATCGTTTCCTGTTTTCACAGACGCTAGGGCGATCGGATTTTGTAATTTTCTTATTTTTCCGCCGGCGTGCCTCATCTGCATACGCTGCTGGGTGAAGGAGTAATTTTCACAATCCGCCGGGTGGTTAGCTAAGCGTTTCCTGAGCAGCACCAGATTATGTCTGATGTCTGTACCATCGGCGCGACGGTAAACTGCAAGGCTTGCTCGTTACACTTCGGCGGCTTTCGCTGTTGTTGCGAAGATCTGCGTTACTTTCGCAAAAAAATCCTGCTAGATGTGCTAATATTCACTTGTTATTTCGCGTTACGGGCGTGCAACAATCATTTTTGCGAAAACCCAGCGTGCTTTTTTTTTCTTCTTATTGTTGTGTTGCTCGCATTTGTGCTTTATTTATATTTTCAAACACATGGCACACAATGGCTTCTGCTACAAGCAGCCAGCAGGTAAAAGCCGGCCAGAAACTCTCCACTGCACGAATGTTGCTCAGGGACTCTTCGATAAATACTGGTATGATGTCTCGGGGCATCGTGGGTGCTCTCGTTCTGAAAGTAGCGAGATTAATTAAGAAAGCCGAGGTACTCGAGTTATCGATTTCCCTATAGGTTGTTCTGCTCAATGTGCTACATTTCTGCGACCTGTTATATTTACGTGAAGCATACGAGTCATGTGCGCATGCGATAGCGTTCCGTACGCGACCCAGTAGGACCGCGTCAGCCCGTCAACACGCGATTTAGAGCTGGCAAATATATATGTCGCCTTCGAAATATATTTATTATTGTGTCTTAGTAAAATGTTAATAATTGCGGGGGGTTTACGTACCAAAACAACGATATCATTATGAGGCATGCGTCGTAGTGTGGGACACCATATAAATTTGGATCAACTGCGGTGCTTAAGCGCGCATTTAAATCTATACACACGGGTGTTCTTCGCATTTCGCCTCCATCGAAATGCGGTCGCCGGTGCCCAGTATCGAACACGCGCCCTCGAGCTTAGCAGAGCGATATTTTTATGCCTTGCTGGCTCGATATAATTGAGACAATAGCTACGCCCCAATTAGTGACGGAACTTGTGTACGACTCAGGAATATAAGGATTCTGCAAATTTCTATTTATTTGTTTTTAACAGGACGCGACGAAAACAAACGCTTGTAGTGTTAGTGGCAAGATATTTGGCGGCACTTTAAAATTTCCAAAAGGCCCACACAAAGGGGGATGTATAGACATCCAAGAAATAACGAGCCTCCCGCAACTCGAGTTTCGCTTTCGGCTCTGCACTGCGTCAATCAGAGCCGTCGCGACGAGGGCCGCTTGCTCTACGGAGCTGAAGTTCGACCGCGAGCTCCGGTTTTGGGGTCGGGGCCGGCGGTTAACCGCGCTCTTGTGTTTTTCCTTTGTCCTTTTGATTCTTTAGTTTTCTTCTCTTTGAACTGGGCCGCTTCATTTAAGCGACCACCACGTCTGAGCCGGCGGTTTCTGACCTATGCGGATGTCCTGTTTGCTGCGGAGATCGATGAATGAGAGCTATAGTTCTCTTTCGCAGTAACCGTTCTCTGTGCGCGAGTATATCCAAATGACGCCCGCTTATTATATTACGTTTTGGAGCTCTGCTCGTAAGAGCATGAAGTTTTCAGCAAACAGAACACGGGTAAAAATACTCTAAGCAAAGCTACGAAATTGACCATTTGCTATAAGATCAAGGTTTTTATGCCATCTATAATAGCAATGAATACGCAATTCAGTACGCCGCACGCATCACAGTGATTCATGCAGTAGTATATATGTATACGTACAATAAGAAACAATTATATTACCGTCCTTGTTCCGTATAATCTAGAGCATATGCTCTTTCTTGTAATCGTGCGTTGATATTTTCACATTCACAACGTGAGTCACATTCATAGCGCGACTAACACACTGCAATTATTGTCCCTAATGTTTTCCCTTTACCAATTTTATTTCGGAGTACGCGGAAATCAAGCCGAAATTGGAGACTAAGGCTACATTTTTGGGACTCCGAATTTTTCGACGTGCCTGTCGTCGCCGATGCTACTCTGAGCCTTAGTTCGACAGCTGCGACATCTTCAATTTCGTGGAGCGCATTTAGGAAATGAGCTGCTCCTCTGCGCCTTCTTAAAGGGGCCGGCACCCCGTCCTTGCCGGACTGTTCTTTCATACGGGGGGACACGACGTTCATACGTGAATGGCTTCGACGGATGAAGTTGACGAGGCGACGCATTACGCATATTGAGGGCGCCCTGGAGGCGCACTTCTTCTGAGGCGGACGTTTTGCAACTGAGGAAAAATGAAAGCTGGCGCAAGAGCACGCGCGGACCAAGCGTTGCCACTAGCTTATCCTCCTTTGTCGCACACGAGTGCGTGCGAATCGAAAATGGCCCACAGTCCCTATCGATCGCGGCCCATCCTCAGAGACACGAAGTATGAGCGTTACGCGCGCCAGAAGTGGTATCAAATTTTTCGAATCCCGCCGAAGAAGCTTATATCCCATGTCGTAGGCAGCCGGCGATGCACCTAGAGCCCCATGTGGCGTGAACTTCTTCAAAAATTGTTTACTGACCTTTTGCAATTGCCCGTGGTGTCATCCTTCCCTACGCGTCCATGGCATAAATCTGATCACAGCTTTAATAATAATAATATCTGGGGTTTAACGTCCCAAAACCACGATATGATTATGAGAGACGCCGTAGTGGAGGGCTCCGGAAATTTCGACCACCTGGGGTTCTTTAACGTGCACCTATATCTAGGTACACAGCCCTCAAACTTTTTCGCCTTGATGACGTGTTTATGAAACGTATTGCGAATAAGGGTACTGAACATGTCAGTAGCCTTATTCGCAATGTTATCTGCTTTCTCAATATCTGTTTTTGATTACCGGCAACGACCTCGCATTCGTCTCGTTCGTTATAACGAGCGGCTCCGTTACCATTCTAGCGAGGCTTTTTTCTTGCTTGTGAAACTTCGTGTTGTAAGAATTCAATTACTTAGCGGAACTGAGAGACATTGTCTAGCGTTACATAGATGGAAAGGGTGGCGGGAGCAAGCAGCATGTTCATCAGTATGATAATTAATCCAATGGATAACACAGTTTACAAGTTCTGCGAACATATATGTAAAGGAAAGAAAAGAAATCTGTTGAACGGTTATACAATGAATATTGCACTAAACCGGGTATACAGCATTAAAGAAAAGCACGGAAGACACAAGAGATCGACCCGAAGTCGATATCTCAAAGTGTAAGTCTATCAAAGTAGGTTACAAATGCTTTTTGGAAAGTTGATGTCTCTGTTAGTGGAACTACGTTTGCTGGTAATTAATTCCATTCGTTCCTTGACAATAAACGCATGAAATATTTTTTTCGGACAAATATGAGTCTTTGTTTGTTAGTCGGGTCAATGCACTTGAGTTTGTATTTTTAAACTTAGGCACATGCTGCATCTCGAATAAGCGGGAACAAAATTCTACTTTTCTGCGTACTGTTTCCAGTATTGAGGGGGAAAGAAAGAAAGAAAGAAAGAAAGAAAGAAAGAAAGAAAGAAAGAAAGAAAGAAAGAAAGAAAGAAAGAAAGAAAGAAAGAAAGAAAGAAAGAAAGAAAGAAAGAAAGAAAGAAAGAAAGAAAGAAAGAAAGAAAGAAAGAAAGAAAGAAAATAGGATGTAGGTGTTGCAAAGTATTGCAAAAGTCTTCAATATGGACATCCCACAGAAGTGGCAGCGGAGCGGTCATGGCGGCATTAGAATATTTGCCTCTCGTACTTGGTTTGTCTGTCTTCTTCTCCAGGCAGATGGTATATAGATCACACTCCTCGATGTGAGAAGCGCGATGTTCGGGCGTTAGCCATATCTGACACTAGGCACGAAAAAATTTGTACTTGCATAACGTGGTGACTACACCACACAGAGTCAAAAGTCGTGGGTGACCGAGTACTAGTAATGCAAGAGTTCGCGTGTGAGGCGCAAAAGGAAAGCTCGAATTCGTGAACTCAAGCCAGATCAGTTGACAGAGCTGTGGAACGAGGGCGAATGCAAACCTAGAGACGCCCGTGTCAACAGTGTCAAAAAAAAGAACACATTCTTTTATTGCACCAGCAGAACACAGATTTCATTCTTTTTTTTTTTTTTTTTTTTGCTGCAAATCGAAGAAATAATGTGAAGAACTGTGTTGAAGAGCCTTAGAAAACATAGTGCCGTGCGTACTGTAGCTTGCGATATCAGACACACAAAAAAAGACAGGAAAAAAATTAGGCAGGTCCCACACCTTGTGGGAATCGGTTTCATGCGAAGCAGTCAGCGAGTAGTTCTATGCTGCATTTTTCCAAAGTGCATGTTTGGGCTAGTTGGTAATCCATTGGTGCATTGATGCATTGATGCATTGGTGCATTTTTTGGCTTTGAGCCAAGCGTTACGAGGTGAATCGACGTGTTTTTGTAATTTTAGTAGCTTTGTGCGCATCATGGGCTTACCAGGCACGTCGACAACACTGGCGTTTGAAGAGTAACTTATGGTCTGACGTAACGTCAGCACTCACGTGAGCACATGTATACGTCAGTATTATCAAAACGAAGTGAACTTTATGGTGCAATCATGTGAATATCATACCTAACTTTCGTTAATGTATTCCTCCGGGGTCGACCAATGCTTCAATATAGCTTGCTGAATCATAGGAATACAAAGGCAATGTTTGTTAGACTGCTATAAAAGCGGGGCCAACATTGGAACCACCGACGTTAATCTGATATGACGCCTGTATCGTGGGAGTACATCTGTAGTGTTTATTGCTTTCTTGTAAAATTAGATAGCCAGCACCACAAACACAATTGACGTCGCACCGACATTACACCTGCATAGGCTGTTTTTCCAAACCAGTTTATAGACATGGCGTAGGACGCAGAGTGCTTGGGTTCAATTCCTGCTGGGATCCTAATTTTGATTCTTTCCGTTCGTCGGGTCAACGCTGCCGATGTCGGTTTTTCTTAACGCTCTCGCATTTAAATTACCGATGTCAGTTCTCGCCGTTCCTCGGTAGATATAAACTGTCAATCACCTGTGGCGCATGCCCGTACACCGCGGCCCATGGTAAACGGGTATGTGCCACACGTGTCTGGAGGAAGCGGTTCGACGATGTACGCGACAGGATTTTCATGTTAGTCATGTCATGACCAGACAGTCATATTCGTCAAACCATCTTGCCCTCCCATGCAAATTTTGGCCTGCACCAAGCTAAGGAGGCGATCACGAGAGCACCCAGACGTAGACGGCTAGATGTATCGATACGTAGATAGAAACGCTCAAAGTGCCTGGGCTTCGCTGAGATATGCTTCGCGTTTAAAAATTTTTGCTCGTCACTTTTGCGGTGAGAAGGGGATCGTTACCCATGAGTGATAAATCAGAGTGGGTGATCTGCGTTGTAGAGAGGAAGCCGAGATGCGGGTGTCAGGTAACAGTCATAATAGGAAAACAAAGGGTTCCTCCATTATTACGAAATCGTGAGCCGACATGATGTTTCCTCAAGCTCGGCTAATGCTGCTCGCACCCATCAGTCTAAAGAAGGCTTAGTTATCTTTAATTGTCTGTATTGTAAGCGAAGATCCCTAGTCTAACTAAATATGCGAGTTTCCAAATCTTGCCCGGCGTATTTATAATCGCCATCTCGCAAAAAAAAAGCACCCCTGTTAAACTATGGGCGCTTAGCAAAAATAAAAACTTCCGCGAAGAAATCATTTAATCCAATCTTCCCATTATTAGCTTATTTATTACGCAGCGAGTCGCTCCGTCATTCAGACCAGGCTCGTGCCGGCTGAAAAAAAAAAGTATGCGACATAATGAGATACAGAGACGTGTAAACTCGGCCATCGCAAACGCAGAATGAGGCTGAGTGAATAACGAAGCATTGCATTTTTTTAAGTCTAAGAAGAAACACCGCTTGCTCATCTTTTAGTGGTCGCGACATTAAACGGGAGTGCCAAATGAATGCAGTGATTTCGTCTCAGCATTGGGCTTAATTATAAGGACCTTTGCTGTTCTTTGTCCCTCGCGCGTCTCTGTTACTGCGTCTTACGTGTTCTATACTGGTTTTACAAACAATACACCTCCCGCCCCTTGTACAGTTTTCCGTACCAGTTAGTTGTTTGAGTCACTTGCGTTCGGCACACTGCTAATCTTAGTAAGAATGGATGCTGCAGAGATTCGCTTTTTGCAACAATGCTTTAAAGTGATGTCATGAATGTTTAAATAAGTACTGTAGTTTACCAACCACCTTATCCTTAAAACAAACAAAGAGAAACAAGAAGAAGCGTGGTTTTAGTTTGCAATAAAGTCTAATAAACAACAAACGTTTGTATCAGCGAAAAAGAGACCAGAAAGAAAACGAAAGGCAGATTAATAAGAACAGAAAATTTGCCTTGCTACCCTACACTGGCGAAAAGTGGAGATCAGTTATAAACAGCATTAAATGATAATTTATCTATCACACCAATTCAGGTTATAGCCGTTGCGCAGGTCTGTAGTCTTCAAAGACTGTAACGGTGCCTCCGTGGCCATTAACTGCAATGACTTAGGAAATTGTTTGCTTTGATATCCCAGAGTAAGGCTGTTTTATGTGATAGCATTATAAGATCCACGCAGAATCTCCTCTGGTTGATGTCTAAGTCATGCGGCGTACACGTCTGCTACTAATCACGTGTTATGCGCTCTTTCTTCCCTATGACGTCCCCTATCACGCGTGTGTATTTCCTGCGCTTGCACCACCTTGCGGTCTTCATTGTAACGTTGTTGATGGGCGGCAATTACATGGCGTCTTTCGTCGTCTTTCTAGGATTTGTCAGCGTCTCCGACCGCCCAACGGAAGGCGGGCCCCGCTACTAGCAAAAGGCGTGTTTGACATAAAATTTTCGCAAAATCGTAATTTTCCCGAGGAGTACATCCAGGTCGGCTTTACGTTCTGTCCTGATGACAAGGGTTTCGTTCCAGCATCACGAAACTTTTCAACAATGCCTTCATAGAAAGTAGTCTTTTACATTTATTTTGTTTCGGCGGTGCAGCGCTTTTCATAGCTACGCAGGTCAACAGTATATCGACATGGCCTGCGCATGGCAGCAACAATCAGGGCAGATGGTAGGGCTAACAGGGAATACATAACAACCACCCATACGGGTTAAAGTTCGAAAATGATTGCCCCACAGCAACACTGTGGGGGAAATCATTGCTGACACTTGCCAGATTTGCGCCCCCAGGCGTTCATGCACACCGTACACAACCGGGCGCCGGGTGATGGGATGCCTTGCCCTCATTTTTTCTATTTCGGTGGGTGTCTGGCGGCAGGGTTCGGACCATCGACCTCCCGTAGCCGAGGTGGACGCCCTATGCACTTTGCCATGGCTATGGTACGATAAACTCATTGGCATGGTTCAGATATGTTCACCTACTGTAAGCCTGCGTGTTCAGCGCAGAGCGCAGCGCACGTAACAGAGGGACGGACGGAGACGCAGGTTTTTCGTTGTATCGACGTAGAAATGCTTAGGCGCAAAAAAATCATTATAGGATCTGAAGTCTGCAAACCACGCAGTGGGTTATGAAGGACGCCACAACAGAGGGGATGCGGAATAATTTTGGCTACATCGGGTTCTTAAAGGGGCCCTGCAGCACTTTTGCAACTAATCATCGAATGGTTTCATTAAAGGAGTTTATTAGCTCACGAATCTACTGCCGCAAAAAGTTTTACAATACATCAAGTACGAGGGAAGTTGCAGGGGTTTGTCGCACGCTTTAAGCGCGTTCTCTCTCCTTTCGTACCAGCGAGCGCGCTGAAAGCTACGTAGGGGGATGAGTGATGAAAAGGGGGTAAGGAGCTGCGTCCGTTCGTCAGCGCGCGTCATGACCTCGAGCATTTTCTTTTTTTCTTCGCACGCGCTGCTTATTGCGAGCGAGCGCGAGTCCGCATCCCGCGGCGGCCGCGGTAACTATCCAGCTCACGATGCTCAAATCAGCCAATGACTGTGGATTCATGGCGCGGTCATTTGGGTTTATGGCATTTGTCGAGAGAAGAGGGAGCGATTTATAGCTGACTTTGAGAATTATTTTTAAATTCCAGGCCGCGTGCTGCGCTACAATGTTTGGCTCACATGTTCTGAGGAGCCTCGACTACCGATCGGCAGCGTTTTCCGACCATGCTGAAAAAGTGTTGCAGGGCCCCTTGAAGGCTCGTTCACACCTGCGACTAACACTGGTCGCGCGACGAAGTGAGCCGCAAAGCCGCTTTGGCCGCATGACGACTGCCTTGGCTCAGTCGCTCGCTGCTCGATTTTTCAGTCGCACGACGGCAGTCGCAAACCTCTGAACCAGTCAGATGCGCAGGAACAATGTGTCAGCTTATTTTGCGGGGCAATAGCAATGCGAGCAGACGTGAATTCTGCTTGTCCACGGGTATAAGTTGCACGCAGGTGTGAACGTCGGTCGCGTCGAGTCGCTTTTCGGTCGCCGGTCGCAAATGGTCGCGCGACCAGTGCTAGTCGCAGGTGTGCATGAGCTTTAAAAAAAAAAAAAGCAGTGCAACACTCTTTGAAAAAAAACGAGGTTATGGTGTCCTTTTATAGTTTTCCCTGCGGCAAGTTCAAAAAGCCCGTTCAAAATTGGCATAAACTACAGCGAATGAATATATATCGGGCTAGAGTGCGCAGCATATGCCTCGGGTAATATCGCGAACCCTGTTGCCGCCCATAATTGATGAAAACTTCGTGACGTCATCGTGAGGGCCCTCAAAGCAGCTGACTGCGCTTCATAAAATGTGGTATACCGCGGCTGCGCATGTTGTCAGTGTGTTTTCAGATATAAGCATATAGCTATTATTATTGCCAAACCTGGCTATCGCAATTTACATACAACCATACATTTTTGAGCTAGTCAGCCGTGTACGAGAAGGTCGGTTTCATTCAGACGGTGCCTAGGATTGCGACCGACTAGCAAGATTCCGATGCCCGGAACGCGCCCGACTACATCCCAAACTGATTCGATGTGCAGCACCAAATATTCTGGCATGCTACAAGTGACGATATCAGCACACATGCAATGGGGCTCTCGAACTCGTGAGTATTGCGTGAGCTTCGCCCAGATCCAGCAGCCAGCCCGCGCTCCCGGACGACTTCGCATTCTCGTCAACAGATATAACAGTAAGAACTTTGTACTTAAGAAGCGACAAGGAGGCATATAGCTACAGGCGGACGCCGCGGCCAACGCTGTGTACCATCCAGCGGGAACTTGGCTTAGAGCGCCCATATTTGCTAACTGGGTTAACACTGGCACTTTTATGTTTCGCCTTATCTCATACACACTTAGTTCTCTCGGCGTCCTTGATGTGACGAGCATACGTACAGTACTCACGGATTGAAATGCGACAGTGGGAGCGCGTGGCTGCTGGCAAAAGGAGTGCCGCCCGTGGGCGCCGATGGAAGCAAGCTGTTACATTGTGCTACAGCGCGAGTTTTCTTGGCGCATGGTGACTGCTTCTGGTCGCGGATGAGATGTTCTGTGCTTCACCATAGCGTCAGCGGTGCGCTGCAATCTTGGCACGCGTTCATATTCTGACGGAAGTGACTCGGCCATGCGCATCGTCATCTGCAGCACCCCAGGTTTGCAGCGCACCGCTGGACCTATGATGAACCACAGAATAGCTCACTGGCGACCGGACGCAATCAACATGCGCTACGAACACTCCCGCCGCCGGCGCCCACGGGCAGCGCTCCTTGTACCAGCGGCCACGCGCTCCCACTGTCGCATTTCAATCTGCGAGTCCTGTACATGAATAAACCACAGAAAAATCTAGGAGGGAACGTCACGGGATAATCAATTAGTCCAGTCACAGAAGATATGGATAGAACGTGATAGGCAAGCAGCAGCTTATATAGTCGTCTCGAATTGGTTGTGGCGACATCGGTCTCATGCAAATGATCAATGTACGATTTCTGCGCTCTAACAGTGCCACGTACGCCGTAAGATAACCAGCCAATAAAGCCGGTCTTGTAAAGCCACGAAACAGAGAACATATACCTTAGAAACGCCGCCCAGTTGTCGCTAATATTTCGCCCTCGGAGCATCATCACTCGAATATCAATAGAATAACAGCAGCTGTCGCGAGATAAGAGACAACAGCGCAGAACGAGGCTTAATTGATAGACCCTTTGATGCCGCCGTTCGACGGGCGCCGCTGAAGCTTTCCGTGAACCAAACAATCTTGTAAATAGTCCTTGTGGCCTGAAATGTACCTGTGGGACTGCCCGCATACAGACTGCGGGCTGCGTAAGACGCGGTTGCTTGCCAAGGCTGGCCGCGCGACGTCATGCTCCCGCTTTTTTTTCTTCCTCCAGGCAAAACGTAGAAGCTAAGCGAGGCGCTTCGTTGAGGCTGCCGGTGTCGTTTTTTGTGCCCGCATATTGAGGCGCTCAGTCTCGCGAGTGTTTTGGTGCTGGACGTTACTTTGCAAAATTGACGCACTTTAGACTTGATATTATTCATTTAGTAACTCTTCCGATCACGTAAGACATTTTTAACGCAGCCGTTCGCGGGGATACCAGCGATTACATCGGCCCAGGGCAGGGCGAGGGGATCGGAGCCTCAAAGACTGGCCGGCCGGCGCGCCTCCTGTGGTGGGCAACGTCTGACGTCTGCCGCTTTGTCTTAGCGGCGGCAAGATCAGCCTGTTGCACGTGCAAGCGGCGCGGCGATCGAGCGGCACCGAGACGCGCGGACGCGACTTCATTTCACGTGCGCTGCTTTCGCGCAACGCGCGCCACTGCGATGCGCAGTGCTGCTTGCCGCAAGCACCCTTTTCACCCGCTCCTCCGGACACGTGCCACGGCCCTGAGACGTGCTCATCGCCTCGCTCACCGCGGAGGCTTCCCGCTCTTGCGACGGGCTTCGCAACGTATTAGTCGCTGTCTCTTAAATGCTTCAAGTACAGCACGCTTGCTTTTGTGGGCCGGAAGTTTTAACAGTGGAGCTGTTTAAGCTCGGAGAAGCCCCGTTAGTCGCGAAAAGAAATTATCATCGTCATGAAACGGCACGCGCTATGTTCGTGTTCTTCCTCCTCCTCTTTATCTTCTGCTTCGCTCCCAGAACACGTGCGCCGATTTGTCCGGCGTGGGATGGAATAACTCTGATGACAACGAGTACCGAGAGAGAAAGAGAGAGAGAAGGAAGATGTAGAAAGAAAGAGGAAGAGAGAAATTTTTGCAGAAAAGAATTCCTTGACGAGGTAGTATGCGAACCCGCGTACCCAGGATCCCAAGGCGAGCATCGTAACCACTCTGCTACACAGGCACACTAGCAGAGTAAAACATAGCCTTTTATAGTATAGTATATCGAGGGGGTGGGAAAGGGAAGTGAGGGTGACGAGGATGTGAGAGAGTAAAGCAGAGCATAGCCATGTATACATAGCAAGGAATGAGAAAAGGAAGGGAGGGGGGGGGGGTAACGCCACGAGCTTTGCTGTTTCCTCAGTCTTCGCACCACTAGTGCGTAGCTGCCCCAATTTTTTTTGTTTTCTTAACTGACCCATTCAGCAGACATCTGCTGATCTGCAGGGAACTTATAAGATGAGACTTCATCGCAACCGTAAGCTCTATTGCAGCCGAATGCCACACAAAGCCTCGGCGTGGGGAGTCCTCTTCAACTCGGCACGCATGCCGTAGCAAGGACCGTACAATCACAACCGGCGAAACTGGTGTCGCAAGAATCCCCAAATGAGAGAACAGAACGGTGCGGCGGCAAGAGCTCACTGCGAGCACCACTACAGACGATTCGCCAGGTAGCCGGGAAAGGCGCTTACCGATGCAGCGAACTTGCTCGCTCCTCACGATGACGTAACTCCTCTACGTTTTCCTAGCTCTCCGCTGTTTTGCGGCCCTCCGCGCGTAGCGGTAGCGTTCCGCAGCTTAAGTTTGCCAGCTCACAGCGCCGTTGTTTCATTAAATATTGGGAAGAAACCTCGCAAGCCTGCTGTAACAGGTCACCGATTCCGAATACTTTTTAATTTCGGAGAATGAAAGCAGCTTCAGTGTCCCTCTAACTCCAACGTAGCCTGGAATCGAACATGCGACCTCGTGCTCGGTGTTACAATTCCAAAGCAACTGGGCCACCCCGAGGGTTCTTAACCGGAATCAAGTTTTACGCATGCAGCGCGAAAGGTTGAAACCGCGAGCGCCGGGGGAAGTGGGAGCGTGCTTCAGTGCACGCTATTACGCGGTCGGGAAACGTATAGGACAAACGCGAAGGAGTGGGGCTCGTTGGACTTTCGCCGGCGTTGGTTCCGCCATCTCGCATAATAGCCCCGTGCAATGCGCGCGCTTTCTCCGCATTCTTGGGAAGCGCCGGGCGCGTACGCTCCACTGGGGAAAATCTGGGAAAGGCGTTACGGGAAACGGTTTGTCCAGAGAATCTTGAGAATGCGCAATCGCTCTCAAAACTATTCACTCGCCAGCGACGCCACAGACAACTCGGCACGATGAGGAGGCACGCAAAGAGCGTCGCGTATCGGAACGCCATGCGAGAAGCGCTGGAAAGTGGGTCCTGGAAAAATGTCTGCTCCTATGTGCACGCAACCCTCAACATCGGGCGTATGCGGATGGAGTTCGGGTTCCGACGCGAAGTTATGGCGCGCAAACATCTTGCGCGCTTACTTTTTGCTAATTAACGCTGCAATCGAAGATGACTCGCTGGTCAAACTGTGCTAAGCGCTAGGCGTCAGGCTCACCGCACCACTGCCCAAAGAAAGTTCGGTTTCCACAGTCGCGCGCCGGTCAAGGCTCACTGTCACGACCAGAAGAGTCGTCGCCACATACTATACATATGTTGACATATGCCCTGGCTGTGACTTGCCGGAATGCCGCCGCAGAGCTTTCTCAGCAGCCAGAGTGTCACAGTGAGACGGTGCGTAACAGTGCCGCGACTTGAGCCTCTCATTACGGAAGCAGGTTGGAAAGATTCCGCAGTCACCTCAAGCAAAGACGCAAAGCCACGCTGGCGCCTCTAATGGAGGCGTCTTGAAATACGAATCGACCATAATTTTGTAGATCATTTCAAGAAAGAAGTCATAAGGAAAAGGCAGGGAGCCAGGCTGGCCCTGTTTGCTACCCTACACTGGGACGGAGACAAAATATTAGGAGGAAGTTCACATTTTGCACAGACACACGCACACAAAGAAGCTTCGGCTGTCAAGTTATCCCAAGCGGTCATACGTTTATGCCTCTCAAGTAGCAGAACTCTTTTGTAGAATGGCGGACGCTTCTAAGATTTCCACTTCTGGAAGCACCCTCAAACCTTTAGCATTCGCATGTTAGGTTGTCACACAAGAGCCGTTTTATGCTTTCTTTTACACCGCACGTGCTGCAATTGGCGCTGTCTGCTATTCTATTAGGACCTGAGTATACGATCGTATCGGAAGCACCCTATAGTCGGAGGGACATGCTAACGTCTCTTTAAGTCAGGTACAACAAAGCAATAGTTGTAACTTCATGGCGAAAGGCTGTCGCTACAAATTCTGGCAGGGCGCCGGAACGCATGTCCCCTAAATGAAGAAAATGCAGAAAAAAAAATTAAGACGGCTTTGAACTAGTGGTGCCAAGCCTGAAGGAACAGCGGAACTGGGCGGCCTTCCTTGCTTCTGTTTGTTTTTCTCTTTCTTTCTTCCTATCTCGCTTTCTCTACGGTTTTTTTTCTCTCTTTTTGTCACTTTTTCTTGCTATTTCTTTCTTTCTCTATTTCTTTCTCCATCCTTCTCGCTCTTTATAGATTTTTTTGTCTTCTCTCTGTCTCTCTCGATTTCTCTCTTCCTCTTTCCCTCTTTCTCTGTATTTCTTTCTGTCTCTTTCATCCCTCTCTTCTCTCTTTTCTCTTTCTTTCTATGATATGCCTTACTCTCTCCACTCCTTCCTTCCCTCCTCCTCCTCACCTTCACTTCCCTTTCCAACCCGCTTGCTATAATATAGTATACAACGCTATGTTATGCTATGCTAGTGTGCCTGGATAGCCGAATGGTAACGGTGCTTTCCTGCGGATCCTGGGTACGCGGGTTCGAATACCGCCTTGTCAATAATTTCTTTCGCCAAGACGTTCTCACTTTTTCTTTCTATTTCTTTCTTTCTGTCTATTTCTGTTTCTCTCTTTTTCTCTTTTTTTCTCTCTCTCTACTCGTGATGATAATTTTCTGGGGGACGGATTACAACCAACGGCTGGCATAGAGCGCTCCGCTGATAAAACTTCAAGTTTGGTTTGATAGGCTACATGCCTGCCAAAAATCGGGCTAAACGCGTTTACAGTAGTTTTATATGGTTTGGTATAATGGCTAGTGGCAACTAGTCGTCCGACTAACATGAAATATAACTTTAGATTAAGGAATCTGATTATTTGAGAAAGAATTATATTAATGCGGTCGATAACACACACGTATGTGCGCGCTCGGCAATGTATGTAGCCTGATGTCGTCGTGTGTTACAGGGCAGAACAAAAACACGCACCGTTCGTTTTCGCGTCGCGACCCGCCGGGCTGGCCAAATAGTTATATGACGTTATGCTGCCAAGTATGACGCCACGTGTTCGATTCCTGCTCGCAGTTAAGGCATGTCGATGGAGACTAGATCCATACAAAAGCGCGTGCGCTTAAGTGTAGGTCAGGGGCGTAGCCAGAAATTTTTTTCGGGGGGGGGGGGGTTCAGCCATACTTTATGTATGTTCGTGCGTGCGTTTGTATGTGTGCGTGTATATATACGCAAGCAAAATTGAAAAATTTCGGGGGGGGGTTTGAACCCCCCCAACCCCCCCCCCCCCCCCTTGGCTACGCCCTTGGTGTAGGTACCTGTTAAAGAAGGCCAGATGGTTTCTTCAACGAAGGCCCACTTAGCTTCAGTGTGCTTTAGGATCTAATGTCTCACGAATTTATCGATACTTCTTCTCTGGACTGTGTCCTTGCTTGATGATAATGCAGGCTATGGTCAGCGCCCCCACAGTACGCATCGATTGCCCAAGCGAATGAACGCGCTTAAGGCAACTTAGGTTCCAGCCTATCGCCTCGCACTGTCAAACTAACAAATCATGCTGCTGTCAGTTTTGTCGTTCGGTGTTCACCTATTTACGCTGCCTTTGCATAAGCCTAGGCAAAAGCGTCACGCGTCACTAGGGATTGTACGGACGCTTTCGGGCAAACTATAGGCACATTTTGCGTTCCCCGCGTGTCGAGCACTGCTTCGATGACTGCACCGCGCGCGTAATTCCATTGCTAATGGACTTCCGGAAACGTGCCGAACAGCTCAGTTTTCTGTACGGTTGCTTGCGAGCTCCGGCGACGTCGGTGCAACCGAAGTCTCTCCAGACGACGGCGCTTGCACTGTTTACTCACGCTTCTGTGCTCCGAGCAATGAAGGGTGTGTTTATCATGTATGCAAATGAGGAAGTGAGACGCATGCAGCGAATATTTGGGAGAAAAAAACAAGCAATATGCATGCGACTGGTCTGCGGAGTATGGCGGTAGAGGGGGCATAAATGCCCTCTCAGAGAACGGAACACTGACGCCGTTTCCCTTTGGCGATCTTCAAGCGCGAGAGCTTCGACACTTGTGTCGCAACCAGGGAATGGCACATCTGCGTCCTGTCCACTAATAATTCAGGTCAGCGGAGTAACTAACGCGCCGTGAAAAGCGCTCTGTGTAGTGAACGCCTGATTTGCTATAACCCCGAACCAGGCTGTTTAAATATGTAAGTGCATGGCGCAGCTTTTTGTTTTTGTTACGCTGGACTTCAGCGGGGATTAAGATGCCTTATTCGGCCGGGTTAAGCACATTTGGCCGCGTACGCGAAATTTATTTAAATGCATTTATGCGAAGTACCCTAGTGTATAACGCGGCTTGCTCCATTTCGACTAGTAACGCATTGTTATGAAGCTTAAGGGCGGAGGGTGGCAGATTGAAGCATGTCTACGGTGCTATTGTCGAACGGCCGCTATAGCCCTCATGACTGCACACATGAATAGACCCACATGTTATCACACTTCCGTATTTAGTTTTTGTTACTTGACGCTAATTTTTCGCGAAATACTGTATTTTTTATATGCACATTGCGCGCCACTTTTCTAAATGTCGTACCACGCTTCGCTCTAGAAGAGTGCTGTCAGGGGGCACCGCCTACGTTACTTTATTGATAAGTATAGCTTGTAGTTACATATAACCGAAAATTGTCACAGCAGTATAAATAAACTGGTGATAAAGAAATAATGAGTCTTTTTTAAGCCTTGTAGCTTACACCATGCACATGTGTAGCCACATTCTCGAGACATGTTACTCTGTGAAGGACTGCCGAATAGATGAGCCGTAGGAATATAAAATAGTTTCCCGTAGTTTAGTCATTCTAGTCTCGCCGTTGCTTATACCGCAACGCCACGATGTTGAACAGCGCGGTCGGCCAACCGCATGTTCACTGGCTATGAATAATTATTTTAGCGCATGAATTCCTAAAAGGCTCGTTAGGACGAAGATAGCTTGAGGTAAATAATGCAAAGTCTTTAGCATACCTGACAAAACAAAAAAATAGGCACAAGTGAATGTTAACGATTTTCTTTACAATTAGGTCTGCGTTCGTAAGCTTGATGTTCTTTCCGGTGAAGAAGCTTCTACAGATAGCTTGATCTGCAGTGAACTGTCATTTGGCAATGAATCTTACAAGAACTATCGTCAACCAGTGTGGAGTGGCCTAAAGATAAATTCCACTCCGGTTGCTGCGCAGGAAAATGTTTAGCATGCTTTTGGAAGCGGTTATTTGTGGCACTATGGTGCGCTGTGTTTGATGGGTTGTACATCCCGTGCCGCCGTGCCGCCTTAGCCATACACGGGAGCCATTGATGCTTCGAACGGCACTTCCCGAAGAACCAGTCTGGAAACCCTTACATAATATGCGACCGCCTCTTGTGGCCGCAGTACTTGAATAGCGGCAGCGCCTCCAAACGCTCGCTGTGACATGAAGGCGAGAACGCTCCCCTTGCCACTGCGCGGTATACCAACGATGCCACCACATGACGGTTATTACTGTTGTTTTAGATGACACGATCTCAGGGATCGGTGGCCCATGGAAACTGTTAGGTACGGAGAAATCACCCCCATAACCTTACCCCTTAAATAAATGGCCAAGTACCAAGATAAAATACCTGGTTATGTGTGAAAAATTTGAAGGCCGAGATTTTCTGTAAAAGGGCCAGAAAATTCGTCAGCTCAACTACATATGGTTCTGTTTGCGAAAAACCTCCAAGGAAAACAGGGAATATATCACTAAGAGCCAGGCCTAAGGGTATTTCGCCTACAGCAAGAAGCGTTGGGAAAGAATCATGTGACACTAAAGAGAGTCGGCAGTTTTAGTACGATGCCCGTGACCCCGAACACATACTTATGCTCGGTTACATATGACTTCAGCCGTATCGGCAGACAATACAGGTACACGCGGTGTAACGTGAGCCTACGGAACTGTAGGCGACCAGGAGGAATCCCACGAAGGAAGCGTATTGTTTCACATTTGGTTCAGTTATTGCTATATAAAAAAGGACTTGTTATGTAGAATTCTCTAGAGAATTTTAACAACAGGGAAAAAGTTATGCAGTAGTACATTTATATAAGGGCTATTTCTTTCCACGGAGCATTTATAAACACTGCTGGGTGGAACACAGTGCTGCCGTGTCGCAAATTCAAACATAGGCTGAGTCTCAAAAGAAAAAAAAAGAACTGCGCCAAAGAGTGCTTTTTGAAGATAAGGATTTGTAAGCAAGAACTAATGCAATATCTACTTCGTATTCAAAATATTCCGCATTCGGTGAGAAAGGTTCCCCGTGAAGGCACCGTTTATCCGAGCGGCCATCATCGATCTGAAAAGAGTTTGTCAGACTCCAGCTGAATGAAAACGAAACAAAAGTTTCGATTCTCTAGAAGAAAAAAAAAAAAAGCTGCAAAATTTTTTTAGGACTCGTCGTTCGGGAAACTCGGCCACATGCAAATAAGGACGCGCCAACTAGTGGAAGCAAATGTTTCTCTTTTATGGGATCGATACAGCGCGCGTCCGATCACGCTCTCTCGCGACGCCTCGTGGGCCGATAAGAGTTTGGCGAAGAAGAGGCGGAGAGGGCTTGTACGGTTCGCAGGGAGGGCTGGCGCTAAGTGGCAGTTCGGAAATCGAGGGCCGCGGCACGAATGGACACACCGAGTGTCTCCCCCCTCGCCTCGAGGGACGGATTAGCGGAGGGCGCGCTTTGCCTTTCGAAAATAGGCTGTCTCGCATGCCTCAAGAGCGCGTGCTGCGCTATCCCGGAGAAATATCGACCCACATTTGGGCGCACACGGAAAGAGGGAGCGTTTTCCTAATCGGCGCTTCTTCTTATCACCCCGACGGCAGAAGAGACAACCCTCGCTCCTCCCCTCTCGAGTACCTTTCTCCCCTTCTCCGAAGAAGAATCTCGGGGGGCGCCTTCGATCGCCAGATGGTCGCGAAACGGCATCTTCAGGTTTCCTCGGCAGTGACGGAAAAGCTGGAGCGGGAGCCGCCTGTGCGCTTAGAAATCTTTCCAAACGAAAAACTTCCGAGCTTTTCAATCTTTTTTTGTAATACACTAACATTTTAAACTCCGACTTCCTATATATCGGGGTCTCGTGCGATCGAGATTTATCCTTTCGATGACTGGGAAGAGAGAACGCGGAAAGTATGAATAAAAAAAGTGCGCGCGCATTAAACTGAGAAAGTGCGCGATAATCTACAGGCTGAGCGCCTAAGTACGTGCCTGAATGCATGCAGTATATATGACTGCCGTGTTTATAGCTTATTTATGCCATCCGAAAGGCACTAGCGAATTCGAGGTGAGCACTGATCGAATACGCGAAGAGGTTCGTAAAAAGCGACATGTCTACTTCTCTCGCATCATACCGTTATGGAAGCGCAGCACATATGTTGCTATGACTTAAACGAATGACCTCGAAATTAGCACTGGAACCTCGTATACACGACGCCTCAAGAGACAGAGTTGGGAAAGATGTGTAGATATATGAAGGGACAGCAGTGTTGGGCAATGTTTTCCGTGCAGAGTGCACGTGCATCTGTGGAGTGTGCATCAGGCTATATGCGCCATTTGTTACGCGTAGTTGCGAGATCCTTGGTCCTTTCCGAAACATACCAGCAACATGCAACCGAACTGTAATGAAACAAGGGCTGATTGCGGAGTTTTCGTAATGTTGCCTTGGGAAGTGGGAGACACGAGGGAAAGAGCAGACAGCGGGGGTTAAAGATTAAAGCAAAGAAGGCTCCGTTTCAGCAACCTGACGCTTCCAACATCATTAGCAGACGCAGTGCTAATGGTCGCGCATTAGAAAACAACGCCCGTTGTGTGCTGCTATACCTGCCAGGTGTCAGCTCAGGCTATGTCGTCCCTAAATTGCTCGTTTCTCACAGCAACTGTATTAACCCCCCGTTTTCTGTCCTATTCGTTTGTTGTTGTTGTTGTTGTTGTTGTTGTTGTTTTCGCGTTTTGTTCGTAGTTTTAAACGAGAACATCGTAGCAAGCATCAGTCGAGCAGCTTCTTTGCACTGGAGCCACGGACACGGGATGTCCTGAAAGTACACGAGAACGAGCAGCGAGGGAAGGATAGAACCAGCTGAGCTGAGAACACATTCTAATTCTCAAGGAATGCTATACTGAAGAGGACGCGCTGGATGCGATACAATGAGTTTCTATGTGAGAACTACACGGGATATTGCGGCATATTGTGGCCCACGACTCTGCACATTATAGAGAAGGAAGACATTGAGGGAATTAAAAGTCGAGAAGGCAGCTGAGGAGAAGCTTGTCTTGATATTGCCGCTTCTCCTCTTCTCCTCACTCAGTGCGCCGCTGCAAGCACTCCATAGTGACACACGTAAAGAGCACTCTGGCGTGGAAATGTCGAATCCAACAACTGCAAGCGGCTCGCAGGCGTTCCGGGAGAGAAAACGCTTACTAAAGATCAAGGCGAAGCTGTCGCAGCGTCGTCTCACCGGAACTGAACGACCCAACTCTCGGTGGCATGAAGAAGCGCAAGCTGCAATTCGATGCCTCTTCATTTCATTGCCTTTTTGTGCTCTTGCTGAGGGACGGCCTGCGCGATTCCTTCAGAGACGCTGCTTCTACCGTTTGCCGAGGCGACTTCGAGATTGTCCCCATTGCGCAGAACTGAGTCAGCATCGCCGTGGGCGGATTGGACTCCGTTGCCTCGGCAGCGCGCGGAGTCATTGAAAAGCGGTACGCGTTGACTAAGTGGTGGAAGTCTGGATGCCGCTCCCTATCTTAGGCGTTGGCGGCTTCCCGTTCGAGGAAATGCCGATCGGTTTGTAAATGTGTCTGCAGCAGCAGCAGCAGCTATGGACTCGCACTGTAGATCGAATAGGTCTTTTTTTTTTTCATTCGAACAAGCTACCTTATTTCCCTCGGCGCGTCTGTCTGCATTCCTTCTCTCTATTTCGTTCATGTTATTGCATTTCTTTTCCGCTGTGCCGAATAAACCAGTTGTGAACTACCCATCGGTCTAAACAATTTGTTATTTTGGAAACAAGAGAAGAAAGCAACAGCGTGTTGATGTCGGTTCTTGTTTTTCGATGGGACAACTTTTCGGAAAAGCTAACGACTCCTTATACCGAACGACGCATTCTCTGCTTCTCGCTGTTATCAAAACTCCGGCTGCCGCATCCAGAAACGAGGGTGCAAGGCGTAGCTGTCCTGTCGGAATCACTGCAGCCTGTTGAGCTTGTTTGCTTGGAACGCATTCGCTCGGTTGTTAGCGCCGATTATGACATCAAGTGGATTCTTGTGACGTAGAGTCTGAACGATTCGAAATGCCTTTATGATTACCCCTCGAATCCTTAGGCTTCCGCAAATCTTCCACCGTTATTAGAAGCTTTTGTTTTGTTGCATGTGTAATGTGCTGCAACACGACATACGTGTTCATATACAAAAAGCCATGGTTTTGGCCGGAAACATATACAGGGCGTTTCAAGAAGTGTGTCCGAAAATCCTCAAATAAGAAAAATGCGATATTTGCACGCTGCCTTCATAATGAATATTTCTGTAGTGGCAGATATCTTAATACGGCTAGAGACATCAAATACGGCAGTAATTAAGGAAATTAAATTAAACAGCTTCTTAATTAGAGGAGCCAGGCGGTCGGGTCAAATGGTAGAATCGGAGCCCTTCTGCGAGGAACTTATTGCCGCTTTGACATTTCGGAGTTAGCCCCGCCACGGTGGTCTAGTGGTTATGGCGCTCGACTGCTGACCCGAAGGTCGCGGGATCGAATCCCGGCCGCGGCGGCTGCATTTTCGATGGAGGCGAAAATGTTTGAGGCCTGTGTACTTAGATTTAGGTGCACGTTAAAGAACCCCAGGTGGTCGAAATTTCCGGAGCCCTCCACTACGGCGTCTCTCATAATCATATCGTGGTTTTGGGACGTTAAACCCCAGATATTATTATTATTATTGACATTTCGGAGTTAATGCAGAGTAATAAAATCTGACAAATTCCGTCGGCGAAACCGAAACGCTGAAGAGTTCAACTTTCATACTCCTCTGAAATGTCCAGAATAAGCGAGCGTCGTTGTATAAACCATCGATATCAACCAGTGTGCTTGTATCAACCATTAGGGGCTTTTAGCTTGTACGTATACTTCTTTACGTTACCGTATTACCGGATACCGGAAGGAATCTGCGCATGCGCGCGCCTTTACGGAACGTAGACTTTTACGGAACGCGAACTGCTCGCCGGATAGTCTTTACGTTTACGGCCCTATCTCGCAAATCCACCTTCGTTCGTGGCTACTGGCGATTTTGCGGATGCTCCAGCCGCCGTGTAAAAATAAGCCGGAAGTGCGAGCGCCAATTTCGATCACCTTGTTTCAGTCGGTTTACCGAATCTAGCGTGACCTAGACCATAGAGTTTCCTACAATACGTACTAGAGGAAACTCTGGTGCTAGTGTCTATGGGAGCTGCAACGCATGGCGCTTCAGCCAGCATGGAAATCATGGGTAGTATACAGATTTGTTTAAACTTCGTTCTTTCGGCTCCATTGGCTCCGTGTGGCGTGCAGCTGTTTTGTCGCAAGAAGTTCGGCAAACGTTCAGCATTTCCACTTCGCCACCTTAACCTTTTAGGCTCACCAATTCAAATCGACTCACGAAGTTCACAACGATCCATTTTTTTTATCCGAAACAAACGCCAAAACAACAATAAACAAAGCCACAAGTGCGTTCGAAGCCGTAAGCATGAAGATTAGGCAAATCCGTGTACTACCCATCATTCCCATGGTGGCTGAACGATCGCAGCGCCAGAGTTCTCTCTAGGTAATTGTAGGGAACTCTATGACTTAGACTACCGAAGCATAAACGCAAAAAACCTAAAGACCGACAGACTGGATAGGTGGCTCCATTTAGCGGGGTCAGGATGAACCAGACAAACACAAAATTGTTATTGCAAAAACATCGTGCTTTCTACTTCTGGTGTAAATGCCTTGCCGCGGCATGATTACGAATGAGTTACCTGTTTTAACTATTTGTTCCCTGAAAAACACTAGGCGAAAACAAACGTGTCCACGACTGTGGTTGCACGAAGCGTCACAAGATGTCGACACCATCGTCGGATAACCCGGTATTCCTACACCCCTTTGCGTATACTGAGATACTGTACACGCTAAAACCCTTTCTTGTGATTTTGCCACGGCGTTGATACAATCTTATCTAAATCAGATATAAGTTAAATGCAGTTATCATCACTATTTAATGGTTTACGCAAACGTAAAGGTATAATTCAACAGGACTTGTTGCTGAGCTAGTTGGTTGATTACTTGAGGAAAAAAGTCACAGTTTCACCGTAAGGGCGAAGCAATGAATGCGATAGCAACAAATTGTAGTGTTACACGAAGTGAGGCTGGCAGCTAACTGTTTTGTATCCGATCTCGCGTAACTACAAAACGCTGGTGTAAGAGAATACGGCCGCTCCAGGGAGCGATGCTCTCTGCATAGTCACTTCGCGTTGAGAGCGCAGCCCGTAGAAGGGTATACGAGCCGCCCGCTGTGATGGCTTTCGAGATAGCGCGCGCGCCAGCGATCGCGACCGCGCCCTTAGATTCAAAGTTCAAAGTTGCTCCTCGCGCGACGCGACACTCCTCCCCCCCCCCCCTTCGCTCGCGTCTTGTAAGGCTCGTTAAAGAAGGCCGGGCGTTTCCTGTCTGCTTCGACGGCAGGCCTCCCCCGAGCGGGGTGATGTTATCGCATGCACCCTCCGAGCGATGGGCCGCCTTGTTTGAACTCTGCTTCGGCCGCGTTCATCTCCCCCGCTCGAGCGCTTTTACCCGCGGTAGAACATACAATGCGCGGGGGGATCTTATCAATTTGTACTTCATACCGGAAGGACATGACGGCGACGGCAATGGCAAACCCGTCGAGACTGTCCATATAATTGCTATAGACTGTCCATATTATTATGTCCATATAATTGCTAATAAAACTTGTACGGCGCAACGAGAATGAGGACGAAGCGAAGACACGAATTGACAGACACGGGCGCCACTTCGTTTCGTCCTCTTTGCGGCATACCAGATTTTCCTCAAGTAAAGGTATACGTTTACGTACGTACAGCCGCCCAATTCTTTAACTGTCGTGCACGAGCGCCGACTTTTTTGTGCGTCAGCGCCGTACGACGGAGCCAAGTTGCAACAGGGCGAGAGTAAGCGCAAAAAAAAAGCATTTGCATCGCCAGATAACAAATGAACGATCCACATTTGTCAGCTTATCTCATGCGCGGGGGCGTGCGACGTATCTGCGGATTTCGTTTTCTCGGTTGCTTGCTGATCTTCGGAATATAAGATACGAGCAAGAAATGCTGCCTCTTCATCTGAAGTGAGTTAATGCAGGGTGACGTTCTCACGAAGGAACAGCCAAGCAGACGATGGGCCCAGCTGAGCGCGCTTCGTGGGCATGCGCTTACTCTCGCCCTGCTTGCAACTTGGCTCCGTCGTACGGCGCTGACGCACAAAAAAGTCGGCGCTCACGCACGATCATTAAAGATTTGGGCGGCTGTACTACATAAACCTTTACGTATATGGGTAGCTAAAACTTTTCTAAAACACGCGTTCCGGTAACGCGGTAAACACAATCCGGTATTCCGGTAACACGGTAACGTTAAAAAGCATATGTACAGGCTAGAAGTTCCAATTATAGCACGCGCGTGGCGCACGTACGTTAACGAATGCAGGGGCATTAACACCACTGCAATCGCTGTCATGAACAGTGGCCTCATTCTGGGCATCTCCTGGTGCGGTCATCCGCGCTTCAGTTTCCGTTTCGTTGGTAAACTTTGTCGAATTTCATTGCTCTGTATTAATTCTCAGAGGACGCTTTTTCTAAATCTCAAAGCGGCAATCGGCTCTTCGCTCGAAGGAGACCAATTCTCCAATTTGACCCCACCGCCTGTCTACCCGGATTATAAAGCTAATTAATTTATTCATTTTAATACTGCCATATTTGTTGTGTATAGTCATCTGACGATATCTACCGCCACAGAAAAAGTAATTCAGAAGGCTGCGAAAAAATACTCGATTTTCATTGCTTTTGAGGGTTTTCGGACACGTTTCTTGAAACACCTTGTATAGAGTTAGTAAAGTATTAGACAGCCACTCCAAAGAAAGCTCAATTTTATCGGCACTATTAGCACATTACTTCACTAAAAATTGGCAGTATCGGCACAGTAGCTCACTAAATGAGTTAACAAGCAGTGATATGCTCACACAGACAGCATGAGCACTCGCCCTATGACTGCAAACAATCGCTGTTACAAACACAACACCATTTGCTCCTGCCGCGGATTACATCCAGAATATAGGGCACGGGCGGCGAATCTGTTCGGCCACAGCGATGGTTGGACTTGAAAAGTGGAAGCTGACTTACACTTGCCTAAAGTTTGCTCATGCTTGCCAATAGAGACAGTGTTTCACGAACGCTTAGGTTATCTCCCACCGGCTATCGCATACAAAAGTAAAACTGTTCGCGTTATTTCTATAGGAGCATGCTCTTTGACGCTATTGACCGCTTCAAGAAAGAAAACGAGTATTCATACTTACAAAGGTGGGTGCAAAGGCACGCAAGATATAAGCTAAAATATGTTGCTTTTTCTTGCGATAGGAGTAACATGGGTACTAAAGACGAATTTTTTCTGTGGTGGTTACCTTCTCCGTTATGTTCCGAATAACGTCCAAGTGCGAAAAAGTAATATCACACCCCGCGCGCCGTAGGTTGTGAGTTCGGTCCAAAGCGCGTAAGGTTGAGCCGGGAAGAATGGTGGCTTGATGCGGACAGACTTCCCACCCACCCACGTTGTAGTGTCAAAATCAGAATCAGTTTATTCATGTTAATAAACTGTGATTCTTACAAGATATGTATATAACAGAAAGGGGTCCCGTAGTCAGAAGCTGAAACGGGACCACCTATGAGTGATGACAAGAATTATTATAACAAACAACAATGACAACATTTAAAAAATTCATAAACAGAAATTTAAAACATAAATAAACAGAAAAACAACAGTTAAATTTATTAAGCGCGAACAGGGCTGCAGTTTAATCATTAATGGTGAAAGCTGCAAAGGTACATTTTTCAAAAAGAAACAGATGTAGGAAACATACTGAAAGAAACAAGATTGATCACAAAAGAACAAATAAAAAAGACCAGATTCTACGATGATGAAGGCAGCTCGCAAATGGCAGGCTAACAAAAAAACTGGCGAACTTTGCCCCTGCAGTTGAGACTGAAGTTGCAACGTTGCAAGTTTCCATGATTCCATTAGCGATTGTTCTGGAGGCCATCACGAACAACCGCATGAGCTGTCCTTTTATTTTATTTTTTTTCCACGAAGCACAGTAGATGATAACAAATGCGCGTGGCTCTGGAGGGCTGTTGCATCCGTATCGCGTAACGCTTTACGCATGGAATATTCAAGAACATACGGGAGGCATGTTAACGCGCAAGGTTCCCGTTTTCGAGCTCATTTGTTGCTCATTCCCTTCTTTCCTCTCTCTCCCCTTTCCCATTCCACCAGCGTAGGGTAGCCAACCGAATATCCTTCTGGTTAACCTCCCTTCCTTTTCCCCTTTCTTTTATTCCTTGCTCCCTTCTTTCCAGCTCTATAGGTCTTTCTTTTTATTTATGCAGAATAAAAACATGTTTAGCGTCTCGTGTACATAAAAAATACCACAGAAAAGACAACAAGCTCCTTCGAGCATGCTCACTTTTCTTCCACAGAAGTAGTTTAAGACTATAATTTCCGGGCTTTTTTATTTTTCCCTTTCATTTTTGTCTGTTCTTAGGTGACACTCGCAATAAAACATCAGTTTTCTTGAACGCATCACCCGGAGTGCAACTCCACCTGCAAGAAAATTTCTGTGAGGCTCTCGATCTTATAATCTCGCTTTCCTTTAGTTATCACATGACTTCGCCTCACTTTCTACTAGATTTTTAGCTTTGCGTGCACAATTTTTTGTAGTCGAGGTGGGAATGCCCTATGCTTGTCAACCTCGCCTATAAGTTGCCAGTATTCTCCAGCTTCACGTTAAATATAGCCAAGCAATAGGCTCAGCTCGTACATGCGTTAACTTCACCCAAAATACATGGTACGTTCACCTAACGAAATTATGCTATAAAAGCTTCACTTCAGGCTGAAATATCGGAAGTTGCATAAATGCATCAACCGCAGGGGATTAAGAACATGTCTCGGCGCAGCCCTTCAATCTCCCCGACGTGTACGTGCCCGAATGCACGCTTTCTTCCTTCGATGGGTACACTACTATCATCATGGTCTTGCATGTTTTTGAAGCGTCCTTGTAGTGAGACTAGGCAGCACCACGGAGGAGGGAGCCCGTAAAGGAAGGGCCCGAGGCACTCGTTGTTTACCTCGTCTCTCGTCTCTGTGCTTTGTGATTCTCTTACTCAAGTAGGGACACACTTGAGGAGAGTTAAAAAAAATCGAGAAAAAAAAATAGTGGTTCTTCTGCCTCGTGTCTGGTCTCCCTTCTTTGCGGGACGCACTTTGCATTGCGCCTCCTTTGTTCCATCGTTTCCACGGCCAGCGGCGCTTTCACGCATTTTCATTTTTTTCTGTTTCGAAGAGACCCCGGAGCACGCGGGGGCGCTGCGACCACGGCGCAGTCCCGTTCCCTCGTCGACCCTACCGCTGGCTGTCTCCTATCGTGGCGGGCGCTCGGGCAGCTCGTGCGGCGGCACGGAGCGACGCTAATTCTATTTTATTGTGGCGCGAAGACCCCACCGGCAAAGCAGCAGGCAGAGGCCACTCCCGTCTGCCTGCTTCGGTGAGTGAGCTGCGGTGGCAAAGCCGAGAGAGGTGCTTTCCTGAAGCGACCACGGCGGAGCTCTGCGCGCGTCGGGAGAAGCGCCGCTGCCACGCCCGACGCACTTACCTTCTTCACTTCCTGTACCTCGCCTTTTGTGTACTGCTCGCTATCGCCAAGAACGCGTCGTTGTCAGCGCGGTATCACTCTGCCCGAACGGCACATCCTCCGTTCGTTGCATCTTCTCGGTTAGGTTGCTACGGCTGCTCCCTCTGCTCTAACCGTGGGTGTCTCCTCGATAAATAAATAAATAAATAAATAAATAAATAAATAAATAAATAAATAAATAAATAAATAAATAAATAAATAAATAAATAAATAAATAAAGTGGTTCTCGCGATTTCAAGCCAGTCTTGTGAAGTGATCTTAAACGAGTATGCACACATTCATTGTGAGTAAATCGTTCATTTACTTTAAACCTGCAACAAAACGTTTCGCTTTTTTTCTTTTTCTTGTAATGACACTCAACAGCTTCAGGCATTTCCATCGCCTTTGCCGAAAACAGCCCACCTTACATCTCCCCCCCCCCCTCACACATACGCGCGCACGCGTGCGCAAACACACGCACATGAAACGTCCGGAAACGTTTATGTATTAACTACGAGTATTAAGGTGTTTAACCGAGTTTATAAGGTATAGGATAAACTTATGCGGTGTCGAAGAATCTGAGCATAAAGACAAGGCACAAGAATCTGCGGCAAACGATGGCTTTTTCCTCTGTAGACTCGCGAGGCCATAATTTTTTCTTCGCGAAAGTACCTTCTGGAGGCCTGAAAGCGGGACAAAGGCTCACTGGACGTCTCATTCGCGGCGTGAAAAAGGCCACCAACCATAAAGTTCTTTTCACACTTCAGTAGATTTTAGTTGGAGAGCTGAAAAGCAGCACTTCGGCCTTAAATTCCATCTCCCAGGTATGTGACAGAATATCAAAGAACAATGTTTAAAAAAAAAAACATATGCATTGCCAGAGACGCGCCTCATTGGTTTAGTGAGGCGTGCCTTCTGAGTGAATACACTTGTATCTGTGGCGGCTGCATGCGCGCTTGCACGTAGAAATGTTTGAGGTCGGAGTCTGAACCTGTGCGTCTCCGACTCTGACAAGTGAAAAAACATAGAATCTACGATAAAATTCTCCGTGTGCCCTTATTTAAAAACCATAAGCGATACTCAGAATGGGAGAAGCCTTTCGAAGCACTCGCGTATTGAGCGAAATGAAAGCCAGCGAGCTGCGAGCGCGCGTTCGCAGACCAGCACGCTTCGTTTCATATGGAACCGGTCTGGATTTGCGCTCTCCGAAAAAAGAAAAGTACTTCACGGCAGAGTTGCGCATGCCGAGGAGACCGAGTAAAAGACAGGGACGCAAATGCGTGACCCGGGAAAGCGAGCAGGATTTTCTTTCTTACTTCTTCAC
Source organism: Rhipicephalus sanguineus (assembly GCF_013339695.2). Lineage (NCBI taxonomy): Eukaryota > Metazoa > Arthropoda > Arachnida > Ixodida > Ixodidae > Rhipicephalus > Rhipicephalus sanguineus. Next base: position 295,021,308 of record NC_051176.1, on the reverse strand, counting down.
TCCTTGCAAAATTCATAGGCACCTAATCGAGCGAAGCGATTCTCACACGTCGCGTGCCCTCCCCCACCTTTCCCTCCTCTCCTCGTCCAGGCGTGAAGGCGAGAAAAATGAAGGGTATACTGGCACCTTCGCAGCGCCGATCCCGGCTGGGGCGGGGAATGTTTTACTACGCCTCGACTCATTTGTTACTGCTTCCTTTTGTCTCGGCCCGATCGTCGTTGAGCACTTCTGAGGGCTGACTATTCCGCAATCTCGGCGCGAGCAGAGGGCCGTTCGGGGACACATTTTTCCCTCTTCGTGCAGCGGCGGTGGCGAAGGACGACTGCAGGGACCACTGACACGGAGCAAATGCTGAAATACGGCGCGCCTTTTCCACTGGCGGTTGTAGACAGTGGGAGAAGGCAAACGGAAAAGAAAAAAAAGAAAGAAAAGATACGGAAGCGGCAGCAACAGTAACAAGGCCGGACACCGAATCCCCGAGGGATCTGAGACGGAGCGCGAGATTTTTTTGGCCGCTCGTAAGCGCCTGCCTCGTCTGTATAGGCAGGTACTCTGCATTTCAGGCTGCGCTTTTAAACAAGAAGGAAATACCTCGAGTGTCGCGATAATATTTGGGTGTGCCGTTTCCTCCAAGTTAAAGGAAAAACTCCTGAGGGGTTTGAATAAGTGACTGCGCAATTCGACGTAAAGAAAAAAAAAGGTGTACCGAGCCGAGCCTTGAGGCAAATAAGGTGGGTGTGATGCTTTCAGGACCATGCAGGTTGCATCGGGAGGGGTTACGACGCAGAGCACCTCCGTGCCCATTAACGCGTTGCTCGAACGAATCATTGCTGAAGCGATGGAAAACTCGACGGCGTGACGAGAAGGCGTTTGACAGTATTATAAACATCCATTCTATAAGCTGTAGTCCGTCGTCTGTCCTTGAGCCAGGTGAGGGTTCGGTGCCGTGGAGGCTGCACTAGGTGGCTGTGCGCATAGTCGGTCCGCTGGCTCTATCTTGCAGGTGATGAGCGGTAGATGCAAAGCGCGGACGAGCGGAGATGCCCGGTGAGCTGTCTTTCGGCGCGCCTCGTGTTGGACTTCGCGTCATCACAACATTTCGGAGACGCGTTGAAGCGAGACGCAACGGAAAGCGTTTGTCACTTCTACCTGTGCTTCTAATCTCGCCAGCGTTATGACGGAGAGCGCTCGAGGTAATTGAATGATGTCTCCATCTTCTTGTTTTTAGTTAGCGAATTTTTACCCCAACGTACACGAGCAATAAAACTACAAGGTTTACATAATAAGTAACGGACCAATTGCATGTGGAAAAATGTATATAAAAACTTGGAGGGCGCTCGAGCTTCGCCTTCGAGCGTACACAAAGCGATAGCGTAATCGGTCTCTGTTCATATCGCCTTCTCAATCGCTACCCTGGCATCGCTTCTCGGTGGACACCTCAATCGTGGCGTGCCGCAAGGAAAGAAACGTCTGTTCTCGTAAAATCGGTCGTTTCAAATTATCTATATATAGAATGCCTACTGCAAGTACAGTTGCCAAGTGCCCACTGCGCCATAAATCTTCGTTTTGAGAACCCACTATGCGTCCACAAGGTAACACGCGCACCTGCGCAGCTGCACACTTTGTTGATGCTGTTGCTTATAATGATTACTTATGCACGTGCACTTTGTAATTGGTGGCCCTTTAAACCAACCAACCGTCGCGAAATTCACACGTTTTGACGCCTAGTGCAATTCTACGCTTCTGCCACATGCGTTAAGAACCTCATATATATAGCTTTAACATATTACGAGAAGGCATTTGATTCGGCCGAGATGTCAGCAGTTATGCAGGCACTACGGAATCAGGGCGTCGACGAACCATATACTGGAAGAAATCTACAGCGGCTCCACAGGCACCATAGTCCTCCATAAAGCAAGCGACAGAAGTCCATTAAAAAGGGTGTAAGGCAGGGAGACACGATCTCCCAATGCTATTTAACGCGTGCTTGCAGGAAGTTTTCAGGGCCCTAGATTGGGTAGAGTTAGGGATACGAGTTAATGGAGAGTACCTTAGCAACCTGCGATTCGCTGATGACATTGCATTGAGGAGCAACTCAGAGGACGAACTGCAACTCATGATTACTGAACTGGGCAAGGAAAGCAGAACGGTAGGTCTGAAAATTAGTATGCAGAAAACCAAAGTATGTGCAACAGCCTCGGAAGAGAACAGCGCTTTGCGATAGGTAGCGAGGCACTGGAAGTGTTAAAGGAATACGTCTACTTAGGACAGTTAGTGACCGCGGAGCCGAACCACGAGACTGAGGCAACTAGAAGAATAAGAATGGGGTGGAGCACATTCGGCAGGCATTCTCAAATCGTGAATGGCAGTTTACCAGTATCCCTCAAGAGGAAGGTATATAACAGCTGCATCTTACCGGTACTTACCTACAGAGCAAAAGCCTGGAGGCTTACAAATATGGTTCAATTGAGGATGACGCAGCGAGCGATGGAAAGGATAATGATAGGTGTAACCTTAAGAGACAGGAAGAGAGCAGAGTGGGTCAGGGAACAAACGGGTGTTGAAGACATCTTGGTCGAAATCAAGAAGAAGAAATGGACGTGGGCATGGCATGTAGCGCGTAGGCAAGATAACCGTTGGTCATTGAGAGTAACAGACTGGGTTCCAAGGGAAGGCAAACAAGCGAGGGGGAGACAGAAAGTCAGGTGGGCACATGAGATTACGAAGTTTGCGGGTACAACGTGGTTGCAGCAAGCACAGGACCGGGTTGATTGGCGGAACATGGCAGAGGCCTTGCGGTGGGCGCAGTCAGGCTGATGGTGATGAACGACACTCCTCGCACTACGTGACATTCGTGTAGGGTCTTTCTCCAAAACAGTCTCAAGCACGGGCGTGGCTCTTTGGTAGAACACCTGCCTGTCACGCAGAATTCCTGGGTTCTGTTCCAATTGGAACCGGATGTTTTTATTATTTTTTATTTGCATCTATCTCGATTTTTCGCTCAGAGGAAACGCTGATTTTTCGCTCACAACCAACGACGCCGACGCCGACACAGGAAATTCTGCGAAACGAGCTCTTTAACGCTGTGGCGTTAATAAAACGATGATTCTATGACTGGTTTGCAAGTCGATTGCTTAAGGAGTGTGACTTTCCAATACACATATTTGTGCTGATGACATCGCACTGTAGGACAGCGGTCCGTCACACCACGATCCATGCCTTCGTAGAATTTCGCAGAGAGCTCTGAAGGTGACTTCAGAATCCTTGGAGGAAGTTGGACTGCAGATTTTACCTGCTAGTTAGGCGCCGTTGCTTACCATCCTAGACAACGCACTCGTCGAAGCATGAGCCGGCTTTACCTCGGAGCGACACCGATACAATTGCTACAAGACAGCATTTGGGCGTAATTATTGATGGTCGCCTCTATTGGCACCTTGTTGTTAGTATGCGGCGCAATGCGGCGCTGGCTTTGACCAGACAACAATACTACAGGTTTGCCAGTCATCTTAACTCTCTGGCGTGATGTATACGCCTCGCCAGTCTTGGATGTACCGTCTAGTTAAATGTTTCAGTTGTAACGGAATCATCGTGTTGCCCTCCGAGTAATGCTTGGCTTACCTCGTGAGGGACAATCCATTCTATTACTCACTGAAGCACACCAGCTGCCCCTGAGGCTGCTAGTTGACCAGAGAGCGTTGCACGGTATCGAGCATTTGCACCGGGCACCAGATGGCAAAACACTTACTAATCGGCTAATTTAGCGCCCGTTCTCTCGTATGTGGAAAGTGGCGGCATTGTTTATTGACAGCGCTGGCAATTCTGACGATACTACTCCGTTCACAACTTCGAAAAAACATAGCAAAGGCACCCTCTCCATTGATCTTTCTATGCTAGAAATACACAAAAAGTTGGACCGCCTTCTTTCGACACTATTCATGTTAACCCAGTCGCACTTATTTGAAATATTAGTAGATTACCTCAAAGTATTGACGGACGTATCTGTATGCGGCGACGGCCGAGGCGCTTCTAACCATTAAGAAAATGAATGAATTGCCGAAATGCTGCAGGACTTGCCCAAACGCTTTGACCGAAGTGCTAGGCAATAATAATAATAATAGTAATAAAAAGCTAACAAAATTGAACAAAAATATCTACGTGAGCCTACTGGATGCCGTCACCGGAAAGCGATGGCTACAAATCGAACTATATTCGACACCGGCGCAGAACTTTCGTTCCAGGGGAAGATTGTAGCGTGTTTCGCAACGCAGCGTTTGCATTATGCGCAACAAACGCGTGCAGCTCAGCAATGGTCGTAAATGTGTTTCCCCAAATGGGGTGGCATTTCCTGTAACGACGTCGAAGCAGCGGCGTAATGTTCGGCTATATCTAGCGATACGGGGACCAGCCGTTTTGATGTTGCGCACGTGGTCATTGTCTTGCGCGTCTCATCGCGGCAAGGTGTTGAAATGACAAGCGCTGAGGTCCGGGCAACTCCTGCGCATATGAGTGCGCTGTATAGGATCACATATGATGTGAAAGCTCAAAAAGAAGAAAAATGAACAATATTGTGCTTTGAATCCCCGAGTAACTTCTGGAATAAAATAGCGAAAAAAAAAATACCGAAAACACTCACCAGCACGAGTGCATAACAACATACAAATTTGAGCAGAACTCCGCAGACACCGCTGGGCGTTGGCACATCTTCCAAAGCAATTGGTTCCATTTGTCTGTCTCGTGATGACAAAGAAGAAAAAAGAAAAGAAAAAGACATGCCGAACGGCTGGGAAGGCCTGGCATGCGCAACAGTTCATAAGCAATATCTATGCTCACACGAAGTGTTTGAAATCATCACGTAGGCTGTGTTCTTTCTCGTCAAATATACTTAACTTTCGTCACGTGGTGAAGCGCCGCCTATTAAAGGAACGTTTAACGTGATTTCGTGATTCGACAAAGTCATGAAAAGAAACCGCAATTTAGGCGACCGATTCATCCGATCGTTATCACTGCTCGTGTGGATACTTATCATGACTTTTACTTGTACACATAGCTACATCTATTCCTACATTTATTTTTATAAGCAAAAGCTGTGCGCTGCTGTATGGAGCAGTGCGTCGGCTTACAAAGCATGGTCTAGAATCTGTTATTTATGCCTGACACCAATGATGCTAGAAATTGAAGCGATAATCTCCTCACGTCGCTGAAATATGTTCCAGCTATTTTCCTCCCACACTCACCCCCAAGAAAAAAAGACATTTTCGGGTCATGTGAAGTGAATGCAGCGCTTGCGTAACCGTAATTTCATGCACCATGGACTTGATCCTTTTGCATACAGAGGCCTCCCTCCATTCGGATGCTGCTCACTACCGTCATACTGTACATGTACGATGTGTTGCGCCCATAGGAACATGTCAGAGTGAATGCTTATATTTCGTGCTAGAATCAATGGTTACAAAGATGGCATTTGGATCTTGTGAACTTGCCGCTTCTATTACGACTGTATCGAGGCAAGTCCTCACTGTCAGTAATGTTTTACTATACACCAGAATGGAATAAAGAAACAGCACAGCGGTACGTAGTCTTCTGAGCTGCTGCGCGCATATGTGGATTAATGGAGATACTTGCTTCCCTTTAAAGCCCAAGTGCGTCGCTTGACGCACTGCCATGCGACACAGTCAAGACAACCGCAGTGCACAGCGCATTGCATACTCGACATCGGCCACTGATGGATGGCGGCGGACGGGCGTTATTTCGCGAACATATCTTGGCGTGTTGGCGGGCCGCGGTAATAGAGCCGTCGAGGGTAATGCCGCCGCCGCGGGCGTCCGCGCCATTTACAATTCAAATCGGTTTCGGCGGCGTGCGCCTGGGATCGCAACGTGGATGGCGAGCAAACAAGCACACTACGTAATGGAATGGGGCGCCAGCGCGTTCACGCGACTGCGCGGCGCTCCGCCCTTTTGGACCACGATGTGGTGCAACGGAGAGCGCGAGAAGCGCGTCCTCGGTGGCTTTGTTCCTAGCTTGTTTACAGGTCCGGCGCTGAAACTTCGAGAATGAATAACAGCGTCGATACGCGGGACCTCGCATGGCCCAGTGCCGACCGGGAACTCTGTTTACTGGAAACGCTCGCGGTGCTTGGCTGCCTGCGAAGTTATTGAACGCTATCCACCGGTGTCCCACACTCGCAGAAATGTCAGCAGCGCACGGTTTGCTCGAGGCGGCCGCTGGAAGCACGCTGCACACGCAATTGTCCCATTGAAACAGAGTGAATGTTCAACTAAAGAGGCTTTGCACTGATGGTGGGCCTGTACTATGACCACCCCGTTTTATGCGTGGTCACGGAACTTGAGGCCTGCAAACTCTGCGAAGAGTCACGCAATACATTATAAGTTTAAACCAATACGTCTGTTCGAAGCGCGGTGTACGCACGTATGCTGAATGCCCTGACTGCACAGCCGGTATCTCTTGAGTCGAGGAACACACAAACTGTATCATTTCATGCCCCGAAAGAAGAAAAGGGTAACGAAAGTGGTCTCATCAATCGTCCGCACAAAAGATTGTGCGCTTTCTTCGGAGAACTGAGCGACTATGCACCACTTTAGCGTGTTTTTGATTTTGCGTATTTCGTGAACTCCTTGACGATCACCTACTCTCTCCTTCTCTTGCTTGATCTTTTATGCTACCTACTTTCCTGTCTCTTAGCGCAGGTTACCAATCGGGATATTGCGACGTGGTTAAGATGCATCGTTTTTTTTTTTTCTCATGGGTGGTTTTAGATAACGGTCGAGATTACAAACTGAAAAAAATGCTTATAATTTCAGTGTACGGAAAGCGGTCGGGTTGTTTTGTCGGCAAAAGAAGCAAAGCTCTCATTGGCAAAAGAATCGCCAGTGATTTCAGGTTGCGGAGTTGGCCTTGAACAACAATAGTTGAGTTAGGTGCCTTAGAATATAACAGTATGCGCGAGGCACATATTTATTCTATTTGCGTTTAACACATTTAAAACGGCGAAGCTGTTTAACCTAGCGATCAATTGTGCTCCATTGTCAAGAGAGAGAGAGAGAGATGATGAGGAAGGCCAGGAGGTTAACCAGACATTAGCATCCGGTTTGCTACCCAGCACTGGGGTGGGGCAATTGGAGTCCATAAAGGGGGTATAGAGAGAGAGAGAGAGAAAGAAAACAGAAAAAAACGCACATACACACGGAAAAAAAAGAAAACACGCACAGGAAGGTCGTTTTAATTACAGTCATTCAGAAGGGCAGGTCGATCGCAAGAAGCGAAGTAGCGCTTGCAGAGCCTTCTTCTGCGACGTTGTGTCCGGTCGATGGCGCAGAACTCTTTCTAACGACAAAGGTCGGGCATCACTCTTGTTCAGCACGCTGCAAAGGGACAGTCGCTGTGAACTGTACCGTGAGCAGTCGCAAAATATACGTCCAACTGTTTCTTCGTTGCCGCAGTGGTCACAGACAGCGGTGTCGGCGACCCCAACGCAAAACGCAGAGGCGCTGGTTAACGCAACGCCCAACCATGGTAGCGTCTACTCACCGAAGCCTCGATGGGACTCGAAGACTGAAGGTTGGGTCAAATGAGTGCAATTGCGCATGCTTGAATGCAAGCCGCGCATGCAAGCCGCGCATGCAATTGCGCGGCTCATTCAAATGTGGCGTGGTGCGTTGGCGAGCAAGCAAGCGGAGCTACCGTGCAGCGTCGGTCCTTGAAAGCGATAGGGGTATTTCGTGGTATTCTGTATGGGCTGAGCGGGCAGCTTGATCGGCCAGTTCATTGCCGATGATTTCGCAGTGACCAGGTAACCACTGAAAAGTGACTCGATGTCCTTTCTTATTTAGGTGGTGTATCACCTCTGCAGGCTCCAGTACCAGCTGTTCGTGCAGTCCGCGACGTAAGGTTGACAGTAGAGACTGCAGTGCCGCCTTAGAGTCGCAGAAAATGGTCCACTTGTGTCTCGGATAGTCAATGACGAATTGTAACGCGGTACGAAGGTTTGCCAGTTCGGCTGCCGTCGATGTTGTTGCTTGAGATGTCTTGAAAAACTCAATGGGTGGGAGTGCGCCACAGCAATTGGGCAAGGCCCACCACAGAGTACAGCAGGTGCGAGGGTTAAACGAAAATTCTGCTTGGCGAAGTGGAGCACGTTAAACACGTGGAAAAAAGAGAGAGAAAGACAGAAAGAAAACAGAGGGAGAGGCAGAATGAAAGAGAAAAAGAAAGAAGGAAAGGAATAAACGGAATAAAGACATATAAAGATAGAGAGACATAGAAGGAGAGAGAATGATATAGAAAGAGACAGACACGAAAAAGAGATAGCAAAAAACGGAGAGCAAGACAGAAAGAGAAAGAAAGAGAGAAACAAAGATAGAGAGAAGGAAGCAGAGAGAGAGAGATTAATAAAGGTAAGAGTAATAAAGATAGAAAGAGCTAGAAAGAGAAAAAATTAGATGCAGAGAGAAAAATAGACAGAAAGAAACAGATACAAAAGTGAGCTAGAAGATTCAGAGAGAAAGACCGAAAAAGAGAACAAGGAAAGAAAGAAAAAAAATTACACCATCTCCCGCTAAAGGGGACCATGAGGCGATGAGAAGCCGGAGCACTTGCACGATCGCGTTCCGTTGGCGTTCGCTGGGCATGCTACCGACTTCGCGTCGTGGAACGCGCAGAGGAACACTACGCGCGTCGTCTCTTCCCTCTAGCCTGGCCGTTAATTCTCACAGGGCGTGCGGGGAACGCGGTCGACAGGCACGCGAGAGAGAGGCAGCGTAGGATTGGAGAAAGAGGGGGAGGGGACGCGCATGCGCTGGCCCTCATCGCGGCGCTGCGCAGGAGAGAATTTCGGCATGTCGAGCCCGCATTTCAGAGGAGCCAACCGCGGCAAGCGCTGGACTGAACGCGCGCAGCGCTCTACCACTTGAAGGAGAGGAGACTAGAGGAGGAGAGTAGTGTATGCGCCGTGAGAGCAGAAGCGAGAACGCAGGGGAAGCGCAGCAGGTGCTGGTAGAGAAGTGGAGAGAGTAACGCGCAGCTGTTGGAGAGAGGGAAGGGGAGAGTTGCGCATGCGTAGTGTGAGCGAGGACTGCTACGCCGCGTGACATACCCCCGAGCAAGAGATACTTCTTATCTAAACTAAAAAGAAACAAACAAGGCTACCCCGCTGCGCTCTTCCTTCAGGCTTGGCACCACTAGCGCTTAACTGCCTTAAATGTTTTTTTTTTTTTTTGTAAACGTTCCGATCTCTGGCGAGCCGCTGTCGTTGCAGTCGAGCTGAGGATGTCCCCATGCACGCTGCCATGGCATGTGGCTTTACTGTGGCAGCAGCCTGGAGCGCGAAAGTGAGTTCGCTGTGTGCGTCTTTCTGCTCCGGTACGCCGTCGATGTCATATCGCCATCGTCAACGGCGTGTCGTCAGGCCGCACTCCTCAAACCTCACCCTCACTGTTCAGATATCGTGCAGTGAATATTCACCATTTAGCTATCGCGCGAATTTCAGCCGTTTGAATGTAAAAGATTGTGTGTATCCCTCTGAGAGTGCTAGCTCTCTATGCATTTCTTTTGAAACAAATGGACACTTCACGTGAGGTGCGCACGGGGGGGAGGGGGGGCGGCCTCCCCCTCTAGTCACCTAAGAGGGGGGGGGGGCGCAAAACCTGCCCCATACATTGACTTAGTAGGGGGGGGGGGCGTTGCGATCAACCTCCTCCCCCTCCCCCGTGTTGGGGAGCCCGGCGCCCGCCTATGATTGTACGCATATAGCGAAGTGTAACTGGATCTTCAAACTGAGACCAATCCCACTGCAATCGCAGTGAGTGCAATGCAGAGTCCAGTCCAGAGACTTCGTATCGAAGCTTGGGCGTGTTGATTAGATATCAGAGGGAGTACAGCGCAAGAGAAGACGAGGACAAGGAAGGGCGACGCACACACAGCGCTGAATTACAACACTTTAGTCGTAGAAAGGGAAGGATGAACACTTATACACACTTCGCTGACATGCGCCACAACTGGGGAAAATGACGAATAGTTTTTGAACAATATACATAGTGCAACCACCACTGCGCACAAGGGCGTATCATTCATGGTCTGTTTAGATATGATATTTCGTGAGAAGAAAGTGCTATTGAAGGAGAGCTGATGCATCTGCTATCGAACTTTCCGATGAAGTCTGCCTCGTTGATTTCGCGTGTCAACTGTAAATTATGCATAGCCAGGAACTCGCTTTTTTCAAAGAAGGGCGCGCAACCACAGTCACGACTATGAATGCCCAAGTGGCCTTGAACCGTGTTGTACACATTGTTGTGGTGCTCTCTTAGACGGTCGTTTAAGCACCTACCAGTCTGTCGCACGTATTTCTTCTCACAAGACAGATGAATCACGTATACCACGCCAGTGGTACAGGGCGCAAACTGCTGTTTGTGTTTCGCAGAACGGCCATTACGGCTGCCACTCGAGGCAAACTTGCAATGCTTCGACAACATCTCCGGTGCGAAAAACACTACCTTAACGCCATCACGTTGCCCTACCCTCTTAAGTTTGTGGGACAGATCATGTATGTACGGAAGTACAACAAGTTTTTTTTTCTTTTCACTGTGTGCGTGGCCCTTCTTTGTCCTCGTCTTGTCTTTCGCTGTATTCCCTCCAGTCCAGAGGTGCTGCGCATCTCTCGAAGCGAACTTGCAATGGCCCCACTCCGCGTGGAACTATATATACCGCGACGTGTTCATGTTGGGACTAATATTATCAGACGTTTCGACAATTGTTTGTAACCATGGGCACTGCGGTGCGACGAGCTATCTGACATGAATATTGTGCCTCCCAGGTGAATGGAGCGACATTTATATTGTCGTGCCTTGACTTCGCGACTGTATCAGCCGTCATTACACTGGAATAATTCTCGATTTTTGAAACTCTCCTTCAAGTGAATAGTCAGAGTAACAAGTCGCCTGCATCTCAACGATTCTTCGTTCGATGTTTACCTCTTTATTTTATAGTAATTTATGTTGGGTGGTATAAGGAGGGCCTCGGTAATTTCCCAGGAACGACCCTCGCCCTTTCCTGTATTGCGCGCAGTCAAAACATGTCGACACTACTTCCGTGTGTTAGTACCACATAATAACCACCCATCAGCTGTGGCTCTCACGGAGAGATACAAAACTTCCATTATCGTCTTACGCGTTGTGAATGGACTTCATGTTTATGTGATTTACATCAAAGTAATTTAATGAGTGTCTAGCGAGAGCGTATGCCTTCGCTCGTGCTCACATTAGCGTTATAGCTAAAAAGGCCTGTAATCTTTTTTTCGCAAGGAGATCAACTATGTGAGTTCCTTGTTAGGTAGGCTGGTTGCCGTGCTTCCCACGATGACAACCTGCACCTTAGCAGAAAGAAGCTGCCCCGTCTAGCTTGCCGCAAGCTACATATCCCCATCAGGTCTGTGAGACTGAAATTATCGCTACTTGCGACGACAACCTCCGTCTCCTCGATAATAATTAAAGGCGCTAAAGGTGAACAGGACTGATGAACGCGTAATTGTGTGCATGTATCCTGGCAAAGACCTTGTTCCTCCCAGCTCATCCTTCAGCCGATTTACGCCTCCTCTGCTGCAGAGTAGCTAACCGGTATAAGCCTGGTTAACCACCTTCACCTTATGTAACTCTGTCTCCCTGACGTCGTCGTTAATAGCACGTCGTCTTGACGTCCTATAAGCAAGGTCCACTGCTGTGACGCTGCGGGCTGTGGCGTTCTTTTGTTGAGAACAATGTCGTGGTTTCGATTCTTGCCCACTGCGGCTCTCTGGGGACTGAATGCCAAAACGCTCGTCTACCATGCTTTGACTGAATGTTAGTGCATTCTGTAGGACGAAAACGTTGATGAAGCGCTTTGCTATTGTGTTTCTGTACTTCTTTTTTTGTTTGTTTCTGTACTATTGTGTTTCTACTGTACTTCTGCGAGAGTTTCTGCCTGGACGACTTCATTGTTTACGGTCCTGCGGGATGAATGGATGAACGTTTTTTCTTCCTTTTCGTGAAACATATGTGCGTAATCAGTGGCTCATGTGGCCAACTTGGGGACTGCTCGGACTCTTAGTCTAAAGTACAACGCTTCTTTCGTTTTCCACTTCATCGTAACAAAAAAAAACTATGAATGAGCGAAAGGAAATGAACAGTGCACTGGTGGTGTTGCCTATGTTTACTGAGATGTGTTCCTGAGGCGGCATTTCTTTTCTGTTTTTGTTGTTTCTCGCATCTCTGTAGCTAAACGAGTAGTTTGCGTTTTCATTTCTATCGCACCGAGCAGCCACTACGATAAAACAGCTTCCAGGTCTCTGCTTTGCTATATATACTCCCTTACCCTACGAAACCATGCAGCTGGGCCTCTTGATGAGGAATTGTTTTAGGCCCCGAGAGCGAGGCCGCAAATTTCCTCCGGGTCTGTGTTTCCAGCCGCAGCATTCCTCGCTTCCGATGCTTTGTCGTTGGGCGGCTGCGCTGCTGATCGTTCGTTCGGCCAACAACGTTGCACTGTGCGGAAAGATAGAGGGGGCACAGAAATAGAGAAGGCGATGGCGCCGAATGACTCGCCGTGAGCAGCCGCAAGGCCAGCGCCGTTTCTTACTGGGGCGCCCGTGTTTGTTTCCTCTTCTTCGGAAACGACGGCCGTCCCTTATATGCCCCGGGATAGCGGACAACTGGAGATGGATTCCGTCGAGACCCGACGCGGATGCGCCAGCCTTGTCCGTCCGTCGCACGACGCTTTTATAGTTGCGCTTTTCTTCCTTCTTGGGCGCTCTTTCTTTCCTTCAGTTCGCCTGCCTTCAACCCAGACGGGCCACTATTTACCTCACTCCTTCCATCTGTTCTCTTTTGCTGACGTCGTCTCTGCTGCCGCTTCGTTTTCCAGCACTTCGTCTTGTTTCTCCGAGGACAGATCGGTGGCACGGCTGCGCCCGCTAGTGTATCATTTTGTTCGCATGCACATTTTTCCCTTTAGCTGGCTTTGACCCTCCCCCCCTTATCATCTCAAGAACCTCGCCATTTCAATGCATTTTACTTTTATACTGCGCCCTCTAGGAGACCTCGTGTGCCCAGGTCGCAGCTGCATTCTACTCATCTCCTTGCGAGCTTACGCAAGCGCGCTCTACGCCGTGGCACACTGGGGGAAATCATACCAGCAAAGGCAGCCCCCGCAGAAATGTTCGCGTAATACACAATCAGACCTATTTGCCTCTGGCGCGAACGGGCGGGCGCACGTGCTCTGATTCTGCTCCCACACTTCGAGAAGAGCCGCCGACCGTGCCCACTGCTGCGCAGATTGTGCGCTGCACCGAGAGCAGGAGCCCTCGCCGCAGTGCTCTTTCTTTTCAACTTTTTCACCCACTGTGCGCACTCATCTTTTCTCGTTTCTGCACATTTCTCTTTTGGCGCCGCTCTTCTGGTCCGTTTCTAGTTTGCCCACTGTCTGATTCGGGTCGTTTTCTCTTGCTTCTTGGGATTCTGCTGGATGGAGGAGTAAACGAGAAAGCTAGGGAGGTCGTCGAGATTGATGGGCTAAAAATTAATGTTTGCGCATTTCGCTTTGGAGCGCAGTGCCGAAGGAGGAACCCTCGACTACCTCTCCTTATTTTACTTGCTTCTAATGTAGGTATATATATGTAAGCACTGTTCGTTTTTTACTCGTCTCTTGCGGTCTTGTCCTGGCAGCTCCTCTTTCCCGCAAGTCGTGTGCCCTGCATGGCGCGTCTGTCTGTCTTCTAATCTCGGTCTGCTTGGGGGAAGGCTGGGGGGGGGGGGGGGGGGAGGGGGCCAGCGCGTGCCGTTGCAGGAGCTAGTAGTTTCGTTTCGGGCACATGATATTCGCGGGAAAAGCTCCTGATAGTTTCCCTCCGTTGACCGCCTTCGCTCGCATCGTTCGTGGATTACACGCGCCGAGATGGCTTTCTCTTCGAGGTTGTTTTTATTGCGATAGCAATTATATGGACAGTCTCGGCTGGTTTTTGTCCGTCCCCGTCGCCGTCATTCACCGTATATATATATATATATATATATATATATATATATATATATATATATATAGATATATATATATGAAAGGCCCAAAGAAAAATAATTTAGAAAAATGCTTCCGAAGCGCGGAATCGAACCAGGGACCTCTCGCTCCGCAGCCCGTGGCGCTAGCCACTACACCACGCAACGCCGATCCTCTAAGGATCTAACGGCGAGCGTTATATACACACCCTTTACCGCTGGCCGGACTCAGAGACGGCAGGCGCTTATAAGCGTTTCTTCATTGCCAGCGAGATGGCGCGAGGAGCGCAACGAAGGTCTTTCGCTCGCTGCAGCGGCCGCGTTTGCGAAAGGAGCGCGTTGTTCAAACAGAAATAAGTAACAACTGCGACATTTAGTTCGCGCTCGCCCTGTATGTACCTGTTCGTTCGATTCGTGAGTCCTACTTTGTTTTAGCAGTGCGCTTCAAGTATCGAGCTGTGACGCATGATAGTTCGCTCGTCCTGTGTGCGTTCTTTTCGTGCGTCCTTTGGGCTCCAGCGACGCGCTGGCAATTTCGAGCTGCTTTCCGTTCTTCGCGTTAGATTCCAATTTGTTGCTATCGCATTCATTGCTTCGCCGGTGCGGCGAAACTGTGACTTTTTTTTTCGCAGTTGCGAGTCGCTCACACCGTGTAGTGAACCGACCGACGGCCGCGTGCTATATGACGCCCATTCCAGCATGTTCGTCTCTCGTGCCGTTGCCTCTTTTTTTTTTTTTTTTTGTCCCCGCTTGATGCTCGCCGAGCATCAACTTTAACTTTGGGACCGTCGCGCTGAGAGTGAGGTGACAAATTCTCATCTCGCCTAATGGGCTTCGAGGAAGCGCGTGCGCGCATTGTGCGTTTTTCGGAGATGAGAACGCGCTTCATCCAACGGATGCCTGAGGAAATCTGTCATGCGTCCGAATTTTTTTCTTGGCGAAAGCGAAGAGGGTCTGCGCCGCCACAGCCATTCTGCAGCGCTTTTACGGACGAAGGAGCGCGAGCGAGGATTAATATGAAGCGAACGTATCAGAACAAACGCGGGTGACCTAGCTTTCTTTGAATGCCAAAGTAGAACGCGCCAGTGTGGAAGGGTTCCTCTTCTGATGTGAACCTGGCGTGCAAGTTGCGAGTCTGATTGCCTTGCATGTTAGTTACAGTTAACACAAAACCATTATGTATTTCTTCAATTGCCGCTCAATCCATATTCCTCAATAGTATGGGTGTTTTTCTCTTTCCTGCCCTTTTAGTAATATTGCCTAAGCGGCTCAACAAATCTCGGTATTTTTCTTAAGGAGTGATTGGGCATAATATTGGGGCACTTGTTCAGTGTGAAGACTAAGAAATACAAACAAGAAATATTGGGTCGTTGGAGAATAAATAAGGGATTAATACATTGAGACTATGCGGCCATTTACGCAAGTTATATTGCCTTTGCGAGGGACAGGCGTTGCTCGAGCCTGGAATTGAAATGCCAAATTGTAATCACTTTCATAATATTTAGAAAACTTGCTCAGTGAAGACCGCTCAGCATCAGCATGTATACGTTTCTGCGAAAACAGGGTATTCCATGCACATCCTGTCGTCAAGTTCATATCAACGAACAGAACAAAAACAAGGTGTTGCAGAAATCAACCGGCCGACGACGGCACAAGGCTCTTCGGGAGATATGTTGGTATGCATACTTGAAATTGCCTGAAATCGGTTACGTTATCATAGGTACATATGGTGCGATAGAAGCGCACACGGATGGCTATGCCATCTTCTTGCGACCAGAGCGGTGGTCACGCCCTCTGCTTCATCGTAGCCTGTCGAAAGCGGCTCCTTCATAGATGTGGGCAGGTAGAAGTTCAGGATGTACATTTTTCTTCGTTCCTGTTCTTCATCTACTAAGTTCATTTTTTCTTCAAGGTTCGTGATAATTAGATGACAAAAAGGAAGGCAGCAAAGGACGAACATTCACTAGAGACTCTTGCATCATTCGTGACACTTGTACGCTTTGTTCAGGTGACACTTTGTAATACGAAAAAAAAAAACAAGAACAAAGGTGCATCAGCGCGGCTCAATAGCCACACCGGCAGAGCAAGGCTTTGCTAGCGACCGGCTGAGGCCGCTCCTCCGGACGGAAGCAGCAAACGAAATGTACCACGTAGGATTAGCGCCGTCAGCCAAAAAAACAGCGGAGTCTCGGAATATTTGATCCATGGGCGTGAGTTCAGCTCTTTAGTGTCTGTTCGTTCGCAAGGAAGAGGGAGCGAATTTCAGCGAGGCGCCGTGGAGCCTGCCGAGGTGATCGCGTGTCCGACTAAGCGTCTTTGTATCGCGAGCCGCATAAATGATGCAAGCGGCGCGAGTTGTCGTGGCCCATTGATCCGGGGGACAATCGATGCGTCGGAGAATGAGCGGGTGGACTGGGGGGCGGTTTAGATGCTTGTCGCGTTCTGCGTACGCAAAGAAATCCACGCGGCGCACATGAGCGTCCATCTTGCTGTTTGGTTGCGCCCCCAAGAAACACGACCGCCGCTGAAGCCGTTCTCCGACCCCTCTCAGTCACTGTTCGGCCTGCCGGGTTGTTTGCCCCCCTTTCTGGCCCCTGTGTTCTGTTGCGTGCTTCGATTAACCGTCAGGGTTAATGCGCGTACATGCGCCGCTGGGACCTGACACGAATAACGCTTCGCGTGCCGAATTAATCTCCCGGACCGTCTTCCCTTGACGTCACCCGTTATTTCTTATATTTTTTTTTCTTCTCCTGCCTGCTCCGATGTAACAATCCCAAATTTGCACGCCATGGAATTGGGACGAGAACACAAAGCTACATGCGACCAGAACAGCGCTCGCCTTGGAATTGCTTATAATGTGGAAATTCTCACGAGATTCCTTTTGTCCACTATTTCCTTCGGACGCTGTTATCATCAGCACAGGCCTGCCATGGTGGCTTACCACGTAAGGTGTCGCGCTGCTAAGCTCGAGGGCGCGGCTTAGGTTCCCGGCCACGGCGGCCGCATTTCGATGGGGGCGAAATGCAAAGAATAGCATGTGTGCTTATATTTAAATGCACGCTAAAGATCCCCACGTGGTCGAAATTAATCAGAAGCACCCCCACTACGGCGTGCCTCATAATCTTAGCATGGTTTTGGCGCGCAAAACCCTAGCAATTGTCGTCAGCACAGCATATTATTTTTTCCATGCCGAATTAATAAGAAGTCGGGGCGCCCTACGTCAGTTGCTGTTCTGCTCTCGCAGTGGCATTATACAATGCCACAAGAAAAGTCAGTGATGCGGTATTTGCAGTGAATGACGGCCAACGATAGCACTGCACTCTTGTCTAATTTCTTCGCACAAATGCGGAATGATATTTAAGCTGCCTGTCTCGCTGCGACATCTGCGTCTGGGCATCTGGCGTGACCCGGCCTCAGGTACGCGCAAGGCTTCAGAAAGCTGCGACGTTGATATCGATGTACCTCAATGAACAAGGTCTCAAGATCTCGCCAGCGAAATGTGCATTGATTGCTTTTAGCCGCAAGCCAATGAAACCATACGCTATATCTATCGACGGCCAAGTCATACCTTATGTCAGGACGCACAGATTTTTAGGTGTGATCATTGATAGGGACCTCTGCTGGGGTACTCACGTGGCCTACCTAAAGAGGCGCCTGACGGACATTGCCCATCTGTTCAAGTATCTTGGAGGGAAAACCTGGGGGACCTCAGTACATGCAATGATGCAACTGTACAAGACGCTTTTTCTCGGCTATTTGCGATACAGCCTGCCTGTGCTGACCAATACCTGCAGAACCAATATTCGCACACTCGAAAGCGTTCAGGCTATGGCTCTTAGAGTTTGTCTGGGGCTACCGCGATGTTCGTCAACAGCTGAGACCATTGCGATTGCAAACGACTACCCGGCCAAGAAGCATATTATAATGGAAGTGCTCAGAGCACACGTGAGGCATCTTGCTCGCGCCCCTACCCATCATTTAGCCTCTCTGCCTGAAGACCGACCTCGTGCCTCATTTTGTCAGACAGTCCTGTCCTACCGTACACGCCTACCAACAGGATATACAGCTCCAGCAAGAGTTCCAACTCCCCCATGGTGTATGACTCATCCACAAGTTCGCCTCACGGTTCCAGGTATAAGGTCAAAAGCACAGCTTTCGTCACCAGCGCTCAAGCAGCTTTCTCTTCTTTTGTTGTACGAGACGTACAGCGAGCATAGTCATCTCTATACTGACGCCTCAACTACCGTGGATGGGTCTGCAGGGTCGGTGATTTTTCCTGCAAGAACAACCACCGTGAAGATTAGGCTATCCCACCAGACTACATCGACAGCTGCGGAACTTGCTGCTCTGCGTAGCGCACTTAGAGTAATTTATGACCAACCACCCAAGAAATGGAGCGTGTTCACGGACTCCAAGGCAGCTTTACAGTGCCTGATATACGCCTTACGCCGTGGACCTCACGAGCAACTCGTGTTGGAAATTAGAGAGCTGCTCCATCACCTCTTCGTTCAAGGGCATGACATCACCTTTCAGTGGCTTCCAAGTCACTGCGGCATATTGGGCAACGAACATGCCGACGCTGCTGCTCGAACTGCACACGAAGACGGCGTACAAGAATCCATCCCGTTATCAAGAACGGATGCTGCGATGAAAATTCGAGAGATTGCCAATGAAGACATAAAATCCTTGTGGAACACACCAAGTTTACAGCACACACGACTGCATAGACTGGACCCGTGTCGTCGACTTCGGCCTCCGTCCGGACTCTCTCGACTCGAGGCAACGGTGCTTTGTCGACTGTGGCTTGGTGTTGCTTTCACCAAATCTTTTGCCTTCCGAATCGGCATGGCAGAGAGTGCTACTTGCAGCCAGTGTGACAGCGAAGAAACGATAGAACACGTTCTTTGTCGCTGCCCTCGCTACAGCTCGCACAGACTGTCGCTAGCTGCTGTGTTGGCCCGCCTTGACGACAGACCCCTGTCGGAACAGTCAGTACTGGAATGCCGACCTGAACTGTCTGCACAGCGAAAATCGTTTAAGGCCTTACTGAACTTTTTGCGTGCCAGTGGCCTATTGAATAGGCTTTAGTACTGCCGATCTACAGCTTCCTTTTGTTTATATCTTTTTTTTTATCGCGCGCCTGCTCTTCTCTCCGCTGTCCTTTCCATCTTTCTTTCCCTTTCCCCCTCCCCTTAGTGTAGGGTAGCAAACCGGATGCTACAATTCTGGTTAACCTCCCTGCCTTTCTCTCGTTTTATTATCTCTCTCTCTCTCTCTTAGACAGTCATGCATGTCCAATCCTCTTCAAAAAAGGGATCAAATGCATGCTGCCATTGAGATAAGCATTGCTTTCGTCCTCTTGCTTTTATTCCTGATGAGATCGCTCAATTTGATACTTCCTCAGAGTTACGTAGTTCTTCTTCCTCGCAAGAAATTATCTTACAAGCTTCCACTCGTATGCAAACTCGATGGTTTCTTTATTTTGAAGCGGATAGTAACTTGGTTGCTTCTTGATGCGAGACTTTTTGCAAAAGGGTGTGGCATGGAGAAGTATTGCACCACGTCCAAGCAAACTTTTCTGTGATCCTACGATATAGACAGGGTTGAAGGACGCTTAATTGAAAAGATCGAAAGCTGCTTGTATTCGGCTGTCTGCGTTTCACTTATGTTCAAACTTATGTTCTTATTTTGTGAAAGCAATATTTTTATTTATTTTTATTGATTTCTTTCTCTTCATATACAAAAGCCGAAATGAAAACAAGCAACTGGATAGCCTGATAGAGGGTTTTGCTCCGCATACAGTTCGGCAGGCAGGCTTAATACAAATAGGCAGGCAGCACTTCTGCTGGGATGAGGTAAAGTTATCTTTAAAGGCTGTATTGTATTTATATGTATAAAGAACACAAAGCAATCATAGCACAGATCACTGAAAAGAAGCTAGGCTAAGCTACAAACATATACAGAACAAGCGAGAAGGCGAAACAATTTACACTCAAAAATAAAATCGAGAATAACACACAGTGAACCTTATGCAAGAAGGAAAGTCAAATTACATGCAACATGTAATCCATTCAGAAACTGTACTTAACCACAGTTAACGCAGGTTTCTAGAAGAGTTTGTTTAAACGTACTAGGACAATGTTCTTGTTATTTAGCTCTAAATTATTTGTAGTTCCATGAAGGAGACCAGGTACACGGCATTGAATATACGGCCTTCCATAAGTAGTTCTTATACTTTGTGTGCGGATGCAGTACATGGGTATATCTTATTATATCGAGTATACCAAAACAGCTCGAGACAGTAAAACTGATTATCTCTCAAAATGGAATGTTTCAAGAGTAGAGGCTCTGCAAGTGGCCATGCATGATATCCCTCGAGTATTCGTAGTAGGGTGTGTCCAGATAAGATCGAACACGAGGTCCCGGTCACCATTCCCGATTGTGATGAAATTTACTGTAGGCCTAGGCATTACACCCAGAACAATGGTTTCACAGTTAGTATTGCGAAAAAAAATTTTGTTCGCCTGAAAAAAAAATATACAAATTTCGGCCGCAAAAAACGCTTTTCCGCCAATTTCGCGATTTCTGAAATTTGAGCGCACCTAGGGAAAAAACGGTGCACTCCTTCGTCAGAATATTTATTCCCCTTAAAGAAAAAGTGAAATGCAATCTTATTAGTTTATTATTTCCCTTGCTTGTTGAAGCACTTTTGAAGAAAAAAATCACAAACTTGGCAAATCGCACAAAATACCTGTATTTCAGGAATTTATTGCTGCAAGCAAGTTAAAGTGAGGATAATAAAAATCGCTCCATATTAACTTTGGTACTTTCGCTCTCTTTTAAAATAATTTTTGTGGTGTTATCGCGCTCCGTTTTACTTGATAATTGGGCTGAAATGTAAGTGATTTACCAAAAACGCCGAACTTTGAAAATGTTTTACTCAAAAAGACCATTTTTAATTTTTTTTAAAATCCCTCTGATTGAAGTCAAGGATGTCGTCTACCATTCTGCAGAAAAAAGCGTTGCATTATTTTGGTTGCTAACATGTTATAGTGTGTCAAATGTGACCATGCCAGCCTAGCGCCGCGTCGTTCGTTATGGGCTGAAACTCGGATATAAGTTGCTAAAAATACTTGTACGTGTCATAATCACAAATCAGCAGCTCCACACCAACAAATGCGTAGCCCAGTGTCATGGTTCAGCAAGCTTTGTCTTGGGATCAGCCGCTTGACAAACCCGCAGCAGCGGCCGCTCGATGCTGCGGGCACTCACATTGCATGAGTGCCGCTTCGACTGCGGATGAGCTGAGTTTTGGCGCTTGAGCGCCAAACTACGCTCAGAGGACAAACGAGAGAATGAATGCATCACTGTGAAAGTTAAAGGCCGTTAAGTGCCAACAAATGACATATTATGCAACGAAAACTCTGCCGTCAATTTCCCAGTGAGCGCCTTCAATACAGCACGGATGTATTTTTTCCCCCTGCTGTTATGCCCGAAGCCGCATAATATCGTGATAAACGCTCGACTTGCGTTGAATATTCTATCTGAGGAGGCACAACAATACAGTATTGTAAAAGCGGTTCTTTAATGAAGTAAAGGACTTGGACACACTTCTTTTCACAGCCGGCTGACACAAGTGTTCTGGCACGAGATGAACAACTGCAGTTCGAGTTGCTCAACCATCGGAAGCACGTATGACAGCTTTCTTTAGATGTCAATGGCTTTATTTTGTGTCATATGTTGCTCATAGAATGAACCTAATTATCTTTAGGCCATCAGAAGAGAGAAAGCAACATATGAGCGCACTACTGGAGGCGCTCACTGGGAAATTGCCGGCAGAGCTTTTGTTGCATACTATGACATTTGTTAGCACTTAACGGCCTTTAACTTTCACAGTGATGCATTCCTTATCCCATTCGTCCTCTGAGCGTAGTTTGGCGCGGAAGCGGAGCTCATCCGCAGTCGAAGCGGCACTCATGTAGTGTGAGTGCCCGCAGCATCAAGCGGACGCTGCTGCGGGTTTGTCAAGCTGCTCATCGCAAGACAAAGCTTGTTGAACCATGACACCGGGCTGGGCATTTGTTGGTGTGGAGCTGCTGATTTGTGATTATGTCACGTACAAGTATTTTTAGCAACTTATATCCGAGTTTCAGCCCACAACAAACGACGCGGCCGCTAGGCTGGCATGGTCACATTTGACGCACTATAACTTGTTAGAAACCAAAATAATGCAACGTTTTTTTTCTGCACAACGGTAGATGATGTCCTTGACTTCAATCAGAGGGATTTTAAAAAAAATTAAAAATGGCCTTTGTGAGAAAATTATTGTCAAAGTTCGGCGTTTTTGGTAAATCACTTACGTTTTAGCAAAATTACCAAGTAAAACGGAGCGCGATAAAAGCACGAAAACTATTTTATACGAGAGCGAAAGTATCAAAGTTAATATGTACCGATTTTTATTATCCTCACTTTAACTTGCTCGCAGCAATAAATTACTGAAATACAGGTATTTTGTGCGATTTGCCAAGTTTGTGATTTTTTTCTTTAAAAGTGCTTCGACAAGCAAGGGAAATAATAGACTAATAAGATTGTATTTCACTTGTTCTTTAACCCTTTGTATCCCAGCGTACACATATGTGGACAAAACATATCAGTGAAGTGGGATCAGGCTAGCCAACGCATTGCCTTAAAAATCGATTTGAAATGTTGGCATTACTTCAGAATTTCATAAAAACATCTATATGTGTCCACTTCTATGCACAAACAGCGGTAAGTGCGCACAGAACAATGGCGTTCTTCACAAGTCGCCTGTAGAGGTGTATGCCTACATATTTTTATAGGTTCACTCTAAATTCGTAAGAGTTTTTTATATTATTGAGATTTATTCGAGAAAACGAAGGGTTTATCTTGTCTTTGTGTGACTTTTGTTGCACTGTGAGCGACCAAAGTTTTGCAAGTTGAGTTGTCGCTGCGGCGTCCACGTTTGTGGACACCAGGCATACCGAGTTTGTGTAAAAAGCTGATAGAACGCCGCATGGTAGTAAGACCCGCTTCGTTGCCGTGCGGCTCTACCCAAAACATTATCGGTGATACAGCTAAACACGCCTTGTAGAAGTTATTTAGAATTTATTTGCTTTATTCTGGACGTGGATTAAGTGATGAAGACATACATGCCATAATTTTCGAGCTGACTAGCAGAAGCGAGTGATCCGATTTGGAGGGCACCGGTAATTAGCACGTTGAAGTAGAGCCATCAACAAGCAAATGCCTTATGAAAAATGCTACTGCTGATGATGAAAGCATTCAGTTTGAACGTAACCATGAACGCACTGGTAATGATGATCAACCACGATAAAGATGATGTAGAGCGGTGGGCAAGCAGATGGGCCTTGAATGGTGATAATGATGGTGATGATGAAGGCGTTGAATCAGAGCCGTTAGCCATCGGTCACGTGACCCTTTATGATGATGATGATGCTCATAATAATAATAATAATAATAATAATGATGATGATGATGATGATGACGACGACGATGATGAACGCGTTGAACTGATGATGGCGTTGACTATGGCAAGTAGTGATGATGATAGTGATTATTGTGTTGGAACAGAGCCGTCGGCAAGCAAAGTTCCCATGTACGATGAAGAAGGATGATGGACCCAGTGTAACTGGTGTTCCCAGCGTCCACATATGTGGACACTTGTTTTCTTGTAGAACTAAAGCTTAAACTTCCCATGTTTTGGTTTATTCCCACTTTCGTATGTATTGTAATTGCATATACGCAAAAAAATATTTACTTGCGCAGCTGGATTGGCCATGGGATACAAAGGGTTAAGGTGAATAAATATTGTGACGAAGGAGTGCACCGTTTTTTCCCTAGGTGCGCTCAAATTTCAGAAATCGCCAAATTGGCGGAAAAGCGTTTTTTGCGTCCAAAAATTGTATATTTTTTTTCAGGCGAACTAAATTTTTTTTTCGCAAAACTAACTGCGAAACCATTGTTCTGGGTGTAATGCCTAGGCCTGCAGTAAATTTCATCACAATCGGGAATGGTGACCGTGACCTCGTGTTCGATCATATCATGACACACCCAGTAGCTGTTTTATCTTTTTTTTTTACATTGCAAGTAATGTCATCTAATTCTGTGCTGGCAACAAGCGTCAAAGTCAAGCGTAGATTCCAGAAATATGTAAATGTTCTGCAGGGTAACACCTCGTACTTTAACAGCATGATATAACCAGTGAAGCGATGCGAAGAGAAAGCAGGCCGACAACACAACTAGGCGCTGCTCTGGGTTCGTGTCACTATTCTGGTCGTTTCACAGCGAAGGTGTATGCGGCTAGGATATTCCGTTTGTTATCGAGCAGAAGCGTGTGTGCCCCACGGATTGTGCCAACCCCCCAATTCAACACTGGTCTACAAAAAAAAATGAAGAAGGGAACGCACGGGTGTCAAACGCCACGTATGTGCCACATAAAAGACAAGACGATGCATGTCGCGGCAAAAAGGCGCACGCTGCTCAAATGGAACACTTTAAACGAGCATGCGCTGAATTCAAAGGGACTTTCTGGACCTACACTTCGGATTTGGTTGCAGGGCGTGTGATTGGCTATGCTTCGAAGTTGTGTGTTGCCTCAGTGCCGTGTGCTAAACAGATTCGCTGGTCATTCACCTTCACAGAGTAGAATGGCTCCTCAATTTCAGATTCCTCGGCGCAACTCGTGTTGCGAACATAATCTTGATTGTATTGCGGTGTCTTTAAATGTACGTGTTAAATCTTGTTTTCGAACAATTCCATTACGCGCGATTGCCAATGTAGAGAGTACTGGCATAAAATTACACTGTTGTTCCCAGCCCTAAGAAAAAAATTCTCTCAATGGGAAATAATCGAGACAACAACAGCTTTCTACGATTGTTTGTTAATTCAAGCTCTCTCCTTCTAGTTGAAAATGGTGAAAGAGAACTCTGTTCCCAACAGCCCGCGCCGGACGTTAGCAAACCGTAAGTGTAGCGATAATTGCTTTCTATCTGTTTCAGAGCTCGGTATCGAAAACCTGAATGGTTTAAAAGACGAGAGTAGCCAGGAACAGAATGATACACCGAAGAAGAAAACCATATAGAGACCCTCTTTCATACTATGATCGCTGCAACAACTCAGCATTCCTAGATGCGCTTCCCCGTGGCATCACGGGGGAGCGTTCATCGACTAAGCGACTGTCCCAGATGAAGAATAGTCGCCGCAGCGAACACGGACCACGAGAGAACGGGAGATAGAACTGCTTCGCAGAGAGCAGTCGTTGCTTTCCGAAGCCATAAATCTGGGTCTCCACGAGCCCTCATATTTTGTTTCGTTTTTTTTTTCTCTCCACGATCCTTTCGGCCGAGTATGACATCAGACTGTGCCTTAACCCTGAATGATCGGTGCGTCCTTCTACGAATCATTCGAACGACCAATAACGCGCACGGTCATTCTCTTTCGCAACGAGAAAACGAAAAGCAACAAAGAAGAAAAAAGAAAAAGTCAGGAAACCACCATGGCCATTGAGTAGTCCGGTCACCAATTCGCGTTTCTTCTGCCTTGCCCCGAGGCTCACGAAGCATCCTCGGGCGAAACGTTGGAAGAGTATACGAGAGGTGCGGTGCTCCAGAATAGCGTGCCTCTGGACGGCCTCATACTCGTCGTCAGCAGTATAGCAGCGGCGGCGACGGCGCGGTTACAAATCCCCGCCGACCGTTTGACTGGCGGAGACGTAAAGTCGCAATAAGAGCCTCGCTCCCTTCTTCGTCATGACAGCTCTGTTCTTCGCGCTGCCCGGACAGCGCACACAGAGCAGCAACGTGACTGATTCATGGCGCGAGGTGCTGCCGAGCAGCTCCGGCCGGCCGCGCACTGAATCACGGCAGTGGCGACGAGGGCGACGTCTCGCCGGCGTTCTGTCTGCCCGCACAGGGACGACAGAATTGCTGACCTTTTCCGCTGCTCCATCGTTCGTCACAGCCTCGAGGAGGAGAGATGTATGCTCAGAGGACGAACCACTCCGGCTATTATTCGCGCTCTTGTTCGGCGCGACTGGTGCGCGCACTGATGACCGGCACGGCGGCGTGGCGCATCTCGGGTGTTGAATCCGGGCGAATGATTTTGGTGGAGTGCTGGCGTCTCCCAGCGAAAACGCATCGCGGTTCCGCTGTGTAGGCAGCGCCTGCCCGCTGTCTAGCCTTCCATACGTATACGCTGTTTGTTCATCCCGGGAACGCTTCATTGCATCGTGGTTTATTATGCTAATCGAGCGCCTCTTTCAGGAGCGATAGTAACAATAACGAGCGTCTTGCTTTCACTTGCGATCGCTTTGGGGCTTTATGGCGACACTCTATTTTGTGACGATTGAGAGACAACCCGCAATGCGTAACAACCATATAGATAGGTATACACTACCTGTTCATCAATTCTTCAGCGGAGAACCCGACGCCACATGGGGCAGCAGTGAGGGAGGGATAAAGAAAGTGTAACTGTTGATCTGTTAGAATGCGTTACAGAGGGGAAAAGCGTGAGGGTCGAACAGTGAATGATTAGGTAGAGCGAAGATATAGGAATTAGTTAGATTGCCCCGCCACGGTGGTATAGTGGTTATGGCACTCGACTGCTGACTCGAAGGTCATGGGATCGAATCCCGGCCGCGGCGGCTGCATTTTCGATGGAGGCGAAAATGCTTGAGGCCCGTGTACTTAGATTTAGGTGCACGTTAAAGAACCGCAGGTGGTCGAAATTTCCGGAGCCCTCCACTACGGCGTCTCTCAAAATTATATCATGGTTTTGGGACGTTAAACCCCAGATATTATTATTAATTAATTCGTTAGATTGACCCAACGTATAGGTAATCGGAGCTCTTGCAAAGGGATCCACTTCCTTGAATAACGTTAAAGAAACACTACTGAGCATATCATATGCGAAAATGTAATTTTCGTGTACTCGTGAATGATTAAGCTAGAGTGGATGCTTTCAAGAGAAAAGAAAAGGCGGGGAGGTCAACCAAACGCGCACGGTTTGCTACCCTACATAAGGGGAAATGCGTTAAGTAATAAGAAGGAAAGAAAGGCACAAAAAATGCCTTTTCGTCCGAAAGTGCATATTGACATCAGAGTTAGTCACTGAGGTCTGCAGAAGTCTGTTTCCCAGCATGACGCTATTCCAGCGCCATCAAGAATATCGCACGACGCTATTCTTGGCATGGCGCTGAGCATCGCACAGGGATGCTGTCAAGACAGAGAGAGAAAAGCAAGAAATGACAGGGAAATTAACCAGGTGCACGTCCGGTTTGCTATCCCGCACTAGGGGAGGGATAAAGGGGAGGAAAGAGAGAGATGGGCAGAATCGCGCGCACACTTGGAGGATCACATCAGGTCTACAGATACCTGTCGACTTATGTACACAAGAAACGCCTTCGGTGCCTTCTGCGCTCTCAACGCACATGTCCGTGGTTCAAACTTCTTGGTTTCTTCAAACTCTCTCTATCCCAGTCGTTTTAGTAGCATCCCGATCGCATATCGCGGAGCGTCATAACCAGTGCAACTGCACCGGACGCGTTCAATGGCATATTCGACCCCGCAAGAGTCGCATGTATATGTTTCCGCCGTTTCGGTGCGAAACGAGTGTTCCAGATTGCATTTTGCGCGAAAAAAACACGAACACGAAGGGAAGGACTACAAGACTCGTGTTCGTGTTTTTTTCGCGCAAAATGCAATCTGGAATGCAATAACAACTCGCCCAACGCTCACTTCTTCTAAAAAACGAGTGTGCCTTAGTGAGTGTATCCCTAATCCAGAGGCGACATATACTACTATAATAACGTTGCATTGGAGCGAGAAATCCGTGATGGTGGTTGCAGCTTCAAAGGAGTTCTGTCAAAATTCGCCACTTGACTGTGAGCTGCATGCCGTGGCAACTTCAAAATCATGTCGGCAACTCTATTCGACGGACACAAGGAAAGTGCAATTCTTCATCTGTAAGAAAATGCCTCCATCTTATCGCAATGTTATCATCATAGCATTGACAGACACAACCCGTGATTCTATAAATATTTCTTCTTTCTTTCTCCACACCCAGTGACTTCTAAATGCTATGCAGCGAAGTGAAATGATCGACAAATCTCTCCTCTGAATCTGAGGAAAATGGAAGGCTACGAAATATTTCGCAAAACGAAAAATGAAATAGAAATATTTATCGAGTAGAGTTGTCGACTTGCAGTTCTGAGCGGACAACCACGGAGGCAGCGATGACTGCCGACTGAACGCTCCACCTGTTCATTTCTGTCTCGTACATCGGTGCCCGAGTGGAGATACGGCAAGCGCCCGTGACTGTGCACTTGAACCTGGCACAACCAGCAGGGCCTGTCAAACGCGTTCAGGTCCCGCGAAAACGAAATCACAGAGCGCATCTTCTGACCTTTTAAATCCGCCGCTGCTCCCTACTACCACGCCAACCGTGTAATTGCGCTAAGGAACGGCAGGCCCTGCATTTGATTTGCCCAGGCACGCGAATGCGGGAGGTCTTAGCCGCCGTCCACGCGTACATCACTTAGCTTTGACGAAGAGGGATGGAAGTGCGCGGAAAATGGCTCGAATTACTTGCCTGCTTTCGCGTCGTTATTAATGGCGCAGAGGCAATTTCGTCCCCTCGCTCTCGTTTCCCTCTTCTTTTTCTCTCGGTCCCTTTCATCACTAGCGCATTCCTTCTTCGCTGCCCCCTTTTTCGATGCTATATCCACACGCTGAGGCTCCAGCGTAATTCCTCTCCTTGTTTTAAGCCTTCTTGCTCCCTTTCAAGCTATTTTCTCGTACATGAGTGCCCCAGCTACTTTCCGCTTTCATTGAGAAGGAAGGCTAATTGGGCGCCATTTGTTTATTGCGTTATACGCTTTTTCTCGCAGGCTTATTTCTGGCGCGAGCGAATCTATTTACAAAAATTGCAAGCCTTTGCTCAAGAGGTAAAGAAATTATTCATTTAGCGTCGCGAGTATTTCCTCGTGTTTGCGCATTTTTACGCTGGTAGTCGCATGATCCTAAAGAAGACACGAGCAGAGCAGACCAGCAACGCGAATACAGCGAATCGCGCTCCACTAAACGACCCACGCCGAGCCTCGGCTAAGGAGTCCTTTGCTCTCGTCGCCGTGTAACGCGGAGTCAGGCGATTCGTCAATGGCATCAGGCAGCCCCGGCACTGTTCTCTCGCCTTCTGGTCGACATTGGGCAAAGGTGAACTCCTGCAGCACGGCCCGTATAATCCTTCTCCCGTTAGATACTTCCTCATTAGGTTCCTTTTGTGTCTCGCCACCTCAGAATTCAATTAGCCTTGCGGGAGTAGGAACTGCCGCTCGCAGATCGAGGTGCGGTTCACTGGACAAACAATGGGAAGATGGGACGGGATGGCGCCGGAAGGGGGGTTGTAACATCGAATTGAGGACGCACGCACGTTGTCGCGAGCCCGCGGCAACGTTTTGCCCAAAGCGCACCGCAGTCTCAACGCGCACAAACACAGCGACATATACGGGGAGCGTTCTTGAGAACCTAATTTGAATATCAGAGTCAGTTGTTCCAGTGAAATACAGCCCACATGTTTATGACGTCCAGCCGCGGCTTTTTGCCGCATCGCGTGGTCGCTCGGTGCGTGCTCACGCGGCTCGCCTTTTCCAAGTACTCGCATGCTCGGCGGCATTCGTCGTTTGACGTGGAGCGGTGAACTCTCTGAAATTGATTTGAATGTACAAAGAGACCCATGTTTAGATCCCGAATGAAGTCGCCCGCGGCTGGCTGTGACTTCAAAGCCAACTATATTCGTCTCGAAATAGCTTTGTAAAAAGAAGACCCGAGACCTGCTTTGTATATCATATGGGGTCTGTTAGACTGTTATCAACCGCTGTTTCACGAAGTCCCCGCGCCGAATGCAAAAGAAAATCGTTAATAAAGTAAAACACCAATACATTATATACGTGCTTGTAATCAGCGTCCTCTTTCGTGTTCCTGTACCTTTTTGTTTTATTTACACGCAGCAGATTTCTTTCAGTTGCCTAATTGCATTTCTTCATGAGCGATGATCCATTACAAAGCATCATAATAAGTTTGTCGGTTTGTTTGTGGGCACAAATTTAAAGAAACATAATTTCGTGTAAAAAAAAAGTGAACATTCTGTGAGTTCCTGAAACTTTGAGAGTACGACACTTCGAAAATGAAAATTCTTTTCTTGAAAATGCTGCGTAAGGCGTTATTTGCTGCAGAGATGTATTAATATGGGAATAATTTCAATGTTCATTCCATTTTCTGTGCAAGTGTGGTTGAATTAATCTCAAATGCTTAATTAATTTGCTAAAGCAATGCCCCTGCGCCATTGATTTCTCTCATTATCCGTGTTCCGTTCCACAGAAAGTGACAGGGGAATAAACGACAAAAGCCTGTAAATGACCTTCTGTATTCCAGTTCTTTGTCTTTCATATTCATATTTATGGATTTGCGCCGCTCACTTGTGGAAATAACCTCACTATTAGTGTAGAGCTGTACTTAATATTATTACAAAATGGCATCGAATGCAGGATGGAGTATTTTTCGAACGAAATATGAAATAGCAAGCGTTAACTCGATTCAAGCAATGAAGAAAAAGTAATGAACAGAAACACCTTAACCGGGGCCTACAAGACAGAGACCATCAGTGCAGTGCGCGTTATTTTGTTGGTTATTGTGATTTCGGTGTGTCCCACCACGGGATGAATGTTTTCATAGATTAATACGGAATCATGCTTTAGCTTTTCGCCTGTAGTTTAATGAGATTTGTATTTAAAGCTATTCTATTTATACAATGTCGACCGAAATAGATCACAAATATATCGGAATATCTATTGCAAACATTATTTGTCGAATAGCACATTGTTTGCCAAACTATTCAAAAATGGCATATATTCTGAGTATGTTTTAAAAATTGTCTCGCTTGTCTGTAAACACATACAATACTTCGGAAGAACATCATGCCGGGCAAAAATGTTACGCAGCGAAACATTCCAGAACGAAGGCCAATGGCTTCATAGTTAGTTTAGCTTTACCTCTTATGATTTTTTAACAAACGTCTGTGAAAGTTACACCAGTTGGCATTACCGAACCGGTGTTATTTTACGTGTAGCTGTCTGTTAAAGCAACTTATGTTCCAGATACGCCTATGAACGCTTCCATAGCTGCTTACAAAAAGCCGATGGCAGTGTTACTGAAAAAAAGAAGATCCTGTCGATTCCATTTCTATATTATCTAAAGTCTTGCTTTCACGGCATGGTAACTTTCTATACCGAGAAGGACGCCGTTGCTATTGGCTTATGTTGGCAGCCAGAATGCGGTTCAAAAGGCCAAGATAGCCTACGATTCAACAGAACACGCTTAGCTGTGTCCACGTGAATGCTTTTTGACGCACTGTGTTTTGACGCACTCTCTGATCTCTGCTGAATTGTGCTGCTGCATGGGTATGTAAACAAAACGTACTTGTTCTTAGTTGCATACAGCGCGTCACTGCGTGACGTGAAATCTCGCCGCGCCGGCGTCGCGAACGAAGAAAATGCGTCTCGCGCAATTACCGCCCCAGCGAAGCTTAACGCTTTGTTAGAAGAACGCGTCTCTATATTTCGGTTATCTGGCCTATTTCCCTTCAAATTCCGCACATTAAAGCGCGCTTTCGTGGCCTGGAAGACTGCGGTTCCAGAATAAATCTTTAGCGCTGTTGCAAATATCCCAAGGGTCAAGGACTTTGGCTACACTAGTCTTATGCCCCTGACACACGGGCAAAAGTAAAGTGCTTTGAAGTAAACCACTTTTGTCGTCCAAAGGGACCATTTTTAGAAAGGAGTTGCGCCGATGACACACGGCACCGGACTAGTGCTTTAGGTGGTTCCTCAGAAGAACGCTGAAAATAAATGGCGCTTCTTGTGCGAGCGATGTATTTTTAAAAAACCTGCGCATGTAGATCACTTTTAGCGATACCAGAACTCGAAAACGTTTGTTTTTAATGTTTGACGGCTGATATTGCTCACGTTCGTATATTTTTTTCTTCTTTTTTTCATTTTAGCAGCGACCTCGATTGGTTTTGCAACTATGAACAGCCGGTGTTTTGGTACCCACGTTCTTGCCGTCCTTTCTCACGTTTGTGTCAGTGCCGGCGTGCCGCGTTTTATTCATAGCGTTATTCACACAACTGTGACCACGTGACAGATTAGCGGAGTAATTAGCGGTAGCGATAAAGGAAGAGTTCTGGTAACCCTGCCGCTTGTTGCTCTCGGATTTCTTGATGGTTAGATTACCGCAGCGCAGGCGAAAGTCGGACCACTACTCGCCAGAACCTTTACAAAAGAGCGCAGAGACGCGCCTTCACATTACAATATGAGCGAACAAATGCACACAACAGAGGCGACCGAAGCCAGCGCACACTAGAGGTCGGGCTCCGGGTAGCCCGAAAGCCCGAGCCCGACCCGGCCCGCGGGCCGGGCTCGGGCGGGCCGACGTACTTTCAGCTCGTACCCGGGCCGGGCTCGGGCTACTTGGAGTTTTATCGGGCCTGGCGCAAAGCCCGACTCAAGCCCGAAATATATAGAATGAGCGGCAATTGTTTTCCAGCACGCATACAGCGCCCTTTCCGAGACCGCCCTTTACCGCTTTTCCTTTCCATTCGCTGCTTTAAACAAAAGGGGAGCAGGTAAAGCACTGCCTCTGTTGCACTCCGACAAACAGAGATGTAACACCACCTGAGCTAGTGACGGCGCCAGGCGACTGTTCGCGTAAGATTTAAGGCCAAATCCCATATGAGTGAAAATGCACGCGACAGCGACGAGCGACTCGACGTAGATCGCCTTCGTGCAAGCTGACGCTTGCATGGGCATACCCCATACACGTGACGGCTTTGGCGAGCGAACTCCATTGTTGCTGGCATGAGTCCGTCTACTTGTGTAGCAAAAGTGCCGCGCTGTCGCACGTATGCGATGCAAATAAAATTGCCAAGCTTGCCAGGCTGTCAAAAAAGATGTGAGCAATTCCGGCGACGAGTGCAAGCAGCGAACGTAACTTCAGTTCGGCGGGCTACATAATGCAAAAGCGCCGCACTTCGTTGATCCCGGAATCGTTGGACTGCTTGCTATTTTTGCACGACAATTTGTAATCTGTGTAACAGAGACTGTTCGTCGTGTGTCGTTTGACCATATTTGATATGCTCAATAAAATGCCAAATTACCGGAAAACGATGTTTTGTTTTCGCAGCGAACCTTCAAAAAGCCGGGCCGGGCCCGGGATTGTGTTTTCGTACGTCGGGCCGGGCCGGGCGGGCTCGCAGCCCTTTGCCGTCGGGCTCGGGCGGGCCTTCGACAAAGTCAGCGGGCCCGGGCCGGGCTCGGGCTCGGAAATACGGCCCGTGCACAGCTCTAGCGCACACCCGAGGCACTTCTCGCTGAGCGTTCTTGTGGGACGCGGACCGCGTATGGCAAACACGCCGATGAGCGTCCCTTGCAGCGTACTCGCAGGTAGCGTGGAGTCGCGTGTTCCTCGATAAGCGAGTTGACCTTGCAGATCGGGTTTTGCAGGCACGGTGATAACAACACACACTGAAGACACCAGCGTGGCGGGGCCAGCGACGTGATGCGGGCGTGCGAGAGTATAGCTACTGTAAACATTTACTCTTCAACAAATCGTTTCACTACTGAAAATGAAAACATGTTCTCTAGGGGAAGAAATCAAGGGGCAACCTAGCGTTGTGACACGCTTTCTTCTATTGATCAGCTCTGCACACTGTGTGCGAGAGTACTCCCTTACTGCCCGAAAAGTAGATGCGGGATCTGCTTTTCGGAGAAGAACCTTTGCCGGAAAGGAGTTACTCCTTTGTCGTGTGTCACTGCGCCCGAACGCCTTTCCGGAAGATGTCCCCTTGTCTAAAGGACTTTAGAGTACCCGTGTGTCAGGGGTATTAAACGTAAGTCTAATAAAACTGTTTCCGGCCTGCCAATGGTATATTCACAAATTCACGAAGCGTTTACTTCCGGTACAGGACTGATTGCGCACCTTTCTGTTGAAGCGCACTACTATCCAGGCGGAACGAAACAGCGCTATCTGCCCCGCTGAATGCATTACGCATCTTTTTCGTCTCGGCCAACAAAATTATTGGATCCTGGTGTTGGCCGAGCTAGTTCTCGATAAGAAAAAATACCGACGTGATTACGGACAAAAAATTGAATGTGATTGCCTCGGCAAGGTAGTAATGACAGCAACGTTAAATTAGCAGCATTAAAAATACTGCTGTGAGTATAAAACGGTGACGGTTCAAAGATAGGTATTTTTTTGGAACCATTTGTATATGATCTTCATAAGCAACGTGGAACTGGCTTGGAAACTGCGTCCACGTATTCAATTTGAGGAAGGCAGGTGGGAAGTGCAATTGTGTTGAAGGATTGAGTTCTTCTCGAATGAATGCAACGCACTCATTGTGATCGCAAATGCTCAGTGTTGTATCCGCATTTCACCCGCGCTGTCCACCCTAAAGCCAGAGCACGTATATCTTAAAGCCGCCTCTCACAGTCGGCCACTTCCATCAACGATACTTTCCTTTTCAAAATGTTTTTTGTCAAATGTGACAGTGCTTGCTTACACACTTGGTGCGCATTCTTTTTTTTTCCTTGACGGCAAAGAAAAATATTTTTATGATGTTTCAAGCTTTGCATTGCCTTTCGCTTAGTACTCCTAAACCATGAACCACCAGATTAATTTATGCTGCTACACACTGTGCATGTTGTGTACTTCTTTATTTATACTAAACGTTTATTGCACATCCACTATATAATGTGTAAATCCCGAGGGTACAAATAAATAGGAGTATGAATATATACCCATGAAGCTTATAAATTGATTGAATAAATTCTGACGTTCTATTTGTCAAAACAGCGACCGGACTGTGACGCACGGCTTAGTGTGGGACATTCTTTAACGTGAAATTCTTCAACGCTCACCTAAATCTGAGCAGCCGACGCTATGCGTTCTTGGATTTCGGCCTCATCGAAAAAAAAAAAAAAACGCCAGGCCTGCGCTGAAACCGCAGCACAGTCACAGCGAAAGCTGAAAGAGCGGCGTTTCTAGAGCCCGTTGCAAGCTCTCTTTGGGGCTACAATACAAGTACACTAGAAAGGTACCCACTACGCCATTAATCACAATTTTTGTGAAGTTGGGAAGCACCTACTAAGCCATTATTCGTCATTCTGCGGAGAAGCGAGGCACCAGCTACACGTCTATAAGGCATTAAGGCATGTGTACTTTGTTGACGCGACGACTGATGACGATGCAGAATTATGGCTCAGCCCTTTGTAATGGGTTGGAAGCTTTAAACGGCCCACCAGTTATGTAATTTGCATTGGGTGACGCCCGCTCGCTATTTCCCTCTCCCGTCAAGCTGTATAACATACGTTGACGTGGGAGAGAGACGGTGGGGGGGGGGGGGGGGCGAAGAACTTTACTGAGACTCCGAGGAAATGGGTCATGCGCTTATGGGCTTCCTTGGCAACCAATACAAGTGCACTTGCGGGGAACCCACTACGCTCTAAATCATTGTAATTTTACTGAGACCCCGCTAAATGGATCACGCGCTTATGGGCTTCCTCGGCAACCAATACAAGTGCACTTGCGAGGAACCCACTACGCTCTAAATCATTGTAATTTTACTGAGACCCCGAGGAAATGGATCATGCGCTTATGGGCTTCCTTGGCAACCAATACAAGTGCACTTGCGAGGAACATTTTACGGAGAGCCGTGGTATCTACTAAACGCATGTAAGGCATTATGCGCACTTTGTTGATGCTGTGCCTGATGACGACGAAGAATTATGGCAGAGCCCTTTGTAATGGTTTGGAAGCATTCGACAACCTACTCGTTGCGCAATTTGCATTGTGTGACGCCTGGTTACAGAATTCGCGATGTGCGACGACGCTTGGTGCTTATTTTACACTTCTACCACGCTATATTGCATATGCTAATGTGGTTCCTTCCCGACATGAAGCCTGTATAGGACCCTTTTGCAAAGCAACTTCAATGACCGGCATGGCTCAGAGGTTGAATATTGGGCTCCCACGCAGAGGGCCCGGGTTCGAACCTCGTTCCTGGAATTTTTTTCTTATTTCGTTTTTGTTTCTTATTTCGAGCGATACTGGTTACGGACACCGGCGGCGGCGGCGGCAGCGGCGGCGGCGGACAACTACGGCACCAGAAACGGCCGGTGAAATGATCTCATAACAGCTTTCACTGTAAAACGATCGCCGCGATCGGAACCGGACCCGCGACATCTAGATTAGTAGCGAAGCACCATAACAGTTGGGCTACCTCGCGATGGGCGTAGGGGACTGGTAGAATGGCAGCACTAATAATAATAATAATAATAATAATAATAATAATAATAATAATAATAATAATAATAATAATAATTAATAATAAAACTGCATGACTGACTGTGTGCAAGGACTCCATAGGTATACTCTACCTGCTTGAACTTCATGTTAATTTTTCTTTCAGTATTCATGTCGCATTTCCACCGTCTCCATAGCGATAACAACCACGTTTTCCCAAGACCTAACGGGCTGCAGCTGCAAGCGGGCTTAAAGATTCACACTTCTCAGCCTTATTGTCGCTCGCGAAATGAGCGCATGGTCGACGCCACTTCTCGTTGAAGAAATACCAAAAGTGCGCTGGTACCGCCGTGTGCGCTCACATGATACATAGCGCGACGTACGCACGCGTCTCGTACCTGGCTTTACTGGCGCTTGTGCTTGGAAAACCGTGGAAGAGACTTTAGTGCGGAGAAAGTTTGCAGGTCTGCTTTAAAGTCCTCGCCGCCTGTCTCGGAAAATCGACAAAAACTGTCACAGAGATAACTAGTTTCTGGGCGTCTTCACCAACTGCTTATAAGTGTGCTGGCTGAATATGCGGAATATGCGACCGTGCATGATTTAAACGCAACCCACATAACCATCGCGACCGGAGTTTCTTGATCAAAGCGAACGATAATGATGACGGAGGCTTTCGCGGACTTGCAAATGCATTGCAGTGAGATGTAATAAACTATTCCAAAGAGTTTTTCTCCGACCAGGTTAAGTACTACTAACGTGCCCTGCACGCCCGGTTCGTCTCCCTGTCTCTTGAATGCGGGCGTATAGAATGGAAGCGCTGTCGTTTCTCCAAACAAATGAATCCCGCATCATTATCCCCCCCCCCCTCTTTCTCTCTCCGCACGCGGAAGCACTCCGCGAGCAATGGTGCTAATAAAAGCGTCTACACAAGCGCCGATCTTTATTTCTCAGCAAACATCTCCACTGCGGCTGTTAGAAACACTTGGAAACTTGCAGTACGCCCCTGTTGGCATCCGTAGTTCTACCGTCGAATATGACGGTTCTTTCTTGTGCCGGTAAAGCCGTGATGTACGATCTAGACGCCATTAGAAAAACTAACGCGAGACACTTCCGCATAGGAAATAACGCCAAGCAAGTCGTCTGCAACTGGTGCCGCAGGTTTTGTCAGATCAAATGGTTTTACGTGTCACAACGTAACAAAACTGTAGTTCTTTCCTTTTCAACCAAGAGCAGGTCTTGCCCTGCGGACGAACGTAACTACCGAGGTAATAATTGTTCCATCGTTGGTGAACGACAAGAGTACCGCAGAAAGTTTGTCCCTGTAAACCAAAAGCGTCGAACAGAGTTCAGCTGTTCCGTTTCCTTCCGAGCGCGGCACAGTCAGATACCATCATGGTTGAAAACTATCCCTTAAAACTATTTGGAAATTAGCTCCGGCTGCATGTGCGTCAGAGCAAAAACATCGGTCGTTGCGCCAAATAAAGTCCCGTTTTGCTTTTAAACATGCCGACCGCTATGATCTTGTGTTTTACGTTCCGTGTAATTACCTGTGCTCTGTGTTTCCCATGCCTTATATGACACCGAAAATATTTCTCTTTATATATGCACACAAGCACGTACTTGTTTATCTTATACCTGCATTAATTCAAAAAGCTTTGTGTGCAATATCTGTCGGATTGTGTTACTTTGCACATATGGTCTCATACCTCTTTGTTTTTTTTTTTAGAAAAAAAAGGGGGAGGGGGCAACCATATGTCTTCGTCAAGCTACGCAACATATGAATTCTTTAATGTTACAACCGAATAGTTGAAACGATGACTCCCTATAAAGGAACTAAATAGAGCGTAAAAAATCGTAAGCAGAGGATGAAGTTATGCCGACACTATCCTTCTCACAGCTTTATCGTGCAGGGCTGAAATATGACAACGAAAAATTAAGGAAGCACGACAGATTACTTCGCATGCCACAAGAACAATCACGCCCTTACAAATACTATTGATGTTTTGTGAGAGATTGAATCCAAGCTTCTTTTTATTTAACGAGTTTATTCCATCTCCATAAGAATTACGGTATTTGAGTCATTTTTACGGTCGTAAACATACCTAAGAAGCGACCTGAATCCACACATTTAGCTATTTAAGCCGCTACGCAAACTTTTACTAGCGATGATCTTAAAAAAGAAACTGTAGAGGGGCGAAGCATGTAGGGAAGGGTGTTTCAGCTGCACTAACGTGAAACCTGTGGAGGGGCGATGCATGCAGAGTGTGCGCCGGTGTTTCCCACAGCAAAGTCACGGCTAATGGCAATGAGAGACAGAAGAAAGATTAGACACAGAGACCCGCAATCCGCTTTTAGTTAACGTGCACGCTGCGAATCTTTATTGTTCAACTACGCGCAAGAGAAATCTCCCACCTGCACTACATTGCAGGTCAAGATCCAGTGGCTATATATACGGGGTGGCCGGTGAACGGACAGCGCGAGCAGTCCGTTTTTTTCAATCAGGAAACTCGCTAGCGGACGCTACCTCCGTCAGCGTTGTCTCTCGCGGGCGAGGGCGCTTTCTCATTCCTTGCGAGCTGGTGGTTGAGCGTTCATCGCAGAAACAGTGTTTCCATAGTCAACACGCACCGTTCGCTCTCTCTCGCCACACGGCGAGCGTTGAGGCTGTGGCGCCCTCTCTTGCGCTCAAAAAAATGGACAGGACAGGACGATGCACGCGGCGACAGCTGACGACGACGCCCGCAGATACGCCGAGACCCTAAGGTGCTTCGCCCCTAAAAAAAAGCTACGAAAAGACTTTCGCAGGATCACCGGGGTGGTTTCTTTCAGGCAACTTTTTTTTTCTTGAAGTGAAGCTCGTCGTTGCGTATTCATAATGTATGAAAAGAACTTCTGTGCGTTTATGCGGAATAGTCAAAACGAAATAATAGCTCCTTGTAACGCCTGTAGCAGAATTTCAAGGAGTTCACGTTCTTACGAACAGTATGTCATTTTATGATCTCCTTCGCTTTAGTTTGTGCTCAATATCCCGATTGGACAATGTTTGTTCGTATTAAGGGGTCGGGCGGCCGTAAAACTGTGGCGGGAGGGGTAGGGCACGTGTAAATTTTTTGTTTAGACAAGCTCTACTGTTGATTTAGCCTTGAATCGTGGAATCTTCTTTTGCCGTCCTTATCTGCTGCTTTGTTTCCACGTGAATGAAGCAGCAATGTCGATTTCGATCGTGTAATTTTTTTTTTCCTGAGAGAACAAGAGAACGGGCGCGAATAGGTGGGAGAACCGCACGACAATGAGTGAGACCGCTGATTCCTGTTCTTTTAACAACAAATCATTCAACTCGATGGCACGAATCGAATCCCCACGTGGGCTAAAATTTTTCCGTGCTTGGAAATTTTGTGGATAGAATCTCAAATGTGGAAGGAAGGGCTTTCCTTTTTCGGAGGTGCGTTGCTTACCACAATATTTTGTTGGCCTCTAAAAAAGAAACATGTGAGGAGACGACATACGAGTGTGTCATAACTTCCACAGTGAAAGTGTCGTATCCAGCTAGATAGCGCAAGCGAGAGCGTTTTTAGCGCACAATAAGTTCTCCTTCGAGCCCAGTTGAAAACAGTTGAGAATCCCAGAAATAGGTGATCCAAATTAAAGAGACTCCATCTGTCAAGCTTTGAGAACGTCCGAAACTGGTTTTTCTGCAAGATAATCTCCTTGCGTATGCTTTTTAAAGGTTCCCTAAAGTTTGACATTTAAAATGATGCGCTGGGTTTAGAAAACCTTCTGACAGAGAGCCATCGTACTATGTAAAACGGATATTAAATCAGTTAACTTTGTAAAGGGTCGTAGAAAGCACACCAAGCGCAAATTTCGTAACAGCGCGTTAGTCGAAAAAGGTTGCGCGTCCCTTATAGCTCCATGCAAACAAAGCTTACACATGTGTATCTCGTCGGTCGAGGCAGGAAGTACTGGCTCGGAATAATACGATTATAGTCTGTCGAAAACTGAACCTTTTCGGCCAGACTTCGCTGGCTCGAACGACGAACCTCTTGCGAAGGTAGGCGCTGTGGACGGGCGTCTGACAGGAGGGCAACGGCGCCGATGGAATCACCTCGTAAGAGGCTTTTCGAAATAACCAGTGGGCAGCATTAGCCTATGCAACACATAACATCGCGAGAAAAAGTAAAGCAAGTTGTCTGAAAAAACAGTCACAGTTCCGCCGCAACAGCGAAGCAATGAATGCGATAGCAACAAATTGAAATTTATCGCGAAGAACGGCAAGCAGCTCGAAGCTTCCAGCACGCTGCTCAAGCACAAAGGACGCATGAGATATAATTCGTCCATATAATTTCTATGGCAATAATAGTCTTGCATGCGACAACTACGTTAGAGTAAAAATAAAAATAAACGTACACCTAATGTGGCTGCAGTTCACTGTATCGCTACAATATACATATAGACCTACTCCATGTTTGTAAACAGCGGTAGGCGCCGTCGACATAGTGAGGCGCTTGTAGCGACGTCGCGGCGCGTAGGTTCCGCCCAGCCCAAAGCTCGCCACCGCCCTCTATGATCACGTGACAACTGGCACAGCAGCTGCAAAGCTGCCTCCGAGCACCGCGCGTCGGGGCGCCTCCCGCGTGTTTACAAGGGACGGCAGGGCGGCCGCGACAGAGGAAGTTTTCGTGGCCCCAACAAGGACTCTGAAATAAATATATAAAAACTGTTGACGTGGAACTCTACCTATGATGACCTCACCATAACATCAGGTATCTTGACGCCACGAATGTGACTGATTCGCGAAATGCCATCGACACTGCTGTAGTACACTTGTACGTGTTAATTTGGTAACTGATGCAAGAACGGGCCTCCTAGCCCCGCAAGACGCTCTTTGCTACCGTATGAAAATGCTCGGAGTAACATTACGAACAGGTCCATAATCGTTACGGTAAATCCTCGCACATAAACAAGTTTGCCGGGTAAGTTACTCATTCTAAAGTGAAAGGCGATCTCGGTGACACTTTAATCGGCGATACAGCTACGATAACGTATTAAACAATTACTGCATGTCATGGACAAGGCTGCTACATATCTGTCAGGTTCACCAATCGCGGGTCGCGGCTCTGCCCGTACGCTGAAGTCGAGACCGCGAAGGCCTACAGCCCGTAAACAGAGTCGGAACATTTCACGCTTGCAGTTCGCCTGTGGAGTGTGACAGACTTGGAAATGTGTTAATGTGAATCGCAGCCAGAACAGCCGTGTCCAATGCACTTGTGTTGCGTGTGTCATCGCAGCCGCATAAAATTTGGAAAAGTGTAGCCGAAGTCGTGCTTTCGATCGCTGCTGCGTTAATGAACCGAGCCACGACTTTAGTTCACGCGAATACTACAAAATCCTTTTGACCCCTCTGACTTCCACATTTTTTCAATCGTGATGAATTCTCCGCATATTACAAAGCTACCACCGCTTATACATGCTTCCAATGGCTCCACACAAGGCTAAATGCCAAAAAATGTGGTGCGGGATGTAATAACGACACACTTTTGATAAAGCTAATCATTTTCGTTAGGTAAAACGAGCCGCCAGACCGCTCAATTTTTATCACATAACCGATGAGCCGGCGTCGCAGACGAGTTCTCATGTTTAGCAGCTGCGGCCAATTTCTTGCGACGGTGTTCGTAAAAAAAAAAAAAAAAAAAAAAAGCGGACAGAAGCTTATTCCGCCTCTTTTGTGCTTTTCTGCGTAAGTAACCGCAACGTATCTCGTCGGTAGACCGTTTTTTGTTCGTTGCACGACGGCACACAGCGCACGCACCAGCGAAAACACGGCAGAAACTGCGGTAGGCACAGCGGCTTTTGCCTACCGCGCGAAACTAAACGCCCGACGACAGCGCCACCGCATTTTCGTGACGTATGTCCGGTGGAATAGGTGTATAGAAGACTATCACGTGCAGAGCTCAACACGCTTGTGTAGAACACGGGAGCTTCGGACTGCGTGGGTGTCGTCTACCGACAACATCAAGTTTGAGATCTCGGCTGCTGAGCGGAAAGACGAGGGTTCAATCTCGGCCGCGGCTATCGCATTTCTATACAGGCGAGATGCTACAGGCCCGTGTACTGTACGATGTCAGTGCAGGTTAAACAAACCCCGGGTGCTCGAAATTATCCGGTGCCCCCCACTACGCCGTACCTCATAATCATATCGTGGTTTTGTCACGCAAAGCCAAATAAATTACTATTACCTGGTTTGAGAGAGCGCACATCTGAACACGCATCATCGATGGGCGCACACGCTCCAATGTCGGCTTCCTCGAACCACATCTAATCTGCTGACGCCGCCCGTGCAGTCAAGAGTGAGCCTTTCCCCCTTTCCAGGAAAGTGTGCTGAGCTCTGTACGTAATATAATACCAGGCGCCTTATAGTTATGAATTTTAAGTGTACTCAAGCAGCCCTTATAACATTCGAGCGATAAGGGTTTACGAACAAATTGGAGTCATTTGATGGGACATATACTTTCTTCTTTTCGCACACGGTATGTTTCACTTATGCACACTCGACTACTTCTCAACTGCTGGTCACCAAGCTGCATGCCCTCCTCGCCAGCGGCGTCGATGTCTCCCTGCATTGGGTCCCATCTCATGTGGGTATTCAGGGAAATGAGCAAGCAGACGCACTGGCGAAGGAGGCACATCACTCTGCCGTCGCTGTCTGCCGTGCTGTGGTCGCCTCAGACTATTCGAGGCTGACTTTGAGGCGGCTGTTGCTACGCTGCCACCCCGACGAACGTGTGGCCAGGCTGGAACCTCCGACCCGGCTGCCTGACAGGGGCCTC
Organism: Rhipicephalus sanguineus; assembly: GCF_013339695.2. Classification (NCBI taxonomy): domain Eukaryota; kingdom Metazoa; phylum Arthropoda; class Arachnida; order Ixodida; family Ixodidae; genus Rhipicephalus; species Rhipicephalus sanguineus. The sequence goes on along the minus strand of NC_051176.1, from coordinate 294,978,054 downwards.
TCCAGGAGGGAGCGGTCCCTTCTACTGCGTCTACGCATCGGCTGCTCCTGGCCTGCGGCACGACGTCATCGGCTCGGCAGAGCTTCGTCACCTGCGTGCAGTGCGTGTGGGGCAGACGAAACAATTGATCACCTGTTGTGTGTGTGCCCAGCGCTTCAAGCACAACGAGCTGCCTTGCTCGCCGCACTCCGTCGCCAGGGTATTCCCGCGGCTACACAGAGGGACCTCCTTTTCCCTGCAAAGCACCACACCCAGGTTTTCAAGGCGGTTCTTCGCTTCCTTGAGGACACTGGACTTGCCAACCGGCTATAGTAGCCGCCCGCCGCGTCCTCGGTCATGGACAGCATTCCTCCTCTCCTTCTCTTCCCTCTTCTCATCTATATCTCCCTTTCCTCCTTTCCCCTACAGGCGCTGAGCCGTGCTCCCAATTAGGGTTGCAGAAGTTGCGCCTTTTCCTTTGCTCAACCTCTCCTCCTCCTCCTCCTCCTACTTCCACGTGTCGTGTAAATGAAGAGCTCGTAGTTTTGAGAAAGAAAAAATAAAGATGAAGCGCAAGAAAGATAAACAGCAGCACAGCTTCGTTACGTATTTTATCGCCAAATATCGTGGAATGCAACGTCTCTCACTTATTTCCTGTACCATGCATCGACGTCCTTGGTTTAACCCCCGAGACAGTGCTTGTCTCTCTAAGAGAACAAAGCGTGCTGAGAAGTAAGTAGCACCGGGAAATGTGTACGCATTTGTTCGCATTCACTCTTTCGTTGCGTTTGTTTCAGAAGCGTCCGGTGCCCCTCCGTTCTTCCCTTCTCTTGTGGCACGCGCTCGTCCGTGGCTGCCATAAATATATATTTTCGGCATCGCATTCTTTGTGCTTGACGTCTACCCCGCTTGCGGGGCCGAACCACCGCGCTCGAATGCGGAAGGCGCGCTGTGCCCAAAGAGCAGCCCGCGGGCCGGCCACCCTGAAAGCCCCGGGAAAGCGGAGGGGGACGCGTATTTTCTTCTCGAGCATTGCTTCCGGGGAAACATCCGGTGATAAAGGTTTCTCTGCGTCTGATGACAGACTCCTCCACCCTCCCCTCCCCGTTCAGCAGTCTCTGTTTTTCTTTCGCAGTCATTCCATTTTTTTTCTCCTCTTGTCCCGCTCGTCGTGGATAGTCCGTCGTGGTCTCTCTATGCTCCGGTCTTCCTTACTTCATCTTTTAGCTGCAATATATTGGCAAGCGCGGATCGACCATCTCACCGATGCCCGTTGCTCACTCGGGATAATTAAAGCGATTCGCTCATTATCGATAGTGCTCTCTACGCGCAAAAGTAAAATGAATATAGGGAAGACAAGCACCGCCTGGCTGCCCTACGCACGGCATAGCGGTTCACTCACAGCCAACGAATGATTATTTTCGAACGGCAGCTGTATTGCGAATTACGGCCTCGGGGATGAAAGCGAGTTCGTTGAAAATCAGCGAAAATCTCTGAGCTGCGTTCGCACACTTTGGGTCATTCATACGAACGAATCATGGCTCATAATGTTTAGGAGGCGAAAGTACGGAATGTTTCGCGATCGAATTGAGATTCATCGATCTTCTTTGCCTGAGACTAATCATAGCTAGATGTGGCCCCGGAGTGTGGCTTGATTCGGATGTAATTTCCCTAAAGCTCACAGATCTTGCACATTAGTGGCGTCCCTCACACCCTGCACGGACGCTTGTTTCCTCAATTACTTCCCACGATAGATAGATAGATAGATAGATAGATAGATAGATAGATAGATAGATAGATAGATAGATAGATAGATAGATAGATAGATAGATAGATAGATAGATAGATAGATAGATAGATAGATAGATAGATAGATAGATAGATAGATAGATAGATAGATAGATAGATAGATAGATAGATAGATAGATAGATAGATAAACTTTTAAATGCGAAACATTTCTTAGAGAACCTCAGGCACTTTGGCCGTTTCTATCTTTCTATCTATCTATCTAGCCGCCTACGTCTGGACGCTCTCCTGGTCGTCTTCATAAGTTGTAATATACCAAAATTGGCATAGCAGGGGATCAGTGTATGACGAACAAGATTCACTGGTCATGATATGAATAACGCAAGATACCTGTCGCGTACGTCATGAAACCGTTTCTCTCAGTCACGTGTGGCACATAGCCGCACACTAGAGTTCATGTTATGCATATATGTGCCACAGGTGATGCAGAGTGTCAACCAACACAGTAACGGCGAACACACACATTGACACGCAAGTAAATTGATGTTAATATTAATTGTTGGGATTTTATGCCCCAAAACAACGATATGATTATGAGAGACGCCTTAGCAAAGGGCTCCGGAAGTTCTGACCATCTGGTATTCTTTACGTGCACATAGATCGCACAGTACACGGGCATCTAGCATTTTGCCTCCATCGAAATGCGACCGCCGCGGCCGGGATCGACCCCGCGACCTTCGGGTCAGCAACCGAGCACCGTAACCGCTCCACCACCGCGGCGGACGCGAGGAAAGCGAGGAAGCTGAAGACAGAACACCCCTGGAAGACAATCAACTACCATCCACTCGTCCACGTGGTCCGCAATGAGGACCACGTGGATTACAAAAAAACCGGGGTCAATGCTTCCTTACAATAAATCTGCCGAGAGAACCAAGCCTCTAATCTTTTACCGGTGACTTCAACATTGACTTATCAAGACCCAACAACGCATGGTCCTTATACTGGGTGAAAGGCGGCTTGGATGTGGACAGGGCATCAAAAGACCTCGCTGACGCGTCCAGGACAGGAGGCATCATAGATCATTTCATCGTAAGAGGCATCCAGGATTTCCACCATGTGCACTATACCTCGCTCTTCGCTACACTTAGACCCCTCGTCACCGCGATCACGAACGGATCCGATAACAAGTCCGGTCCAGCTGCTGGTGTTCACTGATCACGGTGATGATGACCTTGTTCAAAACTGCCAAGAACCCCTTCTACACATACAGATTCGTGAAACGTGCGTGGGTTCTCCGTCATAATGGACAAGTATAAGCATATCAACTGTAACGCAACTGTAACAATCGCAACTGTGACTGTAACGTACGTGCAGTGCGCCTGCGCATGCCACTCGGCTGCGCACCATATATCTAGGGACATTTTCCTGAATGAAGCTTAGTTGCGAGTAACGCCTGTCCTGTGCATCTGTGTTCCTTCTTTGTCCTGTTCGGATTCGCGCTATCCAGTATTGAAGAATATAAGCCCTACATATCAGCTTACCGCGTCTGGTGTTGGTAACACCCATGTTGCTGTTGGCATCGTTACGCAACTGTAAACAACTGTTTATATAATACATATGCGACTCTTCGGCATATGAGTGTGCGTATACCACTTCCACATTTCTCTAGCGTCATTCCGTAACGTTTCGCTCAATGTGAAAAATTACGCCAGAGTCACCATCCCGCGCATGCTTCGCGTAACATCGATTCCCACGGTACGTACGTGGTACGGGCTTCTCGATGGAGCGGGCGCACACTTTTGCAGAGCTCACGCAAATACTCCTTTGAACCGTCGGACATACCCTCCCCCCAAATCCCTACCTTACCCACTCCTAACAAATCCTATGGAGACGTCTCCAGACCCACACTCTTCCTTCCCCTCAACTGTTGTCCCACTACTGTGGCACTTCCCCCGAATGCTCCCTGTGTGGCGAACCTGACGCCACCCTTTACCATATTCTTTTCGGCTGCCCTGCTGATCCTCCCCCGCGGGGACAGCCTGCCATCTCCAGCTGGAAGGACTGGGGAGGTCCTGCTCTGGCCTGGGGACCCAGCGTTGCAACTTGCTGCGGTGACTCGGGCTGCCGATGTCATCGCGGTGAGAGGCATGACCGTGTAAACGTGGCGTGGGACCACGCGGTGGTCTAGAGACCCGGGGGCATAGTTGCCAGATACTGCCGAGCTAACAAGCAAATAATAATCACAAAAGAAGCCCAAGAAAAGCGGCGCGGCTTTCGCGAAGAAGCCCAAAATAAGCGGAAACTTAATAAATTTTCCCATTCTCAAAAATGTTTTTAATTATAATGAAAAACTGCCACTCAAGTACGAAGGGGAGTTCAAAAAATCACTTTAATTATTTTGTACAGCGAAAATAGGCCAACTATGAACGAAAGCGCATAATTTCTTTTTGACATTGTCTCCAGGGTAGTGTGCATTCGGTTGAATTTACTTGTTGATTCCCCCAACGTATGTTTGACTTCAACACTCAACTACTTAAAGTCACCGACAAACGCGCTATTAACGTTACGATCACTAAAATAACTATATTTGCTGGAAGTCGTTGGAGGTGCTGATGCCGCCGATCGTCCCACGATTTGCAAGCTTCTATTTGTACAAAACTTTTATAGCGATAACAGGGGCATGTATCGATGTCCTCACAGCGACCGCTACTGTGTTCCAGCTTTTATTTACCACAGGTGAAAGGAAAAAATACGCCACAGTATTAACTTCCAAAGTGTGTCTAGATGCGTTGTCTGTTCACTGCCATTTTATTTTTATTTATTTTTTTTTTGCGTGTACAAGGTGTTTATTAGGGAATGCACAGGGCAACGCCAATCTGCAGCTGCTGACATGTCATCGGATACATGCCGACGCTCTGCATGCGAGAGGGTATGCGCGCACTAGATGTCCCGACAGAGATATTGTTATCTAACAAAAGAAAAGTACTTTTGGAAATATTTTAGGCATCTTGAGGAAAAGATGTCACTGCTTTCGTTATGCAAATTGCTTATATTCGTAATTAGCAGCGCTACATTTCGATATTAGACGAAGTTAAAAAGCCCTGTCCACACGACGAACTCGGAAGGGCTGAAGACGTTTGGGATCGCCCTCTTTCAAGTTAACGTTCGGTGATTAAGGGGATACGCAGAAATAATTTCGTTATTTGTGACCATTACGCTGGTAGCATGCACGGTCACCAGAGCCGTGACGCATACCATTTTCGACCATCAAACTGACTTCACGCTTGAGCAACAAGTGGCAGACGGCCGCGCATACATTTTGATTGCAGTTGCTATCAACTGCTCCCTTCATTATTTTTTATTTCTGGATTAAGAAAGAACAGCAGGATATATGCAGCCTTCGTTGAACAAGTGAACACCGTCTAGCTTCTTCGTGACCTTTCAGTGTCGCTTTACTGTGCCTTGTAGAAAAATAGGTATATATTATGCACGTGACAAGTACGGAAACACACAGCCGTCATATGCTGTTGGCTTTTGGAAACTAAATTCCATTACCATAGTTTGTGTTTCCTCCTATCTCTGTAATGTCAACAACGGTTATGATTCTTTCGAATCCGCGTTTAAGTAACGCGTACCTATTAAATAATAAACTTCCAACGCCACTAAGGCAATGCAGTGGCTTCGATTGAGGAATGCGAAGTTCCAGGAGAAGGCAACACCAATATAATGCCGTATCCATCCCCCGCCCTCAACCGCTAGTGGTCCTGCATCTTCACTCTCTGCGGCGGCGCAAAATTTCATTCTCCGCTGTACGCGCTGTCAACGCGCTTTCGCTTTGGACAGCGCCGCAACAGCGAAATGCTGTCTCTGAGCAGTTGTTTCATGCTTTTTTTTTCTTTCTTTTTACTGGGCAGCATTCTTGTGCGCTGACAGCTCATGGCGCTTCTCACTGGCTCCGCAGCGATGAAATGACCGCCTTTAGTGCACTTTTTTTTTGCCTATTTTTTTCCCGTCCTTCTTGGCCGTCTCTTAGCTCTATAGGAAATGAACCCTGTGTTGTGACGCCCAAGAAAAAGTCTTGTCGTGGCGCCTGCTGCCCTACTCTTATCGCTTAGACGCTGTAAAAGTTTCCGCCGTGCTTCCAAAGGAAAGCCGATAAAGCAATCGATAAAGCTGTAAAGTAACAGTGGGACAACATGTGTAGCAAAGGAAAAGAAAAAAGCTGCAGTAAAACGAAAGAAAGATAAGATAAAGCATCATTCCGGCCTCAGGCGACACTCGCGGCCGTTTAATTTCTGTATTTCATTTTCGCGATCTTGCCATAAGGATTTCTCTCATCCGCTTCCTACTACGCCTCTTATTATTACTACCATGTTGCCAATCATCTTCATGGCGGTTGTTCTTTCACGTTGCTTCAATGCCACTGCAACTCTGTCCGTATACGCTCCTTCTTTTGAGGCTTTTCTGGCGTTCCTCTATCTTAGATAGCCTTTTCAGGCACTCCTAAAGTTGCGGTGATCACGTGTCTCTTGATTTGTTGTCCCCCAGAAGAGGACTGCTGGAAAGGCCATCTTCCGAGGCTTTCGAGTGCGTCGGGGCTGCTCATATTTCATCGTACTCAAAGTTAGTTTTAAACTTGGTCATTGTTTATAAACCCGAATTAGACAAAAAGAAACTACCAATTTTTCCAACTAATGCCGGCGAACGCAGATGATGCATCTATGGAACTTCTGTATGGTACTTAGTTATAAGGGCGTAAATGAATGCTCCAATTCTTTCCGCTTATATTGGAATAATTCTAGCGCCTTATATGATTCACCCATCTTGGCCTATAAAAAGTTCAGTGTGCTAGAGCCTCTTTTCCGCAACATTTGCACGTTTTAAGACCCTCGTTCATAAAATGTCATCAATCTTGCCCCTGACTTCGCCTTGCAATTTCGTCTTGAGTCATCTGTGTTGACTGGGACCCACAGGCCTTATCGCGTTATCGTCGCTAGCCATGCTTCGATCAGTATAAATCCGATCTGCGAGCAATTTTGACGCTATTCACCCGCATCACTTAGAAAGCGATACGAGCCACTGACAGCAGAGCCTAAAACCAAGAAAGGAATTCAATCGCACGCGAGAACGGAGAGGGTGAGTGAATAAAGAAGAAAAAAAATCTCCCCTAAGAGCAATTAAATCCGGCAAAGACAAAGCGGGATAAAAGTGAATGAACCGAGTCGGCTCGCTATCGTTATCTCCTAAACTCATTCGGTTTGCTTTCTTATTCGCTTGGTGCCCGGTGGAAGGAAGCCGGGTGAAACTGCTTTTGGTGAAATCTGCGCTTATTATGAATGGGCGGATTTATTATTTCTTGAGCGGCGGCCGACAACTTAAACGGCCGCGCAGCCGGCGCTTTCATCGGAGTCTTCTTGAAGAAGCCGAGCTCAGGGCTCTTGATCAATTAGCCGACCTTTCACGCATCGCTTTCCCTCTGCGCGTGTTTTCTCGATTTTTGTTTTACCCGCTATCTCTCGCTTAATTTTTCTCTTACGCTGCCTTTTTAAGTCAGTCACTTTTGCGATTTTATGGTTTTTCTTCGCACTTTGCAAGAGGCGAGGACGGACAGAAAAGAGAAGCTTGGCGTGGACTGCGGCTCGCAGGGCACATAAACAGAGGGGCGAGTAAGGAACGTTCCTGCGCAAGCAAACAAAACACGATCTGAAGAAGAAAAGGGCGGCCAAGAAGAAGCTGGATAGAAAAGGCGGAGGCGAAAGTTTCTCGCGCCGCAACTTGACAGCAGCGCTCGACTTTGCAGCTGAGCCTAATTAGATCTCGCGGAGCCAACTTGAGGGAGCCCAGTACTCCGTCGTATATGGCGTGTCGATTCCCTGCCGCTACTTTCTTTATGCACATGCCCCCGTGGCTGCCTGGCCGCGCACTCTGAGCATTTCGACAGTTTCACTCTTCAATTAGGCGCCTAATGAAGAATGATGCTGACGCCGGCTGCTGGAGCGAGACGACGTGCGGGGCTGGTCGCGATCGAGCAGCGGAGGAGGCAAAAACACGCGCTCCACGCTATAGTCGAAGGTGCGACGCGCCGTTCGCTGACGGGCGAAGCCTCTGTGTCGCGCTCACTGGCTGGCGATACGCTCTCGCCTTCTTCCTCTGCTATTTGTAAACTTCGTGTGTCATATCCTCAACCTTGTTATTGTGATTTCTATGATCGTTCCCACTACTTCCAGTACAGTACAGTAAATTTCGGCCCGCCAACTACCGTCATAAAGAACCAGAAGTAACCTTATAACAGAGTCTAGTGTTTCCACTTGGGAATATTTAGCACGAAGGAGCTGGAAAACCTCCCAATATCTTGACTACAACCATCGTTCATCAAAGATTGTGGTATTATTATTTCTTAATACTACTTAATACGTCCGAACAAGAAAAGCTCAGGAAAACATGGTTTACAAGCTTTTTCTATTAAGCTTATCTCTATAAAAATGGTGAAGGACGTGGAGACTTCTCGCTGGTCTGGAGGTGCCTCTTGCGATAGAAGCAATTCAATATGCGAATGCTTAAACTAGGCTTCTGACTGTACATGCACATCTAAAACAGTGCCGCGTATTCATCAGATTGCTCATATATATATAAAGCAGTGCATCATCGACATGCCATTCAGGCTGACCTGCTTTGCTAGCAACGGCGCTCTGGTTATATAGTGTGCAAACTGCTTCTTACTGGCAGAAGTTCAGGGGAAGATGGAAGCTTGGAGGGCTGAAAAATTCGTGAACACGGGGTGTCGCTGCAACCGACGTTTCGACAAGCGGAGTTGTCTTCTTCAAGGCTTGAAGAAGACTAGTCCGCTTGTCGAAACGTCGGCTCTAGCGACACCCCGTGTTCATGAATTTATAATCTCTTCTGTTTCTTATTAGTAACTTGACAATATAGGACGATAACCTACAAAAAGAAAAATTGAACATATTTCACGAGCGTGTTTGAGTATAACCATTGGCCGAGTCGGCAGATTCACGGGGTTAAGTTGGCGCCGTTCTTCTTTTTCACTTCAGTTTACGGTGCCTCTTCGAGTTGCTTGCAGGGTCAACTGCGATGACGTCACAGCTGATAAGTCCTACGGTCCTCCTGGGTGACGTTTTCGCAACTGCGACGTTGCCTCGAGGAGGCAAGCCATTGGTGCGCGATAACGGTGGCAAACGGCTTCACGCGTTCCGCTGCGCCTCGAGAGGCATGCTGTCAGTGAAGAGCGCGCGGTCGTGGCGAGACTGGCGTGCCTGTGGTCCCCGGACGAAGAGAGTGGGCACATTGGCGGAGCAGGTGCTCGTGAACGGCCTAATTACCGGCCTCCCCAAATGAGGCCTTAACGAGGTTTCCCCACCGCTCCAAGGCGTACTTCGGCTCTCCTTCGGCAACTGGTCCCTGTCGAAGGCTCCCGCTGTGCCACTGGCAACAAGTCACGCGTGGCGACTTTCTTTTATGGAGGCTGCAGCAATGACATTTTGTAATCGAAGGCACATTCTTGTACCGTTGAATAAAACGAGCCTAGCTTGCGAAGTCGTCATTGCGAGAGATGTCTTTTTTCTTTTTTTTTTTTAACTTTTTGTTGTTTTTTGTTTTCGTTTTGTTTTTCGGTCGAGGCTGGAGAACACAGTTATCTATCCGGAAGATTTCCGCGGGGAGGGAGAACGGCAGAGGAGAGCCAGGCATTTTACGAATAAAAGACCAAGTCGATATAAAAAAGTAAGCAAAACGGAAGAGGGGAGAGAAATATGGGCAGTCTCTTTGCCTCCTCTCAGCATCCAGTGGCCCATTTTCCGCTCCTCACAAACACAAGAATTTAACTAAATGCTGATAAGGGACTTCGTACGATGTCGCTTGGCGATTGTGCTGATATTGTACCTTGCTAGCGATAACATATGGGGCCACAAGAAAAGGGTAGAATGGGAAGGAGAAAATAAGAAAAATTAAAGTCCTCAACTCACCACTCCTTCTAACAAGCTCTCACGATCAGCATTCGCAAAAAGAAAGTTATTACGCTGGAACTGTTCCTGAGAGAAGACGGCAGCCAACCGTGACGTCAGATGCAAATTATTAGGCAAATTGGCGAGCCTTAAGAGATAGCTTTGTGAATTCGTTTTTAGTAGATCGAGGTAATAACCAACGACTGCCCATTACTGATAGGCCCATACCTTTAGTGACTCATCCGGGATACTATGTTGCCTGCGTGGTAAAGAGGTGAAAATAAGCCCCACTAACATATCCGTACAAAAAAAAGCACGTTGATGTAGGTCGCGACAGCAATAATAGCTCTTCTTGTGTGTACTTGGTACAACGTTGACATAGATAAACCAGCAGTAACGACACGCATCGAGTCGTGCATTGATTAACAACTGAATAGCAGCAACCTCCTCAAGCCCAAACGCGTGGAACAAACTGCTAGCTTCACTTAACGCAGGCCCACTCAATGATAAAACTAAGGCTTGCACGTTTTCTTGTACATGGTCCCAGTCATGTCCTTCTGCATGTATGCATCCAATACATCTTTGTTCTGGGATGATTCGATACAGGGTTATTCTCAAATATGTGGCACGTCCTTGCACATTATAACTTGTTTTAATGCAGACGGCAAGAACGTAATGCATACGGCATATCTTTCCCTTTCACTAATAAATAAAATCGTTAAATAAAGCGTGAGAACTCATTGCTTTGGAGTCGACGTACCAAAAAACACAGTTACCCGCAGGCATCGAAGGATGCACACACTACCAAAGAGAGATCATTGCGCTGACATCATAGAAAATGCATCCGAGGCCAAATGCCAACCCAATTCGGCCTTAATTCTGCAAGCGCTCATTTGGGTGTTCACAAAGCGGTGCGCCGTTTCGGCCTTCAAAGCTATACACGCAGTCTTGCGGCAGCGCGCGCGTTCAACTTGAAGCGCGCGACTGCCAGCCAGTACTTCTTATTAGACGTAATGAGGCGCCGTGTGTCGGCCGTGAGCGGGCCCCGCGACAACATGCCCCCTCTCTGGCCTCTCACTCCAAATGCTCACTCTGGAGGCCTTATTCATTTTACTTTGCGCCATTTCCTGCGGACGGACGGCCGCCATGTTTAGTGAACTCCGGCCGCCGTCCGCGCTGTCGTTCAATCGCTCGCTGATTGCAGCACGCGCCGTGCTTTAACTACGGCATTGTCTAGCCGGCTCCCCTTTTAGCCTGAGGCCTATATGCTCGCTGGATCCTCCTTTTAGTATGCAGCCTGAAGTGCGCCGGAGCACCGCGCGGCGGCGGCGGCAGCTTATCAATCGTGCTTTCGAGTGGAGGAACAGCGCTTCTCCTGATGAGCCAGTTTGATGCCGTGCACTTTATTGGTTCTTTCTTGCTTTTTTGTTTTCCACCGCTAGAGGGCGCGCCGCTAATTCTAACGTTTTAGGCCGATGCGTTCATCTACATTCGGCGCTTTCGGCCGCGCTGAAAGAGTTTCACTAGAAATTTATTTGCTCGCGCCACTTCTGACGCTCGCGATAGAACCACCGGTAACTGAATGCGCACGGTGGAAGCCGCGGAAATCGAGTTTGTCGAAAGCAGCCCTAACAATCCCGCGGTCCCTTGACGAGATAAAAGTCGTGTTTTCTTTCGTCGCGCAACTCCATAGATAAGTGTGTTAGCAAGCGCATCATTCTGGCAAGAAAGCGCTCCGCTACGGCCGAATATGTCGACGTGGGCCCGTCGAAGCACTTCTGCAAATGCGGCCGGGAATAGTTGGCTTAAGACTGACGTAATTGCCAAATCAGCATTCCTTCGAAGAGAGAAGCAAACCAACGAAAATGAAAGATCATAGTCAGCTTGCTTTTGTTCTGTTTTTCAGGAAAGAAGTAACAACAAAAGAAAGCAAACTTTCAACTTTTGGTGATAGGTTATTCATGCCACAGCCATTTATTAACGGGTAACTTCGTAAATACATTTATTGAAACGCTTTCTTCATTATCCAGAACATTTCGCTACTCCCATACTTGTGTATATAGTTAGGAATGCCCTTTTGGTAACTTTCGATGGACTTCGCTCGCCATAGCCTTAAAGCGATTCGCAATACACGAACGTTTTTGCATTTCGCCTCCCACAGTGATGCGATGGCCGCGTAGTCAGTAATTTAATGCGTGATTTTCTGCTCGGCGTCATAACACAATAGTCACAATCTTAAATTTTTGATGAAACAAAAAATTACTGATGACTTACACACAAACATGAAGCGTTGAAGCGGTTGCTTGGCAATAACTTTGCTGAGTGTCCGGCAGGATTTAGAGCGGCCGGACCTAGGTCTCCCACGTGGGGGCGTCTAGCTCTTCTCTCGTCAAGGCCTCGAGGCCCAGCTGTACGGCCCAGTGTTGGTCGTTGAGGCTGGAGCTGCGTATAGAGCGGCGGACTACCTCGACGAGAGGGTATCGGGGTTAACACCTCTTAGTTGTGCCTTACACTCCCAGCGTCGTCAGCGAGATTATTTCTGACAATGTGAAGCATTTAAGGACACACACAAAAAGTGTACAACATGTTTTGAATCTGCGATGGCCCTTTGTTACGTTTCACACACATTGTCTCCCCTCACCCAATACAATCCTACGGCCACTTCGAAATGCGCGATATGGGGCGAGTACATAAGTGGCGCCATCAAAAAAGCAACACAATGAAAGCCAGCCTGCTTCTTAGATGGCAGAGGCATTGTTGCTTGCATTCTCTGGAGCCTTCCACGGAGGAGGTTTTACAAAGGGTGCCGTATCCGCTGCGAGACTGCGTTTCGTATTATTTTTTTATTATTTTTTTGTAAGGCTTTCGGCGGGAACTCGCTTTCATATGCGACACAGCACCGACCATACTAGTTTTGCATGCACATGAAAGCTAGCATATTTTGCTGGAATCAAGAAAAGTGTGTTGCGTAGGAATCGGCATTAAGATAGCTTCTTTTTGTGGCACCTACTGGAGCTCTGATTTGAATCCGCCGTCGGTCCACGAGGCATCCTTTCCTCTGTATAATCAATGCCTTCGTTCCGGCCATGTCTGCTTAGGTTTACAGCAAATTAACTCTGTCGCAAAAGTAGTTCCCCGCCCTAGCGAAACTGAGGACGAAAAACTGCGAGAGCGGAGAAGTGCCAAGCGGGCTGACTGTTGGATTGCAATCCCTTTCTTTACAACTATATATCACTTGCTGAAGACCTCTTCGACCAAAGTCCCGAATGAAGTCTCCTTGTAGGGTGGGATCGGCAGCGGTTTCACTGGGAGCTGGAATGGGACCGGCTTTATTGCTACGAAAACGTAGAGAACCGAGAGAATCCGGATTTATAGGCGCTTTCCTCTTTCGAGGCGGCCGCTTCCAGTTTTCCATTCGCCAGCGCGTTTCTTCGCCGGGAAGCCGACTTGACGTCTTAACTGCATTTTCTGTTCGAATGTGTGCCGAGTTTCGTGCGCCACTCGAACGTTTTTGGAACGAAATATAAACTGAAGACTGTGACGTCACTCACTCGCACTGCGCGGAGATTGAGTCTCGATGGTTCCGAGGAAGCGAGGAGATGGGACAGTAGGCGGCGCTGGATTGAACAAGAATGAGATTGTTTGCTTGGTGTATAATGAAGACGCAGTGTGTGCCCGAAAGACAAAGAATAATCGGGCCAATTGGTCCAATTGCGTGACATTATATTGATCAGAATGAAAGAATAAGCGTAACAGACCTTCGTATATTTTGTCTAGACAACTTGTCGTAATCGTTTGATGTCGGTATAACTCTCAAAACAGATGCATATGAATACAAGATGGGACACTAAAGTGGGTTTCCAGCTTATTTGAGATTTTAAAATTAGGTCGTAAACAACTTTATTGACCAGACTGGGAAGCAAGTAATTTAACGGGCTCGAACGCTCTACTAGAAGAAGGCGTAAGTACTGAAAATTGCTGGGATTTAACTTTTAAGAGCAGCGCACTGTACTGCAATGGGTGGCCGTAGTAGAGCACTAAAAGGTCATTTCTATCCCTCGTGGGTACTTGCATTACGCAAAAGTCTCAGAACACATTGTGCCAATCCTCCCCGCCTCGTCAGAATTCGATGAATTGGACCCACTGTCGGGCGCTATACGACGATACGCCGTAGGTGTTCAACGGTGTCGGAATTGAAGTTGTATTTAATGAGTACTGTAGAGGTTTATATGGCGGCATGCCTATCATGCTACTCCAGACAGGTATAATGAACAGTGACATCATACAGTGTGTGGCAGATACAGCACACAGACAAACCATGCCCCGAACTCTGAAATCTAACGTATCTAAAATATGTCCTAATAGGTGCGCTTCTCAGGCGTAACTTTCCCTGAGTTTAGATATATGTTTGTGAGCAGGACTGTCAGAAATGGAACACTGCAGACTAAATAACTAGATATTTAGTAACCTGTGATGGAGCTTGTTCTGGGGGCGTTGTTCTCCATTTTCCATGGCAAGTCCATAGTCGCATTTTCTCAGCCGCGGTCAGCGGGCAACTTGTAACGAGTCCCGTCCTTGTATACGTGCAAATTAAACTAGGGCTGCTCGCAGCCTGTCATGCGTACCCCGCGACTCGGAGGAGTTGATTACGGCGAAAGAGCGGAGGACCAGAGGGGGAGTACCGTTAAGGACGAAGCGTTGGCAACGGCGTCGGGCGCTGTTCCTACATTTTTTTTTCCTTCGTCCTTTCTCATCTCATTCCTTTTATGCAACGATGGCCACTGCCTCGACGGCGCAACGCCACGCCGCATGAATCCGTGCAACGGCTCTAATTAAAATTCGCCGCAAGTGGCGCAGCCTTTCTAACTAATGAAGCGCGGGCTAAAAGGCCTCCAATAGCGACGCCGTTTGCCAGAGCCGTGCCCAATGAAAGCAGTGGTGCCATTCCGGCCATGGCACCTCCTTATACCTTCTGTGGCGCACGCTACGAGACATCGGCTTCCGCGCCTGCTGTTTTCTCTTCTGAGTCAATATCGCATTGTGAAGGCTATGACTGAACATCTAGGCGGATCGCGGTTCGGCCCAGCAAATGTGTAACATAATATCACTTTTGTGTCACATTGCCTAAACATGTTCCGCATGCCACAGGTACCCGTCCTTAGGCATGATGGCTGCAGTATATATCATCGCTGCTGAATTAGGGCTCACTGTGAGAACTTCTTTCCGTTTCTTGCGCTATATAAGATGCTGTGTTAGAATCAGCTGGGCTTATTGTCCTGCTGAAAGACTCGTTCAAAGAAGACGCGACGCACGTTTTCCTTCGATATGAGCCATATCAAAAACTACTTTTTCGCGACTTTTGTTTAAAAATTGTTTTTCCGGTTGCTGTTTATTATCGCTTGAGCAGTACGACTTCCATTGTCGTCGTTTTTATGCGTTAGATTGCACGCGTAATTCAGGGAACTAGAAGAAGGACATGAAGATTGTTCGTTATGCATCAGAGGGCAGACCCCATATAAAAGTTGTTTGAATGAAGTGATGACATTTTTTTGTTATCTGTAAAAAAAAACGACAAAAAAAAACATGGCTTACCTTGCAAGCTTGTTTCGATAATATCGACCACATTTCCTCACATTAGTGAAACAAGTGAAAAAAAGAGGAGGGAAAAGAGGAAGGGAACAGTGAAACTGAACAGTGAAACTGTATATTAACGTAGTTGATCAGTTGTGTACTTGTTTGCTTGTCGTCTCTGGGGCAACAAAAAGATAACAGGCTTCATTGTTGTGTGCAGACCACATTGGACACACAAACCGGGGATGAGCAAGGCGATCGCTACTATAGTCGCACTTGGCATCATAAAGCCGACTGGCGCAACGAACAGCGCTCACCCCGAACAGGCCAAGCCGGCCGCCACTCTTTAGCCGCGGGTGGCGGGATGGAGGCGCACGCCGGGCTGCCACGAGATGCCTCGCACTGATGGAGCCACTTTGGCACCTTGTTTACGTTGTCCACTCGTAACAAAGCGACGTGACTAAAGGCGGCCCGTCGGCCCCCGTTATCCGGCGGCCGCACGCGCAAACGTGTCAAGAACACAGCGGTGCTTCGCCCCGCACCTCCGCCACTTTTCCCGTGGCCGCCCTGCCTGCCCCTGCCTGCGCTTGCTCAAACACGTTGTCCTAATTACAGGACTTTGTCGAAAACGTGTCTTGTCGGCAGGCCTGACACAGGCGGCTGTCTTTTCTCTGGCGCTGTTGTCACTTGGGCCGGCGCCCGATCAATGTGCCACCGTGTGTCTGCGACGTCTCTTGGAGCTCCCTTCTCCTTTGCGACGTCGTCCTCGTGGCAGCAAGCCGCCGCGCGCTGTTTGTTGTGCGCTTTATCCGTGTGGCTTGTTTTCACCGGAGGAGCGATTCGCTGATACTACGTGGAGAAGCCGACCTGCTTGGGATTGAGGATCCGACAGGCGCATGCTGACGCAGCTTGTCATTTCTTCCATAACGTCTTGGCTGCCTGCCACTCCAATGAGCACGGCTGCCAGACGGTTGGGTGTTGAAGTGCCTGTTGTTGCGTGAGTCTTTTGTGTTCTGATGCGATCGATGGGAAGTTCGGTGAAAAAGAACGCGAGGCTTTGAGGACAGGTCTCGGAGGCTCTCGCGAGAATTATTGCGCAAACAAAAGTGCGTATGAGTGCCGCTTACAATCATCAGCATCTTGAAGATTTCTTCGAGCAGTTAAAATGTTTGAGTGATTAAAGTCATTTTCATGCGTCGTGCGCGTCACGCCATCGCGATTTTCGATCTACTCCTCTTTGTGGAAGCCAGACTGGTACTGAAGAAAGTGCAAGAAAGCTCTTAGGCGGGCCATCGTGCTGGCGCGCTCTCGCTTGCTCAATACAACTGCAGATGATCAGGGCCGTGAAATTATGCGCAACTCAGAGTAACGTATGTGTTTCCCCTATAATGACGATACTTCGGACTACCAGACAGGAAAAAGAGCATAGGTGCACAGCCACACAAAATGTTCCGACTTTGTTTTCCACCTTTATGCAGATGGAAATGTACCGAGCTAGCAACTACGCGTGCATGTAAGCAAATATATTCGCAGTGTATCTTGAAGCCTGTTGCAGAAAACTTCGTGTATGTCTGCTCTCCGACATAGACGAAAGCATTTGAATAGTTATTACAGCACGCCCTAAAAAGTCCTCAGCTCTTCGTGAGTATGAGTTTCTACGATCTCAAACTGAAATTTTAAGGCGCCTTTAAAAAAGAAAAAAAAAACGTTTTTTTCTTGTCATATAATTCCCATTCATTTGCGTTGCTATTTAGTGATGTCACATACCGCACAAGAGTGACTGACTGTGACGTTGTGTATGCGCTTTCTTTCTTTCTTTCTTTCTTTCTTTCTTTCTTTCTTTCTTTCTTTCTTTCTTTCTTTCTTTCTTTCTTTCTTTCTTTCTTTCTTTCTTTCTTTCTTTCTTTCTTTCTTTCTTTCTTTCTTTCTTTCTTTCTTTCTTTCTTTCTTTCTTTCTTTCTTTCCACCCGTAACTTACGAACTCTTCCGTCAATTTTCGCAGTGTCTGGTAGCATAGCAGTTATATGGAACTGGTTAACACCCCTGCCTTTCCCCTCTCTCCTGTTTCCCGCTTCTTCTTCTTCATTCTGGAGACGATCGATATGAGCTTACCATTCTGACCGTGCTTTTAAAATACTCTCTATGTCATCCAACTTTATTTCTGTCTAAAATATTTGCCAGTATTATGTATAAAGCATTGGTTGAAGTAAACAATCAAATGAAAGAACTTATTCAATGTAGCGATCAATCATTCAGACGCGTTCGGAAACGATTGCTGAAATCATGTGCTTATTGGCTGAACTTCAAGGTTTGTAAATGTTGGCCTCTATCCACTAAGCAGTCAGTCTTTAAGCACTGTTTAAGAACAGGTGCTGTAGAATTGCCATGGCGAATGTATTACCGGCGATGGTGTGCATCGAGTGACAAAAGCCTCTTACGAATGAAAAGAAGCAAAGAAAATGGCTTTTACGGGCTCTTTGTTCTTTCTTAGACACAATATTAATGGGAACTAACAGACAATAATGCTAAGGAAAGTACAGGAGATGTTATTTGTAATAATGGGATATAAATGGGGAGAAAGTACAGTGGACGAAAAGATAACTTGCCGCCGGCAGTTCATTCATAGCAAGGGTCTCGTTCTGGCAGACTTGATGCCTTCAGGTAGTATGCGAGGGATTACTGGTCAGCTGCCAGCTCGTAAAAAGTTAACGTGCTACGTGACGCCATAAAGGCAGAAAAAGAATGTTTCACACTCACCGCCATGGCTGCGATCGGCGCTAACACTCCTAGGTTTAAATGCACATATATACCCTATAAAGTAGACGGGGGGATGACCGCCGCCGTAGCTCAGTGGTAGAGCATCGGACGCGTTATTCGAAGGTCGCCGGTTCGGTCCCTGCCGGCGGCAAGTCATCGTTTCGTCCACTTTACTTTCTTCACATTTATATCCAAATTATTACAAATAACATCTCCTGTACTTTCCTTGGTGTTATTGTCTGTTAGTTCTCATTACTAATGAAAAGATTTTTAAATTCAGCACCAGTGTCTGTCTATTAAAGAACTTCAAAGCTCTAAAAGGTATGTAAAGGATATAGTTCTCAGTGCTTCCCAGATCATGAGATAGTAGAAATCTGCGATAACTATTGAAAATTGTTTGTCATTCTTTTGAAGAATAGTGAAGGAGTACGTTCTTAATCGGGCCACACCCGCATCACAAGTAAAACAACTGCAGAAGAATAAATAAAAAAAAAGAAAATAGTGAGAGGGGGAGGGGTCTCAGTTTCCAGGAATTTGCAAGAACGTGGGTATACTGCTTAGCTTACTAGGTCTGGGTTAGTTTTCTAATCGCAATTATTGCAGTTCCAAACTATCGGGCCGAAGCGCGGGGTATCGCAACGAAACTTCAAAGGGAGCCAAGGACCGCGCACAAAAGCAACGCTGACAAAAATATGGATATTGCGTTCAGGTATAAAGACAAAAGACAACAGTATGGATTAGGGTATCAGACGCGTGTAAGCGATCTGCTAGTTAAGATTCAAAGCAAGTAGGGAGGGTGTGTGCGTTTGGCGGGTAATGTAATGCAGTGAACATATATAACCGGTGGTTTGTTAAAGTTACTAGATAGCTACCAGTGCAAGGAAAACACTGTCGCTGCAGAGGTGGAGCAATAACACGAGGAAACTTGAAAGCGTACGACCTATTCAACTGTCGCAGTAATGAGGTTGAAATCAGTGGCGGAGGTTCCTGTGCTCCAGTCTATTTCGCCATATTGCGCTCCTTGCATTAGCCATCTCCGTTTGTGAGAGGCCGCCTGTCCACTATACGGAGCAAACCGAATGGCATAGAATTTAGAGGTGTACACCTATTTACGTAAAAAATTGGGAAAAAATTGCACAGACTGGTCTTGAATAGCATTTACATTCAAAATCGAGCGCGCTTCAGTAAAATGCCGAACCTTATATTACACCAATGTTGCTCCAGCCGCACTGTTCTCTGGGGTGAAGCTTGCAAACTTTAGGGACGAGCTTTTCTGTCGTGTCAAGCTGCAGTTATGTCTGTGTATGCCGACGATAAATGATATCCGACATGGCTTACCATATGAATCTGTGCCACTAAATCTTAGAGCAGAATTAGAAGAGTTCCTTTGCGTGTGCGTTTTTTTTTAAATTTAAAATATATGAAATGTTAGTGAGAAGGAGCGAGGCTGTGAATATAACAAACACGATACCACTATGATGTAAAATGGGGCAGCGCTAGAACGAATACAAAGGACGAGATGAAGACAGGACATGCACTGTGTCATCTCCTCCTTTGTATTCGTTCTAGCGCTGCCCCCTTTTACATCATTATGAACCCAAACCAACTCGCCCACCTATCTGTCATTCTATGATACTACTAGATGCGGAAAATTGCCGCGTAAGCAGGTCGGCGTATGTGCTGCGAAATGTTCAGGCAAAATGGAAGAGAAAGGCAAAAACTGCACACTAATGCGGATCAACGCAAAATTCGCTATATTTAGCTATCTATATGCACGCACAGCACATCTTGCTGGTATTGACCTCCCATAATAGCCGAATTAAAAAGTTATTACACATACACACGCACGCGCGCGCGAGCATACATACATACATACATACATACATACATACATACATACATACATACACACACACACACATACATACATACATACATACATACATACATACATACATACATACATACATACATACATACATACATACATACATACATACATACATACATACATACACACACACACACACATACATACATACATTACTCGTTGCCGGCCGCAAAAGTTTCCATGGCTGATGCGCTACTTGCAAGGCGGATGTGCGATGCGCCTCCATCGAGCACGGCGTCGGTGATGACTGCTGCCGCAAGTCGGCGTGCGTTTGAGTCATGGGCGATCCCAGCTTGCAGCCAGCTAATTATCGAATTTGAAAGGACGCATTGAGGCTTATCTCGCGTCTGTGAAACCAAATAGCCCTTTTCCTCTCTGAGGCGCATCCTCTCGTCTTCCGCTTTGCATTGGCAGCGGTTCAGTTCCCGCTGAACATCTACAGTTGCTGTTAATTGCACGCACTGTTCCGCCAGCTGCAATGTGGCCTATGTAGAGCAGTAAGCAGAACATTGTATCACTCTGACACCTTTCTCAAGATTTCATTTTCTTCTTCGCGTTTTATGCATGTCTCTACTCTTCCCTGTATTTACAGCGATCCAGTCCACGAATATCCATGCGAAATGACCACAAAAAGCTCAAGCGACAAACTGTTGCTCTGAACACCACGCTAGCCCTGGTAAGGAAAACTGCTATGCTAACAGGGCAGACGTTGACATTAAGACATTCAGCCAAATGCTCTCATCTTACCTCTACAGCGGCAATAAAAATACATGCGGTAGGTACTTCTCAGCAAGACGACTACACTGCTACCCACTTCTCTAAGTGAAGTCGTTGTTTGTCGTCAGGACTATATATTTCGCTGCAGCGAAAACTCGCGGTTAATTTGCCCACAAACAGCGGCGACAATCTTGGATGGCATTGGCGAAAAATCGTCAGTCTGTCTATTGCGACCTCTCGTTAGCTTGTGTTGCGTGCTCGCTTCCTCGGACAGGTGTTTCGCGACCATAAGCACACCGCGTTCTCGGCACTGCTTCGCTGCGTGCAACTGGTTAGGCGTAGTAACAGCAACCGGCGCAGTTGCATCGCGCGCCCTCGTGGCATTTGCAATCGCCAGATCGGGACGTTGCCCGCGGGCGGTGCGTCCCCCCGAGGGCGGGTTTCACCGTTCGCGCTTCCTGTCGGTGCAAGGAGCCCGACGCCTGGGTCGGCCCGGAAGCGCCGTGCTGGCCCCGCGGCTGGCGAGCGCCGACGCTGGGCACCGCGCCACCGCTAATGGAGACGTAGCGGCCGCGTGCGTCGACACCAGTGGACCCTTGCCGAGCGCGGGTCGGCGTCGTCGTCTGAAAGCGCCGGCTTGATGGATGACCCAAGCGCGTCTTACGCATTGCGCTCTCAATAGCGTGCAGCGTTGACAAAGCTAAGGTCGCTTAAGAGAAGACGTCTCGAGTGCAGTTCTTTACGCAGCGCAGTATGGCGTTCGTCGCCAGACTAATCCTCAACAAGTGATTACGCCGTACGGCATCGTGATCATTTAAGCACGAGGGGAACTAACGCTGACGCCAAACATTTTATTCGAATCTCTCGGGAACACACCAGAAGTGACTGGTACGGTCAAATGTTTCGGTCTCCATGTGGGTGGTCTCAGCATCCCTCGTGCTGAATTAAACTATGACGGGAACTGGTCATATAGGTGCAGTTACGCACGGTCCTACGGATCGTCGTAAACTGCGCTCGAATGGTTGGCGCCCCCTCTTGCGTGAGAGCGCGGCCGTCGCCGAGGTGAAGGCGTCTTCCGGCGGCTTTTCCATTTTCCCCCGTTTTAATTTACGGAGGTGAGACGACGAGCATTAAGGTGTTCCCATAGCTCGCCTTGCAGAGCCCAATATGTTCTTTTCTTTGACCTTTCAAGGCTTTAGCGGGTACGAAAGTGAAATGGGCCCGTCGATGTGTCTAAACCAAAAAAGCATTTAATGCTCTTGCAAGGTTGCAAGCATTTGATGCTCTTGCACAAGACTCGAGCTCTCGTTAAGTTATTCAGTGCGAATGATAAGTGAGAATATGAAGATTAAGAAGGTTAGTCCATTTTACGGCTATCATGTCTCACTGAAAAGCGTGAGAACTACAGCTGTGCCCGCATCTCACTCGAAAGAAGCGCGCAGGCTTTGAGAAAAAGCGGCGAGGTAGGTAGTGAAAGTAGGCCCGGTGTGCTATTCGGGCTCTACGAATCCTTGTAATGGCAACCGCGACACCCGCGGACTCTCGTACTATACCGCCCTCTTCGCCCTAATTTGTGGGCGCTGGCTACCGGCTGATGCTATCTTGCCGATTTACAACACTTTTGATCACAGGTGGCAGACCGGGTCTGATTGATATCCTTATCTTTTCTTGAGCCACCTGGCATAGGGAATACGGTGCACACTCCATCTTAATATCACCTTTAATATGCGCCCCTGGAGAGCTGCGCTCGTGTGAAATGAAGGAATCACCTGCATCGAATTTTTCTGTCATTTCACTCGTGGCTTTACACTTCGTAAACATTACCTTGAATTTTAGCCATGATCGCTAAGTTTTGATAAACTAGCATTTCATTACTTGCTATCGTGCGACCATTTTTATCGTTAGCCCTATATATGATTAAAGTTCGCGCGAACATCAAGAAAAGCTTCGCTTATCGATTCCCGCGTAAGCGTAATGCGTTCGGTCTAATTTTTCTGTTTTCTTGTTTGTTCTACTCGCCACAATTTGGGCACGAAGGCGTCACCTCCGGGATGCAAGTGAGTAGTTGAATCAAGCAGGGTGAATCAACCACGTCTTGAATACAACGAGGAAACCATGCACCTTTCGATTCCCGCTCGTGCACAGAAAGGCTCCCAGACGAGCGCAGCACAAGCTCGCGCCTTTTAGCCGCAGGTACGTGCTGTGTTCTCTGGCCGTCGGGTCGTGCGCCACGGTGCGCAGCCGGCGGAGAAGAACAGGAAGGAGTGAGACGTGCCGCTGGGCAACCTCTGGGACCAGCTCCTATCTGGTGGCGTCTCGCGATGGCGGCGAGGAAGAACGAATCTCCAGGAGTGATTACTGAGCCGCTGGCTTTCGGCCCAATCATCGGTTCGCCTTTCGGTTCTGAAAGCAGCGCCCTGAACACGCTGCGCTCGGGATGAGAGATGCCGCGCCGGGTGTGTCGCGGCCGTGGCGGCAATCATTTCCCCAGAGATTTCCTCTCCCACGGCGAGGAGGCCGGCATGTGGTTGTGCCCCGAACTTCTCTCCGCTTCCTTCCGCAGTTCTTGGGCGCTCGGTCCGCCTAATGAGTGCAGGCCACGGCGCGGTGCGAGGAGGAGAGAGGAAGAGCGTAGAGGGGAGTACCTCTATGCCGCTTCAGCATGCGCGCTGTTTTGTCCGCGACAAGCGGTAAGGCAAAAGTCGGAAGACAGGGGCAGCGACCAGGGCCATTAAACGACGTCATCAGCACGTGCTGAGCCGACGATAACAGTACTTTCTACGCACTCCGCGCAGTTTTCTCTCAAAGTAATCCCGCATACCGTTGCCATAATGAACTCGAAGAAAGGTTTCTTTCCGGAAATTTAATTGTTATGAATACATAAAAGATGTTTGCAGTAGCAAAAACGTTCAATTGAAGAATGCGCGAGTGGCAGGAGGCTTTAGATAGCAGGCATAAGCTACTGAGGATTAATCGAGAAGAAAATACAGAAAGACCTGGTTGAGCGTTTTTCTCTAGGGCACTGCGTTCCGAGTTAACATGCATAGTAATAAGGAAAGCGCAATTTATGTGGTGTTGTGGAAGTCGGTTGTTATTGTTCAGCAAGCTTATTTTGTGTGACCCAAGCTCCAACGTTTCCGAGAATTTCGCGCTTTATTAGGAGTTGTCTGAATGCCGTTTGGCGTTGCAACATTAACTGTATAAAAGTATACAGGATGAGTTCGGGGTTGAAAAGTGTGAGACCTATTATGCATCTGTTAGTTGTAGCTATAGGACACATAAGGAGGAGCCAAAACATAAAGTGGGAGGAACTTTTGGCACGGATATAGTAGGCGTAGTCTAACAAAAGCTGACATGGCTTGGCGACAGTTACTGCATCCATATTCACACCCTGAACTAAATGTCTAACGAATGGTGTAATCTGTTGCGCTTCCGCCTCCGTGGGTACTATTACTATCACAGAAATGTGGCCGTGGTCACCACTGGAAAGAGTGGCAATGCGGTCAAGTCGAGCCGAAGCTTCGTCCTCATGACGCAAAGACAAATAATCAGGCCAAGAATCTACGCCGCGCACGGCATGTATTCTTGGCCTGATCTCCGGCACATTGTGGAAGCTTCCCGACATGCCTCGTTTCCGGTCTCTTCAATAAACAAGAGTGATTGACCGACGGTGGTTTAGAACTAATGAGTTCCAGTTGAGCAGTCTGATCCACTCAAGGCAGGTACGCCTAAAGCCTTGTGATATTACGGCCTTATCGTTTTTAACACTAGTATTCACAGAAAGCTGTAGGCTAGGATTTATCCGCATATTCCAGCCTGTCCGAGTGCTAGACATAAAACTATGCAATGCGGGCGACCAATCGCGTATTAGACCACCTACAAGAGAAAAAGCCTTCTGAAGTAATAATTGTTCGGGTTTTACGTACCAGAAACATGACATGATTACAACGCACGCCGTAATAGGGGACTCCGGATTAATTTCGACCACTTGTTTGACGTGAACCTAAATCGAAGCACACGGATGTTCTTAGCATTTCTCCCCCAACGAAATGCGGGCACGGGCACCATGGCCGGGATCCGAACCTACACCCTCGAGCTTAGCAGCGCGACACCTTATCTGCTTAACTACACCGGCGGTATACGCTTTGTGAATTCGGCTTCTTACGCGCCGAAATAAGCTTATCGGAGCTTCAAAACGTGAGTCCTCGGGTATCGATCAAAATTCAGGGATGCACAAAAGCTCTGCGTTGCTGAGTCCTACTTTCGATGCCACGTGGTAAAGAGAGGAAGTGGTGAAAGCATCTACAGACGGTAATTTTTGCTCCGACTCCGTTTCGTCAATGCGTGCTCCTCGCGCTATGCGCGTCGCGGTGACGTGCAACTGGTCATCGTGCGCGCGTGAGCACAGCAAAGTGCGTCGAGCACGCCAGTTTGCCATTTCCGAGGGCATAAGAAAAATTCGGAAAGAATAAAACGCTCCTCACGTGGACGACAGATCGATCCACGCTGCGTTTACACTTTCGCTTATATTCGCAGTCTACCCAGCATTGAGGGCCCTGTTCTTGCTGTCCATTGTTTACGCTTTGTTCCGTTACTTTTCATTGATAGCACGCAGAAGTGACGGCAATGCGTCGTTCTTGCAACGCCCTGAAGCCCCTGTGTGTCTCGTTTTTTGGCTCCTTCCCCGTACTCTCAGTCGGCATTTTTTTCTGCACGGCGTCCTTTGCGTGCGTTTGCCGTTGGTGCGCATATCGCTCGCTCCAAAGACGGCTGGGCTAGCACCGATGCTCGGGATCGACATTGTAATGCGATCGGCATGAGAGCGCCCGCGTCTCCAAAGGCTCGTAACAAGGCTGGCATGAGGATAGTTGCATGTTTGGGCGCATTGTGAGCGAGGAGCGGACTGAATCCACCTCCTTTGTGAGAAGAAGCCCTGTTTGTATATGGACTGTCGCAATGGAGGCGCAGGAGCGTCTTGCTCGGGATAGAGGAAACGAAAAGAAATTTTCACTCGGAAGGAATGAAAACTTAGAAATGAAGTGAAAGTATTTTTGGCAGCTGCCAAAATCTGATTTATTATATATTGTTTCGCATTACGTAAACAAGCGTGAAAATTCAGAGCTATATCGGTGAGGCCAAGTCTGTTTACCTTGAGTTTTGAGAATACGATGTAGCAGGCAGCATGGCACTAAAAAGCGTAAAAAGTAGGGGTGTGCGAATATTCGAAAGTTTCGAATATTCGTCGAATATTACATTCGAAATATTCGTATTCGATTCGAAAATCGTGTATTCGAAAACTTTCGAATATTTGATAACTTCGAATATTCGAAAAATTCGAATATGCGATTCGATTATCATGCATAAAATAACTCCTCTTCCACATTTCTGCTGCGTTCGTATAGCTAAAAACGTTGCCGAGAGGAGCGATAAACATCGTATGTACACGAAGGCACAATATCTGCCTGCGACGAGCGCCCTAATACGTATGATTTATTGCTGGTGCATCTCGGACGTGCAGAGCTGTTGGCGATCATGTAACCATACCTTTTCAATATTATGCGGCCGTAACGTGCCGCACTACCACTCGTTCACTATGCGGGACCACTTCTGAAGAAAGACAGTGACCCACGTGACTGGTGGCGGACTGTAGGCACCTTCAGATACCCCAGTCTGGCAAAGCTTTGCCCCATGTACCTCCCTATACCAGCCACTACTGTTCCAAGCGAGCGTGCCTTTTCAGTGGCGGTGGAGGGGGGGGGGGGTTGTCTCTGTTAGAAGGGAGCGCCTGCTGCCTGATCATATGGAGCAACTCATATTTTCTTCATGATAACATCTAGTCATTACTTTCATTGTGCCGTGATATTCGCTTCTGCTGTGATGTGCATTGTGCTAGCCTGGACATTGTGTTCTGGAGATAGCAGTGTATGTTGTGTTGCCAATCAGGCTGTTAATGTCTTTTTTTTTCAAATAGCAACATGTTAAATAAAATATTCTTACTGTGGAGGCATTTGTCCTGTGATATTCGATATTCGATTCGATATTCGAAGGTGGATATTCGTATTCGATTCGTATTCGAAAATTTTGATATTCGCACACCCCTAGTAAAAAGGTATGAGAAGCGGTGATAAAAAGGGTCCATACGAGCACATGTGGTCGTTATGTACTACAATTTTCTGATCAGGCTTTGCTGCAAATAACATGACTTTGAATGTCTAAATGCTATTTTCCTACACTTCAGGGGACTTGCAATGGGAACCGTGACGAGTTTGCGACGGCCCCGTCGAAATTACCCATTTCCGGTTCACTTCTCATACATCACTTATCTAATAGAATTTCGCTTACCTTATATATTTGGCTAAATATTTCAGCCTATTATTTCTACTATCGAAGCTTAACCGCTCAACCGTATGAGCGTGAGCAATCGTGGGCGACACTGTAATCATGAACCACCCGTGTATGCACACTTTTCTCGGTCGTTGATTTGACAGCGAGGCTGTTAGCCTCTAGTTGATCGCAATTCTTCGTGGCATATCGTGGTCCTCGCTGATAAAAGAGGGTCGATCCCGTTGTTCGTGTAGTAGCGGGTGAAGCAAGCCGTAACGAAACCAATGATAATAAGTTCTAATAGTGTAATAAATAAAGAATGGTGTATATGCTTCAGAATTATGTACCCCCGGCCTTTGATACCGGGGGGGGGGGGATCTTGAAGCGGATAATGCGGCGAGGAGGAGGAAGGAAATGAATGAAAGGCAGGGAGGTTAACCAGACGCGCGTCCGGTTTGCTACCCTACACTGGGGGAAAGGGATGAAGGGATTAAAAGAAAGAAAGAAGAGGGAAGAAGGCACTGTCAGGGTACATGAATGCCTACAGGCGGTCGCTTAAACCGGTCGATTTTAAAAAACAGTAGCAATGCTCGCGTCGCTTCGCTGGCCTGCGATGCGTAGGGCCACGATCCGAGGATCTTCTCTTCGGAAAACGGCCTGTCGTCTAACTTGTCCAGCGCATTGCGCAGAACGTTTCGTTCGTTCACAAAACGTTCACAGAGACACCTCCAGATGCCACTCGTGCAATAGCGAAGAAACAATGGAACATCTAATGCGGCGAAAAGACGCAAGTACCATGCTGCTGAATTGCGAGACTTAAACATGTACCCCTGTCTAAACCTGCACACTTCCTCGGCAGTTGTGTGTAGTGGTCGTTTTCAACAGCTCGCTGGACACCCACCTTCGCAGGACCGGAACGCCGAGCAATTTTTTATCAGTTCAGTCTCGAAGGCTGTGGCTTAAAAGAACGCATAACAGCAGCGTTAGCTTAAACTTGATCGGTAGCCCACGTATTAGAAATGCGTCATTCTTGCTTGGTTCGCCGAAGCAACAAAAGGTGCAACCCACATGGACGAATTGCTGCGCCAGTACTTTGTTACGATATGAAATTTAAGCCTGACAGTGGCACGTGTCACCCCTGTACGGTACACGTTTGTCACACCTCGTAGGGTAATTTTATCGCAATGTTTTGTTGTTGTATTATTTCTTTTTATCTGTTTGCGAACACGTACGGCATACGAGTACCCCCTGTTTCTCATGCGCGATAGACACCTTAAAGATGCAAGGCAAGAAAATATAGCATAGATTAATCTTGCAGCCGCTTTGACAATGTTAATCTGCACAAGCTGTTCTGAAATGCGCACAAATATTCGAAGACGTTGTTAACATAAGACTAATGGCATTCTGATATAGGCAGAAAAGACACATTAAGCCATCGTTTTAGTACCTGGTAAGTAACGCTTTCTTTTTTTAAGGGTATCCAAAGACAGCTTTGAAAGAGCGTGCTTACCCGAGGAAAGAAGCGTCGCTCTAACTATAATATTGCCTGCTTGTATGTATAGCTGCTTGCTGCCGGGAGTGCTGTCGGAAGGCCAACTCGCGGAGTAGAAAGAGGTAGGCAGACAACTCGGCGTCAGTATACGGTGCACACGTTTAGACGTCAGCGTGTATTATTGAGGCACCAACAGAAAGGGGAGGCCTAAAAAAATGAACATGGTTAATAAGGAGCTCCGGTTGGAAAGAAAGAAAGAAAGAAAGAAAGAAAGAAAGAAAGAAAGAAAGAAAGAAAGAAAGAAAGAAAAAGAAAGAAAGAAAGAAAGAAAGAAAGAAAGAAAGAAAGAAAGAAAGAAAGAAAGAAAGAAAGAAAGAAAGAAAGAAAGAAAGAAAGAAAGAAAGAGCACACGTTTTCGTATTGAACAGATCCATCTGCACTCACGCAAGAAACATGTTTAAGGCAAAGCATCTAGCATCATTTACTTGTGCCATTGTCTGGAACGCCGGCTACGTTAACATCGCCTTCAGGCATCGGCGGTTCCGTACGCCTAAATACTGTTTTTCTCTCTTTCTATCATGTTTCCGTGTTGCGAATCGGATTTTTTTTAAGAAGAAGGAGACTTGGAAAGCAGCCAAGCAAAGCGAAACAAGCTCGACCACGGAGCCATTCGTTGCGCAGTCATTCGCCCTTGCGTAATCGGCACAAGGGTCGCTACGTTTAGCCGGGCTATTTATTGCAGGAACACGCACCCAATCCGTGTAGCATATAGAGCACGTGAAATACACCAGGGAGAACGCACGCCGGCGCTTGGGTCACGCAGCGGCGGGCTCAATCGATTGGTGCCGGCCTGACTACCGAAGACGTCTAGCGGGCGGGGCTAATGATACGCTCTATTGACGGAACGCAAAGCGTGCCACGCCGAAGCCGCGTGTGCGACGTATGTGTAGCTGTGGCGGCCCGTGTACACCTTGCGGCGAGCACGTCGGTGACCCTCTCTCAATATGCGCACCGGTCGATGCCGCCTGAGATCGTGCGGTGGCGTGCAGACGGTCCGCGCCCCGCATCGATGGCTCCGTCGTGTACGTGCGCGACTAGTACATAATTACTAGAACCGATAAGCTAGCGGTCCTCTCGTACAACATGCGTTACCATCCAGGTGAAAAGTCACATAGGCGTAACAGGATCCATGCAGCCATGCGACAGCACCCAAAACTGAGGGCTGGAGACGGCTATCATTAGACTGTGCCCGCGTACACCATCTAACTAAACTGCGTTATATTGTTATGCGTAAAGCACTGTGTTCTGTGCGAGGATACTCTTTCTGACAGGCGTAGCTCTTGTTTTGTTCACAAGCTCTCCGGCGAGTTTATGCAATTTGACGAACGCACTGTGCGTTTAAGTAAGCATTGAGAGGTTTTAGTTGCCTCGATTCATTTATTTATTTATTTATTTATTTATTTATTTATTTATTATTTATTTATTTAAACGACGGCTATCTGCATCTAGGTCTTGACAGACGCCGCAATTTCCGGCGTTCGGATTCATTTTGATCGCGTAGATAACTTCCCACGTTTCCATATTACGAAAAAGAATGACTCACTATAAATATATGGGTTATTTTTTTTCATATTTACATTCTTTTTATGCGTTATATTTTATTATCTGCATCAAAATAAAAAAAAAAACGTTTCTGATACAGTGCATTTGATTTGTACATCGGCACAAAAGATACTTTTGTTGTTGTGCCTTGTGCGAACGCCTTTGACTTTTGGTGCAGTCCCACACGCGTCAGTGAATTCACAGATCTTTTCCCCTCCCTCCCCCCCTCTCTGTCCCTCATCTTTCTATTCCTTTTTCGCATTCCGCCATTGTAGGGTAGCGAACCGGAAGCTTTTCTGCTTCCGGTTGGCTACTTCTTTACATCGCATCGATGGTTTATAAAGATTGATTTCTGAAGTTTCACGTGCCACTAGCTACGACACACACCGTATATAGTGGGTCTAACTACGTCGAGCTGTTTAATGCGCACCTATATCCACGTGCATGACAGATTTCACATGGCATTGCTATCGCCGTAGTTAAGTGACCAAACACGCGAGTTCTGCGACACGACTAAGCTACCCTGGTGGGTATTGGGAGGGTGGTTATCTGATTATCGTTCCAACCCATATACTGTTAGTCGTGAAGACTGAACTCGGACCATACAGGAACTGTTATTAAGTGTTTTGTGTATACGCGCCCGTAGAGCGGCCGCACTTGCGCTATACACTGTCTAAGTGTTTACATATGCAGTTTTTCGGATCTCAGCGGGCATATACACACGGCATTGATTGGAAGTGCATAGCAGGGTGTACTTTGTCGTCGCAACAAACACAAACGCAATGCGTTGATTGTGAACCATTGAATAATCAGGAACGTTCCCACGCAAGGTGGCAAGAAAAAGGTGCCTGCGTATGTGAGTGCCATCGACACGTGAATATCTACGCTCGGTTTCCTGTACTTTTCTTCGTCCGTGCTGTCTTGGAAACGCGGCCGACGTTCCTCATCCACGTTCAATGGGAATTCAATTTCTCTTCTGTCAACCGACTTCATGCGAGAGAGCGAGGGCCGCCAGCGAGGCAGGCCGTCTTCTTTCGCTCACAAAGTGGAGCTGCTCTCGAAGTGGATGAAGAGGCGGGACCCCGCTAGAAGAGTTCCTGGTGCTTCTGTTTCTCTCTCTTTGTTTGCTACTACAACCGTCCGGTCGTTTCCGCCCACGCGAGTAATCCCTGTACTCCCAGAAAGGGCGGCGGACGTCTGCGAAGGAAAAACTTGACAAGCACCAAAACGAGCATAAAGATTCCAGCGCTGCCGATAACCGAGCGCCGGCCGTCTCGGCTCCCTACCTGCATTTCTCCGCTATTCCACAAATCAAGCCTGGCACGCTGGTAGCTCTGGAGTTCGTGGTGCTTGAAAAACTACTTGATCTATTTCTGTCTCGCGCGTTCTCTCTTGTCTTTACATTGTTTTGCTCCTGTCGTTCTGTTATTGTTTGCCTTTTTCCAGATGTCCCTGGCTGTAAAGGGGAGCGAGAACGGTGGGATTATTTCAAAGAAGCGTTTGCCCGGCACTTCATCTCATTGATTGAGCTGGAACGTTTCCTTTTGACTTGTCCGGTAACGCGGTCGTGAGTTTGCTTTGCGAAGCGTGGCTACTTCTGCATTTGTTTTTGATTAAGCAAGAATTTTATTGCGCAGCGGGTCTAGAAAGGGTAGTCGTCAATGGAAGACAGTCGTTCGTGGAGAATACGAATTTTCTTTTTCTCTTTAAAATCAAGCCGTGCTACCTTATCGTATGCTTAACTTGTGCTAACTCTTTCCCGAGGCATAGCTGACAAGTACACAGCACCCTTGTGTAGTCTATCGTGCGAAGAACTGGTCGAAATATTAAGTCCTTAGAACTGACGCGAATAAAAAAAAAAGATTTCTTTGACACTGCGAATACAGGAAGTTCTACTTCTATCTCTTTTCAACGCAGCGCGAAGAAAATCCTTCAGCGTAAATTTCTCCAGAGAAATTCGAGCGCGTTAATGGCTCTTCGCACGACTAACGAACCGACGCGCAATGAAATTTGTTAAGCGGAATCCCATTCTTCCGCATTCCTTCTTCAACCACTTGTATTGTGCCCAACATTGCGCAAATGACTCGAGGCCATGTCACCGGCGCAGTTTCCCGTTACCGAATTGATCCTGTTTGCACACTACTACTCTATCAAATCGATGTTACCTGCGGCAACAGTTCGACTAAGATACTCACGAGTCGACTCACTCGGAACAAACCCTGAGTCTGTCCGAGGGAATCCAGCCGCTTATGAAAGTTTCCGCATAGCTGTTTCACTGTCGTGCAGACCAGAGAAATCCGTCGTTGAAATAAAGAAACTGAAAATAAAAAGAACATGAAAAGAAAAATAAAGAAAAAAGACTGAAACCCTATTTCGTGCGTAAGTTAGAAGGCGCGATTATTCCGACCTTTTTTTTTCCCTTTTATTTCAGGTAGAATGATCAAATCAAGTGTTTATTTTACCTCTATAGAAAAAAAAGGGAGGAGTTCAGAAAAGCTACTTCATATATAAGGCAGCTTGACTTAGGCAAGCGCCCTATGTACAGTGAGCGTCCGCTGTACGGAGATGAAGCTTTCATGCTAATGAATGTTAACTGTGCGCTACGATATACGCACTGAACTAAGATTGGTTCCTAGTAATGAATACCGTCATCTTTCTTCCCTTTCAACTATTCTTACCCTGTCCCGAAATGCTTACTTGTAGACTGAGAGCACCAGCATAAGCACCCACGAAATCCGTACCAGTAGCCAATACAGCGTCCGGTACGTAAAACAGTGTTTTTGATTGCTCTAAAACCGCAACAGAACACCATAGATATGCGTCCAGTGCGCTTCGAACTTGCGCTTCCCAAGTTGATCCAAGCTAACGTCTGAGCAGTTGCAGCACCATCAGAACGCTGCAGGTTCCCCATATATTTGGTTCTGCAGAAACGCTTGGTACTGACGACCACCTTCGGTAAGGACCAGTGGCGTAGCCAGGGGGTGGCACACCGGGCCCGTGCCCCCCCCCCCCGCAACACATTTCTGCCTACGCCCCTGGTAAGGACGGTTGGCCTGGGCGTGTTCCTACAAAGAGCTGTAGTTCGTCTTGCTCTCCACGTAATTGAGGACCTTGGTCATAAAAACAGAACAATTTTCTTCGACATTTATTCATTTTATTTCTAACCCTTTATCGTGTGCCATAAAGGTTCTCAGTACACGCTCTTAGCAGTATCGGTAGATTTGTCGTTGCGGATAATTAAACTGCAATCAAATCGGACGTGATCCTCCTAATACGAACAGCATCATATTGCAGCACTGCATAATTCGTGCCAGTACATGAGCTTCCTTGCCTACATGAGTCTGCACAGCGCCGGGACGCGGAACACACATTATGTACCATGTATAGCTGTGCAACTTCCCCTACATGGCGCGTCTGGTTGGTGGCCGTGTCACCCGCACGAAAAGTGTGCACTTGACGGCGTCTTTGCCACCGCGCTCGACGACAGTGGACAATAGGTGCGAGGGCGAATTCTCATTCGGCAGCTCCCGTTCGCCTCCGCGCCACCGCAGCGCACGCAGGGGACGTGCGGGCTGTCCGCTTCCATTAGATGACGGTCCCGCACGCTCCGCAGGAGCCGCGGCGGGGCACCCGACCGTACCTTGACGAGATTGCCTTCGCTCGCGGCCACGACTTCATCTGGTCGTATCCCCTAGCCGCTGGATGTGCCGGCTCCGGCCGCCGTGTACGTGGCCTGGTGGTCGCGCAATGGATCCGTTTTACAGGGCCCACACGCACCTTGGCAAACATTTATTTCTTATTACAGCCACTGCAATGCATCCCGTCCAGCCGATGGAGGAGTAGACGTCGTGGTAGCGTTTGTTGGAAGCCTTCCCTTCCTCCTACTCTGCGCTGTCAGACAGACCCTGCTCTTTTCGGGGTCGCTCGGGCGAGACGATCGCGTCTTTGGCGTCGGTTGCTTGCCCGTCCCCGTGCCACCGCACGGGATCTCGCGCCGCCACGCTGGGCAGCGCACCCTTTCCCCGATGGCCTATTTATTTGTTTATTTTTGTCTTATTCACGGTGTTTCTTTCTCCCGTCCTCTCACAGATAGTTTCGGTCGATCTGAGGCTGCGAGATGGTAAAGCGTTGGGCACAGGCAGATTGAGATGCTGCCAGATCTACCCGCTCGCGAATGCGTCTGCTGCTCTCGCGGAATCTTTGTTTATTTTGTATACGAGTAGCTTGGGCCACTGGAAGAACGAAGTAATATAAGAGGTGGGTCTTCTAGCTTCCACAGCTGACTATCCAGTACTATCGCTTGTGTTCTGAGTAATTCTTTATTATACATTTACCAGACTTAAAACGTACATGATTTAGTACAGTTGGTTCGTTGAAGTGAGCACTGGTGTCAGAGGTGGGTTCGTCTGCGCGTAGAGCGAGAAGAATGGGAGCGCGGTAACGGTTAATCAGTCACATGCACATTCGTAATAACTTCGATACACACAGTTTTATACTGCTGCCAATCATACGATTGATATTATTCGACACTTCTGCTTAGGCTTGTGGAACAATGCCTATGAAATAGCCCCATTATCCATTCGAATACTTTTTGACGACATATACCGTAGACAACTTTCAGAGCGAAAATCTTTGGGCCACACGGACACGCGTTGCAGGCTTTCAAAGCGACGTTGCCACTGTTTTTTTTTTTTTTTTAACTTATGCTGGCCGCAATGAAGGCGATGAAGGCGTGCAAGGGTTCTCCATTAAGTGGGGCAAAGTTTCACCGTACCTCTGGCCGAGTCCAAAAGAAAAAAAGCTTCGCCTTTGCGAAGCTTGTCTGCATCCAATAATGGATGCAAATATGAAAATTAAGCGATGCCGCGTGCTGCTCACAGCGGCCTGCGTTTGGTTCTCGGCTTCCCGGGGGTAAAGGTGGGAAGTAATCAGGGCCCGAATTCACAAAACTTCTGTTTCGCAAGTGCGTGTTCCCATTGGTCAGCCGGATTCGCTAATGATATGTCCCGCATTCTGATTGGCTGAAATATTCTCTTACGAAAATTTTTAGTGTAAGACGTTTTCGTGAGTATGGGCCGAGTTCTTGTT
Source organism: Rhipicephalus sanguineus (assembly GCF_013339695.2). Classification (NCBI taxonomy): domain Eukaryota; kingdom Metazoa; phylum Arthropoda; class Arachnida; order Ixodida; family Ixodidae; genus Rhipicephalus; species Rhipicephalus sanguineus. Next base: position 294,942,928 of record NC_051176.1, on the reverse strand, counting down.
GGAATAATATTAGGGGCCTTCGGCCGCCATTATCGCCGAAAACCTACTTGGTCGTAACCATGAGCACTAAGGAACGACAGTGCAGGTCGGACAGAGCAAATATATGCAGCGAATTTGGCGCCCCCTTTACATGATTAAGGGGGTGGGGGCACCGCCATGCGATGTATTCACAATCCCAGCTTGCTCAGATATGCATCCTTATGAAGTATTAGTAAGGTATCGTGGTGTTCTGTAGGAAGGCTGCCCCGTCTGGGTTTAAGTTTTCAGTGTTTACTTCTTTCATAAGAGATTTAGATGCTTACATCAATATACAGAAGGAGACCGTTGAGCGCACACTGAAAGGGGACCTCTTGACAGAACATATAAATGAACCGCATACGTGCAATCAAATGTCCCGTAAATTGAGGCAACAGCAGCCACTCTTGCAATTTATTTACTTTATTCTTTTTTTGCCCCAAAATACAAATAAATACAGTAACCAATGCATTTGGGACCTCAGCATGAGCACAGCTTAGCTTCATTCAGCCCCGAATCCTGAAGGAAAGAAGCAGAGCCCAGAAACATGCACTACTGTTGATATTTCGAATGTTACCCTGGAAACGTTTTCCACTTGCGCTTTGCCGAAGGAAACGTTCCGCAGGGGAACCTTTTATCGGGACCAAAGCTGCCCCTTTATCACGGAAGGATTATGTCTTTTCCTTTGTTTTCCTTCACTTTAATTTGCACACAGACACGCAAAAGGCAGTGCTCAATTTTAGAAAAGCCGGAAAGTCTATCTTATGTTAACGTTTCGTGTCAGTATTATTGTTTCCGCTACCCACGATCGCCTCTCTCGGCTGCGGCACGCAGAGAATGGAATCACGTCTTCCTGGGCGCCGATTATCGAACCGCAGGGTTGAGTAAAGTTTCGTCTTGTCGTGACAGGAAGCATGTGTGCTAACCCGTCCACCTCCGATATTTCGCGAAACGGGCCAAGGGAGCGCGAACACTGACAGTCGCAATTTTTAACCGGCTGTCGATAACCTAAGCGTTTGCCGCGGCCCCCACGGAGCGAGACACCTTAGTGCGACTCCCTTCTCCTCACCACCGTTCCTCATCGGGGCCCATGTGCTGTTCCTTGCTTTTTTTTTTCTTTTCTTTCTTTCTTTTCTTTTTGCAGTAAGCTCCCCGCTTTTTCGTCAGTAATGGAACACCCGCCAACACTTCCTTCGCAGCCCAGCCTCACAAAAACGGCGGGGGAGGACCACGAGCGCGTTACCCGCGTTTCCCCTGTCGATAATCTGACGAGGCGCGCAATTTATCAAATGGGCTTCCTTTTCCGCTGCCCTTTTTTTCGCTTTCGCATTACTTGCGGCCCTTTCTAGTACTTCCCCTTTTTTGTCCTGAATCTTTCACGCTTTGTCCGCGGGCACTGCCATGTTTGACGCAAACGTTTCAACACAAAAGCCACACGGTGAATCGGTTGGTTTGGGGTGAGTTGTCGGCTATGGGCGCAAAAGAAGGCTAAAGAAAGCCACTGGGAAAAAGGAAGATCTCTACGGGCGCGTAAAGCAAAGAAAAAGCGTTAAGACAAGACGAGAATAACTAACGCACCAGTGGCAATCTCTGCGTGATGTCGCGTCAGCAGCGGGACGCGCCGCTGCTTCTATGCGAACCGGGAGATGACATCGCCCCAACTGACGGTGCCGTCGAACTGGGCGTCCCGCGTGATGACCTCCCGGAAATGGGCCTAGGAAAGCTGGCAGAATTTCTTCCTCCTGAACCATGGAGAGCTTGAACGCTGCGGCAACGCTATGTGCAGTTATGAAACGACCTCAATATGTCTTACCCAAGGGCGCCTTCCGAGAGAAGCACCGCTACGATGTGCCGTATGTAACGAGGGAACAAAACCCCTTTATGTGCGTCAAGCAACGTGATGCCTAACCCGCATTTCCGCTGCAATAAGTCAGTGCAAAACTCTTGCTGGCACTGTCATGAAAGTTTATGGAAAGTTTTACTAACACCGCAAACTCACAAAGTACGAAGAAAGGAAGACGCAACACCAACCTTGTAACAGCGTTAGTGTAGTCTTAATCTTGTTTTTTTTTATGCGAGTTCGCGTGGTTGGTAAAAAAACCGTCTGTCCCTTAAAGGTCCCTTGGGCATTTTGCTTGCCTAAATGGTATCTATAAGATACCATTCAGGCAACTATCTGTTGGAAACAGCAAACATAATCATTGATTGGACAGACTGCCGACTGGTCATGAAAAACTGCGCATGATGCTGGAGTGTTCTTTCTTTTTTTTTTTATGCAACAAATTATGCTTGGCTAAGTCATACACAATTATAAAATTGTTGTGACTTATGCGGCGATAGCGGTATTTCAAGAAGTCCGGAAAGGCCTCGCCCAGACGACCGATGCCGATCGCCTCCGCGAACTAAGGAAATAGCCCCGGTCACGCGCTCGGCAATGCTCTCAGGTGGCTCATGACGTCATTCTGGAGTGCGCGCCAATTGGTGCAGGCTTGAGTGCATCCGCTTTTGTGGACGAAATTCCGCGGACTTATGAAGGTTTACCTGACTATAGTAACAAGGACACACATTAGGTGTGCGTTTGGCTCGCTTGATTAAAGTTGTATTGTCGCAGTTAGCAGCACACTGATTTATTGTATATATATAATACAGGCGTCATGCCGGTTTAACGTAAATTGCGGTTCTAGTGTTGGCTTCGCTTTTGTAGAAGACTAATAAACATTTGATTTTTATTGCTATTATTCAGCAAGCTTTATTCAAGCGTTGCTCGACCCCAGAGGAATACGCTAACGAAAGTTACGTATGATATTGACTCAACGCACCGTAAAGTGCACTTCGTTTCGACAATACTGACGTCAGTACTCTAAACTGAGGGCGGGCGTTACGTCATACCATAAGTTAGCCTCTTAATGCCAGCGTATTCGACGTGCCTTTGTAAAAACACTATGGGCACACAACTAGTATACGCTTAGAAAAACACGCCGATCCACCTCGTAACGTTTTGCTCAAAGACAAAAAAAAAAGTAGCATAGACAACTACTCACTCATTGCTTCGCATGAAACCGATTCCCAGAAAGCGTGGAATCTGCCGAATTTTTGCACTTCAGCACTATCAGAGCACTACTGTCACAGCTGAAATGGAATCCGCGACCGTGAGCTCAGCATCACAGTCCCACTGAGCTCACTGTATCACCACGACGGCCAATCTTCGTGACTGCCTCGGAATGTTAGCCCTATAGTTCCAAGACTAGTGAGGAATAAACTCAGCGTCGCTAAAAGAATTGCGTTTCTTAATTCGGGTTACGCTAAGAATGCGAGCGAAATCTGATCTGTGCGTGGGGGCGTAATGAAAGAAAATTCCGTACAATGAAGCCAGCTGCGCCTATCCCTCCAATACTTCTTTTTTGCCATTTCGCGAGCTTGCTGAATCTCTGGCGAAACTGTAGTAAAACGGGGCCACAGCAGAAATCTTCTCCATTTCCTGGCCTGTACCTCGTCGGACTAATTGGTTTCCAAGCCCATGTGAGCCCCGCAATGCCGCCGATGCTCAGAATGTCTCTGGAGGAAATGTTTCCGCGTACGTCAGCCCCGGAAACAGCGAGGGTAGTGTAGTGGCAAGGCAGAAAGAAAAGGCAAATGAGGGCGAACATAGCGACAGCGCTGACAACAAAAGAGAAAGCACGGTATACGGTGTACACGTAATTTAGTTTTCTAAAATTAAAGTGCGTGCGTGCGTAAGATGGGTGGGGCTTATTAGCGGAGGGGCTGTTTTCGCGAAGCCATTGCGGTTCAAGGGATACAAGGTGTGACTTGTCTCTGTAGTTCTTCTTTTGTTTCAAGCAAAGACGAGAAACAAGAAAAACTGACGAGTCCTCCAAAGCTGCGAACGGCTTGTGCGGTCCTCACTAACCTTCAACGTTTTTGGCAGTATGGATAAGAGCACGCGGCAAAGTTTATTTTATTTCGGCTTCATGTTATTAACCAATCCAATCGTACATTATTGTGGGAAAGGCATACGCATTGTTAAGGTTATTACTTATGAGCAGGAAGAGGCATGCAATTTGTAGGTTTTTTCCACTTCTTACGAAGCGAGAACCGTTAAGACAAACAGATGAGTAGATACGCATGAAAAAATACTCTGCCAGTAAGCGAACGCGGCAATTTTTACAGCCAGGTAAACATGTTAGCAGACTAATCTATTCTATATTGATCTCTGCAAACAATGAGTATCCAAAGTTATACGAATTTCGGGATGATTGCAACCTGATTTGGGGTTCCAGAGGTAGGTGTAACTAGCTATCTATGTTATTTATTATGAAGCTATCTATAGCAAAAGAGTTTCAACGTGATTTTCTTTGACTTGAATTTCTAGATCAAAAGTATATAACACTCTCTATGAGACGAAAACAAGATCACGCAAATTGTTTCAATGCTTCTTTCGTGGGTAATGGTAATGGAAGTTGGTCCCGAGTAATGCGGATGACGTTAAAATTTTCCCGTGCCTCCAATCGAGGTCACTTGATAAGTATAGCCTTACATATTTTGACTCTTTTACCGGAGTTCAAATATCTGAGATGTTCCGTGTGGGGATTGCGGCTTGCCCGTCGCCATTGCGCTGGGTTTTCGCCTATTTCTGCCATCCTCGCGTCCGATCATATGACGCTCCCTTCCTCCGCCATCTTACGGCGCTGGGCGAGCGGGGGAGTGACGTTAGCCTCCCTCTCCCCGGCGTCGGACCTCGACGGTGGCGATGCGCTTGTGTTTCGCGTCTCGCGAGACGTTTCGCGCAGCGGGAGAGTGAGACTCTCTCTGGACCTCGTAGGGTAAGCACGTGTTTTCTCTCCCGTCCGTCGGCTCCTCTTTTTGGGCTCGCTCGGACGGAGTTCGCTAACGGTGCCTTGTGCCAGCGGCGAGCGCTTACCTTACGTTGTCCTTTTCCGAACTCTAGGCTGAAGAGCGGTGCGGTGCATTCGCGCGTGGTCATACTACGCCGAAACCTTACCTATCGAAGCCAGCGTGAGCGGAGTTTGCCCTCACTCGAGCGATCGGGCCCTGTGGTCGCAGATCGTAAGAGTACGCAGCATAGTCGCGAGGGACCGTTTTTCCCTCAGCGGTGCGTCGCCGTGAGCCCTTTTGCTCGCGGAGACGTGCTCGCGGCACCCTTTGTGTTGTACTTTCGCCCGTGGCGTGGTGAAGCCTGTTTTGCTTCTCCCGCCGCCTTTGGGAGCGGGCGTTGTACTGCGTTTTGTGGTGTTACCGCAGGCAATAAAGTGTTGCGGATCTCGAGAGCAGTACTGTGTACTTGCCGCGCTGCGCTCGGCGCCTTTGCGCTCGAACGTACGCATGCAGCGGCGCGCTAGTTCACGCGAGGCAACGGCAAACGCGGCCCTGTGGCTCGCTAAGTCCGAACCCACGCTAGTGGCCGTACTCCTGTGAGATACGTGCCCACTACATCCGATAGTGGGTCTTGTTCTTTTTGTCCTGTTTTGTTTTCTTATTATTCTTGAATGTTCCGCTCGATATCATCTGTCCCTCAATGCGCCATTATAATGCCGGTTTTCGGGCATTACTGGACGATATGGGGAATAGTACAGCTAATTTTTTCAAATATGTAATTGCCGGCAAAATTTATTTAGGGCACAGCTTCACGGAGATTAAAGCGTGACACCCTGACTTCGAAAAAAATAAATAAAATAGGAGGTCCGCGTGAAAGAGTAATGATGCGACATTCGTGTATTTTAGTTTAATTATAGTTGTAAAGCTATATTAGTACTGACATCGTTTCTTTGTATCCGCCAGGGATCGGGCACAAGCTATGGCGCCCTTACATTAAGATCCCGGGTTCGATGATAGGTCGCAGTGCTCGCGCTTCGACGAAGCTGTCATGCTGCGCTCAAAGGTCCATTTTAAAGGATTCTGTCTGGGCACTTTGTAGCCGTCCCTTCGCTTGCCATACCCTCGCCCACTTTCTTGTAGCACTGTGCTCTAGATGTGCAGCTTCGAGGCAACCGCAGTTATCACTACTTTTTGTTACTTGTACTTTTGTAATGTACTTGGAAGGTATGGCTTTGATCCATCTCTTGCCATTTCTAACTACTGTTCTTGCGATGTAAACAAGTGCACTACTCAAAAAATGGAATTTCGATGTAAAGATCGGAGCCAACATATGGAAACACAATGTACAATGTAAGTTTTATAAACGGGGATAAGTTACCTCGGACTGCCTGGTCGACGTTTCGACAGGTGAGCTCATGTTTGTCAAACGCACCTTGTCACGCCTGGCGGGTTAGTTCTAAACGATCTGTGGTTGACGTCACGTGATGTCTGTTATCTGCAAACCACCTTTCAATAGCCCTCCTCCCGTCACCTGCTTTCGGTCTGACCGAAAGGCCAGCCCACTCACAATTAAGAAAGAAATTATTGCTTGCATTCTTTGTTTACTTGTTTATTTATTTTTAGCTCTTTATTCTTCTCTCTTTCTCTGTGCATGTGCTTGTGTGACAGAGAGAGCCGCTCTTCCAGGTTGTTTACATCAAATGCGGAGGAGGAGGAAAGAAAAAAAGCTGGGTTCATTATGTTGTGCAACGTAGCTTTTCCGCAAAAAGGGTCAGTGCGAGGCAGAGACACCTTTACGGGGTAACTTTGTTCGTATAATGGCGGACGCAATTTTGTTTTATTGATTTTTAAGCATGGAATCCTTTTAGCTCCCGTTGTCGGCAACATTCAAGCGGCCTTGAGCCAAAAGCCAGCACTGTTATGCGGTCACTCGGTCGAGACCATACGGGCATAATTGCTAGAACAAAGCGAGAACATTTTGACAACCACTCAAGTCATAAAGAAACCTTCTGCCCGGTCCCCATCCGTTTGTAAAGGACCAAATAGTTACTGCCCAAACAAGTTACAAAATATTGCTTCCCATTTCTTCACGTTCGAAAGGCAGGTACAGCTGTGCCATACGCTTTGCCTGTGCTCTTTTGAACGCCAGCGGTTGGAGAGTTTTGCGGAATCCTCGCAGCGTGAGGAGTCCAGCGTGGCGTTGCATCGTGGCCGCATACGCTATAGGAAAAGCTCAAGGTTTATCCCACACAGTGACAGGAAACGGTGGCGTCCATAAAGACCAATGCGCAGTATGGTGTGGTGGGGTGGGGTATGTCCTTGCGAACATGCACGATACCCATTTTAAGATTTTCGGTAGTCTCACCTCCAACCAACCCGCTTTGCCGGCAGCCATTTCATGGTTACATTTACCCTTTATGGTTACATTTAGCCAGCCATTTTTTAAATGCCAATTCAGCGAGATAGTCCCTCCGTCTGCCCCTCTGTCGCGTAAAAAATAATCGCCGTAAAGAAATAAATTATTAAAATTAATTTTCTGGGCGGGGCTGGGTTTGAGCCCGGGCCCTCACGCTCCATAGGCAAGTGTCTTAACCATTGGGCTACAAATTCATGCTTGAAGGAATTGAATATATATGAACGATATAAAAACGTTGTCCCCGTGGTGCAAAACAAATGGAAAATGATAGCACTTTCTATGAAGGCTTCGTTGAACTTCGAGGTAGTCGAATAAGAGCTCCCTCTAGGACAACATGTAAAGTGGACATGTAGAATTGTACACGTCAGGAAAATTCCGACTTTGTGAAAATTTGATATCAAACGCACGTTCTGATGGTCGCGCGCTGAACCTTGGACGGTGTCGTTCGAGATGCTGAGGAACGCTGCAGTGAGGAGGAAGGACGCCGCCCGAAAACGACGTTCTAGGGACGACTGCAACCTGCAATGAAACCCTGCGCTTACGCATCACTTAGACTGCTCCCGAAGGAGACCTTTGTTGCGCCTGCAACAAAGTATTTACAATTTTCTCTCCCACAGTTCGAAACCTTGATTTCGGTCGTGAATTGAAAGACTGAATGTAAGCCAGCCCTAACACTTAAGACGTTGTCTGCCCCAAGCGTTCAGTCACTACGAGAAGTATGGGGGCAGCAGAAAAAAAAGAAAGAAAAGAAAACGATGTTCAAGGAGACTGATTTATGTGCTCACATGAATGCAGACATTTGGCTATGAAGCAAAACGGGTGTTTGAAGAGGCAAATTGAAGGAGAATATGGAAATGTAAATTACCCCACGAGAACATTCTGCAAGGCGCTGTAAATAAAGTACAAAGTTTGAGACAAGTAAACACAGCAAGTATATAAGGACAGACAAGAAGGTTTGCTATATATGACGGCATAGTTGACTACAAGGTTTAAGTTAAACCGAAAACACAATAAAGGTGCGAGAGACACGATGCTATGTACCTAAAGCGGCCACGCGAGTCAGCTGCATTAGGAGCGCTTTAATAATGCTCGTTCAGCTTCCTTGGTTAGTGAAGGATGATTTCACGCCTTCAACATCTCTGCCTCCTCGTAAAGTGCGGTGTTCAGGCGATTTACCCGAAACCAATCGTTGTTGGCGATCATTTGAGGGGCAGTTGTGGAGTAAGGAACAGATGGTATGCGTTCACGTTGTCGCGCGCAAGAAGTCTGTTTATATCTACAAGCAAGCGGTTTCACTATTCTGACTCTATGGCGGCACAGCAGTACTGCATTGCAGCTCGAGTGCTTCAGCCGTAATTGTCTTGCGTCCGTGTCAGCGTGCCTGCCTTCTTTTATCATCAATCCGTAACAAATAGCTCAACCCTCGTTCTTTGCCTTACAAGTGAGACCATGCAACATGCGTCATATTCTGCGACTCAAAGGCGGCCCTTGACAGCTTGCAGCTCAGACACGGCATTACCACTAAGCCGGTGGTTTAGCGGCTATGGCGGTGGGTTTCTAACTGCGTTTCGACATTGACAATCCAACAATTTCAATTAATTTTTTTCATGGTATTTCGCAGGAGCTACAGCGTCATTTCAGACCACTTGTCACCTTATGACAGCAGTGTTCTGGCACAATCCCGATTATGTCCTTTTTATAGTGTCGAGCATGAGATGTATTCAAGGGCACAGCCTATGCACGCACCAAACACGGTCCATAGTCACAGAGGCCGGCTACGTTTCCATAGGTCGCCTGAACTTTGTTCCCAGGATCATGCTAAAAAGGATATGACGGCTACCTCAGCCACAACCCTTGGAAGAAATCCTTCCTGTGCCTGTCGTGGGAATAAGCAAAGAAACAAAAGGAAGTGAATCGCATCGGGGATTATAGTTTATAGGGCATCGTGGCAGAGTACGAATAACACCACTACGGCGCGTCTAATATCACCGTGGATTACTACCGATTAGGGGATAACAGAGCTGCATTGCGCCGTGTTCGTCAAAACGCACGTTAAGGCGGTATTCTCTCTCTTTCTCTGAGCGCCCTCGATGCGCCAAAGCCCTTCATCGAGCAATACAAATTGGTTGCTTTCTTTAGTATTCTCCTTTGTCCACTCGACGCGATTGACGAGTACGCTCTATCCACTCCACTCGCGGGGTGACTTTCTTACTCCTTATCTTTCTTTTTGTTATCATTATTGCGAAAGGTCTGCCTTCTCTTCTTCTGTGGACCTGCCATTAGAAGTGGGCCGAGAAAAGCTTCAAATCTCTACACCCCTTAAAATGCGTTCCAAAAGAAGCACGATTCGGCTGCTGCACAAACATTAAAATAAAGAGAAGATCAAAGTACGAAAACCAAAGATGGGTCTCTTCTGTGGCAAGGAGCAACTGCGCACACTGTGAGGCGTCCATGCAGCGCGGACCGGATCGCGAGTGAGTCGTTTTCACTTGACGACGGCACCCGGCGACGGCGTCTCATATTTCGTTGTCGGCCGCCATCTCGTCCGTCGGCGGACACCCCTCCTTCTTCCGCAAAGACTTTTTCTCAACGGCACTACAACAGTTAAGACGCCGGGCAGCGCTGGCAAGTTTTCCTGTCTCAAGGAGACCTGTCTTCTCGAGGACGCTTTCTCTTCTCTTTATACGGCCCACCCTCCGTGCGCTGCTCTTAAGCACTCGACAGTGCTTTCTTCAGCGTTGCTTTGCTTTCATCCCGTCCATCCAGCTCGCTGCCGTCATTCGTCGCTGTCTCGGGAGCATGTCCCTCGCTATTTCAGACCTCTTCTCCTTCCGCCATATCCTTCACATTGAGCTTTTCAGCCCCTGAGTTGGAGGCACGCCTCTCCTCTGTTCTGCTGCTTAGTGATATTACTATTGCTTTCCTCGTTACAAATGCTCGCACGTATGAGGACGTGGCATTTTTCGGTGCGCACGCGCAAAACAAGGAATGCATAAGCGTCGCACGAAAGAAAAACGAAATTTATGCACATATATGTGGGCGCCCTACCCGTCACGATGCACATTTCGGAAGTACAGATACGCAAGCCGGAGAAAAGAAAGTAATTGGACGCCGAGCTCCACGCGCACTGTCGAGGTGAAATCGTAAGAGAGTGCGAAGACACGCGCGGCAGCAACCACCTCGCAAGAGAGTCAGACGAAAATTGAGCGAAAGGCAAGCACAGACAAACACTGGCGTCGCGTGAGGTGGCTCAGATAGCGTGGCGAAAAGAGAAGCCACAGGAGAAACAGGAGCGACGTTTCGTCGCCATGGAGATATGCATTTGGAGCATGTGTACGCGTTTGTCATTCGCAGATTGGCGCGCACGTGTCCGCAAACTCGTCCTTCGCACCCTGCCTCTGGAAGACGAACCTTGCCACTGCTTCATCCAACTCTGACTTATTCTCTTTTGCAAGTCCTTTTCAAAGCACTGCTTTTCCGCATTGGGAGTGTGTGTACGCGTGTCGGGACCGATGTGCGCGCGAGTGCTGAAACGAAACGTTCGAGATAACCGGAGCGCACCGCAAGAAGCCGAAAGGCTCGCGGACATTTTTTACGCATTCGGACGAAACGGCGGCGGCAACAGCAACGAAACTCGCGCTTATGTGCGTCGGCTGTCGGCGCAGATAAACCAGGCTGCGCGAAGAAGAGATGCTGCTTTCTGCATCCATCTCGCCTGAGGAAGAAAGAAACTCGAAAATGTGTTGAATTCTGAGAATAATGAGCTGTGGGTATTCACCCTTTCAGATTATCTCCTCTGTGTATATCATTTCGCATATTCCTATGCAGCGCATTGTCGGTTATTTATGCCGGAACAAAAGAGACGTGCAAGGACGTTAACTTTCATAACATTTTTATTTTGTGTACTTGTTCGTACAGCTTATTAACTCTCATAACTTTGATGCAGTGGCGTAACTAGGGATGGGGGGGGGGGCACACGGGGCCCTTGCCCCCCCCCCCCCCTCCGAAATGTTTTTTGCCATGGCATACAGGGCTCAAAATGACACTCGATCACATTTGCCTACCCGACCCCCACTTCAGATCAAGGAAGCGCCCCCCTTGGAGGTGCCTCCCCCGAAAAAAATTTCTGGCTACGCCCCTGCTTTGATGCAGCATTTTAGTACTTGAACGCTGTTACTCTCAGGAGCAAAGTAGCAACAATGGACAGTGAGGCTCAAGCGGCTGACAGGATTTTATTTTCGAAAAGCCTTACCATGAAACTACTATAGTTTTGCGTAGTCGTAGTGGCATACATGGTTCCATACGCAAATATCACGCATTCTGTATGTACGCTTTGCTTATCGACCACGGGCCGAATCCACAAAACTTCTTTTTCGTAAGGGTTTTTCGTCATTGGTCGGTCGACTTCGCTAATAATATGCCCAGCGTCAGGATTGGCTCAAATGTTCTCTTACGAACAGTCTTAGCGTGAGGTGTTTTTAAGTGCATGGTACTTTATATCATATATATCATCGCTCAAAATCATATGGTCAGTACATGTCTAAAACAAGGCTGACAATGCTCAAAACCGGGCTAAAATAAAACTAAAAAGGTCTAAAATAATATAATTAACAGAAATAACCACGAATAAATTGCAATAATTAACTTAAAATCGCTAAAAGCCCTACGGAAACATGCGGCTAACACCCGCGCCGCGCAAGAGACAGCGCCACCGCCTCGCCAAGCGCACGACTGCTCCTCCCACCGGCGCTTCTCCGGCGTCTTCGCCGCTACATCTGAAGGGGGAAACAACCTGAAGAAACTCGTTGCAGACGACACGTATCTCAACTTTCCTAACAAGCAGGAAATCGATAAAGCGCAGGAAAATGCAGCGCGCATGTCGCACACCGAGTTTGCGCATCTCCCTAACACGATACTACTCCTGCCGGAGAAACCTTACATGCTTGCCTCAAACACTGTCGTAATCGACGGTTTGGTAAACGGAGCAGTGGGAACTATACGAACAGGAACCGCTAGGTTACCGTGCTACGCACTTCCTCAGGTATCACAGTAGTGGAGCTGCATTTAGCGCAGGATTTATAACTGCACCAATCGCTACTCAAGAACGACATTTTGTTTTTTTTTGTGAATACGACCTCAGATTGTCTTACTCTCGCACCTGCTTTTAGACCAAGTACATATAATCTGGACCCCAATTATCACCTGTCTGCGCGACCAGCACACACACAAACTGCAGGTTCGCTGGCAACTAATAGCGAGCGAACACTGGCTGTAAGGATGCTATAAGAACCATTTGTATGCTACCGTTGACGTTCGTTGCACGTTACACGCAGGCACCGGCAAAGATGGCTGCCTCCAATAGACGATATAACAGAAGGGAAGTTTGTCATCAAAGCTTAAAGCGTATCGTGTTGCTCCCGACGAAATTCTTCTTAATTTTCGTTCAAACCGCCATCTTCTAAAAGCATTTCTACCTTATTTTTAGCGTCAAGTCAACACGTGACTCCTTTTAGCGTATTTCTCGTAAGGTTCTGGCACTCTTATCGCAGTAAATTTCATAAGGTGCCGTCAGTTTTCTTTCCATGAGTGTTATTGTGGTTTCGAACAGTCTGTGCGACCAAGAAACAGGACCTCTGATTAAAATTGGCCTTGCGGGGTCACAATCTGTGCATGTTGCTACCGTTAACACTAAAAAAAGGCGCGAGCTTGTTTTACTGCAATAGACTCGGTAAATTCGCCGCATGGAGTCCTGCCTTTAAGTGCAAAAAAGAGACAAATGCAGGCGGCCCCGATTCCTTCTCTTTTCTTCCCAGTAATCTTATAATCTGAATTGCAATAACATAGCCATCGTATTGCGAGGCGCATTACTCCTTTTTTTTCTGATGACGTCTACTGTCAAAGAAAGGCGATCTCACGGGAACGAATGTGACAACGAAGACAGCTACGCCGCAAAGCACGATCCAGCTAACTAAAAGTTCTCTGTTCTCCAACCTCACAGTCGTGTTTGCTTTTTTGTGCGGCGTTCGTTTTTTTTTTTTCTTGCTACGACGGCCATTCCGGCCGTGTTGCTTCCGCGTTCGCGCCTTCTCTGGTTTCCGCGCGGTGTTTGACGGCGTGTGACGGTTCCAGACAAGCCGTGCTATAGATGACAGCTGTCACCGAACGGTAGCTTGTGCAAGCGCGACCGATGCGCGGTCGATATTGGCTCCTGATCGGGCGCGTTACCAGAACATTTCTTTTTCTTCCTCCGCCACCCGTTGACGAATAATGTCGTCTAGCGCCGGAGTAAGCGGGCGGACAATAACAGCAAGCAGTAATAAAAGGGCTGCACGAGACGTGCTCGTTTCGCCGCTGATGGTGTGTTCCGACGGGGCAGCCGCTGTTCAGATGTCGAGACGGACGAACGCGCATTGTGCAATGCGCGCCAGCAATCGATAGCACTTTTCTACATCAGAAAAAAAAAAGGAGCGAATACAGCGAGATGTTTCCAGACATTACTTTCTAACGTGTGTTTTTTTCTTTAGTTATATTTTCTCCAGTTAGAACCTGTATAAAAAGGAAACGCATTCAAGTCCACTGAAATGTGCATTACGTAGAGGTTTAGCGACGCTGGCTCGGGAACGAAGATGGGGGAAAATTCCTGGAATCGTGGTTCATACGTCGCGACTCATCGGCTTGCAACAACAACTGCGGCCCCCTACCGGACGTTTACAAGGACGTATGTGGCTGGTAGCGGTCTGGGTGACCTCCGCTCATTTGTTGCCAGTATATACTGAGGATGCCACCTGCAGAGGTGGAGAAACGTCTGCGTTATTTATTTTTTTTATTAAATGTGTTTAAGGAGAGGTTAGTGTTAATGCTTCGGGTGTTAAGTCGGAGTACATCTTTTGGTATCATGAATTCACCCGGCTTTTGGAACATTTTTGCAGTTCTGCAAAAACTTGGTGGCCAACTCGAAGTCCGGATCATTTGGAGTAACAACCTACTTATAACAAGCGCCTTCTCTGTGCGACAGTTCGACGTTATACGACAGCTGTTGTTCCCGTGCCACCACGTCTGAAACTCCCAGATTGAATCGAGGTGAACCCATAATCGAAGCTGAAGCGCTTGCGCACAGCCGGTTTCACTCATGAAATTGTATGCAAAAATAGGCAAGCTGCCTGTTTACACCGCGTTAGCCGCAAGTGAGTAGGCAGCACTTTTTTTTCCTTGGGCAGGCGCTAGACGACTTATCGGTTGAGATGGAATTGTGCCCACACCTACTGTTTCGGTTATTTCTATACGTGTCTGGTAATTGATGTATGAAAGGGCAGGCGGAGAAAGCGTGGTGCTCTTGAAGCATTACGGAAGCGATTGGCGTCCATTCTCTCGTCCTCTACTCAGTTGAACAATCCCTTAGTAATAACAATTTTCGGGGTTTTACGTTCCAAAACCCCGATATGACTATGAGAGACGCGGTAGTGGACGGTTACGGAAATTTCTACCACCCAGGGTTCTTTAACATGCCCCTAAATTGAAGCACATGGGCCTCTAGCATTTTGCCTACATTGAAATGCGGTCGCTGCGGCCGGAATTTATACCCGCAATCTTCGGGTCAGCAGTCAAGCATCATAACCACTAGAACATCACGGCGGGTGTTGCAGTCCCTTCCCAGCTTTTATATTGTGACTCTATATTGGCCGAGGATGCAACAAGAATCAGTGCAATGGATGTGCTAAGCATTATTTGCGCGTAGCTTATGACTGTGTATAATAGTATCGTCCTAGTAAGATACACCACAAAATTTATACTGCGGAACTATGAATTTCACTTCCTCGTTGGTTCTCTTGCAACTGCTTACCGTCTATAGCCGGAATCAAAGACTCATTGAAACAGATTCCAGGAAAATAATCCTGACAATATACGACCCTAGGTTCGGTGTTCAGAACTTCAACTAGCATTTTTGGCTCAGCTAGAGGTTTGGCTTCCAGCGTTCACTGCAACTTTCTGTGGCAACCATGCTTCTTGTGACCAACTCTGCGCATTGCATACAAATATAGGGTTCATGCCAGCCGATCAGTGACGAGGGCCAGCTGCGTTTTCTGCGAAGGAAGGTGCTGGGCCATTGTATGTTGCTAATCCTTTCGCAAAACATCCATTCAGTCGGCAATGCGCGATTGGCGCTCAAAGACAGACAATGGAGGGGTCTTTCTACTGGACGAGCCTTTCTACTGGTTATATATTCTCAGTGGCTGACGCCACCTCTTGCTTACGCAGTACACCACAGAGTTCATGAGGCAGAACATTTACTCTACATTCTAGGACTGCAGTCTAAAAATAATCTAACATCTGTTGCACGAAGGTGGCCGCTATGGAACACCATTATCACAGCTCGTCGAAATAGAGTTCCGTGTTCTAAGGCTTTCTAAAGAGCAGCGTGTCTGCTTTTTACATTGAAGCTGCACCTGGCTAATGTTCCGTGTATTTTTCGTGTACGTTAACAAAAACTTCCGCGCTCCGATCACGTGCGAGTACCCGCAACTATCGAGTACCACACTATACATTCGCAATGCCCATGAACTAATGGTGACGCGCTGTGCGATTCAAGATGGCGCCCGGAGAAGTGTCAACCCGTTTGTTAGCATAGGAACAGATAAGACATGCCGACGTACGGCCCGTGCCACTTTCACCGGATGAGGTTATGAGCTGCACTGAAATGGATATGAGACCAAAATACTTTCGCAGACGATGGAAAGTGCTACATGTTCGCCACCTAATTGTTTGCCGCGGTGCGAAAGCTTATATTTCGGCTCCGTTACCGTGCATCAACGATGCTTTGCGAAATCCTGTGCGTGCTACAGAAAACTGCATGAACTAGGATTGACGTATGAACTGAACGGCACTCAGGGGCAGTACGTATCGAGCCTCCTGACGGATTTGCCGCACTAGTAGGCCGCTAGCGAGTAGCGCCATCGCTGCTGCACTGGACCGCATGTTTACCGTGTTGATGGTATCCAAACATATTACGCCGTCATCGTTACTTGGGCAGTCAGAAACGCGGAGTTACTTCTTCAACGGAACACAAGCATTCGACATCCCATTTAGTAGCGCTTTTGTAACCGTGCGCAATTCACTTCTCTCGGATGTTGCAGGTTCGATCAGCACGATCGAAACATAAATATCGAAAAGAATGCACACGTATGCTTTTCGCAACGTCGAAGAATTCGACGTTGCGAAAATTTGTCGAAGAACACTGTCGTTCGGAAGGTACCGATGAAGTACAGGTGAAGTTAGCAGAGAGGCGTGGATCGTGGCGGTAACTGCACGTTTCATCGCTCTAACCATTTCGCTTCCGCTGGTCGAGCTCGAGCGTCTTGGCGACATGCGGTGCTCCATGATTTCACAATAAGTTGCACTACATGAAATCCACAAGAAAAACAATGTTTTTACTTTAATCTCGCTCAAGGATATTATACATTAAATACAATCAAAGTGACTTACGAGCGTGAAAAAACACTAACGCACGAGGGGATGTGAAGTGCAACTCGCTCCTCGTGAGTTTGCAGCTGATCGCTCATCGTCGCTGTCACTCTCGGTGCTTTCACAGCCTTCTACGTCCAGTGAAAAATCCTCGTCGTCAACATGGTTTTCTTTCAACATTACTGCCGAAAGCAATCTGAAGAATTTCTCCCGCCGAAAGACTGCGACCACTCCGCGTCACCATGTTTACAACTGGAGAAACGTCTGGGCTCTGAGAACGCCTCAAAACTTCCAAAAACAAAATCGCTTGCAGTGTGCTGCCACCTTTCAACAAACGTACAAAACGAAGCGGCGCAGGGATGGCTATGAAAGCAACACACATGTGGAGGACAGCGTTGAGAGCGTTCGCTCCACGATTGCCGTGGAGCGGACACGTCCTCGAATGACTGAAATGTCGCTCGCACGGCTTTTCTGACAAAGGACAACGCGCCTTAATTTAATGTGTCGCCAACTTGAGATTTCTCAGTTATAGAAGAGCAGATCGCGAGCCCGTGCGACTTCCCGCGTACAATGTTATGTGATTCATGCACTACAAAAACACTGACCAACGCTATATGCAAGTAAAACAGGGTGAGCTTCAACTGAAAAGGTTAGACGATAACAGTTAACTAACCTACGTGTCTACGGAAAACCTCGCGAAGCTGATATGTGCACGCTGTGGGCTATCATTGAAAGCGCGACTTGCCACGTATTTTCACGAAAACTTCGCGTCTCGCAAGAACGAATCAGATTTCTCGTGTCACGGAGCGCCCGGTTTGTTCACTGATGCAGGAAACATGCAAACTCGCAGTTTTTCTTCCCTGCCAACGCGTTAACAATCGGACTAGCGCAGATGAACAAGAGAACGGCTGGCAGAGCTGCAGT
Source organism: Rhipicephalus sanguineus (assembly GCF_013339695.2). NCBI lineage: Eukaryota > Metazoa > Arthropoda > Arachnida > Ixodida > Ixodidae > Rhipicephalus > Rhipicephalus sanguineus. The sequence continues at coordinate 294,925,281 of NC_051176.1, read as the reverse complement.
TTGTCGTCTGCTGACCCTCCTCGTGGGGGTTCTGCTGACATGCGCTTTGTGGCGTGACAGACTATGGCCATTGCGAATAAGTGTTGTGCAGTAGCTATGTTTCAGCCAAGTATAGTTAGGATCCCAGAAGAGTAAAATTCCTAAAAGGAAAGACGAAGGGAACAGCAACGGGAATGTCAACGGCGTCAGCGGGTGGCAAACATCGATGAAGATCGCACCACCATTCACCACCGCTGATGCATAGAATTGACAATGCTTATAACGTGTCCAAGGTTGTACCCGAGCCGATCAGAGTGTACCATAGCGGCAAGAAGGCCACCGTCACGACCAAAAAATAATGACCCACCTTAGTGCGTACCTTTGTTCAAAATTCTACGTCACCTCTGTGCCGTGTGCTAAACGGCTTCGCTGGTCATCTACCTTAACAGAGTGGAATGGCTCACAATTTAATATTGCGTTTCTTTTTTTTTTTTGCGTGAAAACTCGGTCTGCTCGATGTGAGACCTTTCTAAAGCACGATTAGGGATGCCACAAATTGACCGCAATACCAAGCGTATATAGCGCAATGCAAAGCGTCGATCAGCAAAAATAAAAGAGAAACAGAGAGATACAGGGCTGAAAAAAATACAGGGATGTTAACCAGACGAGCTCCCAGTTTGCTTCCCTGCTCTCGGCGAAAGAAATAAAACAAAAAGAACTAATCAATCTGTGTCCCGGCCGTTTTGTATTGAGCCGCCTGTAGCCACACAGCCGAACTGCATCAGCTTCTACAGCGACGTGCGTCGACTAATTTGCTCACTCTGCCTCAGGCTTCGTTGGCCAAGCGAGATACATTTCAGGCCTCTCTTTTTTTTTCTTGTGCTCTTGAATAACTAAGACGCGCCGTATGCCTGTCTTCTACTGGCAGAAAGAGCCGTGTATCATTCGGATCGGCTATCTCTACCGTAGTAAAACCAGACCTTTGCGGGAAAAAAAACTGTATAGCATGTACTGCAAATTGTTACGGATGGTTGCAGCTAGAGAAGCAAACCTACCACTCAAGACAACAATTAATTTTTCTTCTTTTTTAGTCTATTTTACTATCATCATTCAAGCCGCTTCTGGTTGGGGATCACGCTGGTTATACCTAATGCAAGCGTGACGCCGCTGCAGTCCAAGACGAAAAGCACAGTCGTCAAGTGCACTGCTACTCTTGTATCACTCCAGAGCTGAACAGTAACGTAATAATTAATTGCATAAAGTGCTTTCAACGTCCCAAAGTTGGCGACGTGATGGCGTGGTGAGAATTCATTTCAAGCACTTGAGGTTGTTTGACGTGAATGTGAACCTAAGAATTTATGTGTTCTCACATACAATTTCCATTAGAATAGTGTCTTGTTGCTGGAAATAAAATCCTGGAAGTCGTCCCTATCAACAGAATGATAATACTATTCAGGTATTGCACCGCGTACGTTATTGTGGTGTTTTTTTATAGGAAAAGGTTGGTTTTCTACCGTGTGGCATAAAGGCACACTACCAGTATGCAGGCATCGCCTTGCTGAGGAAAATACTTTCCATTGAGTACAGTGGCATCTGCAGGCGTTGCAGATGCAAGGCATCACATACACCGCACCCTCATTGTACTACATTATTTCATACATTACTGTACTGGCTGTACATTATTTCATTCGGTATAACGTCTTGGCATGACCTTCACCGACACATACCACCCTACGTCACCTGTGTCTTAAAAAAACCGAGCTAAACGTGTGACCAGTGTTATGCAAATTTCCGCGTTAAATAGCTCCTGGGTAGGATAGAAGAATAGTTGAAGAAAAGGAAAGAGACCGTCGTAAGAAAAGGTAAGCGCGTACACCGAATTAGCAGCAGTAGTAGGTGCCGCTGTTAAATAGTCATCCTCCGTATCAGTTAGCATGCGCGTAGTGAGCATCTCGTTTTATTTAAATATTGCGACGATACAATACCAGTTGTTCGGGCTATTGTAAACACGTTTGGACCAGTAGGACTCAGAACCAGAGATACAATATAATAGCTGAACATTCGTATAAACTGGATAAATAGATTAAACTAAAATATATAAATTCAAAACGTCTTAACATGATACCACTGAATTGTTGCCGCCGCCATCACGCCCGTCGAGCGTCCACTGCGCAATTTAACGTCGAGATTCAAAGACGCGTGCAGTTGCCGTATTGTGGTACTGGGTCCGTAATCACGAAAATGTTTCTTACACTGAAACTTTTTGCAAGAGCAGGTGTCATATAGTGAAAGTGGCTTCATGAATGCAATGCCTAGAGAGGACTGAAAGGCATGATCCACAGCTTCATAAGAACGACACGTTAATGTTATGTAATGGCCACCGAGGTATTATTGTAATCTTCGGTCACTGCGTGTGGAAGGTCAACAAATTATTTGATTATATTGTTTTCTCGCGGAGCTGATTCAGCGCTTATGAAGTTGTACTGCTGAGCGCGCATTCTCGGCAAAACTTCCCGTAGCGTTGAGCCAACGTTTAAGGAGCCCGCGTGGAGAAGATTAGTTGGGAAGCCTCTACGATGTTTGCATAGTCTTGAAGGGTGAACTTGTCGTCTAGTTGGTTGAACATATCGTAGGGGAGCCGCGCGAAAGACAAGGACAAAATAAGGCACACAAACCACCAGTGCTGCGTGTGGTTGTTCGTGTGCACGCCCTATTCTGTCCTTGTATTTCGTGCTACCCCCCCTCCTTTCTGCTGTCGCCCATGTGTTCATTCGGAAGGCCGTTTCTTATTCAGCAGTTTCCCACATCTATAGCCTCCCGTTTCTTTGTGATTTCAGCGCCACCACTGTTCTTCAAGGAGGAGCCTCCCGGCTGGGTTCCCTTCCTGAACAGCACGGGTGCTGTCGTGCCGTGCTCGGCAGGCGGTTCTCCGCCTCCCACGGTCACGTGGCGCAAAGCGGACAGCGGCGCACCCGTCACCGAGCTGCCCGGTTTGCGACAGCTGAGGCCCGACGGTTCACTCGTGTTCCCGCCCTTCGGCGTGGACCAGTACCGGCCCGATGTACATGCTACCAGCTACCGCTGCGAGGCATCAAACAGCTTCGGCATCATCGGCAGCAGAGACGTCCGCGTCACAGCCGGTACGTGGCATGCCGCATGACTCTCGACGCTATACTTCTGCCACGGGGGTATGGGCGAGAACTAAATTAATTTGGTTCAGTGGTATAGCGTTAGCTCTTTCGAATAAAGAACGTATTTAACGGAAAATACCATCTATGAAAAACAAACTATATACTACCATGTACCAATAATGTTGGCTAACTACTGGCCAATGTTGGCTACTTTTGACTAACTGGTGGCTAATGCCGGCTAATCTTGGCTGTCCGCAGTGTTATAACAGCAGCATAAGCGTCGTTCGATCTCCAGTTTCGCTGCGCGGCGCTCGCGCTCCTGTCAACCTCTTCCTTCTCGGCTGCCTTGCGCCGCCCCGTACGGCAGGCGACTCTACACTCGACGAGAAAGAAACGTTTCAGGAAGTTTCCGTTAACTTCACAGAAAAATAAAAAGAAAAATAGGAAAGTAAAGGGGACGAAAGTCAGATTGACGTTGGTGAGAGCCCAATCAATATGGCCCACATTAGACTGTGATGCTGTATTATTCGCACCGCTACCGCAGCGATCGCGTTTCTGTGCACTTTCTTGGGTATTTTTGTATGCATAGTAGATATAGCCAGCTCTGGGAGCATCAGCGTTAGCCTACGCCCCTCACGCCCGTAGCAGTAGACGCGTGACGGCTTTTCCAATTCAGATGTCGTGCGGTACATGACCTTAGGAGCAGGCAACTGGCCAAGCAAGCGTTGTTGAATACTTCAAGCTTGCCTGTTGCGTCACACATAGGGTTGGAGAGATGCATTTTAACATAGAGGCTTTAAGTTGCTTAAATGGTTTGACAGGAGAAGCCCATTCGCGGATGACCGTCGTAGGAGTAAGAAGTTGGTGTGAATGTGGATAATAACAGAATGATAGGTGGCCTATAATTACGTCATAATAAAGTTGCTCAGCTGCTGCGTGAGGGAGTATGGGTTGTTGTTTTACCACTTTGAAAACTTCGTTAAAACGCTCGTGTTTGAAGGACGTAGTACAGCTTGTCATTGTGACAAGTTGAAGCGAAGTCCCGCCTAAGCGAAAGGTAGCGTAAGCCTTCACCACAGAAGTTCTGGATGCGAATACTATTGGCAAAATCGAGCGTGCGTGGCTGTCCACGTTGCTTTCACAGATACACACTATCTGTTACGGAGCAGCGCTGAAGGTAGTGCATGTGTAGTTGTGAGTCATGCCACTATTGTTTTACTGACATGATCAAGTAGAAAAGGTTGACGCCTTTTGGCGCCACCAGCTACTCCTTTTAGCTTATAAAAGAAAGGGGGGGGGGGGAAATGTCATGCATATTGTTTTGACGTTCGTAACTGGTTCCCACGGATCATCTCCCTCATCTTCACATCTCCTTCATTGCTTTAAATTATTGCTTAGCAGGGAACCAAAGGCATGTTTCGCCCAGAAAGACTTCTGAAAGGCACGATAGAACAGACAGCCATGATATATTCCCTGTGCGTACAGCAAGTCAGCAGTCTTCGCTTTTTAAGGGAATCTCTCTTTTGTGAACTCATGACTCAGCTATGGATCTTACACCGTGGAAGATAGCGGGAAGAGAGTGAATGCCTCCGGGGGCAACACACGAGAGAAACTGCTCGTCCGGAAAAGCTTCTAGAACGTTGAATGGCATGGGGCCCTCGTATACGAGTAGCTTAGTAAGTTATAGCGCTGTTTGTCTAGACTTTGTACTTTGGCAACATTCTGAAGAATTTCGGGATGTTGTCATCAGCGTTGTGTCAACTAATGCGACCAACTGTCAAAGACTTCTTCGTGGTGATCTCCAAGGGAGAATCAAAAATACATAAATCTGTGAACAAGCGCAAACGAACGCAAAGTGAGAATTTTGCCATCTGTGAGAAGCCCGTATACGTGTGACGTAGCAAACTCGAACATATCTTCTAGAAGCGTAGAATTTACATGATGCTACTTAGCAGGCGCAGGGTGATTCCGGGAATACTTGCTTCCGTAGTAATTGCGTTGCGTTAACTAATGAAATACTTCGAGTGAAACGAAATAACTTCTTTAAAAGCCTTATGTAATTTGCGCTGTTTCTAAAAACTACTAAAACCATAAATCAAACAAGTACCACGTATACTAAACATGGGTACATTTCAGCAATTGCAATTGCATACATATGTACGCAAGCCGAATAATAAAAACGCACGTTGTCATGTCTTATAGGTCGGTTTTATATCTAACTAAAAAAATGTACAGCTGTCTGTTTTCAGGCATAGAAAGCTCATTCTTGCTGGGTGCAACCCCATTATTGGCCAGCACGAGCAAAACCTGTATCGGTAAAAAATACGATGTCTTACCGTTTCCTATCGCCTACGTAACTTCAGAGTTTTGAGCGGGATGATGCGCAGTATATAAAATAACATAGCTGCGCCTTTTCATTCTCGGTCTCCATATCATCCATCCTTTTACTGCACAGACAGAGACAGCTCGTTTCTGTCACTAGTTTCAGTATTTCCCTGAGTTTGAGGCACATGCCAGATTCATGTGAAGAAGCCCGGATAAAAGCGGTCCACACTCTCCCACAGGTTCAAAGCAAAGCGCACACACAATTTGGCATTCGACAATATTGTCCTAATTTCTGACATTTGCTTGCAACAACATCTACAGCCAGACTCGGAAAAATATAACAGTCCGTGGGCGGATGTCGTGAGTGCAGAAGAGATGATGGATCCATCTTATGCAACGCAGTTTTCACCACAATGGTGGATGGGTGATAGCTCACTAAAATGTTCCAGGGCAGATTGTTTTGCAGAGGATACTCGCTCGGCATGAGCCGATAAGTGCGATACACAGGCCGATCAAGAACTTTATTCCGTGCAAAGCGAAATCGGTACCTAAACCCAGAGGCGCGCTCTACAGGAGGCATGAATAGCAAGAGGCCTCGCATACACTCGGCACTTATTCTAACACACAATCCTTGGTTTAAAAATAGTAGCAACTACTATAAGGAAATGCCAGAACCGGCAGCGCAGTGACGTCAGCACAGCGTTATATCCCCCTACTACGAGCGGTTGCTGGCATCGGCACTAAGTTCCGTTTGTTGCTGCCATTTCCTGCCAAATGATGGCCGCCGTTTTGCTGGCAATTCGGTCGCATCTACCGCCTTACTCTGCCGGCGCTCAATATCAAGCGAGCCCAGTATGCCGGCGGGCAGGCTAGTCCGATAAAAGCAATGCCAAGCGGATATTAAAGACAAGAAAGAAACCTTCTCGCCGCCACCAGTTGGTTTGGTGTCGCCAGCGCATTCCACTATACCGCGAGCGGGCCTGCACAGCGCATGCATTGCGCGCGATAGCGAGCCATGTATCCCAGCGTAGCTGCAAAGGCGGGGAATGGGCGGAGGCGAGAGAAAGAGCCGGAGCATCACGTTGGTATTCACGGCGTCGGTGGCCCGACGCAGAGCGTGTGTTTTTCCTGTCAGCGCTATAGCGCCACGCTCCGTTTTGCTTTGCGCTTATTTTTTTTTTTTGTTGTTGTTGCACGCGTTTATCTCTGTAGTAGCGGTGGCGTCAGCGATCCCGGTCGCGGCGGGACCACGGGCACGTCGATTGCGTTTTCTATTGCGCCGCCGCCCCGCCCCGCCGCCACTGTGGTGCTTGGAGAGAGAGAGAGAGGAGCGCGAAGTATAGACGCCAACAGCCGCCGCCAACTCCGAAAATTGTTCACCGGTGCCCCGCAGCCGTCGTGGTTGCACCGCGAGCGCTGCGTACGAGTGCGCGCGTACGCACGCACTTTCCTCTATCGGTTTCGGCGCACCCAATGGAATCCCGCTCGAGGAAACAAAACGCGACTCGCTTCCAAAATAAGCGAACCTAACCGCCGCGCCGGCGGGTGCCGAAGAAGTGGGGGGTGAAAGAGAGGTGCTATACGCCCGCGCCTCGCGCGAGGTGGGTCGAGATCGATGGCAGCGTTTTCTGGCAGCTACGCATGCAGCTGCATGCCACGGCGTTACCGGTGGTCGTCGCCGCGTTGGGACTGCTTCCCTCGCAGTTTTGTGGTCACACGCACTTCTTCTTTGCGATGGAAAAATGCACTTCACTGCGTGCTTGCCCACATAAGGCAAGCACGCAGTGCTTCTCCCTTTCCCTTGCAGAGCACAAGCCTGCAACACGCGAGCCACCGCGGGAGCACGTGTTCTCGAAAGACCGGGTTTGCGCCCATAGCGTGGTGCACCATAACCTATATGAATTGTACCTGTTAATGCTGTGGTAGCTGTCAGCAACGCTTCGCTGGGCGTCATTAACGGTTGGGCGTAGAATAACATCTTGGCGGTCAGCGTCCAGAGCAGGAGGAACGCGGCCCGCCTATGGAATGTGGGCGCATCGTAACGCTCTGCGCTTTACCTTTAGGTGTACGCTGAGATTTAAATTGTCACATTGGAGCTGCGTCCGCGCGCCCTTAAACAGGCGAGCGGGCGCATGTGTGTGCGTGTGTGCGTGTATGTTGTGTGTATGTTTATTAGCTCCAGGCCCCGTTTTACTGTTTCTCATGAACCAATGTAACAAGCACACAAAACTCTTGCCAAGCCCCCCTAGTTAATGGTTTCATTTTTCGTTATTTGCATATAGTTGATAACTTCCACAAATATTTTGTTTGCAAAAAAGTATAAATTGTACACTGCATTGTAGCTGGTTACCCGCAACAGTGATTATGCTGCGTCGAGGACCTTCTAGTCACCATATTCGTTAACAAGAACTGTCGGTGACGTCACGTGCAAGCTATCAATGCCTTGTGGGTCCGATGCGGATCAGCCAGAACTAGTACTTTCCCGAGCAATCTCTGCAGACGTAACACTGCGCGCACCTAACAGCAAATGCCGTGGTGCTGCTTAATGAAGAAAGATACATTTTAAAAAGACAGGGCGTGCAAACACGGACACAAGAAAAAAGTGAGGACACCACAAACGCCGTTTGTGGTGTCCTGACTTCTTCCTTGTATCAGTGTTCGCACGCCCTGTTTTTTAAATATGAATACTTACCAACATGCTCAGCTCTCTGTTATTCGAAGCTAGAAAGGAATAAACTTCGCAAGGGTGAACGTTCGGTAATCGTTGAGCACGGATGTTAGCACTGCAAATAGATAAGAACGAAGAAGGAGACGACGCGCACACAAACTTTAAACACATGATTTATTAAAACAGGTTAGCCGAGCCACACATTTACACATAAATGAGCCCACGTGCCGGAACAGAATGTCGCGCGCAGTGGTGCGACATTTTTGCTTATGACGTATAAACATAGATGAGCCGACAGATTAAGAAAGGCACAGCAATAATGTGAGGAAAGGTTGCGATATGCGACTGACATTCAATTGTAGCTGTTACCCGCCACGGTGGTGTTGTGGTTATGGTGCTCGACTGCTGACCCGCATGTCGCAGGATCGAATCCCGGCCGCGGCGGCCGCATTTTCGATGGAGGCAAAAATGCTTGAGGCCCGTGTACTTAGATTTAGTTGCACGTTAAGGAACACCAGATAGTCAAAATTTCCGGAGCCCTCCACTACGGCGTCCGTCATAATCAAACCATGGTTTTGGGACGTTAAACCCCAACAATTATTATTAATTGTAGCTCTTGTTGGAGTGAACCGTTCTTTGAAAAGACAGCGATTTTGTCAACTAACCGAGACGAACTAACTAGATGAGTAATAGAAGCCGTACGAATTTCAAATTTGAACACTGACTGTGTAAGCACGTTGCCCCTCTCTCTGTCCAGTAAACACTTGCTATGCCGAGATATGTCATTGTGTGTGATTTGACGAGTTGCTGGACTTGCTGGAATGTGTTAAAGCAAAAAAGAAACGTTTTCTGTGCATGACATTCAATTACGGCGTGTGCGCGCCATGATTACGTAAACGTGTTGTGCCTCGGTTAAAATAATGCATTTCTTGGAAGTTATCGCATGTCTTGCGTCCTCCTTCTTGTCTCATTCCAGTGTTGAACATTTGTCATTGACGTCACTAACGCTGCACGATAACATCATGTCATGAGGTCACCTAATTTGGGCAGCACGTTCTGACAGAAGCGCGAAAGATCGCGATGACTCTATAGAAACTTGGGCTGCCGATAAAGAATGTTTACCATAATAAAAAGCAGCAGAAAAATATAAAATGAAGAGCGAGAGTAGATACGCCAGCAGAATATCGAAGTTGTTCTCGGGCAGTCGTGCGATGCTTTCTCCTTCACGTCTAAAAATATTCGTCGTCATTATAGCGCTGCAAATTATAAACGTGATCGTTGAAATCTTGAGGCATGAAATAGGAACACAAGTTGAAAATGTTTGCCTGTCTCGCGTCAGTGTATTCCCGGAGTCTCGCCCCTGCACTTTCAAAGCGGGTACTTCAGCCTCGAAGTTTCTCGCGGGCCCGGGTGATTATACTGCTCGTTTTAAACGACGACTCCCTCTCGGCGTTATCGCGAAAAAAGAAAAGCGGCTGCCACCCCAGGGCGTCTTCGCCGCGTTCATCGGTCGTCGGTGGCAGCGCGGGCCTGCGAGCTGCCGATAGCGGCCGCAATCATCGCTCGTGCGAGAACTGTGCGACGCGGCCGACAGCGTGCCGTCGCGGCACGAGCGCTCCGGAAGTCGTCGAGTGTGGCTGCGACACGGCGAGAAGGAAGTGATCCGGTGAGGAGGCCTCGTTATGCAGAGTGCGGCGCGCTATCGACACAACGCGAAGAAAGTCTCTCGCCACTTGCTCTGTCGGGCTACTCTCCCTTTCCGCAGCGAAGGTTGAGGCCGTATAGGACAGGTACGGCTTTCCACGAGACGGGCAATGAACACTTAAAGAAGCTAAAATGGTCTAAATTAATTCGTAGCCCCCATACATGGTGTCCTACAACCAATGGTGCAGCTTCGGGCCGTTTAGTTGTTTACCGTTTCAGACTGTTCGCGCATTGCGTGTAAATTCTGAGATGTAATGCGAAGGGCTAAAGCAACCGGTCCCTAGACGACAACTACCGAGAAAATACATCACGCCTGACACGTTTTGCGTTTAGTGAAACGGAACATAACGCTGCACGAAACACAGGTTAGCATTTTGTGATTATTTCTATTAGTCAATTCTATGCTCGTCACTAATAAAGGGATCGTTAGACAACTCTGGGGCTTAGTTCCTTTTGTTATGAGTCAGGCTGAGTGATTAGTTATGTTAATAAAAGCAGCCGCGCGGCAACTGACGCAGATGCAGTGAGCATACAGTGCGAATATAAGTAGGATATATAAAAATCAGAATAGTGAAATTGGACAAATTAAACTGAAGATTTCGTATACGTCTCCCACTTCTTGAACGGTGCGAGCAGCGCTCTGCCTGCGCTGTCACAATGATGAACAGGCTGCGATTGGAGCAAGGACAGCCGACCGCTGCAAACAGCACTTAGGAACGAAAACTTGTATAAACGAAGGATAAGTAACATAGGCGCTAAACTTTACAATAAGCGCTTTCGCAACCATGGTGTTGTTCGGCCCATTCGCAATGTTAACAACACACATTGCATACGGTCCGGCACAGAAGATATGGCTCCATTGAACGCGGGCAGCCTAAGCATAGCTTCATACTACAAAGCATGGGTGTCGTTACATTGCACAGTATGGAATTGCTCAGAGGGACTAAAACTTCTCAAAGTTAGTAATTTATCGGAGAAGTTGTGGTATTCGCACCTCTGACAACGTTCGACCGCGTATCGCCTAATGTGTTCCAAGAATGCACACTCAGTTCTTCGTGGTACATACGCCGAGCATTGGCACACACAAACCTGTACGCGCTTTTGGTAGCTTTAAATGCCTGAATGAACCTTGCGACATCAACTTGAATATAATAGCCACACAATATATGCCACTTAAGGCATAATAATATCGCAGCAAGCCGCAGTGTATGTGATCGTGGGATTTTCATATTTATTGGCGCTACTTATTCGTGCTTGTTTTTTCGTGACTCATTACGGCGCACAAAGCCAATCGCAACTTCAGCGCGTTATGTTCTGCGATTCCTTGCAACAATTTACTAACAAACATATCGTCGCCGGCTTAGCTGCCTTCTATTTCAAAACGATCTCCAGGGTTTCATTTACTCCGAATGTGCCACCTCTGCATTCCGTTATCTGCTGAGCAGAGGTGGTATTGCGCACCGTTTGTTGTGCCTTCCAAACGCACCTGGACAGAGCTTTATATTCGTGCAGCCGTTGCATCTACTAGCCCGAGCAGATGTAGGGCCAATCTTGCCTCGAAGCGTGAACGGTGCTTTTGTATACCGGTCTCGCGTCTGACGATCGATGGTTTTTGCGCACCCACGGGATACTCTTGACAATTGCACGTTCCTAAAGAAACGAACAGGAAAAAAAAGTATGAAAAGCACACGAGAACAGTACAGCGAAGGATCCTTCCACATCCGAGTCCTCTGTGTTGCCCCGTTTATCCACTCGCAGAATCACAGTAATAAAAGACGGGAGCGTGTGAGAAACACGCCCCATGCAAGCGCCGATGAGAAGACAGATCGGTTCTATTTAAGCTGGGAGCGTCTGGGGGATTTGACCGAAGCAAGGTGCTAGCGTTTACTGTCTGTATTTTATGGGAAACAATGCCTTTCGTTTTAGTTCCAACTTTCACATCGCTACGCAGGTGCTGCTTTCTCGCAAGATTGTTTGCGGTAAAGTATTCAGCTGTGATTTTGTAAGCTCATCGAATGAGATGCATTTTTTTTTTCGAACTGCGGTAATATCTACCTTCACCAACAACTAAGACAGAGCGTAGATCTCGAAAATCAGCTGCGTTTTAGGAATGTTAACGTTTTGCGGTGATATTATGTGAGGCCCGCTATAGCCCGGATCTCTCAAGTTGGGCAAATAAAATTATTTCTGATTTAGTTCACTTCGCAGGTTCGGTTCAATTAGGTGATTGTATTCTCGCCCTGCCGGACTTGCTTCGTTCACAAATGATGCAGGCATGTACTTCACTAGCATTGGCGTACGCAAAGACAGAGGGGTGGGGGGGGCGAAATTTTAACTTTTTGTACGTATATATCTACACAAACACATGGAAATAGGCGCACAAACCATGCATCACGTAGAGTCGGACCCCCCACACCCACCAAAAAAGTTTTAGCCACGTCCCTGCGCTCTGTATATTTCTCACAAGAGCAACCTGATACTTTGTACGACAGCAAGATGGACTAGTTGGTAAGTATTCAGCACAAAAGAAGGTGGAAGTGCGAACATGAATACAGGAGAAGTCAATGAGACAACGCAAACGGCAACCTGATTTTTGTAGCTTGCTTTGCCTCACAGTGACTATTTATGCAGTGGTGCACGCTTTACAGGACCGTAATAGGAACGAAATGCTATTGTCGCGCGGAAGGAATGCCATGCTCGACAAATAATATTCGTGGTGAACAAAACCAATCCTCGGAAAATTTCGCAGAATTCGCTGACGTAATTTGAAATTGTACCCATCACTCTGAGAAGCTCATTCGCTTTATTTGCGCACCAAATTTGCTGCCACACCGTGAACACTTCGGAGTTCATAGACACAAAACTATAATTACACCGGAAAGCTGGGGAAAGTGAACGTCATCACCTCAAATTTTCGTTTTATTATACTGAGCCTTAAGTCCCCCATAAAGTTTCACGCATTGTTGTAGGTGTTTCCCGCCTACCTTTTGCATTTAAGCCACATTGTTAAGTCGCGGGTGCTCGGCTTACGCTTTTGTTCTTGGAAAGTAAATGGCGTGGAATTGAGCAAATACCACATTTCTCGCAGAGACCAAAAATGCACACGGATTTTGTTCCTGCAATTCATTATCACCCGCTGATAACGATATGTTGACGCTAGCAGTTCCATAACACTTCGTGCTCTTTGTGTGATTCAAAATTGCCTCTTGCTTTTGTAGTATCGTGATCTACTTGCTTTATCTACTTTTTACGAATGTCATAATTGCGTAGTATAGATGAAATATGTAAGAATTCTTCAGTGCACACATCACATTTTGCAATATGAATATCAGAACGAAATTCTCGTTGCCTTCGCCTATCTCTCTCTGGCATCTATACCCGTATTTTGATTTTCAAAGGGATCAATTGTAGTTGTCACCTGTCGCAAATAACAAGAACAACGAACATTATGAATGTGATTCGCTGGAAATCATCGCAGATTTGTTGCGTGATATTGCTACAATGTCACAGAGAGAAAGACAGACAAATGCAGGGAAACTGACCAACTTTCTCTTAAAGTGCAACCTTAATTAAGCAAGGTCTTATCTCCTTTTCTCAATTACCGTAGCCTAGAGCATATTGCTGAGATCCGCAAAAAAAAGTTGTTTGGGGAATCACGTCGGTTAGATTATTACAAAAAATATACAAAAAGTTATTCGGAAATTATGTGGTGCTTACGAAAGCATCGCCCAGCCTGCTATAAGCTTTAATTTCGTTAAGGGCTTTCAGTATATTATACAGGTTTCTATTGCAGTAACAGCAGGTCCAAAACATTATCACGGAAAGATGCAGCCGCGAACCGGCATTCGTAGAGCTCAATCAAACAGTGGCCTCGCAGAAGATTGTTGTTGGAATACAGGATTGGCAGTTCAGCTGAAATATTGGGTTCCCGGCTTTCCTGCCACGCAACTTCGTTTGCTGCGTGGCCTCGACTGCATACGTCGGGCTGTGTTTTTGTTTTTTCTCCTTCTTCGCATTTCCCGGACTCCAGCGTTCGCAAGCGCGTTAGCGGACGCCCGCCCGATGCATTCTTAATAGAAATAGTTCTGTACTCCCCGCACCGGGGTCGCTAGGCCGAGAACACGCCTCAGAGAGGCCGTTTCGCGGGTGGGAATGCAGAGCGAGCAGGCATTTCCTTATTGTGCTTGCATTCCCGGCACTGCATTCGAGAGCAGCGGCGCGGTCAGCGCGGAGAGCTTTCCTGCGCGGCTTTCTGGCCCATCTCTCAGCTGCGTCGCCAACTCGATGGCTGCTTGCGCCCGCACGAATGTGGACGCGTCCGAGTCAACGGCACAGTGGTCGCGGGCAAAGAAGGGCACGCGGAATAGTGCGCCCCATTGCTTCGGCAAAGAGCTGCGTGGCCTACATCCGCCTTTCGTATGGGCGATATTGTTTTTATCCGCGTGTGGCGAGTCACCCAGCAATAAAAGTCGCGCATGCAGTTATTTCTTGAATGCCTTGTCTGCATACTGCCGTTGCTCGGACCTTAACATCGGTCACCGTTGCTTTCTTTTTCTTCTCCCCTTCGTACAACGTAAAAACTAACTCCAGTGCGCTTAGATTGAGGTGCACGTTTAAGCAACCTTGATAAGCGTAGAACGTTACCTTATCTGGAAGTGTTGTCGCTCTTAATTAATTTAAAATATAAAGTGTTCTGTGTAAGACCTGAAGTCAGTTTCTACATGGCCGCGCATTTCCGCTAAGACTATTCGGTTGTAAACAACGCATTCTATAGGCCGTTTTTGTTCTCTCCGCTGACGAGCTGTCGAGAAGAAACACGCACGTTGGTTCCACCGGATCGCTTTTTAGAGGCGGCTGTATGCGTTCACTTATAATGTTGTGACGTGGCAGCTAAAACTCCCGATGGCTCCTGCGACGCTTCACGACCCATCCAGCGCTGCAACCATTCTCGGTGTCACCCGGGTAACCGCGACGCGGATACACGCACACAACGCGGCTAATCGCCGCGATCGTTTGTCTTGTCTCGCAATATACGAGCCAGTTCTTCATCGGGAACAAAGGACGAGCTTGTCAGACGAGCTGCGGCACCGACAAACCGCGCGTGTTTTGCAACGTCCAAGCAGCCTGCCGCGGCGAATAGATAAGACCCGGTTGCCGAATAGACTTCCGCGCTGCCGCTGTTCGCTGCCTTGGTTTCGCACACACATGCGCACACACGGGGCCGCCCGAGGCGTTCCCACAAAACAAAGGCATGACCCGCGAACAATGGCGAATAAGCACGCCTGTGCCATTATCTTGGCTCGCTAACAATCGCGCGCGCGCGCTCCGCGCCGGATCCTGAGCTACAAGGTGACGCCGGCGGCGTCTCGCATTGTGATTCCTGCCAGTCACGGCCTCTTCCGTGCCGGCGACGCGGCTCCCTGCTCTACGCGCGTTGAATGCCGCTAATGATGCACCGCGCGCGCGGTTCAGAAACCGGGGACAACGCGCCACGCGGGCGCGCGCACGACCGTGTAACCACGCCTGATTTCACTAATCAACCGCCGCCACGGAAGCCAGCTCAGGCGGGTTAACCGCGTGTGAACTGCGCGCTACTCGCCTGGTGGCCTTTGATGGTGCTGGGAGAGTGCAGCTTTGCCTCTCGATAAGAAACCGCCCAAGGAACGGGGTGTGTGCCTCTTCTAAGCTTCTTGCCCTTTTGTTTCGGCGGCGCTTAAGTTTGCCCGTCGGTATCCGGGGGAGGTACACCACGGCCTCCGCCCCGCCCGAGTTAGGAGAGCGTTATCGCGCCGCCGGCCTCAAGCGAGCGGCCGTGTCCCTCGGGTTCTTCGGGGATCGCTGACGCGCACCGAGCTGATAGGAAGGTCCATGGGGCACGCGATCTTTTTGCGAAGCGCCCGTCGGGGCTGCAGTTACGAGCGCTGACGGCATTGCACGCGCTTTTGCTCGAGGCCCCCGCCTCGGGCTGGTCCTCGAGCGAATGCTTCTCTGTACTTGCATGTTTGGAAATGTCACATAGACGATTCGGTGCCGACTGCCTCCTCGAGTGCTTGAAAGCTCGTAGCGCATGTAATGCAATACGAATTACTCCTCGGTTTGTGCCGCTCCTCCTAACATCTTTTCCCTGATTTCTCATCATTGTATCAAGATATGAAGCAATTATAATCATAACCCGCTATGGTAGTTTAGCACTTAAGGCGTTGCGCTGTTAAGCTCGCTGGCGCGGGTTCGATTCCCGGCCACGGCAGCAGCATTTTGTTGGGGGCAAAATGCAAGAACACCCGTGTACTTAGATCTATAGGGGCACGTTAAAAAAACTCAGGTGGTCAAAATTAACGGCGTGCCTGATAATCATATCTTGGTTTTGGCACGTAAAGCCCTAGCGATGATTATTATTTTAAGTGCAAGTGTTCTTTATTGTTAGTTTTCTTTCTTCTTTTGTCGCTTGCGGGTGACAGCGACACGATAATATTTTTACATGAATGTTTCTAAATTGTATATCTTCTACAAGTTCATCAAAAATGATTTCTCACAAAAGGGGTGGTGCTCCACTAGGGTCAGCGACAATTTGCATCACTTTGTGGTGGTCACTATACTTGTTCTTGGTCATTATCCCAGGTCGTATTTTTGCAGCATTTGGGAAGTCTCGCTAACAGTTCAGTAATGGAATAAAAATACAAGTGATAGAGCAACGGGCGTACAAACGCGCATACTCAAGCGCACTGATACGCATGCACGTTCGCGCGCACAGCTTCATTTTATGCGACCGATGCAGCGGCATTCGCGGAGAACTTGTACAATATTAAACAGGCTGTACGACACCCCAACGCAGCGTTCTTAGTTTGTTAATGCTGCCCACGCGGGCCCGTACACGCTAGTTGACGTGGGCGTGAGTTGATTCATCACCTTGGGCAGGTTGAGAAACAGCTGGCACACCCTCCTCAATCACGCGATTATCTGCTTCAATACTGAAACGGGATTGCGTAATCCTCTGCTCCCCGTACTAAATTCCTCCTTACCACATCACTCTTATACTACTCACGCTTTCGGGATTTCCTTACCTCGTGCTCCATCTGCCGTCCCGAGTACTGCGTCGCTGTCAAACGCGAATCCCTCTTAGGTGCTGTGTCTGTGAAAGGAAGAGTATACCTATTATATCACAAGATATTTCTTTTATCAGTAGCCACATAGTAGCAGCGATAATAAGAGGTTTCATAGAGCTAACCTTGGTGTGGCACGGCTCCTTTATAATTTGCGTAGGCCGCAGCTTCAACAAATATTGAGGACGGAAATATGGCATGTTTGTCTTGTGTTTACATAATTCACCGAAACAGTAATTTCGCAACGGCGTTGCTGCGATCGATAGTGACCGCCTGCCACGCTTTTCCGTAGTTTGATTTATAAGCACAGAGGAAAACAATGATGCGAAATATTTCAGTATTCTCGTAAAATGCAGGGCTAATCAAAACGAAACATTTTCAGAGGATGTCATCTTAGCGTCCCCTGTGATTTGAGATCACGTATTCTAGCTCGTTAACTTTGCTCGTCACTCATCTTCGCTGTAGGTGTTTCGTGCACTCCCACTAAACGGCAGGAAGTGGAAGATGGAAGCTTGCGATGAAAAAGCCCGTAAACAGGGGGTGGGTGCTCGAGCCGACGTTTCGACAAGTGGACTTGTCTTCTTCAAGGCTGGAACTTGTCTTCTTCAAGGCAGTTCCAGCCTTGAAGAAGACAAGTCCACTTGTCGAAACGTCGGCTCGAGCACCCACCCCCTGTTTACGAATTTTTTCAATGCACTCCCACTGTTTCACAAATGAGAGCGGAAGCTTTAAGCGCCGCTGTGCCTCTGGATAAGTTAATCAGCGCGCGAGTAAAACGTCAGTATTGGTTTGCGTTAGCATCCTCTGTTGCCCTTAAATTACGGCTCCTCTTGGAGTTGTAATGCTGAAGGCTGAAGACAAGCTCGTTGATTTCCCTATGAGAAGCATATGTGTTACGCATTCAGCACGTTACCCATCCTGCTGCACGCATTCTGTAACGCTGACTCGTGCTGACCACTATTTTTATTCAGAGGGAAGAAACAGAAAGGTCGAAACAAAACCCTCGAAAGTTGGACGTCACCCGCGTACCGCTTGCAAGATCACGTTCTGCCTACGCCTGCACCCAGTCCAGTGCCGAAAGCCCGTCGAAATCAAGGACTCCGTCGCCAGCATTTATTTGCTTCGTAGGCGATCCCTGAAGAATACCAATTCGTCAGACCGCATTCGTACGCAAGTAGGGCAAGTTCGGTGTGCAGGCTGAATGAGAAAATGTGAGAAGAAACAAAGGAGCGTGGACGGCTGTCAGGGAGTTAGCAAACACAACTAAAGCAAGGAGTCAGAGTTTTATGGAAAACAGTGCAGTTACGCTGGCAGCTTAGTTGAAAGCGACGTAGGACTGAACAACGAATGACGGTCGTAGCAGTCTGTAATTAAAGCACTCGGCCACCTGGAAAGGTCGATCAGTCTGCACCTCGTTAAATTTGTCCACTTGCCTAGTCTGCTACTCTCACGCCGATACAGTTCCCGCACATGCACGTATAACGCTTCACGCCTAGGTCGCAGTAAACGCAAAACGGTCCAAATTTGTTTCTATTGAAATTTCACCGTTAGCTCTCCGTGACTGGTTGTATTGACTACGCCCACTACGGCTGTCTGTCACGTGCCGTCCCGAAAACAAGGAAAAGTGTCTCACTCTCACATAATAACATGTGCGTACTTAATATGAATGATTAGGCATAAAACGACGAAAAAATCTAGTTTACGATTCTAAGCCTTTATCGCCTTTAACCCTCCGCTATCGATCGAAATGTTAACGGTCCGCGCCCCTGTATACCATGCGACCGTCACAAAACTGAGAAATTTCACCACTTCAAAAGTAGGTTACATTTAAGTACTACACCCGCACGTTAATTACGTTTTATTATTGCACACTGTAGTTGTAGATTTTCACTTTTTGAAATAGAGATGACGGCTGCCGGCCGATATTGCTCAGGCATTCACTGCTCTGAGCCTGTGGTGAGAAGTCATTTCTTTTGGTATTATATAAGGAAGTTTGAAACTGAACATAAGCAATAACTAGACTATATTCCGAGACAAATAACACATGCCAGTGCAATTTCATTTTATTTATTTACACCAAAGCCCCAGAACCTGGGCATTACATAAAAGAGGATGACACGTTTTATCACAATAGCAATTATATGGACACCTTCGGCTCGTTTTTGTCGTCGCCGTCGTGCTCCGTGTAAAGTCCAAATTGATAACATCGCCCCGCCCGCGTATCAAATGTTGTGCAAGAAAACGCGCGCGTGAGCTGGGGACGAGCGCGGCCGAAGCAGAAATGAAAAGAACCGGCCGTCTCCGTCGCACGAAGGGCACATGCGATCATAGGATAACATCGCCCTGCGTGTGAGTCCTGGCGTCGATGGCTCGCCAAGCAGAGAGGAAACGCCACGCCCGTCTTTCGGCGCCGCTTGGGAGGGGCATCTGCGTCGCTCGAGCAGCAACTGCGAACTTTGATCGTAAGGGCGCTATCTCGACAGGCATCGCTAGACGGCTCGTACACGTGGTGTGCTCTTGGCGCTTTGTGTTGAGACGACAAACAGCACGAAAACCGTTTCGCTCCCTGGAACGGCCGCATTCGCTTTAACCCGCGTGTTGTAGAGTAACGCGGAAGCGGATCCGACTGAAGTTAGCTTCTAGCCGTACTTCGTATAACATTCCAATTTGTTGCTATCGCATTCATTGCTTCGGCAAAACTGCGATTTGATTAACAAAAGAAAAAATAACTTCAAAAGCGTAGTAAGAAGCATGTGGGCAGTAAACAGCATATTTAGCTGACGTCCATTTCAAGCGCCTTGGAGGAATACAATCGGCAATGAAATCGCAGCATTGACTGAGACTCGGTTTCGTGTATTAACGCATTTCCTTGCCATCTGATTTTAGAGCCTTTATATATTGCAACAACTAAGCACACGAATAATCTGTTCTATGACAATGTACTTAAGATACAGATACGTACGCTGTGCTGTTAATAGCGCATACAGCTGACGCCAGAACTGTGAACGAGGACCCGTAGCGCATCAAACCTCTGATGTTTGTGTTTCATTAGTTCTCGCACTTAGGCGACAACACGACGTTTTTTTTTGTGTTATTGTTATGATAATTTGCTTAGACCCTCGCGCTAAGACTAGTTACGCAGTTAGATTATATAAGCTTTAGCTGGGGAACTCATGCATAAATACATGTGCATAGAAAATTCGTTTTTCTCAGTAACCACTACGAAGATTTTGATGAGATTTGTTACATTTAGTTGAAAGGGTAAGATAGAGTGACTGTAGCGAGCGTTTCTTTCTTCCATCTGCGGATTCTTTTTATAAAATTCTCTACGATTGCAAAATATAACATAACAGGTCTATCAAGTTAACAGGAAAAGTTTGACAAAGATGCGCGAAACTTTATGCAGTATCGGGTGACAAATCGGCTTGTCTCCGTTGAATGGTACGTCGACTGAAAATACGGGCGAAAGCGAATGAAGATTTCCGGGTTGATCTTTTGGCGGTGTTTCGCGACTGCGCCGCTTCATTACTTCCGGGAAAATGCGGCGTGTTCCGCGAAAAGTTAGACGAACCAAGTTTCGTTGCACTGCGTCTAACAGACATTCTACTTGGCAGGGTGTTGATTTAGGCGAGTATGTAGCAATTCGCCATATAAGGCTATTTCCGCACCACTTGATATCGGTGACTAGACGTTAGGGTGACACGTGTGCAATGTGAAATAGCGCTTGTGTTCGTCTAACTTGTAGCGGTCGTTTTCAAGTGGTGCGCAAATAGCCTTTTATATTTTATCTTAAATTGTTCTTGGGCTTTTGAAACGAGTGTGGGACTAGTCGTGCTAACAGAGGTAGTTGCCGAGCATCGCACGCAATTTTCTGACAATTTTTGATGCGCACATTAGCTGCATTTCTGTGGTCCATAAGTTTGTTAAGAAATCTAATCGAGCCTTTTTTATCACCTTTTGTACATTTGTTGTGATGAAGTCTGCAGTTTTCGAGACAGGCAAAGGATGTTGTTGAAGGACTCTTGGCTAATAGAGGAAGGAAGGAAGGAAGGAAGGAAGGAAGGAAGGAAGGAAGGAAGGAAGGAGAAGGAGAGAAAGGAAAGGCAGGGATGTTAACCAGTCTAGAAGGACCGGTATGCTACCCTACACTGGGGGAAGGGATGGGAGAGATATAAAGATAGAGAGAGAGAGAGAGAGAAGGACAGCACGCACGCACAAAAAGTCACACACATTTCACGGTCATCATAACGACGTTAGTCTATAACCGCCAGAGCCATGCGTGAAATATTACGAGTGGGGCACTCAATCAGAGCGAGTATTGTTTTTTCGAAAGAAGATTTACCTCACTTATTCAAGGATGATGGACCCAGCATTTGCATGTCAGAACGCCAAACCTGTTATGCGGTCTCCTCCTTGAGTTGATAGTTGGGTGTGTATTTGCGAACGGATAATTCCTTCCAAGGACACGGCGCAGGTTTACAAGGAAGAAAAATAAATACCCCCTGCACGATCCCCCACCTCCTCCCTCACTCCACAGCGCACTAGCGCGACAAACCGCTGATCTGCCACGTATGCTTTAGAACTTTAATGCAAGGTGTGAGGTGTTATGAACAGGGGAATCAACTACACTTGAGGTGAATTGTACACGTGCCTTCATCCTAAGTGATGCTAAAGAGCACGCCAATCGCGAAGACAATTGCGGACCAAGACAGGGCAGCATATAGTTCCCTGACACATATTTAAGCGATATCGCCGCAGCACCAGTGTCCGCGGAACACTGTGACATTTACGTATTGCTCGCAGCACACCATTCCATTCAGGCTTATCTCCCTTTCTTGCCTGTCTTTGCATTTTTCTCTGTACATCCTGTATTCTTTTCTTCGAGTCCAGATCGATAGGCAAGCGGAAGCCTGACTGCGTCGTTCCCGTCGCCGCGCCAGAAGGTCCGCCACCGTGTTTAATATTTCATAATCACCTCCGCTTAGGCGCAGCTGCTCCATTATTCAGGCGTGTGCGCCCCCGCCTGATTTGTTTTTCATTCCTCGCTTTCGCCTATACGTCAACGCCACTTTCTCTCACGCTCTCTCCGACAAAGCTGCCACCGCCGATGGAGCGGTAGGCGCACGGCCGGAAACACACTCATCACTGTTTTATACCCGGAGCCGCCTGCGCATAACGACGCTTCGACAAAAATCTCACGGCCGGCTCGTCTTTCTGCGCTCTCCCACTGCTGCTGCCGTCGCCCAAGTGCGTGGCACAACGCGTGCTACGTTCCTGGCCCCACGTATGAAAGCCGCTTTGGCCCCAAGAGCGAGCATCGCTACTGCGAGCTCCAGTAGAAGTGTTCATTCCTGACAACGTTGATAGAAGCAGAATGGGAAAAGGAGCTCGTTCTTCACCTTCGTAATCGTCTTGTTGAGCGCAGTTTTGTTAAATATGTCTCTTGTCGGCTTTGTGACCAGTGCCCGAATATGCGATCGAGCCGGAAGTCCCAAGGGTACCAATGTGGGCTTGTTGGTTCATCGTAAACGGGCTAGTAGCATAGCGCGGGAAGACACGCGGACAAAGAAGTACGAGACGAACACGTTGAACGTTAGCGCTTGTGTTCGTGTCGTACTTCTTCTTTGTCCGTGTGTCTTCCCGCGCTATGCTACTAGCCAGTTTAGGAATGGATGAATGGAAGAATTTTATTGTTTGTCCGGCAGATTAACGGCCCGGGCTCAGGTCTCCCATGTCGGGACGTCAAGGCCTTGCCTCTCCGCCGCTTCACGGGCCTGCTGGATTGCCCAGTTCAGGAAGTCCCAAATTAATAACAAATTATCCCTCGCCAAATTGACGAAAATTTTCGTTCGTAAGCGCTCTTTGAGATTGGCCGGTCGCCTTCGCTGATGATATGTCCAGCATAAGGATTGGCTGAAACATTTTAAATGCGGAGCATTTCTTAGTCGCACCTGCGGCGTCGGCCGCCGTCCACACCCCCACTGCGCATGCTCGGCTTGTCTCGTGCCGGCATCAAGCCTCTCCTCTCCCTCCCTCGCATGCTCGGCTCGTCTAGTGCCGGCAGCAGGCCTCTCCCCTCCCCTCCCTCCCTCCCTCCCTCCCTCCCTCCCTCCCTCCCTCCCTTCTCTCGATCGAACGCGGGCGGTGTGTATATAAGCGGCGAAGCGCGCGTTCGGAATTCAGTCAAGGGCGTCTTTACTTGGCTTTCGCTTGACTTGACGCTTTGCTTGACTCGAGTAGATGCGATGGAAGCAACAGTACCTTCAATCAGAGTCCCACCATTCGTTGAAGGCAACGTTACCCCACCCTCACCGTCGTCGGCGTCAACAACAGCAAGCCACGCAGAAGACAAGGCTGCGAAGAGACGAGCATACGACGCTGAACGCAAGCGTTTGAAGCGAGCTGCGGACCCGGAACTTCGTGCACGAGAAACTGCTGCGTGACGGCAACGACGGGCTGCGGATCCTTCACTCGGGGAACGAGAAGCAGCTGCGAAACGGCAACGACGGGCTGTGGATCCTGAACGTCGTGCTCGAGAAGCAGCAACTGTTCGTGAACGTCGAGCAGTGGATCCATCACTCGGGCAGCCCGACGCTTCTCCAAAACCCAATTACGCAACATTCACGCGATACCCCCACCCCTCTGCGACGCATTTACTCTAGTTCCCCCCGTGGGAAGATGCGGGCGACATTTTTTAGAATAATTCTGGCGTAAGTTATTTTTATTGAGTACAAGCTCAGGCGTTGAAGTAAGAAGGTAATGAGCGAGTAGAAAATAACAAAACGGATGACCATTAGAAAGATATCTCAATATGTAAATAACACGAAGGACATGACACCGAACTTCAATTTGCAGGTTTCTTACCCTTTTATTCGCAGTTAAAGTTGAAGATTTTTTTGTGGTTTTCCCGGCTGTACATAGATCAACTTGCCGAAATAAACCATTATGCGTACGACAGTTGACTCTTTCCCACTGAAGGGAGGAGAAAGATGGAAGAAAATAAGGCCGAAGGCAGGAAGGTTAACCAGAAAAGCGTCCAGTTGACTAACCTACACTAGGGGAGTGGAAAAGGGGAATAGAAAGAATAGAGAGAGAGAGAGAAGAGGGAAGGGAAAAAAGCAGTGAATTCGCTGACACGTGCAGGACTACACCACTTGTCGTCAAAGACAATCGCACAAGCCCGTCGCCTTCAAGAAGCATAAAATTGCCTCGACTGCCTTATGGGCCGAGGAATGATGGGCACGGTTTCCAAGCTGCCCCTGCACGAGAAGTAGACGATCGTCCAGTCGTTGCAGCGCGTTAGAAATTACTACTTTTTCAAAGACAAATCGAGAGCATTGGCCTAACAAGTGGTCGATGTTTTCTTCGGTGCCACAAACATGGCATGCCGAACTGTCGGTCATTCCAATTAACCTTGTGTATGCCCTAGGGGAAACAACCCCGAACCAAAGCCGACTGAGAAGCGACGCTTCGTGTCGATGAAGCCCGGATGGAGGTCGAGTTGCAGTGAGGGGTTCAGTTGATTCAGACCGGTACATTTGGCACCACTCTATCACTGAGAGCATACGGGCCAGGTGTCGAAGCTGCCTCTCAGCGTCTGTTCTTGAAAAAGGAATTGGAATCGTGTGGTCTTCTTGATTTGATGCGCGAGCAGCGTTATCTAAGGAATCGCTGCCACTAATACCGCAAAGACCAGGTAATCACTGAAAGTCAACCTCGCGGCTTTTTCTTTGACGTGGTGGTGAAGTTTACAATTTTGTACGTCAACTGTTCGTGACATCCGCGCTGGAGAACGGACTGCAGGCACTGTAACGACCGTCTTGAGTCGTAAAATAAAGCCCATTTACTACGTCTTTCAGAATCAATGAAATCTACTGCACTGCGCAGAGCCGCGAGTTCTGACGCCGTAGACGTCGTCACATGTGATGGGTTAAGTGACAGTGTTACTCATGTTGGTTACCATGGCACCGTAAGGTCTGGACGACGTTGTCGAACTATCGGTAAAGATGTACACATGGTTACTGTAGTTTTCGTACAGTAAGAGTAAGCTCAATTGTTTTAGCGTAGGTGCCGGTAGATCTGACTCCCTCCGCACAACTTGGAATCGTTCGATGTAGTCGTAGATGGCTCAAACCCCACGGAGGAAGCACTGGCTTGGCCGCAGTTGCGTACCCCGAAGTAAATGATGAACGATGTGCGCAGACAATTGTACTGTATGTCGTGCGGGGCCTTTCAGCAGCCAGGCTCGCCAGGTAGGGGGAAGGGGTTTTGGCATAATGCCTGAGGTTTGTACGCGTTGTTTCTACAATAATGTGTGTCATGATTGAACGATCTTGAGCGATTGCAATGGTTTCAGATGTTGACAAGCGGCTGGGTAAGCCAAGGCATATCATTGAGTTTGAACGCACTGAATCGTGCGCAGGTCAGTTTTGCCGGTGTTAGATTTTACAGGTAGGCTGCAGCACATGAATCTAACAAACAACGCCCTGTACATTTGTAACATAGAGGGCCATGGAATTCATGTGAAAAGGAAGAGCGTTCGATTGGGCTGTTCAGAAAAAAAAATAGTTGGTTTCCGCCGCGCTTGCTACGGCGGTGACATACATTTTACGTCAGACAGAAGAAAATAACGTTACGTTATAGCGCTCATGCTCCTTCCTTTATACGCAGTATAGTATAATAACGCGCGTTGGTGACTTAGTGCATTGCTAGGAATATAAAGAGCGCCGAAAACGGGACAGATAGCTCCGTCCTGTCGTCTTTTCTGTATGTCCCGTTTTCAAATTTTCGGTATAGTATACGTGATGTTCGCTGCTCGTAAGATGGACACATTGCTCCCGGTGTTTACGTCTTCACGCCGGATGGAGTCGTGCAGAAAACTTCGATAGTCTTTTATTTAGGCATGCGATTATGCTAGTGATGGACAGCGGATGACCTTATCTTCTTTACCCTGGTTGGCACATGCGCTTTTTTCCGCACACCGTACGCCCCACTTGCTACCACGGCTTCTGTGGCTGTCGGACTAACAGAGTCAGAATTCTGCGTGATTTGCATTCAACAAAGGAGTCTATACCCTCTAAAAATAGCAGGCTTTCCTGGATGATGAAGGGTTCCATATTCCTGACATCCGAATTTGTCGCAGGCGCTCCACCAACGTGCGCGCCGCCCATTGACACATGATTCGCGAGCTCTGTCGCGCGCCGTTTTCGACCGGGAGTTGAGGGTTAAAAGGAGAGGAAAGTTGCATCGAACTCGAGCCTCAAAGCTTGCCGAACAAGACGCAACGGCGCAGCCGTCAGCAGCAGGAAACGCGGTAAACGTGCGCTGAAAGCGAGCTCGTCTTCATCATCGCGTCGGCATTCTATCTTATATTTATCGTTTCACCTCCACCTCCGTTTGTAGCCAGGTTCAAAACAGAGGGCGCTTGGCGAAGCTAAGAGCAAACTCACGCGTCGGGAGAAAAATGAAAGAGGGGCACAGGAAGGGAGCTGGGTAGCGCGAATGCAGTTGCCTCGGCCTCACAAGGTGGCTCAGCTGCGCAGCTTCGACGTGCCCAAAATCCCTAATGGCCACAACCCATGCACAGGGCCATCTTGTCCTTTTTTCCTTGTTCGTTTTCTCCCCCGTTCCTGACAGAGACGTTCCCGTTTGAGCGACGGCTGTTTTATTGCAGCCACGCCAACATCATTGGCACCTTAGCCGCCCTGCGTATGATGAACGCAGGTCTGTAGTAACAGAACAAAGACGAGGGGGGAAGGGGCATGCCGCCTGTTGCTGACATCCGAAAGGCTCGTATCGAATTCTGGTAGCCCCGCGGCTGGCGGAGGGACGGGGGCGGGGGTGCGGTCTTGTTCATTGAGCAGAGTCGGGCTGCCTCAGTGAGGAGACTGCGTTCCGAATACGCTAAAGAAACATACTTCACCGACGAATGATGTCAGCTCGAGTTCTGACGAAGACGAGCCCGAGGTTCGGCGTTCGCTGCGTTTGTTACTGCCGTCTTTCCCTTGTGATCGCAGAAAAAAGGTGCTGTCGTATCAACGAAATAAGCCTACGGCCGCACAACGCTACGCATATTTCAAGGACCACAAACAGTCCTTGAAATATGCTAACCACGTATACGAGGGCGTAATATCGTAAGAACTCAGTGGCAGGCAAGACAATAGACAATCAAATTTTGTCGATCGGCGAACTGCATCTTAAACTGTTCGCTTTGAAGCGTGCAGTGTAAATTAAAATTTCTTACTTTATTTTCCGGGCGTTTCAACTGCTGAAAAACGATTGAAATTGCCTACTTGCTCAGCAAGAAAGAAAAACAATATTTCAACGAAACGCCCACAAGTCTTTATGTTGAGTTACTTGTAGCAGCTACCATCCGCCCCCTTTTCATCCTCCTTGTTGTCAAAGACATCGTTGTTGTTATTTATGTTGGTGTTCAACAACAACAAAAAAGAAAGGCGCAAGGCCTGAGCGGAACACGCAGCACAGTCATAGCGAAAGCTGGAAGAGTGGTCTTTCTAGAGCCCGTTGTAAACTCTCTTGGTGCAACTACTACAAGTACACTTGCAAGGTACCCACTACGCTATAAATTATAATAAATTTTGTGAAGTAGGGAATCATCCGCTATGCCTTTATTCTTCATTCTGCTGAGAAGCGAGGCCCCCGCTACACATCTCTAAGGCAATATGTGCACTTTGTTGAGCTGTGGCTGTTGACGATGAGGAATTATGGCTGAGCCCTTTGTAATAGGTTGAAAGCTTTAAACGACCCACTCTTTACTCAACTGGCATTGTGTGACGCCTGGTTGTTATATTACTCTTCTACCACGCTACGTTACATATGCTAACGCAATTCCTTGTCCGACATGACGCCTGTATAGGGTCTTTTTGCGAAGGAGTTTCAAGCACCATCGTGGCTCCGTGGTAGAACACTCGACTGCCACGCATAGGTCCCGGTTCAAATCCCCTCCGAGTTAGTGAGTGAAATAACTTTATTTAAGATCCGGCGACCCTGGATATTTTTTCTCGTTTAGGGCGATAGCGGTTACGGACACTGGCGACGGTAGCGGGGGACAACTACGTCACCAAAATCGACTATTGTTGTGATCTCATAGCTTTCGCTGTAAAAGAAAATTTGTTCCTCAAAATGGTGACGTCTACTCATTGCCACATTGCAAGTAATGGAACACATGTTCGTATGGCACGTTCACACGGAGCAGCAGACGCAAATTATATAAATATGGTAACAATAAAATGACCAACTTTAAAGGGGTTGAGACTCTAAATTTGTGGCTTGCGCATTTTTTATTTCGAATGTTTATTATTGCTCCAGGATGCACGCTCGAAGATTCATGTATTCTCGGTAAATAATTCATTATCGCATTATTTATGAGCAGAACTTTCAGTTTCGGTCGGGACCGCTCGGTGCAATGAGGGCTTTTTCCGGTCGCGTGACGTGTCACACGATTTGTCGCTAACTATTCGATTTGTCGCTGACAAGTGAGGGGCCACCTGATGACGACTTCGAACTTGCATTAAGCCGAAAAGCGGAGAGGAAACACCAGCTCTTCATCCTCGAGCACACTGATTGAAAAAGTGCAACTGAGGCCCGTGGCCAGTGCCATCATTTTTGTTCCTGCCGTCTGCAGGTGCTGATGCCAGATGAAATCGCCAATATCAGAGTGAACACGCGTAAGAACGTCATGGCGACTGATGCTTTGCACTAAACATACCGCGCAACGTCAAAAAGTTGGATAGAATCATACAGTCATAGGCGTGCGCAGGGTTCCCCATCAGGGGGTGCAAAGATTCATCGCACCGCCCCCCCACCCTACTAAGTCAATGTATGGGGCAGATTTTGCGCCCCCCCCCCCCTCTTAGGTGACTAAAAGGCTCAATGTACGGGGCAGATTTTGCGCCCCCCCCCCCTCTTAGGTGATTTGTGGGGGCGGCCGCCCCCCCTGCCCCCCCCCCCCTGTGCGCACGCCTATGCATACAGTTTCATACAATAACCTAGAGAGGAAACTGGCGCTGCGATAGTTAAATCACCATGGGAATGATGGGAAGTATAGGCTTCGGATTGGATTGCGTTCGCTAGCGAACTGTCTGCGGATATTTTTTCTACAGATTCAGTTTCGTTCTTTGCGAGGCGTGGGCAGTGGGGTGCGTTGCAAAGCGTTCAAGCAGTGCCTTTGTTGTTCAAAGAGGCTGAAGACCGCTAGGTCTCTTGGTTTGCTGCGACGTTGCAGCTTTATAGGTTGTATTTGACAGTTTTAGCAAAGCGTCGTGCATTCACCGCTGCGCATAGAAGTAGCGTCCCATGCGAGGGCAGGCAATCGCATAGAGTTCACGTTTTTTGATAAGCGCTACTTGTCAAAACTCTTTCTAATCGACTGCAAAACGACGGCGAAGCTATGTAGACGCACCGTCGCGCTTCTGTGCCTTAACTTCACAACAAAACGAGAGATGCGTTGGGGGCAGACCACTTGGACAGACGCACCTGACATTGCAGCAGATGATACGTTATGTGTTTCTTACACAATAGGGTACTATAAGCGTTCTTTTGTGTGTGTGTGTGTGTTTACCTATTTTTGTCCGAGTCTTCGTCAATTTTTTTCTTCACTTTCCTATCTCCTTTCTTCTTTTTCTCCTCCTAACTTCCTTTCCTCTGTCCCTTCCCTCCTCCCGAAAGAGCAGGCAGGCGTTGTGCCCTTTCTGGTGGCAGTTGCCAGCTTGCTCTCTCCCTCTTTTCTCTGTGTCCTTGTGCTTGTATGTATACAAATCAAATAAATAAATAGGGTACTGTTATTTCCATAAATAGATAATCGTGCTTTCGAGAGAAAAACAAGCGTGTTTGTTTTCAAGTGTTGTAAGAAAGGTAAATCATTATATCGTGATGCCAAATCTGGTACATAATTGTAGAGCAATGCATGTCCTGGTGGTTGAACTTGTCCAGGTTTCACTTCCATCTCACGGTCAGTTAAATGTTTTGCAATAAGTTTTGCGTACAAAAGATTGAAGCAATTTTTAATTGGAAATAACTTTACATCGCTTTGTTTTACAATCGGCAAACAAGCTTCGCTAATCTCAAGAACGAAAGCCATCCAAAGCAGATCCGAAGCCTGTACTTCCCATCATTCCCACGGTGGTTAAGGCGCCGCTGAAGGAGCCCGCGTAGACACTAGCGCCAGATTCCCCCCTGGGTATTATAGTAAGAAACTCTATGGATGGAATCAAGGTCCGCTTCTAGATCCCGGTGGGTTCTAACGTCGTCACCGGTGTCATCTACGACGTTGACGCTGCCATTACTGGGTTGGATGTTCTTGTCAGGTCAGCCAATGAAGATAGCGTCATCGCCAAGGTGGCTTGTCTGGGTAACTAATACTGCTTGAAAATAGTGTTTGAAGATGAGCTATTTTCTACATCAACTGCGACGTTTTGTATCAAAGTCACTACAACGTCACAACTGCGTAAAGCTGGGTCACGTCAGAAGCGTATGCAGCAATAAGATAAGTTCATAATTCGTATGGCGTAGCGCACCACGACAGGGACAGACACGAAGGACGCACGCACGCTGTGTGTGTGCGTCCCTCTTCTCTGTCCCTGTCGTGGTGCGCTACGCCATACGAATTATGAATCCCAACCAACTAGCCCGGCAACGTGCCTCAGCAAATAAGTGAAGGTATTGCGCTGCACTGAAGCCCATTTGGGAACAATGGCAAAGCCGTTGTTCTGAAGTATTCGAATTGCAATGGATCCCACGAAGCTTCTTCAAAAGCATATCAAAACCTTAAAAAGGAAATAGTTGTATTAAAACAAATGGGGAGATACCATTCATCTCATCGTGAGGCTGCCAAAACCGTCACGAAGCGGTGCCATCGTCGCCAAAGTTCGCCAAAGAAAGCAAATTCATCTGCATCTGCAACGCTCCTCCTAGGCTCTGATTCACCCATGCCACCCAGACACTTGGCGGGCGGTACGAAGCAGAATGCCATATAAAGCACGGTTGCTGTGGATTCAGCTTGGCCTACGCTGCCGAAACTGCCGCTACACGGATCGGTGGCGGCCGGTAAAATCCACAACACCGAGGAAAGCATGGATTCCGCTGACGCAGCTTGGCCTGCGTTGCCGAAGTCAAAGCCACATGCAGATTCACAATGCACAACGGCAGCATTGGATTCTGAGCCTCCGACTGACACGAGGCCTGAAGAAAAAAAAATCATCATAAAGGTTCAATCATTGCTACAGACACTTCGCTTGTTCATCGGCAAGCTCAAGTCACCGTACGCTCAGTACGCACCAGAAGTACTGGATGCTCTAAATACAGCACTTTCAAGCCTTCAGTACGCACCATGGCTTGACTAATACTGCCATTTAGTAATTAGGGCAAGTGTGTGTCAATTTTTATAGTGGGACGCAAAGTGCCTGAGGTCCCGCATCTAAGTCTTCCTTTAGTAAATATTCACAAATCAGGTCCCCAAAATTGTAATTTGCGAGCCCAACATACAAACGCCTATCAAACTAATAAGGTATGAGCCAATCTTTTTTTATTTTTTTTTGCGACGTGAATGAAACGCAGCAGTGTTAACTTCACGAGGATTTCACGTATGCTCCCCACGTGTTTCTATCTTTTCATTCCTTAATCCCTTTCCCCGAGAGTAGGGTAGCAAACCGGACGCGCGTCTGGTTGACTTTCCTGCCTTTCTTTCCATTCCTCCTCCTCTAACTTTAATAGCTGTGTTTCTTTGCGTGAATTGGAGACGGTTATTATACATGTCCTTTGAGCACCATGTCCCGCACTGGCGCTTGACGTTGGCAGGGCCCCAGGATCCCAATGCATAGACGGAGGCTCGTGTTATACTGCACTTCATTCGGACGCGTTGGTTAAGCAGCATACACATCGTATACGACGCGGTGTCCAATGAAATATGCGACACGTGTGAAGTTTTGCTATTCCTGATGTTGGGGAAGGCTTGGGAACCTTATGGACGCCATCGAACCTTTTTTTGGTTGCTTCGGTTGATGTGACATATAGTAGATCGTATATACCGGGGGGATAGCTTTCCCATATGTCATCTACCTAACAGTGAAAACTTGGGGCAATAGATTAGCCATTTGGAGCTTTCGATATGTCTTCAATTTTTGTCGGTTCCTCTTCTGCTGCTCACGCAACCTTTATATATCAGCTATAACGGAGGCGAAGGCTTGTAGATTAGTATGTAATAATTAAACATTATTAAGTTAATAATGAAACGGCATCACTTTACAAACGAGACAAAACGCAAGTTATTCATTGTCGTTATGCATTATTTCGAAGTTCATGTGTCACTTGCTTTCGTAACATTGTTTTAGGTGGCAGTGTAAATAGAACGGCGCAGCAGTAAAAGTTAACTGTACATTGGTATACTTTCGAGCAACACGCAGTACGATGCAGCGATTTTGCAATACAGCCGCTATTTATAATTTGGTTGCAGATTTGCATATTCAGTTTACATGATGTTACAGTGACCGGTTGTGCATTACACAAGCATACTTTGCGTTCCTACGGGCATTTTGTATTCGTGCGCGCCCAGATGCGCACACTCGATGTGCGTTTCGTAAACATTACTAATATACGATGCCTTCTCGCCTCAATGGCCATGCCTATTGGCCAAGTGCTTTTGCCGCACATAAGTTTCCTCTATGCGGTGACGTTATTTTGTGACGGAATATGCATAGGAAATGCACCTTCATCTTCACGTGGCTCCGAAAGAAGGTACTTGAAGAGCGGACAATGCTGCGACTGCTACATATCAGTATTGTGAAACAGCTCATATATCTTGCAAGTGCTATCGAAGTGAACGTAAAAAGGGAGTGAAAGCAATAAAAAAAATTTTGGCGCGTAAACAATGAAGGGAGTCGATGCAAGGTCCAGATGAGAAGAGATGGCGCGTTCTCTCAGAACACTGGCGTCCCAAACAAACCACGAGCGTCATTAGTCTTGTACAGCTAGAAAGAGCATAGTTCCTCAGCACTCTAGAACCACCCCCGCCTTTTCTTTACCCTCTTTCTCTTTCCCGTCTCTCTCTTTTTTTTAATTGTCGCAATGAGAATCTCCGTTTCTGTTCTGGTGGCGAGTTTCTCTCCGACTACGTTGCGTTTCGCGCGATGCGCACCGCGAGTTCCTCGCTCGAGCTCACTGCGCCTCGAACGCTCGACGGACACCGCAGCGCACTTATCCTCCATCCGGCATGCGCGTCTAGCAGAGAACTCGTGCACCCCGATTCTCTGATTCTTTGTTCCACTCTCTTTTTGTTCGCACACCTCCTGTCGTAGCACCGCCTTGCTGCTCTTGCGTCGTGGATACGTATTCGGTGCTTCGTGGCGAGGCCAGAAGAGCATTACGGGCCGTTATCACCGGGCGCAGGCACCGACGGGTCTCTCGGAGCGCTAAGCGCTGCGAGCTGCGCCTTGTTTGCCATCTAGGCGGGGACATTAATTACGTGAACACCTCTCGTCTTCTCTCTCTCTCTCTTTCTTTTTCGCTGGTACTAAGCGACGCCTTTTTTTTTCTTATTATTGATCAAGTGCAGCCGTTCCGTTCAAGGAACACCACACTTCCGGCAGCAGCATAGGAGGAAGCTCAGTGTTGGCGGCGTATTCGTCGAAGCGTTGTCAGAGCGGCTGTAAAATACTGCTCGTTTAAAGCGAATTTGGTAAGCAGGCATGTCACACGGAGACCTTCAAGTACGCGAGTTTGTTTAGCTGCAAGAAAGGCAAACTCAGCTGCCGAGTAAATGCTTGTTGGTGGCACCCTGTATACCTCAAGGAGATGGGAACAAAGTCTGTCAAATTTACGGTTACATGCCAGAACAGCCATAACTGTTTACATGGTCACAACGCTTGAAATGCATGAGATGGTCCCGCTAAGTCGGCCGCCAATGCGGAACATAAAAGGCACTAATATCCCGCAAGTGCCCTTTTGATCCGCACTGAGGCCAACTTGAGCTAAACGCTACTAGTGCAATTGAAACACGAAGGCCTTCATTGCGCGCGATCTCTCATGAAGGTGGCCTCACTGAGTCCCATCTTAAGTTACATACCTGTGAACATACCTGTTCACAGACTAATACGATCTGATAGGCTAAAGTTGATCAAGTCAGGAAGGAACATTACGCATTACTATTTATAACGTGAGGACGAACGTTCCGTGTTCCACCCACGCTAAGTACTGGTTAACGTGAACCACATTTTCAATTTATTGCGTTTATACTCAGTTATACGAAACCTGATGAAAGCTATTCCATTGCCTAGTAAAAGAAACGTATACACACCATGAAGCTCCAACGTTTACTTGTGGCTTACTTAATTGAACTGTTCGCTTGAACATATGACTCCTTAGTTCGATGCATTATCTTACGGTGCTGGGTGTGAAAAATTTTACAGAGCCATTTTTGCCGCATAATCGTAGAAGCACACGTTCAACTGTAATCAAGCAATAAGCTAAGTGTTTGTAGGAAAACTTATCTCGAAATAAAAATGCAAAATGTTTCACCTATTTCGAATCAGTTATCTGGCAGACATCGAGTATATTGCGCGAACGTCTGCTCTGTTCTGCGGACCTTCGAACGAATCCTTTCAAACCAAAATATCGCGCACTGCGCGCGATGCCTTGAGTGAATAGTTCTTTCCACGATTTACCTTCCCATTTATTTGATGTCAGTAGCGTAGTCATCAATTTTCTCTGTTTCAGCAATGAATCGATAAACTCTGCAACCTGTAAGGCTACAATTTTTTATCAACCTGGCAGTTCAATATCAAACAGTATCTTTGCAGACTCGACAGTTATCTGGAAAAAAAAAAACAACAAGAACATTAAAACTTTTCGAAGAAGTGCATCGATATTTTTCATGCTTTGCAAATAATTTACCTGGCCCGCAATGGGAGAAAGTGTATTACAGTCATCGCTTATAATTCTCCGTTGTACTCAGTGGCGATGGCGTTCAGCGAGGGATCACCGGCTCGATTGCAAGTCACCGTGGCTGCCTTTCTTTTTTTTATTGAAATAGAAAATAAATGAAGGAGTTGTTTTCACCATTGCTTGGTGACGGCTACCCTTTTCCACATAGTTGTTAGGATAACAAAATAAATAAAAAAATATATATATACATATATACAGTCCTACGAGCTCAAGAACTCGGTAGCCATCGCAAATATTAGTGTCTTCAAAAAAACGCTGGAGCACTTTCATTGCTTTATGGCTTATCCTAGTCGGCCATGGGCCTTCCTCTAGAGGCGGAATGCGATAACTGTGCGTTGTTTGTTTTTAACTGTAGTGTGCCTTTTGGCTGCTTTGAGACGTCAAATCCCAATTATTGATCAATTCCTATCCAATACTGTGTATTTCGCACTTTGTCAACGTACGAATCTCTCCCAAGTAGCTATCCGAACAATAACTTGTTCACTATTGCACTCGAACGTCACGCAGGGTGTTATGTCTCGGGCTTCCATTTGACTTCAGAGCTACTGAATGCTTCTTTATAGCGGAATTATGTATATTCTGATTTCTGAAATAACAATACATTCTCGCAAATTCGCCACTCTGAGCTCTGTCATTGTGAGATTGTGCTTCCATAATTGATATCGCTGTTTCTTGAAAACGGTGTCTGCATCAGGACAAAAAACAAACAAACAAACAAAGGAGACTGATACGCGAAAAACGTTCACGAAACGGAAAACAGAAATCACGATTTGCTGACTTAGGTAAATATGCCGAAGCGCACGCTTTCCGTAAAGAAGGGGAAAAAAGATTAATCCGGTGAAGCGGAGCTCTTGGTTGCGAGTTAACGATATTGTGGTAAGAAGCCTTGTGAATAAGCGAGTGATCTACGTAGTGTCAGATCAATAGCTCGGCATTTTCTTCTCGCCCACCTCAGTGCTGGAGCCGACCCAGAAGTGCACGATGATAAGAATAAAAAAGAACGCAAGAGCCCCGTCGCCTTGATCGCTCAGTGAAAGGGACCGAGAAAAGCACACGTACAAGTGATGAAGTGCCTGGCCTCGAGGGGTTTCTTCAGGAAGTTGAGAACGTGGTCGAGACAGACAAAGAAAGAAAAAAAAAAACGACAGGCAGTTCATTGCGGAGAAGAGTGAAGAAGAAAATTAAAATATAAAATAATAATGGTGCAGCTGTAGGAGTGTTCAGAAGACTCAAAAGTGGACGAAGCCAAACACGATCGGACACAGAGGCTGTGCGAAGTGGCCCTAAGTGGCGCGGCAGGTATAAAATCCTCAGCGTGTTCACAGTGAGATATAGCCTCAGAAACTTAGTAGACGGATCGTTATAAGCATGCTTCGAAGTGCGCTTTTTCAACTTAGTCCCTACTGCCGATCCCACAATCCTAGTTGTTGCTTTACGTCCAGGAAGTCTGAAGGAAATATTGCGCGAGTAATGTACTCAAGCAGTAATGATCCAAGTATTTAATCTATCTATCTATCTATCTATCTATCTATCTATCTATCTATCTATCTATCTATCTATCTATCTATCTATCTATCTATCTATCTATCTATCTATCTATCTATCTATCTATCTATCTATCTATCTATCTATCTATCTATCTATCTATCTATCTATCTATCTATCTATCTATCTATCTATCTATCTATCTATCTATCTATCTATCTATCTATCTATCTATCTATCTATCTATCTATCTATCTATCTATCTATCTATCTATCTATCTATCTGCTCCTGCAGAGAAATAATTTTGATGTTGTTGATGTGGATTCAATAAAAAATACAAACGTTTGCAGATTAAGCTATGTAATAATTGTCTTATTTTCCTTTGATGTGTGCGTCATATTTTCATGCGACGCCATTTCTTGCATTTCCTTGTGTTGGATGCCCAACTGGTTAATCTCCGCATACCTTCCCTTCTTACCTCTCCTGGCCTCCTGTTTGCTTCATTTCCACGTTCTTATGGGCTTGAGCAATAAAGTACCGGAAGTGGCCGATGCGGTTTATCTACCCTAAGTCATAAATAGAGCCGCTTGTTCCACGCGCGCATCAATGTTTTTCGCAAAATGCGTTGCTAAAGACACTTTTTTTTATATAATCTAAGCTTCGGAAGCCTTGGCGAACTCTAACGGGGACGGTTTGTAACTGAATGCGTTCATGGGATAGAAAAAGAAACTGGCGTAGCTTGCACTGGAAGCGCAATGCTAAAGAGACAGCAGAGCTGACGCGCACCTAGGTACAGTCCTGACACCTTTCTCTTTACTAATTCCTCTATTTCTTTCTTTTTCTTTCTTCTCTGTTTTTGTGTGTCTTTTTTTTCTCTATTTCTTTCTCTTTTTCGGTCTTTCTACCTTTCTTTCTCTTTCTTCCCTTTCTCTGTCTATCTCTGCATTTCTATACCTGGCGGCAACGTTCTGTGGCAGCACAGCCAAGGGTATATACTGACCCGAAGCGCACACGTTTTTACTACGCTTCTGCAGGTAGTCCGCGAACGCTAACTTTTGTAGGCTACGTAGCATTAAAGGAAACATAAAAAGAAAAGAAATAGGTATTATGTTCAAGTCTGTTTGCTTTGTAAGAAAGTTTATCTCCTGAAGTATTTTCGTTTTTTGCTGTTTCTAGTTTTCTGGTTTTCTGGAGTCGATTTCACGTGTTCCTGCCCCTGTAAACAACGATGGCGTCGCTCGGTTGCAGCAGGTGCACAGCGATGCTTGTAACCGAGCATGAGCGCGTCTTCGTTTGGAGATCTGTATTCATCGAACAGAAAGAAACTAAAACAGCGGTGCGTTGTGAAATATTTGGCTGTGCGCATACAATCACCGGGTAGGAAGTAGCATGCAAGTGCTACCACCAGCGCTAGTAGGTCTTTCATCGTGATAGCCACCTTGAAGGTGACACCGGTGACCTGGCAGTCTTCACCAAGACCAGTTGATTGAAAGTCAAACTGCGATTGGAAGGAGTACGTAAAAGAAATGACCTATTTCATAAGTTGCGTTGCATACGTGGGTGGTATTTCGGTTGCCTATTCCTGATACAATAACGCTGAAGATGGCGTACGTACTTTAACACCGTACCCGTCGAAGTCTACGGGTGGGGGTGCTTTTGGCTCTTTGCAATGAGAGCGATTTACGATGACACAATTACTAGTGCAAAACTTCGCCTAGGCAACAGACGCGTTCATGTCTATTATGCGGTTGACAGCGTGCTTTTCAGTGTGCAAACACTGCGTTCTTGACCACGGCGAGTGAGGAGTGCATTTCACCCGCCTGGAGTTACAAACGTGAGACGTCCGCTCCCAGTCTGTCGTGGCGAAGATTTCTGCTGCATGCCTTCGCGTCCCCTGAAAAAATAACGCGAGCGTCTCCAGAAAGTTATTGCGTCTCCAAAATTAGAAAAACGGTGATGCCGACCCTGTATGCACCAATATTTAGGAACTGGTTCGTTTCCTTTGAGCAGCATTTCCAATTTCGCAATCCCTGCGTTGCTGGGCTTTTTTTTTTTTTTCCTGTCAAAAATTAAGCCGTCCGCTTCAGCAAAGGTGCTTCCTATGTTCCCTAGTAATACAGAATATTCTATTGCTTTCCAAATAAAATTTAAAGATTAGTATATGGTGCTCGCTTTGCAGGCGGACTTGAACCGCTGACAGATTAGCGTTACATAATGTGACTTGCAGGAGAGCTCAGCAATGATTCCAGGTATTTGATCCTTCAGTGTTGCACGCACTGAAGTCTTGCGGTATATCAAGGCTTGTGGTTTCTTTCGATTAAAGTTATATATAACATATCTTTCATAAGGCTCTTTCATAAATAACATTATAAGCCGTGGGTCCTCGTACAGAAACGCACATGCTGGATGCGCTTGCAACACGTACCAAAACCGAGATGGCCCGCAAACGGACTACTTGGCGTAGTAAGACATGTGCAGAAGCTCCGCCCACGTAGCTTTGGCCGTGCTGCCCCAGAAACTTGTCGCCAGGTATAGCTTCCGCTTTCTCTCGCTCTTTATTTCTTTCTCTTTCTCTCCTTCTTTCTGTTCCTGCCTCTTCTATTTCTCTCTTTCTTTCTCTGCTATGCTTTACTCTTTCCCCTCCTCCTCACCCTTACATCTGTCCTCCTCACCCTCACTTCTCTTTGCTCTAGACCAGAATTTCCAGCGCTCGTAGGGGGCCGCCATGTTTGGCTGACCGAGGCGCCGCGGTGCGAGCATTTGCTTGGGGGCAGCTGAAACGCGCTGGCGTACAGCACGGTGCACCACGTTTGTGGCTCTCGGTAGCGGGCGATGGCAGATTCGCAAGCGCTACGCGCTCAGTCTTCTCTGAATGTCGGAACGTGCATCTTCTTTCGTGCGACTAGATTTTCGAACAGTGGAATTGTGCCAGAGAGCTTGCCAAACATCGCGAGAACGTTCAGCAACATCGTCACGAAGGTTTGAACAGTTGCAACGCCGGGCAGTTGTCCATTCTTTTTGTTTTTTTAGAACTGTATCATATCAAGAAACGTTTTAAACTTACGCATTTGCGTATAACGGCCAGATGAAACCTAGTAAGCTGTATCTTCCTTTTTTTTCTGAAAGGCAGCAGCGACAGATATTTTCGTGCCGCGCTACCGTCCGACTTTGTGCTGCACGATGGCTGTTTTGTGCTCTCTCGCAAAATGCAACGTGATGAATTTAATTAGGCGAATATTTCAGTTTTTAACGCAGAACGCCGTAGCTGAGATTACATGCGGTTTCTTTAATTACTGCGAAAGGATGGCCCTGCGTAGTGTCCGAAGCCTCTTGTAGCAAAGCTAGACGGAGCGCGCATGCCGGCCCCCAACCTCTGTGTTCTTAAAGAGCAAAGTCTGCTAAAACACCCCGTCACACAGGTGCTTTGAATCACAATCAAAGCCGACGAAGATTAAGTTTGAGTCCGATATTGATTAAGTTCGATCCTGACCGAGCGGCGCACACGCATGCACTTTCTATCGCGACATGCCTCGTTGCAGGATATACTTAACTGCAATTGAAGGATCGCCCCTGCAATGACAAGATCCCTGTCACACGGGCACTTTCGATCACGATTGAGCCGGATCAGGATTTATCGCCTCGGCCTTCCTTTGCTGTCACATTAAAACTTCGTTGTTATGAAACTACAGGTCGACATGCCTCGAGGCTGTGAGGTTCAAAATACATATGTTCCATGGACATGAAGTTGTAAAAAGTGAAACAGTTCGTTACATAGAGGTTTACCTGTGCCTTCTTGAACAAATTTATAGCCACGGTGACCGCATTTTGGATTTCGGAAGCAAGCTTAAACACCCGCGTGTTGAAATTTCTGTGCATGTTAATAACTGAAGCGTGTTTCCACTCGGCAGCTGCGGTGGCGCCTGTAAGTCTTCAGGCAAAATTGAGAAACATTTGTTAATTGGCTTCGCAGTTTGAGAAAATATCTGGTGAGGTGCATGGATACTGTCTTTTTCATTTCAAGATTCGTCGTTGTCGTTCTAGTAATTCAGTTTTTTTTTTTTTTTCATCTAGCAGGTGGTCCTGTTTTAACCCATGCACTTGAAATCAAGCCGTTTGAATAGGTAGAAAATGTGGCCTCCTGAGCAGAAGCACCAGCTCAGTTATTACTTATCGAAATCAAGGGCCTTGAAAACGTCTGGAATACACGCTGCACAAACACAAGCCGCTCGTGTTCCCGTGAACGTCGCAGGTCTGTTGCATCAGCCGCTTCCTTTTTCTCTCGTTGTTCGGGCCCCCAACGACGGCGCAGTGCCACCCGGACGAATTTTTATACATTGCACTGCCGCTCCGAGTATGCGGCAAGCAAGCAGCTGAGACCGCAACTTTCTAAGAGCTCTGAAAGCAATGACACAAGCGAACACGCGACGCAAGCACGGCTATCACCTCCCGCCATCAGCAGCCCCCGCCGTTGTCTGCCCCACCAGGCGGCGCCTGGTGTCTAGAGTAGCGGCGCGGCTGACACTCGTGCTACGAGGCTAAGAAAAATCTGGTCTATACTATTCTATACAAGACTATGCTATGCTCTGCTAGCGTGCCTATAGCCCAGTGGTCAAGACGCTCGTCTTCGGATCGCTTGTACGCGGGTTCGAATCTCGCCTCACAGAGAACTTCTTTTTCCTTAGAATTTCTCACTTTCTCTATCTTTATTGCTCTTTCTTTTTCTCTCTCTCTCTCTTTCTTTCTCTCTTTCTGTACATGTTGTCTCGCCCATCAGAGTAATTGCATCCCGCGCCGTGCTGTGCAAACCGCTGGCGCATCGAGAGACGGGCGAGCGCTCATATGAGACACGTTTAAAAGCACGACGGCAGTGACAGCATTAAGCCGAACACGCCACGCAGGGAGTCACTGTCGAGTCTGCAGTGGCATCCACGGTCGCGCACATTTCCCAATCCGCTTCGCACATGCAACGCGCACTTGCCAGTGGCGGCTCGCTGTCAGAGACACGCGTTCCTTTCGTTGCGAGCGCCGGCAACGCACCCCGGCGCCCCAGTGCTTATACGCTGGGTGACGGCCCACTTGTGACGGCGCACGCCGTCCGTACGCGATTCTCGGTGGCACAAAGCTGTAGTTTCGAAAGCTTGGGCCCTTGAACGTTTCGATCGGTGGACAACTCACTCTGCAGTCGGCAGCTTAATTCGCCCTAATTTCTGCGCGCGTTGTGCCCGGACATCGGACAGAGCGCGCCGTTATGAAATTCTTGTGACGTGGCTTCAATCGTCAGTTGAACGAACGACTTCGCCGTCTTGCCTTTTCAGGGACTATCCTGGTCAAATGCTCGTTCGAGGGCTTGCGAAAGGGGACCGCCTGCACGCCTCCGAATTAATGATATAGCCCGTTCCATCGTGAAACCTACATTACAGGCGTCAATTACCTCGCTTTTGAGACGACAGCACCGCACGAAGTGGAGTGCTTGCGACCGAGACGGCCCAGATGCACTTGGACAAAACTGTCGTTATGAAATGCGAAACTGACTGAAGTTCACGCCGCAGAATGAATGCCATTTGTTTGTTTCTACTTGGAAACAAAAGGTATATATTTTGTATACCACTATAGCACATTGTCTCCACCCGTGGGCTTCCACATTTACGTTCGATAGACATTATCATAGCATTACGCGAAACGTACATTTATACCACAATGAAATATATAAAAATCGGCGACGCTGTAAAAAAATCAGCGCATGCGGACGCTGGAGGACCACAAATATATTGCTATAGCCTACACAGTTTGGGGCGTTATGCAGATAGTTTTTTCGTTTTGAATTTTTTTCTTTTTTAACTTTACGACCTATACAAGGCGTGTAGAGTTGTTTCCATGCTACGTGTGTACTTTCCGGGCTAAAACTTTTTTTGCGCAACCTAAGAACAATTTTTCAGTTGTAATCCTGTCAGTAGGATTTATTGTTCATTGATGCAGTTTTGCGCATTCCACGCAAATTACTGCAGGTTAAAAAAATTACGATAGAACGGCACGCAGGAGTTAACGGCTGTAGGGAGTGTTCTGAGGCGTCTTTAGGTGATTCTTTCAATAAAATTGAGGCAAACAACGGCTTCTATGAGAAATAATTGCACCTCGCTGCGCAAGAGGACAGACAAACGAACTTGTTGCTATAGATAGTACTGAATATACAAATGCTGGAAATGAAGCGGAACGATCAACAAGGGATTATTTAGACTAGCTTGTTCCAACGCAAATCGCTCAGTGCAAACGTATACTGAGGCGCACGCACCGCCGATGCCGACAGGGCAAGCATATGTTCTTGCTTCTTCCTTGCGTGCTCCGACTGCTCGCTCCCCGTCATCATGCGCACAAGAGCGCTACGCAGCGAGGGTCAGGTTTTTTTTTTTTTTTTTGTCTTCCATGTACCGTACCGGTTGCCCCGTCGCTCAATTAAATCAAGGAAACGAGCCTGCTCCGTTGCAATTTAGTTACGAGGTGTTTGCACTGTTGGGACCCGCACCGTTACAGTTATGTTGATGGCAACTTTCTTGAACAATTTTTCTAAGTTCTCAAGCTATGCCTCTAGAGATAAAAAAAGGACACACATTCACACGTTGCAGCTCCACATGTTTGAACTCCACGCAGAGACGTGGGAACTCCTTTGATGAGTGGCAGCGAAACAGCCTCCGCGCCACGCAGTCGAGTGGGACGCTGACGTGGGCTTTACTTTTAATCAAATCAGGAAGGTTCGTATGCTGAGCACCCTCTCTTGTGTCCTTCCTTCCTCTGCGCAGACGGCGCGCTGCCGTTTCTCGCAGTGCGGCTTTTCTGCACGAGTTCTCGCTGCTAGAAAGCACCTTTTTTTATTTCTGCCCTTTAGGAAGGCCCATTTCCGGAGAGTTAGCGCAAACAAAACAAGAAATGAGGCAAGAAGAAAAGGAAGATTAACTTTGTAGCGGAAAGAGATCTGAAATGGCCACTCTGGACCCTCCCACCTCCGCACTTAGAGGCGCACGTTTTGGATGGTCTCTGCTTTATTTATTTTTTCGTCTTGGAAGAATACGCTGCCCGAACGCTGCGGAAGCGCTCACTAATTCGGCTAAGGCTTAGCCTAAAAGAATAAAGCTAACAAAACGAGCAAACAAACAGAACGAAGGCGGATAGAAAGGAAGCAGACCACTGGGAAGAAAACGTGGGGATTTGTAAGTTGCTCCTCGATATCTGCAGCGTTCACTGCTTTTCTTCTTTTGCTTTTATTTATTTACGTTTCACCCGTTGCAGTTCTATAAATCAAGCACCGGGAGGAATCTGCGTCGTTATATGTCAGATTGAGTCGTAACGTCTCTTGCTTCCCGAGTTGGCTACTTTCCTGCTTTTTCTTTCGTTTCTACTTCGTCTTATTTCCCCTCCGGCGCTCTGGCCGATCCCGCCTTAAAGCAGCTTCAGCGAATCTCCTGCCTTCGATACTGCGTCGTGAAAAGCCGGCTTTTTGGAACATTTAGGAGCAATAGATTCTGTGGCATTCTTGCTTCGCAGGCACTTCTAGGTGTGCCACGTCGGCGCTGCCGCGAAGTGATCGGCTGAAGCGACTTACCTTCACAGCACCCGCCATTACTGCTTCAAATGCCATAGTAATATCGCCATCACGCCAAGAAAGAAACGGAAATATAAAAATGTACCTGCTTTGCAGTGTGAAGGTGAACTTCCTTAGAAGACGTTAAACACTGAACGAACGCTTTTTCCTGTACGGAATCCCGGCACAACTGTCGAAACTACGCAGTTGGTTAATGAGGTGGCGGGCTCGTGAACGTCAGTGCACACGAAGCCATTCGGAGATCAGTTGGGTCTCTCTGTCTCTCTTCTATTTTCTTATTTGCGCTAACAATTACCAACGACGCAATGATCAGTGTCTGAATAATTACGCATGGCGCTTGCGTGCGAGAGAGATTGCGAAGTGGGGCCTCTAATCGGTTTCTTACGAATTCTGTTCACACCGCACTGCACGCATTTATTGCGGAAAAATATTATCATTAGAAGAGCGCGTGACGTCTTTCCTCCCTACCCTGCAACCCCTGGG
Organism: Rhipicephalus sanguineus; assembly: GCF_013339695.2. Classification (NCBI taxonomy): domain Eukaryota; kingdom Metazoa; phylum Arthropoda; class Arachnida; order Ixodida; family Ixodidae; genus Rhipicephalus; species Rhipicephalus sanguineus. The sequence continues at coordinate 294,880,856 of NC_051176.1, read as the reverse complement.
CCAGGAACAAATATCTTAGAGATCACTTATTTAGAAAAGCATTTGAACCACAGGTGAGTTGCTCAAGGAACTATTGTGTTCACAATAGATGCACACATTTCTAAAAAAAAATAAATGGTTCACTTAGATAATCTCAACGGGATCTGCTTCACATGGACAAGCTTCCCAAATAAAAATGGCGTCGACTGCTTTCCACATGCTTTTAAATACGTGAGTTCTTGAAGTCGGGGAAGGAACGTCGAAGTGTTGGGGAAATGTGCGTCACTGCACGGAACGAAAGAGGACGAGAGAAACGAAGAGGCGCCGTCAAGCTATCTCACCTGTCAGTGAACTTTGTTCACCGGCAGACAGTCGCCGCAGGGCGGGTTTTAAGCCTCGACAACTTTTCGGGATGTGCTTCGACAAATGTCCTCTGTCCCTTTTACGTTTTTCATAAGCTTCACCGCCAGGATCATTTGCGCTGTTCTGGCAAGTCGCGGCTCTCCTTGCTCCTTCTGTGTCCCCTGACAGGCAGTTTGCGGAGAACAACGGTTTGTAAACGCCATTTCACGCTGACAGGCTCGCTATTTGCTCATTTCTTGCCAAATTGGAACTGCCGCTTTCGATGTGACTCCCTGAGTTCTCGTTTTTTCCTCTTATTTCTATATAAACAAAGCCGTCTATATTGACAAGTCGTGTACGTGAACGGTAAATAACCAACATTACGATATTTCGTTGGCATATGTTACTCTCATAGCGAACAATGCACATATACAAAAAGAAATGATGCTACATGTCTACTTCTGCAGCGAAGGCGGTATTGGTGTGAAATGTCATGCCGCAGTTATTAAGGCGAAAGCTTTATATGCCTAATGGGAAGGGTCACGACGTGGCGAAAAGCCCGCGTGTCGTGCAAAAAAAGTCACAGTTTCGCTGCAACGGCGAAGCAATGAATGCGATAGCAACAAATTAGAATGTCACACGAAGAAGGGCGAGCAGCTCGATACTTGCAACGCACCGCTCGAGCGCAAAGGACTGACGAAAAGCACACACAAGAAACAACCGCGAACTAACGACACTTGCAGCGCGCTACTCAAACACAAGGAAGGACACTCGAAAAGAACGCACAGGTACACACAGGACGAGCGCGAACTAACAACTGTTACGGTTGTTACTTTACGTGTTTGAGTAGCGCGCTACAACCCAACGCTCTTAAAGGTCTTTTTCTTTAAAACTGCGGCGCGTGGAGTGACCCCTTCGCGTCTCCTGCCGCGCGGTGGCGTTCGGCGCATTGTTCACTCAGCGTTCCACATCATCAGTGGGTACAGAAATGGGCCACTTTTTAGTGCGCGTCTCAAGGGCAGCTTTTAAACTGAAGGAAAAATGTAGGAGCGTTGCTTTAAAGCGCGCCATTCGGGCAATCTCGCGGGTTATACTACACACACTGAAGCACCTCCGAGCTCTGCGTGCCGTTAGCGTTAAATGGTGTATATAAATAGCTCACCGTTGTTATGCTGAACAGCCGGTGGCCCGTGGCCGAGCTGTTCAAAGCAGCGCGCTGTGGAGCGAGGGGTCCCAGGTTGAAATCCCGGTGGCGCGTTTAGAAATTTTTTTTTTGTTCTGGTTTATATTTCTTTGTGGCTTTTATTTATATATACATACATACATACACAGAGAAATGCGCGGAATACAACCAACCCCTACACATAGCCTTCATAGATTACGAGAAGGCATTTGATTCGGTGGAGACACCAGCAGTCATGCAGGCACTGCGGAATCAAAGCATCGACGAAGCCTATATAAACATAATGGAAGAAATCTACAGCGGATCCACAGCCACTATAGTCCCCTATAAAGAAAGCGACAGAATCCCAATAAAGAAGGGCGTACGGCAGGGAGACACGATCTCTCCAATGTTATTCACCGCGTGTTTACAGGAGGTTTTCAGGGCCCTAGATTGGGAAGAGTTAGGGATGAGAGTTAATGGAGAGTATCTCAGTAACCTACGATTCGCTGATGACATTGCATTGATGAGTAACGCGGGAGACGAATTACCGCTCATGATTACTGAACTGGATACGGAAAGTAGAAGAGTAGGTCTGAAAATTAATATGCATAAAACTAAAGTAATGTGGAACAATCTTGGCAGAGAACAGCGCTTTGCGATAGGTGGCGAGACACTGGAAGTTGTAAAGGAGTACGTCTACTTAGGACAGGTAGTAACCGCGGAGCCGAACCACGAGAGTGAAAAAACTAGAAGAATAAGGATGGGTTGGGGCTCATTCGGCAAGCATTATCAAATCATGAATGGTAATCTACCACTATCCCTCAAGAGGAAGGTATATAACAGCTACATCTTACCGGTACTTACCTACGGAGCAGAAACCTGGAGACTTACAAAGAGGGTTCAACTTAAACTGAGGACGACGCAGCGAGCGATGGAAAGGAAAATGATAGGTGTAACCTTAAGGGACAGGAAGAGAGCAGAGTGGGTCAGGGAACAAACGGGGGTTAAGGACATCATAGTTGAAATCAAGAAGAAGAAATGGATATGGGCCGGGCACGTAGCACGTCGGCAGGATAACCGGTGGTCATTAAGGGTAACTGACTGGATTCCAAGAGATGGCAAACACGTGAGGGGGAGACAGAAAATTAGGTGGGTAGATGAGATTAAGACGTTTGCAGGTATAACGTGGCAGCAGAAAGCACAGGACCGGGTTGATTGGCGGAACATGGGAGAGGCCTTTGCCCTGCAGTGGGCGTAGACAGGCTGATGATGACATACATACATATACATATCCGGGACATGACGGCAACGGTGACGGCAAAAACCAGCCGAGAGTGTCCATGTAATTGCCATCGCAATAAACGTGGCGCATGAATAACAAAAATGCAACCGCGCGATTCGGGACTCCAGGAGCGCGCGTAGCGCGCTCACTTCGTCCTTGCCGCGTTCGTATGATTGAACAAAAAATAAGAAAAGAACTTGGAGGACGCTTGAGCTTCGCCTTCAAGAGTAGAACGCGACAGCGTAATCGGGCCCCGTGCGCATCGCCTTCTCAATTGCTAGCCTCTCTTCGCTTCTCGGTGGATGCCTCAACCGTGACGCAATGAAAGGAACGTTTGAGCGCGTAACATTGGCCGTTTGAAGCTATCCTAAAATGCCTACTGCAAGTACAGTTTCGAAGTGTCCACTACGCCACAATTCTTCCTTTTGCAAATTGGCGAAGTACCCAATATGCATCCGTAAGGTGCCACACGCGCTTGCGAAGCTGCAGACTTTGTAATAGGTCTGCAGCTTTAAACCACCCACTCGTTGAGCAATTCACACGTCTTGACGCTTGGTGCAATTCTGCGATTCTGCCACGCAATATTACATGCGTAAAGGAGACTCCTTCCACTATATGACATTCTTACAGTGTTTTTTTTTTTTTTTACGACGCAATTTCAACCACTGGCGTGGCTCCGTGGTAGAACACCTCCTTGCCACGCAGAAGGCACTTGGTTCGATTCTCATTCGGACCGAAGATTTTTTTATTACTTATTTATCCGCATCTATTTCGAATTTTCGCTCACGGGCAACGCCGACTTTTCGCTCACAGCCAACGACGCCGATGCCAAAGCCGGAATTTCTGCGAAACGAGCTCCTTAACGCTGTCGCGTTAAAACCGACTTTGGCGACTCTCACTTGGTCTTTGCGAAGACGTGGGAGCGAGGTGACGAAGAAGTTAAAGACAACGATCCCCTGGCGCAGCAGACATCGTGGAAAGTTTGGCGAAATCACATTGATCATGTTAAATCTAAGGCAACACGCGCTCTAGGAATGGTCCGTAAACTGGTCAACACCCCTCTGGGCTACGCAGAGACAATCTACTAATGATTTATCGTATGTATGCTCGTCCGATTCTAGAATGGGGTAGCATATTGTACTCTGGGGGGCCATCATACGAGGTTAATCTCCCGGTTTTCGTAGAGCGAGAGGATCTTCGTAGTTGTCTAGGGGTACCAAAATTTACGGCGACGATTGTTTCACATCAAGAAGCCCGAATCCCACCTCTAGCTTGCAAATTCCGCCTTCTTACCGTCAAAACACATTTACAAATTTAAGCATCTTCACAAATACGATTACAGTTTGTATGCACTTCTGAATCGATAACATTTTTTAATGAGCCTTGGACTCGTGTATATAAACCTCAAGTTCGGTTTGTGCAACATCAATTAGAACCTTTAATTTAAAAGTTAACATAAACGGCATCGTTTTAAAGGATTGGCCGAAACAAAAATTTAATTTGATGATCCCATCTAATGCCAAATTCCTACCTTCTAGATATTTAATAGACTTGTTCGAGGACCATCAATTGGGTATTGATAATGTAACTGCCACTGATGCATACAGTTGTGAAGAGAAGGCGGCAGTGGGCTTTATGATGGTCATATTCCTTGTGTCTCTTGGATTATACTCCCATATTCGAAGCTAAGCTCTTAACCCTTCGAAAACTTTCAATAAATGATTCGGCAGTTGTTATAGTGACTGATTTGCTGTCTGTATGTGCATCCCTCTCTCCATCTTCTCCTTCCGAGTCTTCTGTTCCCAATGCATTCACATCATTAATCCCTAAAAACTTGCGTACAGTGCGGTTGGTATGGGTGCCAGGCCCTCGTGGCATATTTCTAAACGAGATGGCTGACACTCTCGCGCGGTGGTCCCCAGGTGGTGCTGTATTGTCCACTGTGCCTGATACAGCTTTTATCCCGTAAGTATTCCTTACTATATCCCGTGAAAGATCCCGTAAATATTCCTTACTTCAAGGTTCCGTGAAAGTGAAATTACCAGTTCAAGTATATGGTCATCTTTCTTTTGCTTGGGATAATAAATGGTGCCCACTCGCAAGTTGGACGTGTCCGTCAGAAAATTTCGATGCCGTAGACCACCGCTTAATTTTTATTTATGCAGGTGTGGTCTGGTACGATCTCCTCTATGCTGTTTCTGTCAAGAGACTGAAAGCGTTCATTATTTTTTACTTGATTGCCGTCGTTTCACTAGCCATAGAAAAAAAGCATTTCGAAATTTTATTCAGAAACTTAAGAAGTACTCTGGATTCCCAAAATATTCTTTCCCTTGGGGCGTCTTCACTGCGCTACGGCAACAGGAATGTCTGCTTAGTCATGAGTGCATTTCTTAGTGACAAAAGAAGAATTCCTTGGAGAGGCATACGGCGACTAGTGAAGCGAGCGCCACGCAATAGCGACTACAAGCACGACTGTGCATATATATGATGATAATCAAAGCAAATTAAATGACTACTTGTATAATTAACGAAACTAATTAGTGGAGTTAACAGTGAACGCTAACAAGCCATAGTTAACTTGTGAGAATTACATTAGTGACAATTAATTATTGCTACCTAATTAGTGAACGTTAGACTGCGATATCATGTGCACGGTCGATAGCTATGGATTTCGCCTTCGCGTAGGCTTAGACGGATGCATGACAGACCCTGTGTGTTTTTCCTTGCCGAATTCCTACGCAGTAGGCGTAGTTGAAATTATCCCAGTCATTTTGGCTGCTGCTATTCTGCTAACACAATCAAGATCGGTCGTGCCGTCCTCATTAGCGCTGTTTCAGTCTCCAGGGACTAAAGCAGTCAACAATTTCTGCAAGTCATTGCAGGCATACTCGTAGGATATACTCCTGAGTCTGCATGGCCCGACAGCATGCTCTTCCATGGTAGGTCTGCGTTTGGACTCACGCAGGAGGCACAGCACTCCTACCAACCAAAGTGAGAACGATGAGACTGGCGCTATCGAGGGAAGAGGTACTTATTTTGAAACACTGTCGCGGTCACCTCATTCACACTTGAATTCTCAAGCGCTACCTCGGGAAACCCTTTCACGAAGCCCGGCGATCTTGGAGCGCTCGCCGCGTTCCAGGAGGCTTCAGTTCCCCATCCCTCCCACGGTCACCCTTTCCTAATCTTCAGTTTTGATGCCTGCGCTCTTTTCAACTTTGCCTCGCCTCCCATTAATCAGAACCGCTTCGAAAACTCGCGTGCGGCGTCAAAACCCGAGCGTGCATTAAAACGTCGTTAGGCCGCGGTTCCCTGCGCATAATTCGATTGGTCCGCACGCGCGCCAGAGGCGCTGGTGCTAAGACCCAAAAGCGCGGAGCGATGCTAACGACGTCGATTGGCGATGTTTGGCGAGGACCGCACTCGAGGCCTCGGATTCGCCTGTCGGCCCTCTTTGCTGGGTCTTTGCTGCTGCGCCGTCGCTTGCTTTGCTCGTTAGGAGCGCGCTACTGCCTTGGCACAATGGAGACATAAAAGCGCCCTCGAGTGAATCAGCTCCCTTACGAACGAATCTGTAGTGCTTGGCCGGGGCAAGTAACTCGCGGTTATGGCATGTTCTCTGCTACGGCGAAAATGGGAGCTGGATTTGGCGTCCAGAGGCAGGTAAAGAGAGGTCGGAACCATTGCAGCGACACACTTTCATCCATTCTAATGTAGAACATATGTTTTCATTGTTTTTATGCCCGGGTCAAAATATATACTAGCTAATATCGCGTGGAAAGGACGTGTACCGACGCCCATTTTCCAAGTATTAGCTGTGCTCAATCCACATCGGTTCATTTATGGGACTCGCACGCACGCTTCACTTCTCGTGGTCACTTCTACGGCTTCACGAGGACATTTAGGATACCATCATTAAAAGATGAGGCAAGACACGCTGTATCATAATAACTAGGACTTGCATCTCGAAGGCCTGTTTACAGAAAGTTTGCACGATGAATGAAGTGCCACCGAGAAAGTGACACGTGACGTAGCGGAAGGATTAATAATTTATCTGAAAAGATAGGGTGCGCGTGGCACACGGGACTCTCCCTGATATGCTTGAAAAAAATTGTGCATGTAGTATGTATTGTTGTTGTTGCTACTCTTCTGTTTGTGTTAATTTTCTACCATATTTTGTAATAATCGCCCCATTCTGTTTTAAAGGCGAAGCTGTTTAGCAAATCGTTCCATGCGAGTCAATCGCAGAAAACTATCATCATCTTAACGGGTATGTGCCACTGTGCGGCTACCTGAGGACGAGCACAGAGAGAGAGAGAGAGAAAGAAAGAGAGAAAGAAAGAGAGAAACGGAAAGAAAATATATATAAAAGAAAGAGATACAGAAAAATTCTTGCCGAAAAAAAATTATTTAGGAGGCGGGATTCGACACCCACGTAACCTGGGGTGTCCTAACCGCTCGGCTATCCAGGCACGCTAGTAGATCATTGCATAGCCTTGTATAGTATAGTGTAGCAAGGGGGTGGGAAAGGGAAATGAGCGTGAGGAGGAGAGATGTGATGGTGAGGAGGAGAGAAAGGAGGAGGGGAGAGAGTAAAGCGTAGCACAGAAAGAATGAGAGAGACAGAAATAGATAGAAATAAATGCGGAAAGAAAAAGAGACAGAGAGAACATCAACGAAAAGAGAAAAGTAGAGAGAGAGAGAGAAAAGAAAGATTGAAAGAGGAAGCAAGCATCGCGTCGTCTAGTGACCAGATACCATACCACCTGGGTAAGCCGCGCATGCGCAGTAGCTAAACCACGCCCCACCGACGGAGACATCGCGCGCTACCTCCGCTCTATTGTGCATAGCCTGGCTGCGTACTCCCGAGGAGCAAGCCGCGAATCTCGAAGCTAGACGTGTTGGTCCACGGGGAGTTCGAGCGGCGACGGGTCCTGTGCCAAGCTTTGCGCGACTTAATGCAACCTGCCCGCAATCTTTTCTTTTCAATTTTTTTCCCATCACGTCCTTTTCTCTTACTTGTAATTTCGCAACTATCAACGAATAATGTTGCATATGAAGATGAAAAAAAAAAAAACAAATCTGTAAGAAACGCTCTGGTTGTGTCCAGGATTCCGCACTTTTAACAAATTGCCCATGCAAAAAATAACCACCAATTTTTAGGCGTGGTGATAGAACGTGGTTGCTATAAACATTTGTAAACAACCCGTTAAGAAAGCCATGTTTAACTGCTTGAACAGCACCAACCGGATATACATAAATATCGGCTACCTTAGTTCGCTCTCTAATCCACGCCGTCACTTTTAATCAAGGTTGTGCAGCTGACCTGACAAACTGTAAAGATCAAAATAGCAGTGCTCTGTTGCCATTACTATATCATAGCATACGTAGATGGCTGATAACATTGACCTGCCTATTTTTCACTGTACACATACTCGCCTTTCCTATGCCACACCTCCACATGAATAATTTCACGCTGCCCCCATTTTCTACTTTTTCTGAATCTTTCTGACGTTACAGTTTAAAACATCCCCTTCACTACGAACCTCAAGTTCCGAATATCAAGCGATATTCTGCCATAACGTGATTGCCATCAAATGTTGTCCCTCTCCGTTCCTTCTGATTGTACAGACTTCAGTTGGAGCGCACGGGCAGCGCCGTACACTAAAACGCGCACTGCGTTGGGGGCACGCAAAGGAAACTATGCGCTATTTCATATCATTTTGTTCAATAAAGTAAATGAAAAACAGTGCGTTTGTGCAGTGGAGAAGCGTGTCGAAGCACTGCGCGCGAATTCGTTCGCTCGACGAGCGTTTTGGAACGCTTCAAAGGAGCCAGCTGCGTTCAACTTTTCGCGTCGTCACCACCCGCGGCGCTGCTGCAATGGGCGAATCTGTGATTGGGGCTCGCGACCTCTCTATGTCTCGGTTTGCTTTTCGCGACTAGGCCGAAGGGCGAAGCACCTGTCGCGAGAACGCCAGCGTCGTAGCTGCCGAGCGTGTTTTCAACTCCCCCATACGGGCGCACACCCCACGCTACATGCGTGCCCCCTGGGTGGCACCTCGTCTGAAAGTTGCCTTGAAAGTTATTGATTTGTCATTTGGAAAGCGCTTGATTTTGGCACCCTGGCGGCCCCCTTTCTGGTGCGGCAGCCGCAACAGCTGCTCGCTCGGCAACGAAGGCGCGTCCCGCATTTTCCCGTCCCGACGTTTGCTCGACAGCTGCGCGAGCGAGTGACTTCTTTATTTTATTTCGCCCTGGGCTTCCGACAGATTCGTTTCACGCTGGCCTTCAACCCTAGCGCGCCCTCTCCCATAAGTTGTACACATTGTCCAAAGGCATTCTTTCCCTTCCGCGCCTCCTGTGTTTATTTGTTCGCCGCCTGTTGGCAAGTGCTGCTTCTCGGGCGGCGCGGAAGAAGACCCTCTTCCTATGCCTCGCCATCTGCGCGATAACCTCGCGTTTTATTTTCGCCGCTCGATTCCCGGAGGGGGCGTCGCTGCTGCTGCGCTGATAGCGCCACAACACCGACCTTACAGCGCTCCTCTTCGCTGCCGGCTCTTGACACGGCGTTTCCGTCGCGAGACGCCTTTCTCGTCCCGGCTGACGTTGAAATGAAAATGAGCGCTCCCTTTTGCGAATGCAAGTTAGCGGCCTTACACACACAAAAATAATAAAAAAATAAGGTGCCTCCGTGATTGCATAGCCGAGCAGAGTTTCTTTTGCTGTCAGCGGCGGAATACTCTAGGGCGCCAAAATAAATGAGCAAACAAGAGCAACAAAATGTGCTTTCCAACGAATGCGTGGAGTCGTTTTTATTTCTGCGCTTTCTTGCGAGGTTATGCCAGCCCTGGTTCCTCTTCTCTCGACTCCTCTGCATAAATGTTTGTCTCCTCTGTTTGCCTAATCTATTGGGAGTGATTTGTTGACACTAACTTGTAAGCAGTGCGCTGTTGACACACGAACAGTCAGTAACTTTCGAAATCCGATTAGTTTCAGTACGTAGAGTGTGAGCCCAGATATATTATTACGTTCGTGATGTAGTTCACTGAATTACTTAATGCGATATACATACAATGTGTTTGAAGAAATTTGTCCGACATTCCTCGAAAATAAAGGAAATGGAATATTTGCTTGCTGCCTTCGTAATTACTTTTCTGTAGCGGCAGACATATTAATATCACTAGAGACATTAATTACGCCGGTAATTAAATAAATAAATTTAATTAACCTTTTCATTAGTGGAGGGAGGCGGTCGGGTGAAATGGGTGCATTGAAGTCCTTCCTGCGAAGCGGTGTCTGGTAATTTCGACCAAACTCACCAGCGAAACCGACGCGCCAATGAGCACATCTAGCAGACAACCAGATTGACGTCACTGTTCACGACAACGATTGCAGGGGTGTTAGTGACGCACGTGCGCCATGCCTGCTATAATCCCAAGTGCAGCCCGTACCCACACGAAGCGAAATCGATCGATGGTGGATATATGCAACGACGCTCGCTCATTCTAGGCGTCTGGGAAGAATATGGCATTTGCGCTATTCCGCGTTTCGGTTTTGCCAGCGAAATGGGTTAGATTTCGTCACTCTGCTAAAATTACCAGTGACCGCCTTTTCTAAATCTCAAAGCGGCAAGGGGCTCTTCGCAGGAAGGGCTCCGATTCTCCTATTTGACCTGACAGCCTGCTTCCGCTAATTAAAAACTTAATTAGTATAAGTTCTCTAATTATTGTCGTAATTGATGCCGCTAACCTTCTTAGGATGTCTGATAAAACAATGGCAATGTATGCTCACTGCCTTCAGAACGACACTTTTTGTAGCTGCACACATCTTAAGAGGGTTCGAGACATCAATTACGAGAGTTATATATATATATATATATATATATATATATATATATATATATATATATATATATATATATATATACTCCTTAACAAATTCTTTTTGAGTAACTTTACATTGTATCACGACTGCTGTATGCTTATACTTGTGTAAGGTTTAGGTGAAGATGACATCTTGCAGCGATGAAAAATCCTTGGAACACAGGGTATCGCTTCGAAGGCTGGAGTTGCAGCCTTGAATAAGATAAGTCCGCTTGTCGAAACGTTCGCTTCAGCGACGCCCCGTGTTCCAAGGAATTTTTATACCTATATCAGCGGCACAAGTGAGGGATCTTGCCACGAACGTCTCAGATGTCTCAACAACGTGCGAGGATTGTGAACGTGAATGCCTGAACCTAAATATTTTACGTGATTTGCGAATTTCAGCACTAATATACCCAGGAATATTGCGATAAGTTTCACATGATGCCAAAGAAGGCTGTGCAAGAACGTCGTGACATTAATGCGCTCTGTAGAACCGTGGGTGTAGTCGCGATTATTTCGGCGCCCTTTGCTGTGCAGGTAAGCGATAGAGAGGAGAATTCTGTGGCATCTATGGGCCATCAAAACAAACTACTCAGTATACTAGCGAATCAATGGAACGCAAGCGAAAACGGAACATGCCGATAGAATGGCGCTGCTACAGAGCGTTACTAATTAACATTTATGCGCTCGAAATTACGCGCGCCGTGTGAGACAGCGTAATGCGCGGGGATTACAACAGCACGTATTGGCACCGTGCATTGTAGAGTGAGCGCTAGGATGTCCATAGAAAAGTGGTCTTTATGCAAAACAAAATATTTTATTGTTAATACCAGTCCGTTGAAATCTGCTGGAGCATTATTTAGTGTGTAGTATGCACTGTTCGAACACAGCGAGACTATATCTGTGTTTAAAGCCTTGGCTATCGGATAACCATTCATGGGCGTCACTGTATCACAAAGTCACAAAGGCACTGTCTCGCATGCAGTAAGTAAATAAATGAATAAATAACACGAAAGAAAGAAAGAAAGAAAGAAAGAAAGAAAGAAAGAAAGAAAGAAAGAAAGAAAGAAAGAAAGAAAGAAAGAAAGAAAGAAAGAAAGAAAGAAAGAAAGAAAGAAAGAAAGAAAGAAAGAAAGGAAAGAGAGAAAGAAAGAAAGACCGATGAAGGAGGAGCAAGCACGAATAAACAGAGAAAACGCGTGTAAAAGAGAACGAGGTATAAGGGTCGACTCCCGAAAGCTCCGCCGCCGTCGCCTGAAATGACACGATACCGAAAACTGCACCGACCCATAACCTATACAATAAGATTCACTTTCGCCGTCTGCCGCCAAGTGAAAAAAAGAAAAAGAGTTAGGTGAACGGGGTGATAGGTGCCGCTGGAAGCTTAGCGCGCGGCTCCGCGTGGAAACATTTGCATTCGCGGGACACGCGCCAGTTGAGAACTTGATGAAAAGCCCTGCCATCCTTTTTTTTTTTTTTCCACGGCATCGCGAGGTAAGTGCACAGCCTTGGCGCTTATCCGTCGAAATTATGCACCTCGCCGAGAAAACCCTGAAAGCGTTCGTAAATAAGGAATCGCGAACGACGAAGAGGGGCGGGTAAGCAGGGAAGAGCCAAAAATCCGCTCTTTATTTCATAATTCACGCTGGCGGCGAGTGGCTTAAAGCGCACGGTGCACGTTAGGTCGGAAGGGAGGACAGCCAAAAGGCATTAAAAAGCAAAGACGGAACGGATGGGCGGCGGGTCCTCTCGTTAAAAGTTGGATGGCTCGTGGGGAAGATTCCGCGGGCGGAAACGTGAGGAGGAAGTGCGCAGCATCGGCAACAGGAGGGCGAGAGGATGGAAGTGCCCTTCTGGCGCTTATTTTGCCCGCCCCCATGTATGCATATATACTGCGGCTCGCGAAGAGCAAGATGGCGAAAAACGCACTTTCGCGGCAGCCGCTAATCCGATGGAATATGCAAGGGCGGCCTTTCTCGTCGCCGGAGGTTCGCCTCCTTTGAAGAAGCTATTTTTCTTTGCTCTCTTTTTGACTCCTTCCGTCGCGCTCGACCCGCGAGTAGTGAAAATCCGCCCCCCCCCCCCCCCCCCCGGCTTCGGGCCATGCTCTCCGGAGTGTGCGGCTCTGTAAGATGGCGAATTCGTGTTCGTCTTCACCTGAACGTTAACGGGTGGCGGCCGGCCGATGGGCGAGGTGCCACGATTTCGGAATTAGTGCAACTTAGCGACGGCGGTGACGACGAGAGATTTTCGAGGGGCCACGGGAATACGCGAGGAAGAAGGGACGGCCGGAAGTGGCTCTTTTCTTCCTGCTTCTCCTCCTTTATTCTTCAGTGTCTCTGCTTCATTCGTTCTTTCCTACGGCTCACCCGTAATAAGCTTTGGCAAAAAAACAGCAACAAAGAAAGATGACAAACTTTACGGCCCACTTTTATCTGGGAAACGAACTCATCTATATCTGTGGGCAACCCACGAGGCAGAAATGAAGTGTCTACATCACTATCACAAAGCGCACTTTTTGTTCTCGTTCTTTCTTCGCTCGCTAAGTGAAAACTTGTTCTGTGTCGTCCACATTACGTAAGACGAATTGCGTTAGTTTTTGCAGCGCACGACTTGAACTGAAAGAAATCAGTGCTGTGTAAACATTGCCTGGGGCTCCGTTGTTGCACACCGCAATAAAACTGGCGATACGTAGCACTCGCCGTGCTGATGAGAAATGGGAGCTCGAGCGTAAGGACGAGAGAGCGCTGTTTGCCTTCGCAAACACAGAATTTTCGAAACGTGTGCGTGGAGACCCTTCTTCACTTTGGGAAATATTAGCGCCTGTAGGTATTACTGAAATAACGCAGCATAGCCGGCAGGTTGTGGCGAAAAGAAAGAACGTTTATTACTCGGTGTTGCCGGCTTTCTTATGTAAAAAGCAACGGTCACATGACCAGAAGTGATGAGCGACAATGCGGCACGTGCAGGCCGTTCTGCTCATGCTAAACATCAGCAAATTGATAACACTACATCCCTAAGATATATTCGGTTACAATCTTATGCAAGCTCTACCCACAGCCGCCACTGTCCCACCCTGTGAGACTTTGCATAGACGTTCCATTAAATCACATGCACTTTACGCGCGTTTCTGATAGTTCGTGTACCCACACAGACATGTCGCTGGTTTGAAACCTGAAACTTGAACGTCCTGGCAAATTTTATCAGAGATTCTGACATCACTCTTAGCCAAAGATCATATTTTCAGTAGGAACGGTGAACCTTTAGTTTTCGACACGCGTGGTATTTACATTGGGACAGAAAAAGTACTTATGGTTCGAAATGAAACCAGCTTGCACGACCCTCTGGCAAGGTGATTGACAAGTGCGCCGCGGTTTTTCGGACAGAGCCTGTATCTCTTCTTAGGTTGTAACCGATTATAGTGTGAGACAATCTGTTTACTTCCACTGGCGAGTAGAACGTCGTGGCTGCTCCAGGTCTTCTGCTTGAGAGTTGAATTCTCGTACGCTCGTACCGCGAGGCACTTCTGCCCACTAGACTTCATCGTTGGTCCGGACTTGCTTCTGCTTTCTAGGTGCGACTCCAGCCGCAACTGAAGTTGGTCCACGTCGCGCCGCTGTGGTCCCTCTGATGCTTTCAGTGTAACCATGCGTCTTCCTGTTGTGAACACTAATGTCCCAGCAACCACACCTGACCTGTCTGATACTGGTGCGACGACACGTGCCGTCCCGGAGGAAACCGTGGTTATGCTTTGGTTGCTCCTCGCGCCATTTTCTTGTAACCATTGCCTTCCGCCTCCATTTTGTCTTGGGAGGAAGCTGTGATCCTGGTTGGGGGTCGAAAGCCGAACTGCAGTTCAGCTGGCGATCTTCCCAATTCTAAAACTCTCGTTCTCTAACGGAATAAAGACTTTCTTATTGGGCCTCATCAGACGCTGGCCTTGAAAAACGCGGCGTGCGGCACAGGAGCTCAGGCCTCGCAGATCAAATCAAATAAATAAAATCAGGGTCCGAGCCGGAATCGAAGCCAGGTATTTGCGTGCCAGTGAAGTATTCTCACACAGAGCCCCGGCAGTGCTTTAAGCCTCCTTGGAAAAAGACCTTATACAGCCGTCATGTAGGGCAAGGAGTTACATTAACAGATGTATAATTGCGTGTCAGAAGAGCATCGCACTGTGTGAATTGCTTACCGAGTGGGTATTTGAAGGATTCCAATCCATTACGAAAAGCTGACCTATAATTAATCATCCTCATTATCTAAATCAGCACCAACAAAGTGTGCAGCTACTCACGTGGCCTGTCAAGCTCGGATGATGATGATAAAATAGCCACACCGCATCCCTTTCGCCTTCGAGTCTTCTTAGACGAATGCATAAGGAACCCTGTAAGCTTTAGAGCGAAACTGTCTAGTGCTAAGATCAAGGAATACTCATATAGGACGGTTCTTTCTCTTCTGCATGCTCAGCAGGGGCAGTGTTTATTCCCGCGAAGTCAGTCACCATAAAATTCAAAACATCGCATTTGACATCATCGACGGCCGCATAACTCGCCGCCATCCGTGCAGCACTAGAGTATAGTTGAAGAAGTTTCGCAAGCTTGGTCCATCTTCTCTGACTCCAAGGCAGCTTTTCAATGTCTTATGTCGCCATTTCGTTATGGACCTAATGAGTAGTGTGTCGCTGCTATAAGGCTTCTTCACTACCAGGCAATCGAGACACAACAAAACATAGCGTATCAATGGATACCGGGTCACTGTGGTACATACGGTAACGACCGTGCGGATGAGGCCGCCCGATCTGCACATGACAGTGACCACTCCGCAGATATACCGTTCTCCAGGACCGACGCAGCTGCAAGACTTCGTTCGCTGGCACGTGAACTCACACTTGCCCAGTGGAACCCGGCGGAATTCACCAATGCTCGTCTACACAGCTTGGATCCCGATCTCCAGCTCCGTCTTCCGTCAAGAATATCGCGAGCTGAGGAAACGCTTCTGTGCCGCCTGTTGCTTGGCGTGGCCTTCACGAGTGCCTACTGCTGTCTGATTGGAATGGCCAACGACTCTACATGCAATAACTGCAGCTGCGAAGAAACGACCTCCCATCTTCAGTGTGAGTGTCCTCGTTTCAGTGCGCCAAGACAAGAACTTTCGTATGCGCTAGATAAACTTGATAGTCGCCCTTTGTCGGAACAAAGGGTTTTGGGGCCTTGGCCTTGGCCGAGTCCGTCGTCAGCACAGAAGGCTTTGAAAGCATTATTGTGGTTCTTGCGGACAACTGGTCTTAGAAACAGACTCTAAGCAGTGTCGTATTCTCCTTTCCTTTTTTTCTCTCTCTTTTTCCCTTTCTTGCTCTCCCTCATTTTTGTAACACCTCTCTTCTATTATCTTTTATCTCCCTTACCCCTTCCCCCAGCACAGGGTAGCCAGCCGGTCTAAGAACTGGCTAACCTCCCTGTCTTTCCCCTTGTTCCTTCCTTCCTTCCATATAGGCAATACTTAGGATGGCAGCAACTCCGACAGAACCGCCATGTTGCGTCGGAGCACGCAGATGCGTACTATGGCAGACGCCTTGAATATAATGTCTGAGTTCGTTGTTCCTATTGAAGCTTATTATTTCTGCAGTCTCCCGCGCTTGTCTATCATCCTGTTTGCACCGCCACCGTCCGCGCCAGTACGCGCGCTGCGATTGGGGTAGCCGTCTTTAATAAGGCGTCATAGTCTTTCTCCACTACGTCTCGTCAATCAATCGCGTTTGTCCGTTGTATCGTGATCGTAAGAGATCGCTCTATCGATGTGTTCAGTTGCTCTTCGGACTCGCCATGGGTGAAACGCCTGTCGTACGTTCCAAAGAGGAGCAGTGGCAGTACGAGGAAGGTCGGCGCGCCCAGAAGCGCCATGTGCGCGTCGCCGCCAATGCAGTGCCGCTGACGACGATCGGGCCACTGAAGACGCCTCGCCATCAGAACGCTTCCCCAGCTCCGCTCCTCTTCCCTCTTCACAAACAGTTGGAAGGGCTCTAATTTTTTAAAATTATCATTATTAGAGGCCCAGTGACGTCTTCTCATACTCCCACTTCTCCAGCTGCCGTTTGAGCTCTGCCCACAGACGCTTCTTTTTTTTCCTAATTTGATCGTGCCAGTCTTTCATGATGATCATAATATCGATGCGAGCCGAAAGCGGCGAAAAATCTAGACCAACTAGAAACTAACAGCTCCGCTGTAATAAAGACTTGACTTCTTACAATTCTTTTTTTCTGTAACTTTTGTCGACGTTTTTTCTTCTACAATAGATTGAAAAGCAGTTAAACGGAATTTGCGACAGCAGTCAGAAGTGCATTCCATTATTTTTTCCGTCTCTTCTTGCTGCACTCTCGCAAAGAATGGCACAATGCAATACCCAGCGGGAGCCAGGAGGTGTAAATGACAAAGAGAAAAAAGAAAGTGAGATCGGTTGGCTCCCACGCGGAGCCTTCGTGCTCTGTCACCATGTGGTAGTTGGTGGCGCCACCTTCATGCGTTTAAAAACTAAGGAAACAGGCAACATAACGTGCAGAGGTGGCATTGTAGTGGCATTTGGAGCCACGCACTGAGTTTTGTGTCGGGACGTTTCTCCAGCGCTTCGGCGCTCTCGAAAACGTAAAGAAAGAGCCACGAAAGGAAAGCGCGTTACTTCTTTCGAGCCATTCCCAACTTTCCACAGGCCTCAGTGGTGCAGTAGCGTAGTGGGGCTCTGCTAGACTCGGCTGCCTGCGCGCTTTCATAGAATTGAAAGAGACAGACAGCGCCGACTGACGACGGCAAAAGTATTTCCATATATGCGAGGGAGAAAAATGCTCCTGCAGCTGCCCTAGACGCCCTAGATGAATGGAAAGTTTTGAATACTTTCCGAATGGTGTGCTCCCCTGCCTGCGTAGCTGAGAAAAATGTTATAGTTGACTGTTACTCTTTTTTTCCTTGGAGCACCCCTATCGGGCTGAAAGGCAATGTGCTTAGCAAACAGAGGGCGCGCAGATCGGTATACAGAAGCACCTTTCAGTCGTATTCGCTAGCGCCAAATAAAGGAGTGCCGAACAAACGAATGAAAAAGGGAAGCGATTCTCCTGTACAGTGGAGAAGAAGAGAAGAATCGATTTCTCTAATGTGTCACGCACTGCTGTGTCTTGTGAGATGGACGTCATGACATCGTCGGTGCATTTTCGTGCAGACAGTCGTCCTCACACTAAGGCAGAATTTGTCACACGATAGCCCCAAGCTTACACTACGAGCCACACAAACATGCACTCGTGTGCGCGAACACATGCGCCACAAAATACGCAAAATATCTACAGTGCATGCGCGTAGATTTCACGAAAAATGAAGTTTAAGTGAATTGCACTTTAAATGAATCTTTTTTTAACAGGAAAGTGTCTTTGCCGGGGTCCACTAAGACTTCACTGACGTATTTCCGTCACGGATATGACGTTGGTAAAATGCACACTAATGGATCAGAAAGAAAAAATTGGCCGCGTATCTGCGTGCTTCGCTGCAAATGTCGTCTAAAGACGATAGAAGAGGCGCTGCGTGAGATATGGACGCCATCTGTCAATACGTCGGGAAACATGAGTGTTGTGTTGCGGGCTGGTAGTCCCGGCGCAGCAGCAGGCGAAGACCGGTGGTGACGAACGCGACCGGCGGGGACGCCAGCCAGCCCGAACACACGGTTTGGCGCGAAGCGCTGAAGCAGAAGAAACGTCCGCACTCAACGAGTACTCTCCACACACTCTTTTATTTACACGTCGCCTGGGTAAAACAGGAATGCCAGAGCGGCGCCCCATGGCATTCGTACAGTGCAATACAGAACCGAAACACAATAATGAGCTCGTGCAGAGGGCACGGAGGAAGGCTAGTTTCAGCGCAGTCGTATTTTCAGCGCAGCTTAAAAAACTAGGGTCTTTAGAATTACGTATGTATGCATTTTCTATTAAAGGAACACACCACCTAATACTTACCTAGTGATGTTGCGCCTCAGATATGCGTAATGTTTGCTTTTTGATCAACAGTGTACACAAGTAAGAACCTAGTCAGCCGTTCAAGATGGCTGGCCCTTGGGCAAGTGGTTCAACTTTAGCCGAGTGGCTGAATCAATACCCGGAAACACTGCCGCTCCGGCGTCCCAAATAATTACGTCACGATTACGTCACCGACACCGTCTTGAATAATTTGCTAGTTCGGCGGCCTTTTAAAAGGGGCCGTAACTGAAGGCGAAATTGGCGCTAGGGTTCATGGAGATTCAAAATTAAAGCAGCCAATGGCAGCCTGCCGCCCGTGCCGACAAAGCTGTGCGCCCCGCGCCGGCCGCCGAGGCCGTGCGCGCGCCGCGACGCTAGCAACGCTAGTTTTGAATTCCTCGAAAGTTCCGTTGTAGCACGAAGCGAGTGTTGAGAGCGGGCACCAGGCTGGCCGTGCAGGCAGGCTATGCTTGGCGGACACCTGCAAGTTTCCCGTTGTGGTTGGCGGGTCAAGAGCCGTTCGCTCTTGAGACTTATCGGAGTGGTCGTTATGGCAGCCGTGCTCCGTCGCAGCCATACAGGAGCCCGTCCTAGTCGCTGGCCTTGACATGAAGTTTCGTGATGTTCCGTTACATGAAGCAAGCTGTGGCCGGCGTGTGGAGTTTTTGTGGTGTTTGCGTGTTGTGCGCTTTTGCCACCGTGGTGGTTAACGGCACGCACCATTCGTACATCATGCAACGGTGCACGGATACTTCAAGACCGGCCGAGTTCCGCAAGATTCTTCGAGGTTCCGAAAAACTAAAGGTGAGCATGCGGCTTGCGTTCGCAGCCACACATATACGAGTTGCAGTTGGACAACACAGTTATTGTTTTTTTTTTTAAATATGGCTGAACCGTGAAGAGCACGATGTTGCAGTTAATATCGCTGTTCCTAGAAGCAATGAAATTAAAGCACTTGAGACTCATAGTTTAATTTTGCGTCTATGACAGAACTGCGTGATGGAAGTGCGTTTTGCTTTTTTTTGCCTGTTTATCACTCGCCATCGTTTAATACGCGTTTCTGAGACTCAATAGGCAGTTTTAGAATAGCGTACGAAAAGCTTTGCGTTGGCTTTTCGCGCAACTATGCATGCGTCGTACGCTAACCGCTTGCGGGCTCCCGTTAAGTGACGGAAATAGCGAGCCGCAAACGCTAACATAGCGTACGCTATTCTAAAACTGCCCAATGTATCGCAGCTTGCACTGAGCCGAGACAACGAAACTACGTTGTGCCTCATGCGACTGCGTAATTTGTATCGTTGGAATTAATAGTTTTCAATTGTTTTATTTCAGTACGGAAACGTTTTCGGAGTATTCGAGAAGGCAAGAACTGATGTGTTTGCCCAAGGAGGGGTTAACAGCTGCAGAATCAGCTCTCGCGAAGTCTCGATCCGCAACTCAAGTGGACCAGCTTTCTATCCTGCCCCCAGCGCTTCTTCTCGGTGCGTGAATGTGCTATGTACTTACGGCTGAAGAAGTACTCTGCGTGTTTATATATTGTCTCTGCTATTACCTATGGAAAAAGCGCTCTAAGGATTCATGTGTAGGCATGAGACATGTCCTATATGCAGAATTTTACTGTTTGTGTTTATTACAATGAAGTGCTCAGTGTATCGGACATGACGTCCTCCCTTCACTGGCGTTACATTCAGCTAGGCATTGTATTCACGGTGAAAGAAAAGCTGCGTATAGGCTTATTTCACCTGGTCGTTGAGTAATACGCTTTTCTTCGAATGTCATGTGCTGCTACATAAGCTGACTATGGCCTGCATCCCGTTGCCACCAACTAACTTTCAAGTGTTCAAGTACCATATATTGTATCTTGCTCTTTTTGCGCAATGTACTATTTGCTGTGCTAAATCTGATCTTTTTCATTTTGTTTATCTGGTGAAGGTGTCCAGCATTTCATGTATATTTGTGCAAAATCTGAGCAAATATGTAACTGGTTGTTTTGTGTAATCGTATCATTTCAACGGTTAAGAAGTAAATCATTGCATTATTATTTCATATTTACATATTTTGACCTTCGTTATGTTTTTGTCATGCACTGACATTTTTTTAAGCTACATGATTACCTCTCATCAGAGGCTCCTTTGCACTTTGCTCTGTATTGCACCAAATGAAAATCGTGCTTCTTATATGTGTGCACGTCAAAGGGCCTACACTTTTCAATGTGTTCGATTTTTTAATTTCTAAATTTTACAATGAACTTTTGTGTTTAGTCATGCACACACTGAATTCTTCCCTTCTGTTCTTCTCCTGAACTTGTATCGCGCCCCATTACATGCAAATCTTGAGTTTCGGAAACAGAACAATAAAAAGAGGTAACAGAAATGATGTAGGTGGACTCATCCTTTATGCTCTAGCACATGCTGGCTGCGGGCAAACACGAATGCGCGGCCAAGCCCATCACGCGCGCGAGCGCACGCGAACAACAACAAAAAAAAAAAATCCAGCGCGCGGCATAGGAGAAGAGAAAAGGCAAGCGCACAAAAAAAAGAGAAAGAAACGGCGCGCGGAGAGGGAGGCAGAGGGGTGGAGGCGAGCGGCTGTTGTTACTGTTGCCCTGACGACGTAAGCAACGTAATCGCCACGTCATCGCCCCCTGAGCTTGGCGGCCTTCTGCAAGGGGCGTAACTCAATAGCGCTCTCGGCGCTGTCGGCGCTTGCGTCGGCGGAGCGTTTGAATTTCGTGTCCTATGGGAGGTATACGAAGACCAGTGGCTGACGCGAGTGACGTGCCGACAAACAGAAAGACAGACATAAATACAGACCAAAATTTCTCCGTTTAAGTATTCCAAGAAAGACTATCGCCTTTAAAAACTGAAGAAATAGTACCACCGCCGGAATCGAACCTATGACTTCTCAGTCCGTGACGATAGGCACCCGGCGCTCTACCGACTATGCCACCGAGGCACATGCACGAGTTACCACAAACGTGCGTTATATCTGTCACACGTTCTCTCTCGCGCGGTGCTCTCTGCTGGCGGGGCTAGCCAGGGCGGTGCGGTGCCGCCGTCTGTGAGCGGGGAAGTGAAGTACTGCGTCATGACATTAGCGAGCACGGATAGGGAGCGATTTGGCGACGACGCAGTTAGAGAATGGCCTCCGATATTGCGCGCCGGCAAGCCCGCAATCTCGCATGTCGTGCCTTCGTGGAGCGAGACATATGCCAGCGGGACGTGGAACGCCTTCGCACGTTCTCGGCTCAAGCTACGAATCTCTGCGTCCCGTGTTGCTGAAGCGCAGTGTGGTACTGTATGCATGAGCACAGGCGCAGATTACCCTATTACTCGGCAGCGCGGATCGTGCCGTGTCTCTCCTCAATTAACGACGCTTTGAAGAAGTGCATATCGAGTACCAGTGTTTATTATGTGCTTGCTGATGCCATCTTTGCGCGGGATTCATGATATGGTGTGTCGAGGTACATGTTAACAACTTCAGTTACCACAACGGTTAAATCATGATCATGGGCGTTAGTCATCGCGATTGAGATGTGTCACTAGGCGTCAACGTGGGTGCATCCACGTCAAACGGTGCTATAGCTGCCAAACACCAATAGATATTGTAGAAGCTCTCATAGATCAATGCACAATAAACAATCAGCTACTTCTGTGAAGACACGTTTCGCTTTCGTGTTATACCGATTCCTTTTCGTGTTATAACGCTTCTTTTTGAAGAGCTGGATGCCACACACACTTTCAAGGCTTTATCTACTGCATCGTTGCCCTTCCTGTATAACCATCCGCGACGCACGCTGATCCAACGCTTTTCTTCGCTCACATCTCGCCACGTTTTGCGCACCGAATGATGGTTACCGCTCTTTCTGCAGGTGCCGCTTCATTTTGAAGCAGTTCCTGTTTGGCGGAGTAATTTTCGCCTCTATTCGAGAGTCAGCGGCCTAACAGCTTAAGCGCTGTTGCACGCCGCGAAATGTGATGCGGCGGGGTGAAAGAACACCGGATGGGGAGGGTGGTTGGATAGTATGAAAAGATAGGGCGCCACGGGGGAATGGAAGCGCAGATCGAAAAGAAAAAAGAAAAAGACGAACGAGGTAAAAAACATGTTGGCAAAAGAGGCCGTCTTTGCGCTAACGAGCAGGGCGAATTAATGAAGCTCTTGGAGGCGCGTCGCGTTGTGTGAACGGTAGACAAACAAAAGTTGCGACGCCGTCGACGTCCGTAAAACATTTCTCTCTCCGCCTTCCTTTCCTTCTCTATGGCTTCTACTGGGCGAGCAGAGAGGGGTTGGCCTCAGAGGCAACTTCCTCTCCTCCTTTCTTCCTCTCTCACTGCTGCTGCTGCTGTTCGCACACATTCGCCTGTTCTCTCTATTTCTTTGCATGTCATCGCCGTCGCTCGGGTGTGGAGAGCGCCGCGCACTCCTGGCCTCGAGTGTTTCGCCGCCGCTGGGTTTTCGTGCGTGCTCTTATGAATATTCAGCCGCGCGCTGCCATTGCTTGCTGTTAGCTGCTACTGCTTCCGGCACCACTGCTTCATCGAGTGAGGTGAGAAAGCAGGAGGCGGGCAGGCGAAGGGCAGGCGCTTCTGCGGCAGGTAACTGTGAGCGGTGACGGCATCGGTGGCTCAGCCACCATGAATATTCAGCGTACCACGCACTACGCTGGTCCCGCTGAAGGCGACGCCACCACGGCATCGTTGCGAGTCGCGCTCAAACTCGATGGTCGGGCTGTTCGAAGTGAAGCGGTTGGCCAAGCACGGAATCCCGTGGCCGCGGGGAAGCCGAATAATAGGAATGACGACGCGGTGTAAAGGGAAGGCGCATGTCGGCTGCCGAATGTTAGCCTCGTGTCTGTATAGCGTTGGTGTCACGTGAGCTTTCCATCGACGCTACATGTCCTCGGGGAAACGACGCGCAGTCGCCGTGCGTGCAGTGTACCTCCGAATGGTCGCCTGAAGATGCGCTTAAAAAGCAAGGTTATGCGAGGCGGCAGAAGCGAGGCGTTCGCGCGACGCACCTGATATGCAGATGTGCCGTAGATGTGCAAAGTGTCGAATACATATACATGACGTATGAATGCTTCATTCACCTCATCGATGAAGAGCACTTATGAAGAATACCATTACCACGCAACTTTCTTCGTGTAACACGATGCCCGTACTGTAGTACAGGTGTACTATATGGCGAAACTGCGCCGCTTCGACACACGGGATCTGGAGAACTTACGCCTATTCGCGACTGTAGTGCATTTTCATTCGCAGTAAACTTTGAATTACGCGTACTAATATTTTTTTCACCTTACATCGTATACTTGAAAAACCAAATTAAGAACTTCCAACTTTGGTGAGCTGTGTCATGAGAGATTTAGAGCGAGTCGCTTTCGTGCGCGGAATACTCTCGCTATCATCATGTACCATCTTGGTTTCGGAGTTGTACGCAAGCTGCGATGCTCATTGTTTGTCTATGCCTATAGGATCCGGGATCTCTTGGCGTCTTCTCGAAAGAAATCTCCCCTCAAAAACTGAGAGAGCCAAGCGCAAATGCATATCGCCGCTCGCATAGCGCGAAGTGGGAAATGCAACCCTCCCGGCGAGAGGTGCATTGTTTGCACTTTTCTTCTTGGTTGTTTGCGCAGTTGCTCAACAGAAAGACAAGCTGCCGTTCTCCATATCGAAATGCATTGCTTTCCGTAATGAGGAGGCCGCATGTAGCCCACACTCTTGAGGAGCAACGCGCTGATCAAGTAATGACCACCGATCAAGAATAAATGTGTGTGTGTGTGTGTTGTGTGTGTGTTGCGTGTGTGTTTGTCTGCGTGCGTGCGCTCACGCGCCGCTATGAATGCCGCCACCGTTCATGACAATAAGATGTGTTTGTAAATTTCATCAAAAGTCTGCGTCACCTCTAAGTCGTGTGCTACACAGCTTCGCTGGTCATCTACTTTGGAATGGCTCACGAATTTTTTTGCCACTTTTTACACGAAGGCATATAACAAAAAGGATTGCTTTTCCCTCTGACCACCTGAACAACTGCCGAGGATGTTTTCTGACAGCATGTTCCAGAAAAAATTGAAAGGAGCCGAGTACTCAATTAAATAAATATCAAGCCAACAAATACAAAATTTTGTGACACACCTAACGAGGGCAAGATGGAAATTTCTATTGCCCAATAAACAAAAGTGCCCTCTTGGAAAACCAGCATGAATACGACGAAAACACAAGACGAGAAGGACACAGGACGAGCGCTGTCTATCAACTGAAGTTTTTTGAAAGAAAACTGAACACATGTGCACGAAAAACGAACACCATGCGTGCGCAGGAATTTTAGGTCACGTGAAAGAAATGGCTAAGCATGCGTACCACGCAATCTAGCAAACAAACGGAAGGTTCAGATATGCGATCATCACCCATCATCAACAACAGCGTTGCCACAATAAAATATTTAGGCACAATATTAGAGTATTTTCAGTGACAGATACCTCACGACAGTACGGCTATAAGGCGATTGCAACAAACGTTTATAGACACCACCGCGATGTGAGAAAATGACGTCGGCTTCGAAGGCGGATTCCCAGCGTTGGTAGCTACATTGTTCCAGGAGCGGGAACAACGACGGCTTATTCGATTATTACGAGGTATCCCCTCTACGGTGCTGATAACTACTCACCTTTCTTCCAGTGCACCTGGGGCAATCTCTCGCTTCCCGCAGGAGATAACTTTTTTTCCGCTCCTCTTTACGCCTGCGCGGAAGCCTGCGTTCTTTTTATTTCTCGGCTTGCCAGCAGGGCAGAGGCCGATAGGGCCGTCGCCCCAGCGAAGCGGTCATCTGGAAAGACCGCTATTCCAGGCGCCTTGCCGCACCAGCGCTCGGCTGCACGAGCGGGGCCAGGTTGCGCCGAGACGTCCTTGACTCCCGCCGCCGCCGGGCTCTGGTCAATATTTGCTCCGACTTCTTAAAGCCCAGCATCGGCCCCCGAGACGCTTGGTTTCCGCGCGCGAGAAGGGGAAGAACAACGTTTTGTTTTGCTTCTTGGCTTGGCTCCTTCTTACGGCGGGCTTAGGTGAGCGCTTCTGGCGGTGCATCGATCGGCGGGTCGGCTTCCGGGCCGTGCGCTCCCGAATCTTGTTTGAATTAAGCGTTTCGTCCCGAAAAGGGGCTTTGCCCTTCCTTCCCTCTCGCGTGCATTCTGGTATCCCCGTGCTTCCCTGCAGGGCGTACGCGCCTCCCGGTTAGTAGCGGCGCCGCGCTAACCTCACACACGCGTCTCCTGTAACGCACGCTCTGACTACTTTGCGAGAGGCGGCCAAGTTAAGGATCCGAGGGAAGAGCGAGCGGGCGGCCTTTCCGCATAGATGCCGCCGAGGTGGCCTGGCTGTGGAATTTTATGGCAACAGAGAAGGTTGCGTGAGGACGATAATTGTCGTCAGCAAGCAGCGCGCTTGGGTTCGAGAGCTCAGCGAAACCGTCGACAGTTACGCTGACGGTTGAAAACATTGTTGTCGGAGGACACCGCCAGTTACTGCTTGTTCAGCGGAAACATATTTGTAAGATAAGCTGCCAAGAAAGAAAGCTCTGCCGAACGAAGGACGAAATATAAGGGCCCGTATTCACGAAGGCGTCTTACGCTAACAATTCCCGTAAGAGATTATCTCAGCCAATGGCGATGCGGGACATAACCTGCTGAGGAGTTGAAAAACACACTTACAAAGAGAAGCTTTGTGAAGATAGCACAAGTCTTATCCTTGAACTGGATTTCTCGAAGACATTATTTCCGCAATATGCGCATTCCACCTATTGGAAATATTTGAATATTTAAGGACTTCACTGATGATATTCGGGTACATAATCATGATTTACAAGCTGTAGCTGGTGAGTTTGCAAGGCATATCATGTTATGAACTAATTTTGAGGATGTCGTGGATATCCAGATATGTCCCATCAAGCTTGCGGTGAAAATGTGCAGTTGTCCCACCTAATTTTAATCGAAAACGTCGTTTTACACAAGGAAGCAGAGAAGCTATTCGAACGCCAACGTATGTCCACACACGGTAAAGGAATAACTCGAAACTTGTGTTACCCTGTGTTACCCTGTTACCCGCAGTCGTGCGGGCGACAAGACAACAAGCCAGCGCGATATGCCAACAAATGTCCTCTCCAAAGAAAAGCGATGCGACGACTCGATATCGCGGACGCTCCAAACCCCGCGTAGTTTTCTAATACGTTGTTATGGGGCTCTAAAAAATAAAAAAGAAAGACATTTCGTTGCATTTCATTTATTTATAGCCTCAAGGCCCTAGGGCATTAAAGTAGGGAGGGGTTACATAGAAAAATGCAAATCAGATCCTGTTTATACAACGTTAGCTGTCATACAGTAACTGATATTTTCTATTAAATTCTTAGTGAACATGAAACTTCCGTGTTATACAATGTGAGCTAATGCTTCGCGGAAACGAACGATGCCTTTAATAGATACGCAATTGATCCAAGAAGGTGATAGCAGTCCCTCACCGTCCGAGGGATGAACGAACAGGAGAAGCGTTCGGTGCGGCATGTGTTGCTGCCCATTCTATTATCGTGGACGAGGCGCGCAGAAATGAAAGAAGGGGGGTATAGTAAGTCATGTAAAAGCAGTGGAAAATGGAAAAAAAAGTAGTCGTTTTGGTGAGCCCTGACTTGCCACATATACAACACTCTTTAGGCGTACACGTTAACTCTGTCTTTGGAGAGTCGAGCCTCCGAAGAGAGTATACTGACCTCCAAAGAGAGAGAGTTAACGTGTACGCTTCAAGAGTGTCGTATATGCGGCAAGTGGGGACTCACCAAAAAGAGTAACGGGTACCATTTTTTTCCTTAGTGCGTGCTAGCGGTTCTCCACCATTTGGGCGTAACTGCGACGCTTTTAACCTCATTGAGATAGGGTCTCTATCCCAGTCTTCCCGAAAGTAGATACCCGTATTTTTCTTCTTCTCCCTTTCAACTTTTCTTGATAAGTTGCATATGGTGCTTCGATTGCCCATTCGGATACCGCTGCTCCCTCTTAGGGAGAGCGGCCGCCCGCGCGTACCTCGTCGCTTCCACTCTCGTTCACAGTAGACAAGCCACACTGGTTGACACCGGCTTTCATTTTGGGGCCATGGTCAAAGACAAAGGGAATAAAAGTGGGCGCGGAGAACTGATATACGATGCTTGGTCAGGTATACAGTTACAACCTTCCAGCTCCAGCTTAACTGGTACTATTTCCACAAGAAACTAGGTTGACTACTTCAATGAAAAAAAAAAATACCAGTTTCATGCTATACTTTTAAAAGTAAACACTTTTCCACTCACTCTTCAATGTTACCTATATTGCGGCGATCGCAATAAAAATATTGCGCCCACGAATACTTTTTTTTTTTAAATTCTCTACTGCAGACATTTATCGTAATTATTTCACGTTCTCATCACATCATCGATACATGCTTCAACAGATCACAGGAACAGATTGCTTACTTGCGCCTCATTCCATGGCACTTGTGTACTGCGGGATATTGATCATGAAGCTGGCGCTTAGAAAAACCTTAAAGATATCGAGCAAGGCAAAGTGACGGGAAAAAAAAGCTTTAAGTACGAAAAAAGACAAATTATAGCGATAAAATTTTTAATGCCATAATTTCGTTAGACGGCACATTGGACGGTATTATATGTATAATTTCAATTACATGAAAGCCAATTTGGTGAAGTATTCAAGTACAGCTTCAAGATATGAGTTCAATGCATCTTTCACTCTTTCGCCTAATTGTTGTTTTATAAAAATTAATAGAGATAGATAATAGAGGTAGGTAATTAGTTTATTTAATGTCGCCCATTGAGTCCATGGACAGGAACTCAACCGAAGGCCCCACATCTACAACGCCGGGCTGACACACTCCGCCAGACACTTCTTGTCCGAAAAGGAGATGGCTTATGTCAGCCATGCTGCCGATGGTTGGCACCCGGACATGGACCCGCAAAATGATCAGGTAGTAGAACGTGCTCGTACAAAATATAGTGAGAGGATAAATAATGAGAAAAAAGATGAATATGGGAATAGATTTTAAGTTCTATTGACAAATTTGGGAATTGTCAACTGCCGCCGCAACACATAGATACGTTAATGTCAATAAATTTTCGCTGATCATGCGCAGTACTGCATTATTCGGTCCACCATCAACGCGAATATAGTCGCGTTAGAAAACGTTGAAGTAATTCTCAAATGTTTTGTGAACACGGGGGCACAAAGAAAAAAAAAGAAGGTAGTCAACTTGGTATATTCCTATCGTCAAGTTTCTAGAAAGAGAGCCTGTGTATCCAATAAGCTTTTCAAACGACTTGAATTCGTCGGCAGCCACTCCTCCGCCATCCCTCGTCTACTGAGCGTCGACCTGTGACCGCGCATAAAAGAAAAGTTGTTTTCGTTCCGTGCTTTTCGGAGCGGAGTGGCACATCCCGGAAGCCGTTTGACGTCGAAAGAAAGAGAGGGGGTGGGAAGACTCTTTTATCCGCGCCGCAAAGAAGGCTCGCCGTTGCCATTGGAGCCACCTGCGCGTACTTTTCAAGAAGGAGTGGGGAAAAATGAAAAGACGAATGAAGGAGGAGCTCTTATTACTTCATGACCAAAACCTTCCCTGCCGTCCCGCCGTGCGGCTTTTGTAAGGGAACCTTTCACCGGCGCCGTTTCGCGATCCCGCCAAGACTATCCGCTAGCGCGAACGACGTCGACGGCGCCCCGCGAGCGATTGACCCGCGGATACAGTATACAATACTCCCGATCCTCGGAAAAAGAACGCCCGCATCCAGACGCTACCGCAACCGAGAGCTATATACTCCGCACACCACGCCCCCTTCTCCCGGTCCTTTTTTTTTTTTTTTTGAAGGCGCGTAACTCGCTACGGGTGGATCGCAGCGGGAGCAGCCGCCGTTCAGCTCGCGCGGCCCAACTCGTGATTGAGCGCGTCGCCCATCTTTTCTTGGCGCGCGAACCGAGCGGTACTCGGCAAGAAGCTCGCTTTGGACGACAACGTCGAATCACTTTGCGCTTTTCCTTTTTGTGGCTCTCCTTCCTCAACCACGCGACGGTTCGCGTGTTCCATATATACCACGCGTCACCACCGCGATTGAAGTGTGAGAAATTGGCGCGGCGTGGAACGGACCTGTGGGCGCAAAAGGACGCCGATCTGTTTTCCTGCGACGCGTGCTTACGGTCGTTAGGGAGTCCTCTCTTAGGGAGTCCTCTCTTAGGGTTTACTCACGCTCCGTACTTTTAGACTAAATTTGTTTGTTGTGTCCCCTTTACTAATAGTAATCATAATTCATGCGCCGCACGTAGCGCTGCATTGAGTTGGCATACTCTTTTTTTTGTCTTTTTGTAAGGCTGTCAAGAATGTCTTTGAACAGATTAAACGCTCTTCTATCGTAAGTTTATCCCCTTAGTTTTTAGAACACCAGTGAGGAAGACGTGTGTAAAAACGCAAGTGAACTATACCTTCAGGAAAATGATACTGAGTAAGCGTATTTAGGCACTTTTATTGACATTGACATCAAAGTCATAACGAATTTTCATTGCTTTGAAAGTTGCAGTCATAAAGTTTACCGATGAGGTAAGGTATGCATGACAGGCATGACAGCATTTTCGGCATTTTTTATTAGTTTATCAAGAACAAATGAATATACTTCCCCAGATTTCGCATGCGCAAGGCTGCGTGCCCTTAACTCCGCCCGTTTTCTTAATCGTCCAAGATTGTTCAATATTTGATAGATCCAACTATTAATTGCGCTAAGTTTCTCCCATTATAGATTCGTGTATTTATATTTTAGCATTTATGCAGGCAAGACAAAGTCGACGCATGTACCGCCACAAAGCAGTTCGTTTGTAGACTAAAAAACCAAGTGCTTGCTTTTCTTGCTTATATGTTTCATTTATGCACATATGGATGAACTGGTAAAGCTTCTCACTATTATTGCGATAGCATTTATATCAGCAGTCCCCGCGGATTTTGCCGTTATTTTCCGTGTAAGGTCCAAATCGGTAACGTCGCCCCGCGCATCGTATGTTCTACCCGCGAGCGCTGGGGACGAACGAGCTGAAGCAGAAATGAAACGAGCCGGCTATCTCCGTCGCACGAAGGGCTCATGCGATAACATCGACCCGCGTGCGAGGCCTGCCGTCAATGGCTTCTCAAGCAGTGACGAAACAGCGCCACCCGTCATTTGTGAAGCAAAGAAGCACGAAGGGGCGATGTTGGGGGGAAGGGGGCAGCAGTAGAAGGCTCGTAGACATCGGTAGACATCAGCAGATGGCTCGTATACGCGCTGTGCTCTCACCGCGTACTTCCCGTTGATACGACAGAGAGCACGAAAACCGCTTCGCTCCCTG
The DNA here is from genome assembly GCF_013339695.2 of Rhipicephalus sanguineus. NCBI lineage: Eukaryota > Metazoa > Arthropoda > Arachnida > Ixodida > Ixodidae > Rhipicephalus > Rhipicephalus sanguineus. Next base: position 294,849,842 of record NC_051176.1, on the reverse strand, counting down.
GAGCGGCCGTATTCCCTTACACTAGCGTTTTGTAGACTTACGCGAGATCGGATCCAAAAGAGTCAGCTACTAGCCTTACTTCGTATAACAATACAATTTGTTGAGACCGCATTTATTTCTTCTCCCTTGTGGCGAAACGGTGCTTTTTTTTTTTACTTTTTGTTGCTAACAACTTCGTTCAGGTGGCATGACCCTGAAGGCCATATGGCGCTCCTTCTCTACATATTAAAAGCACCCATGGCTCAGGATCGCCTTCTTTCGTTTGTGGCGCACAAAACAGTCTGGGAGTTGCTAGAGTACGGCCAATGAGGACCGCTTTCAGATTTGCTGCGCTTCTTCATGTGTGCGCGCGACAAACGCACTTTCTCTTCACTTTTATTTGTCTTTGCACCGCTTCGTCCCTTCCTCCCAGTGCAGGGTAGCAAGCTGGATGTGGGTGTGTAACCGCCCTGCTTTTCGTTGCTGCCGTGTGCCAGCACTCTCAAGCACGTCTTACGCCAGAATTGTTCGTAGGAGAAAATTTGTCATTCCTGAGGCCGGGCATATCATTATCGAAACCGGTTGAGAAATTGCAAATAGCACTTACGAGACAAAAGTTTAGTGAATTTGGCCACTGTTTTTCATTTGTGCGTGCGTGCGTGCGCGCGCGCGCGTGTGTGTGTGTGTGTGTGCGTGTACACGTACACACAAACACACGGTATCTATATACTGATCGATAGACGTTCTGAGCTGCTTCGCATTAACAGTCAATGTTAGACGAGCAAAATTTGAATATATTAAGGCAATTCTTGAAGTCGTTCGTAAGCGTATCGCAGAAGCTTGCATTCGGCGGTCGGTCAATCCTGAAAACGAATGACGCGACAGGGAATGAGTTGTCATTCGTAGGAAGTGCTAACATTAAAATCAATAAAGAGATATTTCGACATCCATCCGCTTGTAGCACGAAGCCATACAGAAAACCCGTGCCAGTTTCTGAAAATGAAAGCCTCGCAGTTGACTCGTGGTCCCCCATGCCATCCCGAAAGATGACACTACGTCTGTCCCACGCCAGCACCCCCCCTCCCCTGTTCTCCAAGTTAGGTATGTCAGTGCATAGGTCTCACATTCTTAAGTTTTATTGTTGAGGCTCTCTTCGGTAGCCCTCCCATTATTTTTTTTCTTGTTTTCGTTCGCTTCTCCATCTCAGAGTGCCGAGCAACGCCATCTGTGTTCATAGATATAGTCAGAAATGTTGCGCTCATCATCATCATCATTATTATTATTATTATTATTATTATTATTATTATTATTATTATTATTATTATTATTAGTATTATTATTATTGCTATTATTATTGTTGTTGTTGTTGTTGTTGTTGTTGTTGTTGTTGTTGTTGTTGTTGTTGTTGTTGTTGTTGTTGTTGTTATCGTTTGAAGATATCGCCCTCGAGAACACCCTGGTACATGGAATGGTGCTCAAGATGCCGCACATTTGCTGCGGATGTTAACTGTTCGTGAACGGTGGCGAGTATTACCCCAAACACCTTGAGAGAAAGCTTGAAGAGCTTTGCACGTTTTAAGAATGTATACAAATAATGTTATCGAAATGTCAGAGCGTGAAAAGTTACTTGTTTGGTCTACTTAACGGTGTACACAAAAATCAGCGAGCGCTCATATTTACTTCTCTTAGCTCCAGTGGACGCATTTCTGCGGCAGTGGATTAGAAACGCAATCGTTTAACGCGCATCTGGAGCACGTAGAGAGCATCAGCTGGTGTAACCCCTTCACTCCGGCTCGTTTCACACCGTGGATGATTTTGGACGGTAAACACTGTAATTACAGCATGCTCTGTTAATATACCCAAGCTTCAAACGCTTCAAAACCGCGAATTAGGCGAAGTCAGTTCTCCTTGTTTGCTATATCGACTCGTGAGTAAAAAAAAAGTAATAAAAATACGTACCATGGCGAATTATGGTGCATATTCGCTATTGACAGGATTCTAGTCCCTCTTGAGCACTATTCCTTGAACTTAAGGGCCATTTAGCAGAGACACAAACAGACGCTCTTTTACCATTCATTTTTTTCCATTAAAGCACTATTTTTATGCGGCTTTTTAATCCCTGCTAGCAGTTTTATTAGCTATTATTTCGTTGCATCAGAGAGGTTTTTCCATGCAATCGCATTATTCTGTCTTTACCATGAAGCTGAGTGTGGAAATGAATCTGTGACGATAAAAATCAGCTATAAACCAATAATGACTGATTTTTTTTAAAGTATGGGAGTACCTCTACATTACCCTAAGTCGTTGGAGCAGGCTTCAACGCCTAGTCAGGCGAAAGTCAACGGCCCTTTCTGTATTCCGCCACCACTCGAAATGCGGCGGCGTCTTTATAGGTTTGTTCGTTTTTGTTTCCCAACAGAAAGCCCACTCGAGGCCTCTGCACACGCAGGGCTTAACACCGAAACCATCGCAATCCCTCGTATGCGGGAAGCAAAATAAATAGAGATGAATCCTCTGCTTGGCCGCATACGCAAAGCTCGAAACAGCGGCTCCTTGTGTAGGGTTAACGCAAGACAACGGCGCCTTAATGCAGTTGGCATGTCCTCTTTATTTTTGCATCGGTAAGCGGCGCCAGTCGCGTGTAGGAATACACGCATCAAGAGCACAGCCGGCGCAGCCCTCGAAAACGCGGGGTCTCTCGCGCTCGGAAGACGCCATTTCGATGCCGGTGGCGTCCGCCGCAAATGGCGCTTGCGTATCCCTCGCTGTCGCGCTTTCGAACGCTGGCTCTAACAACACCGCCGAGCGAGTGACTGCGTTTCCCTCGGCGAGGATTGTCCTTTTCGTAGCGCTTGTATTGATTTCCTTTTTTTTTTCCTCCTCACATCGCCGTCTTGTTTTGCCGGCAGTATATTAGGGCTACACCCGCAGTACACAGGCTCGACTTGCATGTCTAATACTGGGGAAGTTACCGACGGGAGCTCACCGCAGGAAAAAAGAAGCAACGTCCGCCAGATGGACGGAAAGGGAAAAAATAGCTCGTACCGTTTGTGTTAGGCTTCAGTAGGTTCGTGTGTATGTCCTCAGACGACCTCAGCGCTTTTGGTTGTACGACCGGGAATTGGTTGTTGCGATGGCAGTATACGCAGAACGGGTCACACGTAGACTCTTCAGATTCGAAGGAAACGGATGGGCCCCGGCTGGTTTCTCTTTCGGCAAAGCACAATAAGAAATGACAGACAATTTACCACGCGATTTCTTTTTCTAGTAGGACGACAGAGTGAAAAATTACTGAGTTTTGTAAGTTTTGTCTTAGCTTTCTAGTCTTAAGGTGATGGTAAACAAAAATTACTGGCAAGTCGCTCCCTACCCTGCCTATAGATTCTTGCGCTAAAGAACCGAAATAAAACCGGAAAGTCCAACGCGTTCGTATTTTTGGCCTCAAAATTTATCTCTTCTTTTATTTCCGCGCACGGTAAGATATGCCGCAAGCAGAGTAGCTAAGGCAATTCTGGCAGATTCTTATTTAACAGTATAACTAAATTTGTCATTATTTGGAGTTTATTCTCCGGGGCAGTTTATGCATATTGCTGGAGTAACTAGTTATGCTTAAGAAGTCTGCGTAGGTTGGCTGCGTTCGTCTGACAGTCTCAAAAAGTCATGACTGTATAGGAGTAAAAATGCCATGCGAGCACAAAACAGAACTTATGCCGATATATTTTCACAATGCCAGACGTTCTAACTACAACCGAGAAGTTCCGATACTGAAATGTTAGCTTCGCATAAAAGCATAATCAAGTTATTTTTTGGCGCTAGGCAGAGGTATTGATTTTTTTTAAACAGCTAAACTGTTTAAGCTGGCCGTTTTTCGTGCGGCCTATCGGAAAACTATCATCATCAACGGGTATGTGCCACCATAGGTCGGCAAAAAATGTGGAGCTCACTCAGACTCACTCATGAAATATATTTTGCCCTTAGAGCTCACTCGGACTCAGACTCACGAAAATTTTCCTCAACAGGACTCATTCGAACTCAGACTCACTGAAATATTTCTCAGCCGGACTCACTAGGACTCAAACTTACTAAATTATTACTCACTCGGACTCACTCAGACTCACGGCTCTATCTGAGTCTGAGTGAGTCTGAGTGAGTGAGTGAGTCTGTTGGCTTATAATTGGCTTTTTCGACCACTGTGTCTTGCTCTTTAAGACTAATATCTCGCATAATTGGTGCTATATTTGGCGCCTTTTTATCTCGTATCTTCAAACATGGGTTATCAGTGGTGGCAATCAAGCACATTTTTATTGAAAAAGATGACACACACGAGACATTTTTATCAAGAACTTCCTGTGAAAGAGGTTGCGGGGGCAGTTCACTGCACCTCGCCCCCTCTGTAACTGACGCCTCTGATCAATAAGTACTGAGCTGGCGTATGAACTCTCGGGCTTTGAAGTATGTGTGGATCGACGGAAGTATAAACGTGAGAGAGAAACGTGAAAGAGAAAGAGATAGAAGAAAGAAAGAAAGAAAGAAAATAATGTGAAACAAAGAAGGCCACCCAGCTGCTCTCTTTTTTCAAGCTTGGCACGACTTGTGCGAAGCTGCCATACTAGGGAACGGGAAAGGCAACGGTGGTTGCGAGAAGAGCCCGAAGCGATGGAAGCCCTACGCCAACGACGACGTGCCCGTAGATCTAAGCGAAGTGCGAACGCTCGGTTCTAGAATTTGGACATCTGTGTCGCGACTAACCTAGCTAAGGCCTATAAACAACCTAGAAGTAACCAGGTTAGACTTCAGAATCGTCCAGTTTCGCTGTTTCAAGCCTTTAATGCAAGCTTCGCCATTTTTTAACTTAATGAAATAATTCACTTGTACATTTGAAGTTGAACAGCTTGAACTATGCGACAACAAATAGCAGTTGCTCTTGTTTGTTATTAAGGAGGCTACGCAGCATGGAATATGTAATGCAGTCTGGCGCATGTGCCATACTGTGTGGAAGTTGCAAATGAGTGCTATAATTTATTGCCATAGCAATCATATGGACACACTCGGCGGGTTTTTCCCGTCGGCGTCGCCGTCATGTTCCGTATATGTATATTTACGTTAAAAGAAGGTATCCGGACACTGGCCAAAATGATTAAAAAAAACAAGTGTATTAACGTTCTGGCTCCCCCGCGGGAACCATGTTCAGATTGTTAACATGGTTCCCGTGGTGGAGCCGAAACGTTAATACATATGTTTTTTTTTAAATCATTTTAGTCACTGTCCGGATCTCTTCTTTTAACATGTTTCATCCAAGCCAGACGGGCTTCCGTCATACTCTCAACTTCATGTATATATCATCATCATCATCATCATCAGCCTGTCTACGCCCACTGCAGGGCAAAGGCCTCTCCCATGTTCCGCCAATCAACCCGGTCCTGTGCTTTCTGCTGCCACGTTATACCTGCAAACTTCTTAATCTCATCTACCCACCTAATTTTCAGTCTCCCCCTCACGCGTTTGACATCTCTTGGAATCCAGTCAGTTACCCTTAATGACCACCGGTTATCCTGCCGACGTGCTACGTGACCGGCCCATATCCATTTCTTCTTCTTGATTTCAACTATGATGTCCTTAACCCCCGTTTGTTCCCTGACCCACTCTGCTCTCTTCCTGTCTCTTAAGGTTACACCTATCATTTTCCTTTCCATCGCTCGCTGTGTCGTCCTCAGTTTAAGTTGAACCCTCTTTGTAAGTCTCCAGGTTTCTGCTCCGTAGGTAAGTACCGGTAAGATGCACCTGTTATATACCTTCCTCTTGAGGGATAGTGGTAGATTACCATTCATGATTTGATAATGTTTGCCGAATGAGCCCCAACCCATCCTTATTCTTCTAGTTATTTCACTATCATGGTTCGGCTCCGCGGTTACTACCTGTCCTAAGTAGACGTACTCCTTTACAACTTCCAGTGTCTCGCCACCTATCGCAAAGCGCTGTTCTCTGCCAAGATTGTTCCACATTACTTTAGTTTTATGCATATTAATTTTCAGACCTACTCTTCTACTTTCCGTATCCAGTTCAGTAATCATGAGCTGTAATTCGTCTCCCGCGTTACTCATCAATGCAATGTCATCAGCGAATCGTAGGTTACTGAGATACTCTCCACTAATCCTCCACTTATCCCTAACTCTTCTTAATCTAGGGCCCTGAAAACCTCCTGTAAACACGCGGTGAATAACATTGGAGAGATCGTGTCTCCCTGCCGTACGCCCTTCTTTATTGGGATTCTGTCGCTTTCTTTATGGAGGACTATAGTGGCTGTGGATCCGCTGTAGATTTCTTCCATTATGTTGATATAGGCTTCGTCGATGCCTTGATTCCGCAGTGCCTGCATGACTTCTGATGTCTCCACCGAATCAAATGCCTTCTCGTAATCTATGAAGACTATGTATAGGGGTTGGTTGTATTCCGCGCATTTCTCTATAACCTGATTGATAGTATGAATATGGTCTATTGTTGAGAATACTGTACGAAATCCTGCCTGGTCCCTTGGTTGATTGAACTCTAATGTCGTATTAATTCTGTTAGCAATTACTTTTGTAAATAGCTTGTAGACAACGGACAGTAAGCTTATGGGCCTGTAATTTTTCAGGTCCTTGACGTCCCCTTTCTTATGGATCAAGGTGATGTTGGCATTCTTCCAAGATTCTGGTATCCTCCCCGTCGAGAGGCACTTCGTATACAGGGTGGCCAGTTTCTCTAACATAATCTCTCCACCGTCTTTCAACAGGTCTGATGTTACCTGATCCTCACCAGCTGCTTTGCCTCTTTGCATTCCCTTTAAGGATATATATATATATAAAGTCCACAAAGAGAAATCATTCAGAATAAATATTTTCCGAAGCGCGCGACCCGGGACGGAAGGAAGGGAAGACATTTATTAACAGAAAGAGGTTTGTGGTGCGGGGCCAGCTTGTTCCGGAAGTCCCATCTAGCAGTGCTGGCTGCCCTTAGTCCAGGACGCCACAGGCAGTTGCCGCCCTGCGTGCCCTCTCGATCAAACTGGTCTGATCGTCAAGGCTATCGCTGGCCAGCAACTCCTCCCATCGCTCCACACTCGTTTGGTCAATGGGGGGCAGGCCGGGAATGGCCCGGCAGGTCCATCTAGTGTGGATTCGAACCTGGGACCCCTAGCTCCGCAGCACGCTGCGTTAGACAACTCTGCCACGCAGCATACGTCCTCCAGCATACTAACGCCGAGCTATTTATATACACCATTTACCGCTGGCGGTACGCAGAGCTCTGAAGTGCTTCAGCGTGTTCGCTATCATCCTCGAGATGACGCGAAGGGCACGCTTTAAAGGTCGTCACCTCGCTCGTGTTTCGTCGGAGTTGGGATGTGCGCGCGCCTCCTACCTGTACTTTAACCTGCAGGGCGTGGTCGCCCGTGGTCGCGCGCTTATCGCGTGAAGGGGGAGGTTTGTACGTATTGTGCTTTCACTGCAATGTTGGCGTTGAAGCTATAGACTGCATGAAGGTCACTTCGATAGCTGCGGCGGCTGCTGCAGGGAGCGAAGGAGTGAACAGCTAGCTAGAAGAGCCAAAGTAGGGGCTAGTTGATTGTGGGTAATCGACACTTGCAGCGCGCTGCTCAAACGCGAAGAAGTAACAACTGTGACAGTTGTAAGTTCGCGCTCGTCCTTTGTATACATGTGCGTTCTTTTCGTGCGTCCTTTTACGTTTGAGCAGCGCGCTGCAAGTGTCGAGCTGCTTGCCGTTCTTCGTGTGCCATTCCAATTTCTTGCTATCGCATTCACTGCTTCGGCCTTGCGGCGAAACTGTGACCTTTATATACTGTGCAACAATGCAGTCACAGTCAATATTCCGCTCTTGTTGTCCCGCTATAGTGGTGCCGCTATTGTTGATGGAACTCCGTAGTCCGTATGTAAGGCTTCTCGTATCTTTTTGAAGATATCTGCATGAAGAAATCCTTCATGAAGACTGGGGCATTGTAGGATTTGACGTGCTTCATGCTGAGTCATTAGATTCGTAATGTACGCGATTGGCCGTTTAACTCGTTGCATAGCTGTGCCCACCGCTGCATGGCCGAAATTATCGTAATATGCTTGATTTGTGATTACGTATTTCTTCCATAACGACAGGAGATGAGAGGCTACAATCGATGGGTTTGGATGTCTGCGGTTATCTCTGCATATTTCTGAATGTGGGTATTATTAATGTGGGTGCTGCAGGCAACAAAATCCAAAATGCAAGAGTCTGTGCTTCCTAGCCTCGATGACGACCGGCTATCCGAGCAATCAATATCGCAGTGCCGGAAGGTTCGAGCTTCCAGCCAGAAAGCGACGAAGGCGCTGCTGAAGTTTCTGAGGTCAACCGGCCTCGCTAAACGACTGATACTCCCGTGCTGGAGTTGTTGCACGTTTTCTTTTTCGTTGTACTTTTTTAATCTTTCCTCTCTCAGTTTTTCCTTCCTTACCTTTCTGTCCCCCTTATCCCTTCCTGTGTAGGGTAGCAAACCGGATAATTTTCTTCTAGTTAACCTCCCTGCCTTTCACTAAACCTTTCTTTCTCTCTCTCTCTAGCTCAAAGCAGGCCCTTTGAAAGACTACCAGAGACCACACAAGTGTTGAGGTGTCTGCATATCTTCAGTTACATCAATTCAGAGAACATGCACCTATACTTTTCGTCTTTTTTTTTAAACGAAGGAAAATGGAGACAGACGTTTTTGTGCATCGGCGCCGGTATGTCCACAAACTCGGCAACGGCCATGAGTGAATACCCTTACATTTTTTTTTTTTTGCCTTTAGAGGAGCTGAGAGTTCGGACGCTATGATCTCGTATGCGACATTTAGCAGTAGCGTATAGCAGAAATTTATGGCATTAATGCACTTCATTTGAACCACAAAGTGCAAAACGGTAGAGAGCATTTGCGGACACAAACTGCTCACGTATGCTTACGCGCCCAATCTTTCTGCGGAGCGCATTCTGAGCTCAGTATTGCAATGTGCATGCGGTGGCCAGCCCTCTTCTCGAAGAGGCCCACTTCGAGCTATTCGGCATTTGTCACAGGAAGAAGAGCCTGCCGTACGAGAAACGAGCTGGCCTTATTTCTTCTCGGTGCTCGGCAGCATGCCTCTGCTACAATGAGCGCGGTGACCACCGCAACGGTTCTAACCACTGCGCCATCAGGAGAGCCCGCCACAGTTGCTGCCTGCGTACTACGGCGCGCGGGCCTCACGCTGCTTGCTGCTCGCGCACCGTTATGGCCGGCTCGCAGCCCCTTTTTATGTGTTGCCCCCTCCTGCGCCCAAGACAAATTGCTGCCCACCTTTCGGCGGCACAGGCAGCGACAGCCCGCAGAAGCAGCGGGCCGAGTGCAATCGTTCGCGTGTCCCCCAGCCAAGCTCCGCAAAATATGGCGCCATCACTCCAGTCTGGCTTGGCCGGCGTCATCCGACACGTCACCGGGGAGATCTATGCCGCCGTCACTGCGGCCACCGCCTTCTGGGCCGTTCAGTCCCGAGAACACGCCGCTCTGGGTCTCGGAGCTCTAGCCTCCTACGTGAACGTTAACTTTAGCTGTGCTGCAGTGGTCGGCTATTCCCCCTTGGAATTTATCTGCGCGCTCGCCTACTGGCGTGCCCGATTGCGCGTACACCGTGCCACTTCTATGACGACACACTGCTGCGCGACACAGATTGGGGCGACAGAAAACATGTCATGCCAGGAAGGAGGTCACGTTCTTTTGTGCTTTACGGGCGTGTCGTCAACCTGGTGTTCTACATAGAGAGCATGTCTAATCCTCGAATGTATATGGAAGTCTAGCTACACGTGTCCATGTTGCCGTTTTTTTTTTTTTTTGCCTGCTCTTGGGCAGCTTAGAGCCGCCGCCAGCATGGGCTGTCTGAATAGGCGGAATTTCGGTACAAACAGGCTTTGAAAGCGCCGGAGGACTGTATACTCTCAGAAGGCGCATATCAAAGGGTCCTAACAAAACGGTTTTCTTCAAAGTATCAGGCAATGGCATTTGCAGCGCTTCTCTCTCCTCTCTTGCGGGAGACACGGAAATCATCCGGGCTTCCATGAGGCTTTCCTCGAAGCTCCTTTTCTACTGAGTTATTTATTACGTATACTTGGGACTTTAAACCTCAACAATTATTATTTATTGCGTATAATTTCAGTGCTGCGTCATCTTCGAGCATAAGGACGTGTTTCTTCGTCACCCTCGCAGGGCTTTGAGCTAACCAGGGGTGATATGCAGGATGGCCCGAGCTTCTCGGGCACACGAGTTAGCTCCGAGCTCGCATTACGGCGGTCATGACAGTAAGACAGTGCGGAGCACGCGATAGCAGCGTTGATAAAAACGGCTACAAGAAGGAGCATGGCGTCACATACGCATACGCGACATTGGCGGCGGTTTTCAAAGGAACGCCGCGTGCGAACGCGGCAGCGCCGCCACTCAGTCAACATTTTGACAGTGTAGCGACGTCAGCGTGATTGTCGCGCTATCTTTTTGCCAACTGATCATCGCGCCTCCCACGGGCGTGTTCGTGGGCGTTTGTTCTTTTTCGGAGAATTCTTTCGTTCCACCTGCAGCATGGAAATTTCCGCTCTGAAAGGCAACCAGGGCGCACATGCAGCACTCTGGTGCAGCTCGTTTCGCTTCTCTGGAATATTACAGATAAATAAATGGACAGGTTACTGCTATTTTTACATTAAACGTCTGAAGATTTTTTTTGTAATAACGAATCGGTAGAAACAATGTCGCCACAAACAAGCAAATAATAACATTTCTCGCCGCAAATCCCACCAGGGGCACTTGCTTCGTGGCTGTGAGTGGTACATCGTGAGCGCGGTGAAGTTGAATGCGAGACATCGTAGCCACGTGAAGATATCACCTTTAGTTCTTCGTGCGTGTGTGCATAGTCTGTGCGATTAGGCTGATAGAATAATCATGCCGCTCGCTGGCGTTGCGCCGTGAACACTGCTCCTGCGCAAGAGCAAACATGGTGGGCGAACCCGATCTTCGCCGCGGGTGTCTGTCAATCAACTTGATTGACGTGCGAACTCGGGCACAAACTCGTTGATTCTGAAAAGGCCCCAGTTCAACTCGGGACTGTTATAGTGCCAGTGTGCCTGTGAAGTGCTTCATGCAGTGGACGCTACTCAGCAGCTTCTTTGCATATAAAAAAAATGTGGTTGATCCCTCTGATATAGGAATCGGTATAGAACACGAAAGTGAAACAGTTGGCACATAAGCGGAAGTGTTGGAAAAACTCGCGACCGGGATACATTATCCGGAGACACTGCATTGCACACGCCGGAGCATCGCGCAAATCACACGTGAACCACAGGCGTTCGCAAACCGTGCAGGCGAAACCGAACGGGTTGTCACTGAATCGTTTGGTGAACTCGCGGTCCGCTGCAGCGAAGGGTGCATGAGTTGCGGGTCGTGGACCATCCTGTGGGTGTGCTGGGCATCCTGCGTCGTATTGTCGAGCGGCGTCCCGCTGGCTGGTCGCTTCGGCGAAGGTACGATCATTTCGGTCTTCGTTCGGTGTGTGTATGGCAGCCAGTTGGGTCGCGATGCGGTCAACTTCTGGAAAGCGAGAGGCAGAGTTCTCAGCTTGAGCCGTGAACGCGCGAAGGCCTCCCGCTCCCCCCTGGCGTGTCCAGCGCTGCACCAAAGTCACTTGCGCGACGTTAGCTCGCCCACGTCGTTGTCTTTCGACGGCGCTTAATGCCGCAGTTCTCGTAGTCAGTGCCATCACACTCGTATCAGTAGACAGCGGAGAAACACCGTTGGTGCATATGGAAGCTGCACTACGCTGCACACGCTAGCACAACGCGAAAGACGAAGCACGTAACTGAATCGTCACCGAGTCAAATCAGCGCGTATAGCGCGTCGCAATTGCAGCCTCCGCGATGAACCTCAGAAACATTTTCAGAGCTAATTGCGGAGGCCACGCTCCGCTGTGCTGAGTAGGGCGAACGCCACCTAGGTGGCGTTGGTAGTGCTTCTTGATGCCAGCGTCTCTTCGAATGCTGGCATCGAGGCGTCGTAGTGCTGAGACCACCGAAGCGTTCACTGTCGGTGCGCGTTAGTGTCATAATGCAGTACTTCTCTTTTCTGCTCGTAGGCGGCGGCACCACCCCGAGCAAGAGCGCAGATACACGAAGGAGTGTTAGATATATAAGGCGCGTATGTGTAGCTCTCTGCGAATGCGTTTGTGGCGCAATGCGTTAAACGCTCGGCGACCTATCGTCGCAGACCGAGAGGTCGTGGGTTCGATTCCCGAATTTTCCACGTTTGTGGAACTTTTTCTTCTGGTTTTTTCTTTGTATTATGTTCATGTACATTTTAAGAACGTCATATCCGTGACGGAAATACGTCAGTGAAGTCTTGGTGGACCCCGGCATAAAAGACTTTCGTGTTAATAATTTGGTCAGCTTGCACTACTTGTTGAAAGCTGGGGCCATCGGGGGAACTTGTGGTCATCTAGCTTCTACGAGCTTATTACGTGGCTCGTGTACTCAGTATACTTGGCCTGCTTCGGAGTAATGACCGTGTCAGTTCGGTCTCAATATTCGTGCTATTGGTTAGCTAGCCCTTAATTAACATGGCATTGAATAGTTATGTCTTAATTGGTCATATTTTAATTAACACAAAATTAATTACTCAGATGTCATTACGAATGTCCTAATTAACACGTATGTACTTAACATAATGCTAATTATAGTGATCATAATTACCGCGTACTTGTTGAGGAAGTTCCTAATTAGCTTGGTTGGACTAAGCGTGTTCCTAATTAGCGTCGTGTTAATTAGAATGCCCTAATTAACTCGGTCTTAACTAACATAATATTGAATAGTCAAGTCTTGATTGTTAAGGTTGTAATTAACACGACATTAATTACTAAGGTTTAATTCGCAAGGTCCTGAATAGTACACATTTAATTAGCATAATCCTAATTAGCACTCTCATAATTAACACGATCTTGGTAAGGCCTTGATTATCTTGGTTTTAATTACACGCTCCTAATTAGCATCATGTTATTTAGCATGGTTTTACTAAGTTTGTTCTTAGTTTTACGTGGTTCATTAGCATGGTCTTAGTAAGGCGTGGCTTAATTAGTTCTGCCTTAGCATGATTTGGCTTAATCAGCTTCGTCATAGCATGTCCTGACTTAGCTAAGTATACCGCGCAGCCATTGGCTAATCAGCCGGCCGCACCTGCTCGGGGAGTGAGCAGACGATTAATAAGAGGACGAAGAGGGCGCGCGCCGGCCGACCAACGCGCTAGAATGTAGAGCCGACCATGTTGGTTATACACGTGGCCTCGGCGATTAGCTCTAGCCGCGGTGTTGTAAGGCGCTCGGTCGCAACTAATCTCAGAGGCCACGGTGCTGATTATTCTAAAGGGATGCTTAGTGCAGGCATTAAACGCTTCAAGATGGATTCAAACGGTCCGCGAACACATAAAAAATAGTTAGTAGTACTTTCTGTCACTTTCTTGCATAGGTGCACTTCTGCACTCAGTGGAACGACAAACAAATGAAAGAAGGTGCCTCTAGTTTGAAGACACCACCCAGCCTTTTCGACCGCCCTTGACGTGACACCGCTTTCCATCGTAACCAATGGAACGGAGCGCGCGCTGAGGGATGGATTTCACCTTATCGTATTATTAGCTTGTTCAAAAGGGGGTGTCGCCAGAGCTCGGAAAGATACCGAGTTTCGCCAAACTCGGGCCATCCTGCATAGCACCCCATGAGTTTCTCACAAGCCCAGATACACATCGGTCAGGTTTAATATCCGCCGCGAAATGTGACGATGTAAGTGCCTCGAATATGCTAGTTGATATTTGAGAACCCTTTATTGCTACGTGTGCGTAGTCTAGGACTTTGTTCACTTTAAAAATTTGACTCGCCAGCCTCCAAGCATGGCGCCTTTCACAGCTTCTATGATGAGATTGAGTGACCTCAGATCGGCTACACTTGTTCACGATGAATAACGTTAAGTAGCAGTCGTTGTTTTCACCAATTTTCACCAAGATGAAGTTTTCATTTGACCTGCTAGTGCGTTATTCGCATCAGTTCTCGTGCCCAATAGCAGCAACATGCGTCTACTGGTCTGTCGAAGCAAAAATACTACCAAAATACCCCTAGCGATTCATGAAGCGTTCATTTTTTACATTTAAAGAGGGTGTTTTTTGCTAAACATTAACATTAAATTAAATAACGATACGTTAATAAGGCACGCCATAGTGGGGGACCGCCAAATAATTCTGGCCACTTGCAGTTCTATAGCATGCGTCTAAATCAAAATACACGTGCGTTTTTGTTTCGAGCATTCGCAATACGACCGTGGCGTGGAAGGTACAATATCGAGGTCAGCAGTGAAACGCCATGGCCGCAGGTCTACGCAGCCCTGCGGCTACCCCGAGGGTTGCTTGTTTGCTGAAGACTCATTCGAACTACAAAAGAGCTGAAGTTCTTGTGCAGCTGAAGACATCATACTGAGCAGAAATCACATTTTTCACTTAGTAGCATTTTCTCAGAACATCCTAAATGAGAAGCATTTCATAGCTGAACCTTCTTCCAACTGAACTAGTGAATAATACCTAAAATGGTAAAGGGCTCATCGCAACGCTTAGCGTGAGAAGCGCAGTATCTGTCAGAACGGTTAAAGTTTTACCGCAGTTCTTTTCCACTTCGCTAACCATAAAAGCGCACGTCGCTTCTTTAGTGACTACGCTACAAACCCTGCGCGGAGCCCGAACACGCGTGTCACCTCGATGCAAGCGGTACCATCAATGCGTTCACTTTGTGGCGTGGTATGACATAGGGAAAAGTTCATTCATGGCAGCGAATGGTGTCTCATTTTCGTCACTTTGTAACGCATTTCCACGCTTCTGTTGTTTTTACCGGCAGCAGGCGTGAAGTGTTCCTCGGTTCAGCTCTTGCTAGGCCGTGTAACGACAACGGTACGAGCCTCCTTTTCAGTCAGCAAAAATGACGTAAGCTTCTTCCATTTACATTCGACTGCTTCTCCTTCAAGTTCGCGATTTGATCACGAGATCAAAGTAGGGCCTATTTACGTCGTCGCAACAGGGATAGCCGCTCTTTCTGCTGTTGGCTAAGCACCAGCCTAATGTTCGGACCTTTGTCGATTGTATCTGCATGCATATGAGACGACTATTTTTGCATACGCTAATAATGTCGACGCACTACAGCGAAAAGATAACGCTCATCTACATAACGTGACATATGGTGCCGAAAGAACATGATAAGCACAAGTCAATCTATAAACGTTTTTTTTTCTTTATAGGTTCTTCATTCTGCACAGTCACTAATTTCAACATATGTATGTGTGTCATGACAACAACGTAATACCACTTTTTAATAACACATCGTTTTCTGGTGTAATTCTGGACAAGTACCTGAAATTCAATCTTCGTGTGCAATAGCTTGTCCGAAAGATTTCTTTTTGGTTGGACTCGCGGTCAACCGGGCTGCATTTCGGTGAGGACAGAATTCCAAACGCCCGTGTACGTCGCTGTAAGTGCCCGTTAAAGAACGTCATGTGGTCGAAATTAATATGGAGCCTCTCACTATGGCCTCCCTCGTAATCATATTGAGCCTGCAAATAAATTCTCTCTGTATCTCTATTGACTCGTAAAGCGCAAGACTGTGTACCTTCTTTTTTTTTAATTTCTTTTAGAACCCGTGTCATAATCAATACTCGCTCTTATATTTAGCCGCACATCAGCGCGTTTTGTTATCACATACGCAGTCGCGATTCCTTGTATTATTGTGTATCAGCTTTACGCAACGTGTACTTGACGCAACTTTGAACGCCTACAAAATCAGGCGCTTTCGGCTCGTGGCTTTCGGCCATTTATTATGAAACCTAACAAACTATTGCAGATTAAACATTCCTCATCATATGGAGCTTTTTTTATTTTAAGTTATTAATTGTGGTATATACGTTATTTCGTAGCATCGCACGTATAGACTTATACCCTTGTTACACAGGCAAGTTAACCGCAGTTACGACCAACCACGGTTAACCGCGTTGAACCACGGTTAGCGCCAACCACGGTTCGCCGATGTTACACGGCGCACAATCGTCCTCGGTTAAAGCGGACTTGCTTTGGCGTGAATGGCTCTGCATGTGGCGGCAGTCCGTTCAACTTGGCTGTTATTGCCGCGTCCACTTTCGCATTCCTTGAGGTGCTCCGTAGATGACGCAAATTGTTTTCCCAAAGCCATCAGGCTTTCCGTGGTTCGTGCAGTGCAATTCGTTCGTTTTTCACGAACGCTCGCCGGCGTGCACACGTCCTCCATGGAGGCTGCCATTTTCTCGGTTAACTGCCAAACCGAGGTCGCCAAGCTCGGTTTGGCACAACCGCGGTTAGCGGCATAACCGCGGTTTCGCATACCGTGTAACATAAGCGAAACGCGGTTACGCGTAACCGCGGTTACACTAACCGAGGTTTAGGCTGTATGTGTAACACTGGTATTAGTTATCGATAATTTTGTAAATACTAACATTACTGGGTTCTCTAAACACGACAACCGCCTTTCTCGCAGAGAGTACACCAACTATGCAAAGCTCATCGCCAAAATTGCAGGTGATTGCCGTGTTATTTAATTCGTGACCCACAGAGCATATATTGAGGCGTCATATTAAACGTTACATTATGCCACAGTTCTCATCAACTTAAACATGACGTTTTTGAGTCTAATAACGCTAAAAGTTATATTGTTTTAATTTATACTAATTTTAGCTGTCATTGCCCATTTATTCCGAGAACTGTTCTTGTTTTCCTTTTTTTTACTGAAAAGGTTTGTATTTTTGTGTTTTTAACTGTACTTTTTGTTTTCAAATTGTCAATTAGGTTACCGTGACCACAACTTAATGTAATTTGTTGCTCGTCATTTTTCCTTATGGGAGTTTCCGTAACATATACTAACATGTTAACATATACAAACTTTTTTAAACGCAACCATTGTTTTCTTTTTTTCTTTCCGACAGCTTTGTATGCGCGTACGATATCCCGATTCTTGAAAGAGCTGGCCATCGGCGTAGTTTCCGCACTCGCCTGTAAACTTTCAATTGCATTGTTATAATTATCTTTAAATTGTTCTCATCTGAAACGCACACGCACACACATGCACACACACACAGAGGAAGTTGTTGAGTTAGTATGTGTATTCATTGACGGAGACATAGAACATCAAAATAACCAAAGAGAAGAAAGGGCGCATTGCGCGCCCGCTATGTTTTTCTCCTTTTTAATTCCTATTACCAGTTGTGAATAATTCTTGGTATTTGCTCTGACAACTATTCTGCTGATAAGTAGTTTCACTTTTGCTTTGATGTTCACATTTACATCGAGATAACGTATATTTAGAGCCAGTAGCCATATCTCAAGGAAAGGGGTTCAATGTTATGTTCCAGTTATTCTTCAGCTATACTTCTTGTTGGAAGTGTAACAGCTATGTGTAAGGAGCTGCTCATCGCGAAGTATTTCCACAACTTCGACATGCTGCTCCAACGGCACAGGAGAAAGCGAATGGTGGTTCGGGATGGCTGCGAGTCTGCAGGTCGTCTATGATATGCCTAGTTACTCATTCAATGCTTGGCCCATATTTATGAAGAGCTTTTACACTTGAATTGCTCGTAAGCGAAATTTATAGAGCAGTAGTTTTCAGCCAAAGATGTTTCGGGGACCCCTTGTGGATGTGATGAGGGACCCCTTGCAGCGAGAGAAAAGGGGGAGGGGGGTCATAAATTAACACAACATGCAACGTGAAATGTCTTTTTTTGTTGTTGCTGTGTCATCGTGTCTCCTTGCGCTAAAAGATAAGATATGCAGTACGAACTAGCCTACCAGTGGGTTTTATTGAGGTGTCTTTTGTTCTCCCTGGCAAAGAATGGCCAAACTGAAGTGCCACACCATTTCGATCTCAACAGCTTGTCAGTAAGTTGTGTTGTCTGCAGCCACATTCCAACCGTTTCTAGCTGTGCTTGCTCTTCAAATATGCCTGCTTGGAAAAAACATGCTCGCGGGCATATGTCGTAGAAAACTGCAAAAGGTGTACGGCCACTCATGGAGAAGGGGAAACATAACTTGGCTCTGCCGCAACGCAAATATGTTATGAGAAGAAGCACGCCAGAAATCAGAAGGGACCGCTGTCACGGACATAGTGTGCCTCCAAAAAACGTGTTTTTTTTTTTTTCAATGATGGGTTTCGCGGACCCCCAAAAATGGCTTCGCGGACCTCCTGGGCTCCGCGGACCCCTATTTGAGAACCATTGTTCTTTAAGATCCTCACGCTGGACATGTTCTTAGCGATGGCGTCTAGCCATTGACAAAGGACGTTTGCGTAAGGAAAAACCTCGAGGATTCGGCCGCCAAACTCTATTGACACGATTGTGCCACTCCCGTAAACGCATCTTAAGACTAGAATTCCACATAAACTGCTGCTTCGTTGATTTGACCACGCGGACGAAGTTTCTCCTTGTGACCCACTAGAGTCCCTGTGACGTAAAAGCAATGCATGAAAGTCGATGCATGTGAACAGTGGCGAGTAGCTAAAAGGCACTCTTATTCCGGCGCGATAATTCCATCGAGTACGCGTGTTCTTTATGTCCCGTATACAAAGAGGTGCGCTGTTCGAGAGGGGTCTCGTGGGAGCCTCTGTAAATGCGCTTTGCCGCACGGCCCACGCGCGCGAATTCGTTTGGCATAACCGGCACACCCGTAATGCCTCTCTGGGGTGCTCCTGTCGAACACGCGTTGTGCTCCCTTGCCACCGTTCCGCCAATTAGTCAATCGACACTTTGTCCTGAGCATGAAGCTCATGGTGGCTGTCCCTTCTTTTGCTTCATTTCCTGATCAATGACATTTTTCAATCGAACCTGCGCATGACACTGTCCAGCCTGTCTAACGATGTGGCTGTTCAGATGTTTATATCTGTATATCACTGGCGTCGCTCAGCGGGTACACCGGCAAGGCTATTTAGTTAAGAAAAATAAGTTAATGTTGGCCCAAGTGTACTTGATATTAATACAATAAAATGAGGTTAGCGGCCAGTCGCCATGTACCAGGGGCGTTTATATAGTTCGTATTATTGGTATGAAGAAAGAGACAAACAGACTAAATTTTAGTGCCAGTCTATTGTTTTTCTACATAATCTCCTCCCATGTCACGCATATCTGCCAGCGATGCATGAGCTGCCGCAGGCCATTGCAGTAGCACTGTTTATCGTACTATTGTTCTTTTTTTTCTTTTTCTTTTTGTAACATATCTTTTCTATCATCTTTCACTGCCCCTCCCCTTTCCCCAGCACAGGTAGCCAGCCGGTCTGAGAACTGGCTAACCTCCCTGTCTTTCCGTTTTTCTTCTCCTCCTCCTCCTCCTGTTGTTCTTGAGAGTTCAGGAAGAGCTCGACTTGAGCGACGACTTCTTCGTCGACCCGAAATGTTTTCCGCGCAGTATGCTTTTATGCGAGGGAAGAGGAAGAAGCCACTTGGTGCGAGGTCAGGTGAATATGGTAGGTGAGGCAAAGTCTCGTAGCCTAAGGAGGCTGCATTCGTCACCGTCACGTGTGTTCAGTGAGCCGGATTTCCCGACGGGTGCTGCCATCTTTGCTTTGGCGCCCTCATAAGCTCCCTAGCGGTGTTGCGCGGTATTGTATAGAACATATCTTTTATAATACGCTAAAATTAGACAGACGCACACCATTTTCATGCCTATCGTGTCCGCCTTTTATATATCTATCACACTGATAATACGAACTTTATGAACGCGTCTCGTATATATGCGTTTATTCAGAAATATTGCGCTCCTCGAACGGCTTCTTTACATTGTATAAATTTAACATTTCAATAGTTTACTTAAATCTATACGTATGCATGTGGTGTAAGACGCAGCGAAACACAGACCACACCGTAAACGGTGCTCATTACTCGGCAACACTTTATATTGTGGGCAGCGTTCACAGCTTTCACTACCCTTTCTTGGTCACAAGAAAGTATTCGAGTGCCAGTAAAATAGAGATTTCAAAATAAGAATACTTTGCATGAAATGTTGGAAATTCAGTAGATAAATTATTATTAATTCTTCGGGCCAGAGCGGTAGCCGACGGGCCGAGTGAGTGAAGGAAGCATAAAGAAAGGCTGTTCGCGAAGCGGTATAGCCATGTATTTACCCGTGAGTCCGGAGTGTTACAAAAGTGTGGTACCTGGACGTGATGTTTTCGGCCGCGATCAGCACTATGTGTGTGTACTCCGTGGTAGGTGTTCCTCAAGGGGAATAACTGCGCTCACGAGGGCCGTTTCCGCATCTTAAAAAGACAACATAATAAAAGCTAGAAGGCACAAAGCCACGCCGAGTGTGTGAGACCTCTACAGCCTCGTATAGCTTCGAGAGCGTAAGGGTAAAGGAAGCCGTGAGGGAACCGTAAACGCAGTGAAGCTAGCCACGTACGCTGGCGAGAGCAAAGCCACGATGACCGAGCGAAGCCAGCCGGACACGCGCGCTGAGCCGCACAGGCGGCGAAAAGGGGGTGCTCGCCAAGCAAGGTGGGCGCATAATTTATCTATTAAGCCGAAGCACTTTTGCGTATAGCTCACGTTCCGCAGCTTTCGGCTTAATGAAGAAGGCTCCCCCGAATGACCGCGCTCTCAATGGTCTCTTGAACGGCGGCGGTCGGAGCCGCCTTTGTTGCTCGTAACGACACTTTGAAGACGATTCGCCGAGCCCTTAATGCGGAGCCCCCGTTCCCGTACCGCGCTTGTTTCATCCCATTAATGGCGCTATAAACTGCGCTCGCGCAAAATGGCGCCGTCGTCTGGTGCCGTGCTGCGCGGCTCGTATTTGAATGTCCTCGGCGAGGCGGATGGAAAAAGAAGCAGCAGCCGCTGGTGCGCTGTTTATTTTTACGCGTCATAGAGTGCGCTTTCTTCTTGTCAGTTCGTTTGCGATTCGCGTGCTGCTTTCGACGGCGCGCACTCCCTTCATCTCAGGTTCGCGCGAAAGGAGAAAGACGAAGGAGCAGGAGGAGAGCAGCGTTCCTTCAGCCTGGGGTGAAAGCGATTAATGGACGTGGCTCTTACTCGAAAATCGCTAATTAAAAATACCGGCCCGTGAGAAATGGCCGCCCGCCATACTCGAACAGCGCCTCCGCCGGGTGCGTCACTCGTGCAGTTTCTTTCGAAGGCAAAAAGCAAACTCCTCAAAACGCGTACTGCTACACTCTTCGGGGGAGCGCCCGTGTGCGGCACGCGACGCGCGATGGATGCCTGCTCAGCCGCGCCAGCTGGCGCCACAAAACTCGAGCGCCAACTTCAGGAAGTTTTCACGCCGCCGACCGTATTCTCCCCACCACCGTGCGGTGAGGACGCGAAACTTTGCTCCTGCGCCGTCCTTCTCTGCGGCCGCTCGGAGGAACCAAACGCACGGCAGACACACGAGGCCCCGGAGGATGCTTTTCGTAATAGACGGCCTGCCAGTTTTGAGCACTGCTGCACGCTGTGAGAAGAAAGGAGAGAGTGCAAAGTTAGCGAGGAAGTGGAGGAGATACGTTCTGCGGAACGAGACGCAGCGCCTTTAGCAAAGCACTTGCACTCTTCGCGGTGATATCGTGTGGCTGTTACGTGTTCTCCAAGTTCGTAGAGGCCGTTGGCGCTTCAAGGAAGGGCTGGAAGAATTCAAGGCCGCTTTGTGACAAAAAGTACGTCAGCACCGAGGCGCCCGCTACAGCGGCTTCATGCAGGTGCGGGACAGTCAATGACCTAAGCACGTATAACGTGTACAAATATATCTTAACACTACTTGCGCGTATTTTGCGCCTACCAGCAACTTCAGAAAAGTGTTAGGTAATATCCCTGAATATGCTGTAATACATGCTGTGTTACATTTGCTGTAATACATTTACGCTGTAAACGTTGAATATGCTGTAATACATTTACTTTTCTTTGAAACTCCTTTTTGAGAGTGGCGTTCGGTTAATAATAATTGTTGGTGTTTAACATCTAAAAACCATGATATGAATATGAGGGACGCTGTAGCGCAGGGCTCCGGAAATTTCGACCACCTGCGGTTCTTTAACGTGCACCTAAATCTAAGTACACACGCCTCAAGAATTTTCGCCTCCATCGAAAATGCGGCCGCCGCTGCCGGGATTCGACCCCGCGGCCTTCGGGTGAGGAGTCGAGCATCATAACCACTAGACCACCGTGCGGGTATTCGGTTAATGGGGGCAACTGGAGATGACCTGATATTTGCTCTATTTACTTTAGAATCCATAATAACTTCCTTGAATTGAAGGTAGCCATGGTTTTCAACATGTTCATTTAGTACGACCTCTGTGGCTGGCGCTATACAGTCACGCCCTGAAAATTTTCACCGAATAGATTAGTGTTGTACGCTGAGTTTTCTACGGTGCGTAAGATATAGTTTCTTGGAAAATTATGCATGAAACGCCAGTTTATTTCTTTACAAGTTGATACAAGTTGATGAAAGCACAGCTTGAACTTTGAGTATATTTGGGATTCTCACAACGTGCACATGCGATGAACGCTGATACACTTGAGTTTTACTAATTTTACCAAACGCATGCATTAAGGCCATTTTCCTTATATTTAATGAGGGACTTTTAATCATTATTTTACGGCTCCTGAAATTCGCGCTCCTAAATAAAGATACTCACTTTCTTTCTGCTGCTCTGTCGCCAGGGCGTTTGGATTGCTTTCTTGAAGAGCGCTGAAAAATGTGTGGTTCGTAAAATGCGTCTTACGCTTGTACAACCTGTTTCATTACTTTATTTTCTGCTCGTTACAGCATCTGGGCATTTTACGCTGTCCAGCTGCGTGGGGAAAGTAATAGAAAGAATGGTCCTCACACGCTTCGAGTGGTACCTTGAGCGCTACAATATATATCCAGAGGCTATGGCTGGTTTTCGAAGAGACCGCTCTTCTATAGATAATGTCATCGACCTTGTGACCTCTGTGCAACAACAGCAATACCTCAAGCGCATCTCGGTTGCAGTGTTCCTCGATGTGAAAAGTGCATACGACAACGTAACGCACGATGCCGTTCTCGATGCCTTGCAGAATATTGGAATCGGTGGAGAAATGCTTCGATATATTCGGAGCTACCTACTGAGGAGATCCTTCTTTGTGCGTACTGCGGAAGGCCGCACCGTTGACTATTACACGACTCGTGGCGTTCCACAAGGCGGGGTTCTCAGCCCTACTTTATTTAACCTCGCGATCATTGAACTTGTCCAGGATCTACCTCGATCAGTCAACGTTTCTGTATATGCTGATGATTTATGCATCTGGGCTTCAGTAGTGACACGACCCCAGGTACGTGCGGGACACTTTTTGAGGATTTGAGGAACGTGAGGATTTCGTATACGAGATGTCACCGATTCTTGGACGTCGTTATCGACAGAGCTATTTGGTGTAGTGCTCACATCTCGCACTTGAAAAAGAGGCTCACCTCTATCGCGCACGTAATGAGATTTCTCGCCGGTAAAACGTGGGGCACATCCGTGTCATCTATATTTCAACTGCACAGAGCGCTCTTCTTGGGGTATTTGCGGTATAGCACTCCTGTGCATTCCAACGCCGGGAAAACTAACATCCGGGTCTTGCAAAGCATTCAAGGTCAAGTCCTTCGCACATACCTGGGGCTACCTCGGTGAGCTCACTCGGTAGCAACGATTGCCATTGCCAGAGACCACCCAATTACGACATATATAACTATCGACACACTCTGGGCGCATATGCGTTACATATCCAGAGTGTCTCACTACCACCTCGCTAGCTTGCCACTAGAAAGACCGAAGGCAGGGTTTTCCAAAGATCTTGCGTCTAACCAGCATTCCATCTCGTGGAGATTGACACCCGCAACCATACCGCTATATCCGAGGAGTGGTGCCTTAAAAGGCCCCCTGTGGAACGGTTGCTAAGATAGCTAGGCACAGTAAAAAAGCAACATGTATACAGCCAAAGATAAGCAGGCCAATGGCTTGGTATAGTAATGACATGGTAAAGAGACAGTAATGACAGCTTAGAAATCTTATAATGAAATGTGTAGTAGTCACATCAGCCCATAACCTTATGTGGAACTAGTGAAGAACAGGACCCAGATGTTCCACACGTAACTGTCGATGAGGTTATACCGTCTTTGCAAAACAGGTCCTGACTGAAAACTACACGAGAGAATGGAATAACAATAACATTTCTCTAAGGTAGAGGAAATCTTATAGTTTAAAAGCTTGTCACCTTTCAACCACAATGACACAAGACTTCAAGCTGATCCAGATAGGTGGAAATTGCCAGCTTTACGCTTACCTACCAGAAGGAAGACGTTGCAGAATTAATGAATAATAGGTTCCTTAGCTCACGTCCAATATTTTACAAGATATTGCCAACAAAACAATGTCCAGTATTGCACAATATTTTACAACACGGTAATGCACAATGTAGTCCGGGCAGCACTTGACTTCAGTCTTGCCAGAGAACAGGTGTCTTTGGAAGGTATATTCTGCAATGAATCACATCTGTCGCATGAATTAGGCAATTGAGAAATTTTCAGGGCACAACGAACCTCTCGCATGGCTTCCTTATATTACGAGAAGACGCTGGATAGCGGTATAGATGTCTGCATTCATCGAGGTTTTCAAGGAGTGCAGTATGACTACGTCGATGTCGAAGTAAAAATATATGTAAAAGCTCCACAAGTGCCTTTGTTCTGGGCACAAAAATTCCGAAAGGTATGCATTAAAGAAGGTGTCCGGTGAGGAATTTATAACTTCATTATGAAACTATCACAACTTCATTGCGAAGTGTACACTGTTTATGTAAATGTTAGACATCACACACGCGTATCTGTGAACCTTTTGTGCTGTGTAAGGGCCTCCATGTGCAGACAGCGCCTTGCTTGTTGCCGAAATGAACGGTTTGCTAACCGCTGTGAGACCACCCTTCTTAATTTCGGCGGGCTCTACTATCAGCCTAGTTCGCATATCCTAGTCACGGTATAGCAAAACAGCGTACGCCTCACAGTGACACTTTAGTTGAAACTATCACCTGTCCAGTGTGCGTTGTTCGTCTTCCGCCAGCCACACTTATGCTATCTGAAGTCAGGGATTCCTACCGAGTAGGAATTCCTGATAGCAATGCTTGCTCATTCAAGGATATACAATCTCACCTATTCATGGCATGCTTAGAAGTATTTGAGTGATTAAAATGCAGCGGATTAGGAGTGAGCCTCGGCGATTAATATCTCAGCGAGCTGCGTTTGCAGATAACATTGTCCTATTCAGTAACGCTAGAATTGACTTGCAACAAAGGACCGACAGTCTTAGCTAGTAAATGTAGTAGTACAGCTGAAGATTCTTACGCAGAAGACAAGGATAATATTAATTGCTTGGCAAAAGAAGGAGAATTGTTGATTGGCAGTCAGCATCTAGAATTTCTGCAAGACTACGTTTCTCTAGGGTCAGTTTTCCACAGGGAACCTTGATCGTGAGAAGGAAGTTTAAAGGCGACTAGAAATTGATTGGAACGAACACCGCAGGCATTAGGAAATCACGATCGGCAAGTCACTGCTAACCTGAAAAAGAACATTTCACAATCATTGCATTCTACGGGTAGTTATAAGCGGAGCAGAAACGAGGAGGTCAACAAAAAGGCTTGAGAAAAAGTTGAGGACCGCGCAGTGAGCGACAGAACGAAAATATTCAAACGTAATGTTAAATGAAAGCAAGGCAGCAGTGTCGATTAAAAAAAATACATTGTTAGCCTATATTCTTGTTGGCTCTAAGAGGAAACGATGGAACAGGGCAGGCCATGCGATGTGTAGGGATGATAATCGGTGGTCTATTCGAATGACAGAATTTGTGCCTAGGGAGGGGTAGTTCAGCTGAGAAGAGCAGATAATTAGGTGGTGTGATGAAATTCAGAAATGCATAGGCGTAACTTATATACAGCTATCCCAAGACAGGAATAATTTGATATCGCTGGGAGAGGCATTGCTCTCGCAGTGTACATATGTATAAAAATGGAGACGCTTGCCGACTGTTCCTTGCAGAAACCAGCTGACTGAATATGTAATCAAACGCATTTCTAGTGGCTTACGTGGGAAGAATGTTTGTATTCTACGAAGAAAAAGTAAAAGTTGACCAAAGTGGTGAAATCCTAGCAGCTGGTCGCTGATTTTTCCTATTTCGCGACGTAAGTTATGAGCTCCAAAGGCCTAACGTGTTTCTTAAGTGGTGAATAAGCAAATTTTGACGTCACTGTTAATTAACAAAAAACAGGGACACGTGTAACCATTTCTTGCTGTAAAAAAGGCGTCCAGTCAATGGAGCTTATCCTAGCAGAACACTCCGTGAAACTGGCGCTGCTGCAGCGGATATTCAGGCACATATATTTCTGTTGGTATACCACAACGACGACCTGTCAGAAGTGCCAGTCATTTTGTTTCTTTTTTCAAGTCAATGAACACACAGCGACAAAACTTGCGAATATAAAGATGCTCTTTCGCATTATTTGCTTGTTCTTGTCTTCCGTGACCGACTCAGTAAGTTCCCGTTGGAGGAGCGAAAGAAGTGAAACTAGTTTTAAGTAATCCGATTTCCCAATATACAAGTGCCTTTCAGTGCAGCTCAGATGTTTGCTCTCGGCAAAAAAAAAAAAAATTTTTTTTCAAGCAAGATTGGACTATTTAGTAATGTACAAATGAATCTTTCTATTTAGTAATGTCAGCTATTGTTACCAAACCTTCTCTTTTTCGACGAAAACTCAATGCAGCGGAATTTTTCATTGTTTAGAATAACTTTACTCGATCTGGCAGTTCCAACATCAATACGACGTAAGAGGACCCAGCGATGTAAGGATATCGCGTACGTGATGCGTGGTTCTTACATGGACGAGCGAAACAAATAGATTGACTGTGCAATTCCACCCGAGATATTATCATTGTTATCATCATTATTGTTATGCAGTCAGTTGTTTCCTCATTTATCAAGTGCACTGCCAAATCAGTTCTGCATGAACCTGCAAGGCGAAGCAAGGTTCACCAAAGAAAAAAAAAATACGGCTCAAAGCTTGCTCTAAGCCGGGCAATGCTCGATACACGGCGAAGCTAATCTGTCTCATGCTTATTTACTGCTGTATCTAGGCAGGATGTTAGCTTGAACTTTTGCTTTAACTTGGCTTGAACTTGGCTGTAGCTATGTTGAGCACGTTTACCGGTACACAGCGAGGTTGATCGGTCTCATGCTTAGGTATTGCTGTATCGAGGCAGAAATTTTGCTTGAACTTTTACTTTAATTTGCATTGAACATGGCTGTAGTGATGTTGAACTTTTGCTTGGAATTGACTGTAGCGATGTTGAACTATTGCTTGAACTTGGCTTGACATCTGGCTGTAGCGTTGTTGAACTTTTGCTTGAACTTGACTACAGCGGGGTTGAACTTTGCTGTTACAACGCATGTGACCGATCAGCTTCGCTGTGTATCGTCCATTGTGTGGCTTAGTGCAAGCTTTGAGCCATTTTTTAAGCAATTAGAGGCCGACGTTTTCATAACGTATACTCATGCGCCAGTCATTGGACCCGATTACGCAATTTCATACGCGCTCCATGTGTTTGCCTATCATTGTCGTATGCAATAGGTTAAACGTCCCGAACGCGTTTCATGTCGGAGAAGGCGCATCGCGCATTATCGAATCCGGCTTTCATCGACATACACACACTCGGAGCAGTCGCAGAGCAACTGAAGAGCGAGTCCACCGACACATTTTACGATCAGTATTTAACCGCCACGTTCATACCGCCACAGCCAAGCCGAGTCGGCGTTTTATTCGCACGACGAATTAGAGACCAATGTTGCTGCTGTACTACCGCGCTCAGTATTAGCTACATCATGCGAGCGGGTGGCCGAGCGCTTTGCAAGGTTGTACAGTGGCGCCGATCATGGCATATTTTCGAGTTATCGGGCGAGCTTGTCTGCTCGTGCGAGCGCGCATCGCCCCCATTTGCTTGCTTTCACCCTCGAAGTTATCATTTTCGAAGGTGATCACATCGCAGAGAAATAGCGAGGGCGAGGGTGAAAGCGAGTGGAGGCGATGCGCGCTCGCAGGGACAGCCAAACTCTCTCCCGATAACTCGAAAATATGCCATGATCGGCGCAACAGTACAGCCTTTGAGAGCGCTCGGCCACGCGCTCGCGGGATGTAGCTCGTAATGAGTGCGATAGTACATCACAGTAGTAATCGTCATTGAAATCATCCTATTTTTCTTCTTCTTCAAAGTCTTCCCTAACGGTACACGTCGGCAACTCCTCGGGCATGTCATCACCATTAAAGACTTCGACCAATTCCTCTTGTTGTTGTTGGTGTTCCTCTCGCTGCTTTTGCTGTGCTTGCGGCGACTTCTTAGCGAGCAGTTTGGGATTTACCCAATTTCTGTGGCACATATACGCGTTTATGATGATGACAGTTTTCTGATAGGCCGCACAAATTTCTGTGGCACATACCCTTTTGTCGGGCTAACTGTTGCCTTCTTGATTTTTAGTGGGCCAGTGGTGTGTAGTGGGATTTACCCAATGTTTGTGGCGCATACCCGTTTATGATGGCGATATTTTTTTTGGCACGGGGTGAACAAGGAACAATTTGCTAAATAGCTTCGCTGTTAAACACTGTCGTCCAGTCGTTTGACCCACGAAGCTCCCAATGAAATGCTTACAGATTTCTGAGGAAGAAATCTATGTACTTGAGAAGAAATTTGTCCTGCTTCTAGATATCCTGGACAAACCTTTCGATCTGCTAGAAATATGTTCTTTCCGGCGTATCCATGTAGATTTTCATTGCAGCATTGTGGTACAAACACTGGCGAGCAAAATGTTTCTCTTTCATCACGCGCTCTACCGTGATGAAAGCGTGGCTAAGCAAAGCCGAGAAGGTGAAGACTGCGGACGCGAGGGCGCAGACGCCGGGGGAATCACTCGAGGTTTGCCTCAGGCGAGGTTTGCCTCAGCGCGCCGACTGTTGCCAGAAACAAACGCTGTGGCTCCGGTCATGAGCCAAGAGAGCGGACCACAGCGGACGTTTTGTTCAAAGGAAGGCATTTCTCGAGTGTTTATTTTTCGCCAAGATCAAGAGCTCTGACGGAGGGGACTTTTCTGGCCCGATCGAGAATTTCGCTGTGATTGATGGATTTGAAGGCATCTGTCCACCCCCTGCTTCTCGAGCACTGGAGTTATCTTGATTGCTTCGCGGACGTGAGGGCACACGGCGAGAGACGCAAAGCAGACAGCGCTCCAACGCTATCATCTTCCAGCAGGGCTCTGTCTTTGTGTGCACACTTGCAAAGACGCGGCTTGGACACGGTTCCCGGTTCCAATCTGCTCTTGTTTAGAAAGTATGGGCCTGCAGCCGTTCAGAGATGCTCCCTCCGCTTTCCAGGTCGCTACACCGCTACACCGAAGCGATCAAAGGAAAAAAACAACTCTCCACGTGAAGGTTTCCGAACAAACACTATATATATATATATATATATATATATATATATATATATATATATATATATATATATATATATATATATATATATATATATATATATACACCAATAGTGAGCGAACAAAATAACCGAAAGCGTTCGAGGTCACCGCCTGGGACATTAAAATAACGAATCGCTACGCTTCCATCCTGCCAGCGTTCCGCTCTTGCGAAGGAGTGCCTCCACTCTTGGCGTGCTCAAGTTGCCCGTAAAATGCTTTGCGTTCCCCGCTCAACAGACATATTGAACCAGGAAGGATGCGTCTTTTAGCATATTATTTCCTGAGGGAAAAAAAACGCACCAATCGATTGGGTCCCGGGACGCGCTCGTGTAGCAATTGGCCCATCATTCTGCGCGCTGTTTTGGTCGATGCTGCGCTCCCCTACTCTTTCGTGTACGCGATGTCAACGCTCAATTTGTTTGTTTAAGTCCAAGCCATGAGAGCCGAGATCTATGCAGTGCATATATCAGGCTTCCCGAATGTTGTGCATCTTTCAAGAATGTTTATTCATGTGCTGCGTCTTCCTTGGAAAGCCTCTTATTTTCTAATGCTGTGCCTTTCTGCTTGCCTTATTTATGTTCGTGTGGATACTTAATGCGAAACAAGAAGCGGAAAGTTTCCGCTACGTGAAATGTTGTATAGGGACCTTAAATGTATAACGGTTTAGCTAGTTGTAGTTTATTAAAAATATTTAAATTCTGGTACTTTTGAGTAATTACTTGAAGCCTGCTACTGTAACTAACAGTTAGCTCTACGAATATTGATGAAGTCTTCGTTCACCGGGACTATTCAACTATAAACACCCTGGATGCTATACAACGTATATGCTTCTTTAACAACACCAAATTCTGCCTGGCTTAGGTGTGCACAGCCAATAAGATTCACTAATTAGGGCGGTCATCTTCGTTTGCTTATAGACATTGAGAATGAATGTTTAAAGATTATTGAGAACATAACCACTACCGAAGCCATAAATCCTGTGAGGGAACAATCAATCTGTGTAAGTAAGCATGTATTATACAGGGTGCCCGAGCTATCTTCAGCCAGAGTTTAAAAATATGCCAACGCACTCACTGACGACGCGAGCAAATGAATGTTGCTGACTATTACCTGGAGTGAGTCAGACTATTTTTGTGTTCAGATTAATTGCTTTTTTAGGCCGCTTTAATTAACTAACTTTTGAAGCAACGAAGCTGGGCAAAAAAGTTCCATTGAGAAATTTGTAGATCGGTTTGCAAAACGTCCGATTAGATAGTTTCGAGCTTTCTATCTTTAACTATTGCTGTTTTTGCTTACTGCAGATGCCCGCGAAATACAAAGAATTACCACGTGACATGCCCGCTTGGGCGCCAGTGCGCGCAATGATTCTAGTGCTCCCTAACGCTCCGCATGCAAACGGCCACAGTATTTGCCCGGTTGTGCTGACTTGACAGGGCAGCGACGATGGTGGTGGCTGTGCGACGAACACGTTTTGCTAACGGAAACACAAGCGATAACCACTGCGTCTGCTTATCGCTGTCATGAACCGGCGCGAGGGAAGCATATCGTTTGTACGCGGGACGTTAGGGAAGACTAGAATCATGGCGTGTAGAGGCGCGGAAGCGGGTATTTTGTATTTCGCCGGCATCTGTAGTAAGCAGAAAAACGCTCATACTTTATGGATAGAAAGCTAGAAACTGCCTAATCGGACGTTTTGCAAACCGATGTACAACTGTCTCATTAGAATTGTTTCCCAGCTTCGTTGCTATGTTAATTAAAGTGGCCTAATTAAGCAAATAATCAGAGCACAAAAAATAACCTGACGTTCTCCAGGCAACAGTCAGCGACATGCACTTGGTCGCGTCGTCATTGAGTGTGACGGCACATTTTTAAACTCTGGCTAAAGATAGCTGGGGCACCCTGTATATCAACTTCAGCAATATTTGACCATTTCTTTAAGGCAGTGACTGCTGCGCAGCGCGGTGCACGAGCCGCTCCCACACAGAAACGACTCCTGCACCGCACGGAAGTGACGTCATGCGTTTTTCGGTTAGGCGCGTCGTTTGAATATGCCATGAATTCGCCGAGTCGGTAAGCGAGTATGCCTCCCCATCGACCTCCCGTCAGCCGGACTTGCTGCTGCTGCTGTGCTGGTGGTCCTATCTTCAGGCGCTGTGAAATTGGATGTTTGATGACCCTCGCAGAATTGGCTGTATTATAAAGATAGGCTGTTTTAAGAATCAATGCACTTTCTCGGCGAGGCGCAGGAGGACACGCAAAATTCAAATGCAGCTGGCTGCATCGGTTTTTCCGGCATCCGCGTCAAGAATGTTGATTTGCAAGGTTTATCAAGGCTCCGATGACAGGAAGACTCACTGCAACAGACGTGGTCTCAGAACTGAGTCACTGGGCGCCTAGATTTCGCGAACGGCTCGTGGTGATGTAGTACTATCGCGATGAAAAGAAACGCGAGCAGCGTAAAGCGTGGCTTTCGGCACAGTCGAACTTCAACATGCTTTGACTATCGCTGGGCGAATCTGTGCTTTCGGCCGGCGTCACCGTAGCGCTAGAATTTTCCTCCGGCTGGCGCTATCGCATTGCGCATGTGTTCCGAGTGCAAGGCATGACTGGCAGATGATAATCATAACAAATAATGATGGGCAATTTTCCTGCCATCATTTTTTTAGCAGCTAGCAGTCACTGCTTCTCTTCGCCTCTTGTAGCCACGCCGAATATGCAACACGAGACCTTGTTATGTCGCTTCGTGTACCGTCACCGCCTCACGAAGTAATCGGCAGACTAAGCCGGTTCAAAATACTGACGTGTCGCCGTGATGCTGTCGGCTACACTGTACTCTAGGCGATCAGCACTCCACATACCTACAAAACAGTGCCGCACAGTTTGTCTGCCTTGCTGAATAACACGGCCGTTGACGGCACAGCATGATTTACCTAGAAACGGATGATAACAGCTGATACGTGTTCGCACTTTGCTCAAAACCTGCAGTGCAGGAGCATTGGCCATCGGAGATCACAGGCTCAGTAAAAGCACTTCGCAGCCGCACTGGGATTTCTTGTGCGTCCGGACGTTCACACGAACTGTGCAACAACATTTATTTCATCGTCAGCCTTACCCTTCGAGACAAGCAAAATGGAGTACTCGGATGCAAGGACACTCTCACCCTCGACAACACCACTTTTTTGCCTCCGTTACCTTTCGCAGCGCCCCCTGGATTTAAAGTGGTTGCAACATGTCACTAATTACCAAATTTAGATTAACTAACTCTTTAAACACTTCTTGTTTAATATTTTGTAGGTTTAACACATTATAAAGTAATAATCTGTCCATTTGAGGTGTTTTAAGTTTATTTTAATGAGGTGACGTCACTTCCGTGCGGTGCAGGAGCCAGTTCTGTGTGGGATCGGCTCGTGCACCGCGCGGCGCACGAGACGCTGCCTTTCTTTAAGAACCAAACTGGTCTTAAGTTAGCAGCGATTGCTATCCTTTTGCACAAATGACAAAAGAAGGTCTACTCATTAAAATTTTTTCATGCATGAAATATTATTAAAGTAGGTTTTATGCTTATGAAGTTCAGGCTAAAGCTTTGCCCACTATCTACATCTATGTAACGCACGTAATTATATTATTCAACTAAGCTTTTTCTACTTCAATACCGATGTAATAACCTTAAGTACCTGGATATCGAGTTTCTAACTTGCAGCGTCACTGTCTATCGCCTCAAGAGGGGTTCGTTTTTAGTAGTAAAAGCAATAAACTTTATTGATCTAAGGAGCAGGCGACATGTTTGCCCCCTGTAGGCGGCGTCTTCATGCGAACCGTCTATGAATCTTTCGTCTGTGACGTTGCGATGTTGCTGTCTAATCTTGTCGTTACGTTCGGCTGTTTTTTGTATGCTTGCGCAAGTCTACTTATTTGATGTATTTTGACAATAAAGCTCAGATGGAAGTTAGTGCTCTGTCCTCCTGTGTCGGTCTGCTCGGCCGTCCCGCGGCGGCCGCAGTAACTACCGAGCGCGCCGTGTTCAAATCAGCCAATGGCGTGGAACTTGAGCCAATGACGCAGTGGTATTCAGTAAATAGCATCATTTGTCGAGACAAGAGGAAGCGATCTTTAGCTGACTTTGAGAATTTATTGTTAATCCCTGGCCGCGTGCTGCGCTATAATGTTTTCTCGCGCCTTTTCGGGAGCCTCGACTACCGATCCGCAGTGTTTTCTCAACATGCCGAAAAAGTGTTGCAGAGCTCCTTTAAGAAGACTCCTCCCACTACGTGACATTCATATAGTGTTTTTTATTCCCCAAGCAGTTTCAAGGAATGGCGTGGCTCTGTGGTAGAACACCTGCTTGCCACGTAGAAGGCCTGGGCTCGATTCTCGCTGGAACCGAAAATTTTGACGCGACAGCGTTAAAGAGCTTGCTTCGCAGAAATTCGGCTGTCGGCGTCGTTGTTTCTGAGCAAAAGATCATGTCATGACCTTGTCCGTGACCAAAAAATCGAGAAATATGTAAACAAAATAAATAATAAAAGTTTAGGTCCGAGTGGCAATTGAACCCAGACAGGCAGGTGTTCTACCACAGAGCTGCACTATTCTTTGAAATTGCTGCTGAAAAAAACACTATTACTTAGATTCAGGTGCACGTTAAAGAACCCCAGGTGGTCGAAACTTCCGGAGCCCTCCCCTACGGCGTCCCTCATAATCATATCGTGGTTTCAGGACGTTAAACCCCAGATATTATTATTATTATTATTATTATTATTATTATTATTATTATTATTATTATTATTATTATTATTATTATTATTATTATTAAAACACTACATCAATGTCATGTAGTGGGATGAGTCGCCTTAACGCATGTAATATTGCGTGACAGAAGCGTAGAATGGCGCCAGGTGTGAAAATATGTGAATTGCGCAACGAGTGGTTGTGTTAAAGGCCCACCCATAACAAAGCGCTCAGACATATTTAATCCTCATCAGCTGCAAAAGCATCACCAAAGTGAGCAGCTGCGTAGGTTCGCGTGTTGCCTTACGGACGCGAAGTGGGCCCTTCGATGATTCGCAAAAGGAAGAATTATGGCGTAGTGGGCACTTAACAACTGTACTTGCAGTGGCTATTCTAGGATAGTTTGGAACGGCCAATGTTACGCGCACAGTCGTTCGTTTCCTTACGACTCGGTTGAGGCACGCACCGAGAACTGAAGCCGCGCTAGCAATTGAGAAGGCGATGCGCACGGGGCCCGTTTATGCTATCGCTGGAGTGTACTAGAACAGGGGAGTGCCCGGAACGAGCTTCGAAAAGTGAAGCCCAAACAGGGTCAGACCGCTTGCAGCGCTGCGATCGGTAGTCTGCAATGTGTCGTCGTTTAAGAGATGCGCGCGGCTCCGCCGAAATAGTGCAGGGGTAGAATGCCCGCTTCCTACTCAAAAGGCCCGGGTTCGAATCGCAGCTGGGTTTTTATTCTTAGTGTCACCTTTTGTAGCTGTATTGGTTTTCCTTTGTTTCTTAAAACTAGCTTAAGTTGCTACGTGTTGGTTCAAAAAGTAACGCAAAATGTGAAGTAAAAGAGAAGAGATTTGAGAGCGAGCGCAGTTATTTGCAGCGCTACCACCCGGGATTGAACAAACGCGTAAAGTATGGCCTCCGAGATTTTCGCGAAGACGAGACTCGAAACAAGATTTCACATTTTACGTTACTTTTTGCTGCAATACGTAGCAACAGAAGCTAGTTTTAGGAAAGTAAAAAACCAATGCAGCTATAAAAGGTGACACTAAGAATAAAAACCCACCATCTGCAGCTGCGATTCGAACCCAGGCCTTTTGAGTGGGAAGCGGGCATTCTACCACTGTACCACCTTGGTGGAGCCGCGCGCAACTCTTAAACGACGACACATTGCAGACTACCGATCGCAGTGCTGCAGGTGGATTGACCCTGTTTGGGCTTCACTTTCTGTACATTGGTGCTGCGGCCGTTCCGAGCACTCCCCTGTCCTAGTACACTCTACTATCGCGTTCTACTCTTCAAGGCGAAGTTCAAGCGTCCTCCAAGTTTTTTATTATTTATTTTATTTACATACTTCTCGATTTTTCGCACACGGACGACGGTGATTTTTCGCTCGCAGCCAACGACGTCAACGCCGACGCCGACAGCGGAATTTCTGCAAAACAAGCTAGTATTTAACGCTATAGCGTTAATAAAGCGCGCAAACGGACGGAACGATGCAAGATCCCGTCCCGTCCGTTTGCGAGCTGTATTTTTCCTATAATGATACGTCATTATGGTAAAAATACTCAAAAAATTCGCAGGCATGCACTCATTGCTTCGTATTAGTGAGGTCACAATTTCGCGTCAGACAAATACATAGAGGTGCTACATAGGTGCTATGTACATAGGTACAATGCAGGATGGCCCGAATCTGGCGAAATTCGGAATCTTTCCGACCTCTGGCGAAGCCCCTTTTTTGAACGAACTAACAGTACGAAAAGGTCAAATCCATCCCTCAGCGCGCGCTGCGTTCTATTGGTTACGATGGAACGCGGCGTCACGTCAAGTGCGGTCGAGAAGGTTGGGTGGTGTCTTCAAACCAGAGGCATCTTCTTTCACTTCTTTGTCGTTCCACTATGTGCAGAATGGTACCCATGCCACAAAAGTGTCAGAAACTTTTACTACCGATAAATTTTAGCATTACGGCCTATTTAAATTCATTTTCACGCGTTTGATGCCTGCACTAAGTATCGTTTAGAATAATCAGCACCGTGGCCATTGAGACTAGCTCCGGCCGAGCGCCTTGCAACAGCGCGGCAGGAGCTAAACGCCGAGGCCACGCATGCAACCATCATGGTCGACCTGTACATTCTGCCGCGTTGCTCGGCCGGCGACCGCCCTCTTTGTCCTCGTCTTCATCGTCTGCTCGCTCCCCGAGCACGTGCGCCCGGCTGATTAGCTAATTGTCTGGGCGGTGGACCTAGATAATTAAGTCATGACATTCTGTGATCAAGCTAACTAAGCCAAGTTATGCTATGACCAAGCTAATTAAGCCACATCTTATTCAGACCTTGCTAATGAAGCCCTGTCAAGCTAAGAGCGAGCTAATTAAGATCATGATAATTAACATGACGCTAATTACGAGCCCGCTAATTAGGACCATACGAATTAGGATTCACTGAGATTGTGCTAATTAGAATTAAGCTAATTAACTCAATACTAATAAATGTCTTGTTAGTCAAATATCTGTTAATTAAATTCGTGTTAACTAAAACATTAACAATTAACGCAAAGCTATTAAATGTCATGTTAATGAAGACCTAGCTAATATCAGGAAAACTGAGAAAGATCAGACGCGGTGTTCACTCCGAAGCATACCGAGTAGACGTTGAGCCGTGTAAACAGCTGGAAGACGCTAGGTGGTCACAAGCTCCTCTGGTGGCTCCAGCCTTGCACAAGTACTGGAAGCAGACCAAATTATTTTATATGCAAAGGAAGCTGCTGCTTAGCG
Organism: Rhipicephalus sanguineus; assembly: GCF_013339695.2. NCBI lineage: Eukaryota > Metazoa > Arthropoda > Arachnida > Ixodida > Ixodidae > Rhipicephalus > Rhipicephalus sanguineus. Next base: position 294,812,777 of record NC_051176.1, on the reverse strand, counting down.
TCCACCGCATGAAACGCTTGACAGTCACACAGGCAATATGGTAGTCCCAGGTTGAACTGGGGCCTTCTCAGAATCAACGAGTTTGTGCCCGAGCTGGCGCGTCAATCAGTTTGATTGGCAGAAGCCCGCAGCGAAGATCGGGTCCGCCCACCGCGTTTGCTCTTGACGAGGAGCAGTGCTCACGCCGCAATGCCAGGGAGCGGTGCTATTCATCTATGAGCTTAATCGTACAGATTATGCGGGAAGAACTAAAGGTTATCATCACGTGGCTACGATGTCTCGCATTCGATTTCCCCGCGCTCACGGCATACCGTTGACAGCCATGAAGCAAGCGCCCCTGGTGGCATTTGCGGCGAGAAATGTTTTTATTTACTTGTTTGTGGAGACATTGTTTCTACTGATTCGTCACTGCAGAAACATCTTCACACGTATAATGTAAGTAGCAGTAACCTGTCCATTTATTTATCTGTAGTACTCGAGAGAAGCGAAACGAGCTGGACCAGAGTGCTGCGTGTGCTCCCTTGTTGCCATCGGGAGTGGAAATTTCCATATTGCACGTGGAACGAAAGAACGTGCCCGAAAGAGGACAAACGCCCACGAACACGCCTGTGGGAGGCGCGATGTTCAGTTGGCAAAAAGATAGCGCGGCAATCACGCTGACGTCGCTGCACTGTTGCAATGTTGACTGAGTGGCGGCGCTGACGCGTTCGCACGCGGTGTTCCTTTGAAAACCGCCGCAAATGCCGCAAATGCGTTTGTGACGCCATTCTCGTTCTTGTGTCCGTTTTTCTCAACGCTGCTTTCGCGCGTTGCGCACTGCCTTCCTGTCATGACCGCCGTAGTGTGAGCTCGGAGCAAACTCGTGTTGCCGAGAAGCTCGAGCCATCCTGCATATCACCCCAGCGCTTGTCGTGTCTACTTTCTGTTTGGCCCCTCTGTGCGCTGCTGAAAGAGTGCATAAGAGAACCGACAATGATTGGCAGTAACCATGGGTCAAATTCGCAAATCTTCTCTTTCGCAAGTACTCTTTGTCATGGGATAACCACCTTAGGTATGTCCAACATCCGGGTCAATTTTCTCTTATAAACGATTCTAGCGTAAGACGCTTTTGTGAATACCGGCCCAGGTGACTGCCGCCCAGTGCTTGTAATGTTTCTATATCGGAGCACCCATTGCTTTCTCGTCCTTTTACGGCTCTTCATCTCGCTCTTTTGGTCGGTATACCAGTTTTATTGATGTTTTGTTCATTTATGTGGTGCGCCTGCTCGTCGTAGACCGAGATGCGGTCTTTCTGTACCAGTATGGGCGGCCGTCCCGAAGTCGCGCAAGGACGATTCCGCGCCCACCAGAGCAAACTGCAGCGGCAAACGAACGGGCATGATGTCGGCTGTTCGCTGCACTGTGATAAGTTCTATCCCCTGCTATTTTCCTCAGTATTGTTATTTTTCTGCTTTCTTTGTTGCGTTTCGTTTTGCGTCCTTGCGTGCAGTGGTCGTGCGAGTAGCAGAATGCGCAACAATGGCCACGCACCTCGGAGACCCGCTGCCGCCAGTCGGTTCATTTCCAAGCAGTGGTCTTCTGTTTGCAGGCTTTGCCAGCATGCAGCCGCAGCTTTCTCCTCGGACGGAGTGGTCCGAGGCCAATAAAGGAGCGATGGCTGCTCAATCAGCTCTCGCGCCACGTTGTGTAGGGACGGCGCGGAGGGTGGTTCCTTGACAGCGCGTGCGCATCCGTCGCCGCCGTGCAGCCATGCGTGGCGCCGCGGGTACAATAAGGGCGCCTCTCGGGGCGTCGTGCCGGACAAATCGCCGGTGTCATTGGAGAGCCCGCCTCGTTCTCCACCTCGGCAGCCCGTCTTTTGTGCGCGACATGCCTGCAGCGCGTCGTTGTCGCGACGCGCCGTCATTCGTTGTTGTCGTCGTCGTCTTCGTTGTTGTTGGCGCTGCTCCTGTGCGTCGCACCGAATCTGCCGTTATATAGCCGCGGGCCCCTTCTCCCACGTTGTCATTGCAGTTTTATTTCGCTCTGGTTCTTAGCTTCCTTTTTTCCCGCTTACCCGTCAACGTGTGTTCGCATGCCGACGCGAACGCGCGCGTGCACGGCGGTCACTGCCGGCGGCATCTTCATCCTCGCAGGGCGTCTCCCGGAGGAGGGCGATTAATTTACGCTAGCGTGCCGTACATATCTTTTGCGCTCCTTTATTATGTGCAGCATGAAGTGCGAGGCGCATATCGCACTAGAGAACATATGGGCTTCTCGAAACGCGTCGTAGATATTCTTTGTGGGATGGCGCAGAGAAAAAACTGGGATCAAACAAAACAGTTATAAAGAGTGTACCCAAATAGAACCCACTGTATTTTTCTTTACTCGGATTCTGTCACGGTCTCTTCCGCTGCGCAAACTTTTGAGAAGCACCAACACTGCGTTTCCTACACAGGCCAAACACTAACAAATAAATTGTACGAGTAGCTGAGCCTAGCCACACGAACGCTTTATGTGACTTTCCTGAAGAGCCTAATGATGTTTCTGAAACGAGCGCTCAGCTATTACCGCTGCAAGCTTTTCGCTGAGAGTGAAGGCTCGCAAAATCTAGTTACGTGCATTTAGCGCAACAGCGCGAAAGAATGATCGCTGTGCTGGTGAGCAGGGCCAGTTTCATACCAGCATACGGGACATTTACCTCGATACTCTTGAGTAAACATTGCCGGGGGTAGCCGAACAGCACTGTGTGACTCGTATTTCAAAGTGCGAATTTTACATCATGGTATTGGAGAAAAAAATTAATGGGGTTCCTTCTTCTTTTTTCTCCAACACCAAAATGAACACGGTTCCTAAAATAAAGTTTACTCAACAACAACAACAGGGTTCCTATTGCATTCGTCTAAGACAGTTCGAAGGCGAAAGCCATCCAGTCTGACTATTTTAGCATCATACTCACAATCAGCATCATCATTCATTATCATCATTGGAGCTTGGGAGGTCACGTGAGTAGCTGCACACTTCGTCGATGCTGTGACTGATCTTGATGAATTATGGCTAAGCCCTTTGTAATAGGTTGGCAGCTTTCAACCACCCACTCGTTACGCAATTCGCATGGTGTGAGGTATGGTGCGATTCTACGCCTACGGCACGCAATAGTATTTCATCTGTTAACGTGACTCCTTGCCCGACATGACGACTGTATAGGGGCTATTTCCAAAGGGGTTTCAAGCACTTCCGGGACTCTTTGGTACAATAGTTGTCTGCCACGCAGAATACGTGGGTTCGATTACGTGGGTAACCATGATTTTATTTATCCCACTTTGATTAAGGTCACGTGAGCTTTTTTAAAGGCCAGCATGTGATGAGGCACTTAAAGCTTTCGCCTGAAAAACATGAAAGGTCATTTCAACGGAGCCATACATAGGACGACGATGACGGCACGTAAGCCACCTCAAGGAAAAGTGTATCCACCAAGCAGTTCTATGCAATAAGGGCATTAAACACAGTGTCGGGCAAAGAAATATTCTTACAGCAAGTTTCACCATAAGAAGGAGGTATACAAGTTAAGAAAAAAGCTGAGCACAATTAGGGACTTATAGTGATGAGCAATTGAAACTCCATAATCGGTCCGCATGGCGGTCGGCATTTTTCTGCGCTATCAACGAGCGCCGGGGGCATTGACTTCGCTCATTATGGTATACAACTAAAGCTAGAGCCTTGGTCTTGCATTGTGACAGCATTTCAACCCCACAGGATCAGCCAGCCTTCATCGGTGGCGCAAAAACCTCACAGGGTCTCTCACGCATTCGTCTGAGACGACTCGAAGGCGAAAGCCTTTTCCTTGTTCCCAGTATTGGTCCTTGCCCCACCCCAATTTAACTTTCTGTGCCTCACATGGCGTGGCACTGCGTCCGGGATCGGCCCACCTTTGTCCAAAAGAAGATCAATGACGTCATGATGACGTCACATCTTCATATCTCCTGCGACTCATCTCGCGATCTCGTATGACGTCATCCGATTCGTGCTGTCGCCGACGGCAATTTTCCAGTTTGATGAAGCATACAATGTTTTCACCTTAAAAAAGCGCCGGTGACCATGCGGGCGTATGATGGTGTTTGAAGTGATAAGCACTGTATAATAAAGGCGCAGATAGAAAATTGGTAAACGCCCACAAGGTCAGCTGGCCTGCTAGTAGTAGGATGCGGTCGTTTCCCAGTTAAAAAATTCCGGAGCCCTCTACTACGACGTCCCTCCTAATCATATCATGGTTTTGGGACGTTAAACCCCAGATATTACGAGGGCTATTCAAAAAGTAAGGGCCGTTTGCTAATATTTAAATGTTTACACGTCAGAATGAAGATTTAATTGGCCAGTGCCATCTGTTAAATCTTCGCAAAGGTAGTGAAGTGATTGTTCTGACTCAGTAGTAGTCGTCTGCTTCTCCGGGAATGCAAACAACAATGTCTGCGAAAATTGATGCTCGCGCCTGTTGAAAAGTGCGAGCTGTAATTCAATTTTTGCTTGCAAACGGATCATCAGCTTCTCATATTTATGCGGAGTTGTGCCTGGTTTATGGACATGAAGTGATGAGTGAAGCAAAGGTCATAAAATGCTGTCGAGACTCCACAAATGGCCGCACAAGTGTGCAGGATGAAGAGCGTAGTGGAAGGGACAGAATCCAGACCAATGAAACTGTTCAACAAGTGGACCGGGAATTGCTATGAGATCGACGACTGACAGGTAGTCGTCTGTCGGATGAATTTTCTCTTGTCAGCCGCACTACAATTTGCACGATTGTGACTGAAAAGCTCAGATATCACAGAGTGTGTGCAAGGTGGGTACTAAAAATGCTTATCGACCAACTCAAAAAGCAAAGCATTCCCAGGCGGCGAATTTATGTGCATAGGAACTAAAGAAACTGGTGCAGCGGTACGAAAAGTGCTTAGAATTTAACGGCGATTATGTAGGAAAGTGGAGCAGTTCTGTATTAAACTAAACCAGCCAACAAAAATTTTGCTAACGAGTATTTTTTGGGGGCCCAAACGGCCCTTACTTTTTGAATACCCCTCGTATTATTATGCGTTGTTCAAAAAGGACGCAGAACATTTCAGTCTTTGAGGCATTACATATTCGTTTATAAGTACGACAGCTAGCAGCTTTTGTATAATAGAACACGAAAGTTTTAATATTATAGGTATGCTGGAAAATGGCGAGACCACACTTTGAGGCCTAGAAGAACAGTGATGCAACCTATCACGAAAATCGCTACAAATCCCATCAGAATTCCTTACATAGGAGGTCACATGAAAGATTGCCGAGTGAATAAATTAACAAGGGCTTGCTTGGCGGATCCATGGTTTTAGGTGGCTACTCCGCTCATTCCTAATTCATAATCATCTTTTACGTGCTTTTTATGTATTGGTAAAAAAATTGTCGCAGAAAATGGCTGCCTAGTGAAGCTGGCACGCATCGCAGTGTCAGTTTCCAAGGTGCTTGCTTTGTTGCTGGCTTCGTTATGATGTAAACTCTTCTATTTCAAACTCTATGAGGTACACTCTCGTGAAAATATCTTTTCGTAGTTTGTCTCGCTAAAAGGGGTCAGAAAGAGAAAATAGAACAAAAAAAAAATCGCGGGCTTGGTGGAGTATGGAAGCGGGTTGAAAGTGCGGGTTTTCCCAGCCATGCCTAGGAACCAGCCTACTATGCCACGAAAGTGGCGCGTATTTCAACCTCCCCAAAACGAAGTATCCATTCGATGTTTTTGTTTCATGCCTGTGTTCATCACAGTCGTTCGCTGTTGAATAAGAAAAGAGGCTCGCGTGGAATTCACCCTCGTTTTCTCGTACGGAATTTTCTAGTGGCGCAACGAAAGTAAAACTGTGAAACAAAGAGCTTCTATACTAAGCCCGGTATTGCGCGGTAGGTCGAGAGGGTAACGTCTCTTTTAGGTGGAAAGTGGGCCTGAATTTCTTTTGTGAATGCTGACGGCTGTTACGGCGTGCAATATTAAAAAAGAGACAGCGCGCATTCCCGTGCATATGGAGTGCCACGCTTTCTAAGGCCGAAGCCAGAACGACACGCGTGCAGTATCGCTAGCGTTTTTTTTTCTTTCTCTCTTTTTTATCAGGTTGTGATGCGCGGAGATCACGCGTACCTCATTGCGTGGAGGTGTAAGGTTGTTATTAAACTTTAGCGCGCATGCGTATGTGCACGTGTTGTGTATATACCCGTGCAGTGTGTGCGCCCATGTGCGTGCATGTGCGTTCACATATCTATCTATCTATCTATCTATCTATCTATCTATCTATCTATCTATCTATCTATCTATCTATCTATCTATCTACCTATCTATCTATCTATCTATCTATCTATCTATCTATCTATCTATCTATCTATCTATCTATCTATCTATCTATCTATCTATCTATCTATCTATCTATCTATCTATCTATCTATCTATCTATCTATCTATCTATCTATCTATCTATCTATCTATCTATCTATCTATCTATCTATCTATCTATCTATCTATCTATCTATCTATCTATCTATCTATCTATCTATCTATCTATCTATCTATCTATCTATCGAATTTCGCTTCAGTCCACCTGATCAGTGTTCCCACGATCTGCTTTTATCATCACACCGCTTGATTATACAAAACTTTTCAAGCAATATGCCTGGATCGTTACCTTGCACTGATCTCCCTCCCTTTCCTTGCTTTTCCATTACTCTTCAAACTGCGACTCCTCAACCGCAGAGACCATGCTCGATTCCGCAAACAACTAACAAAAATAAAAAAGAAAAACCGTTCAGAAAACATAATGCAGAATGACAAGTCCACACAGGCGCACTGCAGTCGAGATATCCTTGAACCACAGCAGAAGTTTCGCAGACTTGTAAAGCGATGCAATGTTGTAAGGTTTTTATATGTACAGGCCTCAGCCACGACTTGTAGGCGTAATCAACGGCTGCTTGTGTTCGCGCTGGTTCTCCTCAGGTTTCATTTTAATGAACCCGTTGGAATAGAATCTGACGAGCAAAAACCTTCGTGAAGCGAGTAATGATATGTCATACAAGTGGCCATATTCTGCACAATATTTTGCACCGTTGTTCAAGACGCGCATTGTTTCCAATCACGTGACCGTGCGTTACACTGTCTCCTGGATTGGTCCCCTTTGCTACAACACTGTCTTCGGGGTTGGCGCGCGCACTACACTGTGCCTTTCCTGCAAATAATAAAATACTCGACTGGCACTTGGCGAGAGAACAACCAAGAACACAACCCTTGGCAAGCGATGGCATCTGCTATTTCATTCCCAGCGATACCAACATGGGAAGATATCCATTGGATAAGGTTATTGCATCATTTCCTTCACACACCAATGATTAAATTCAACATTCTCCGAAAGAATCTGTTTGGAGGGTCGCCACGAGAGAGATAAGTGGCCGTTTTTCAGTCTGTAGGCGTTGGTTGTGCTCCGTGCGGGCCACCGTTTGCGAATGCGTAGCTGTGTTGTAATAGCAGCACTCTCCGTAATTGTCGGTGAGACCAGGAGGTCTAATCGGCCTTTCCGTGCGATCGCAAGGAAGGAGATTGCCGGAGCACAGGTGCCTTCAACCACGCTGAGTGATCCGTGCATGTATCCTTGTAGGTAATCTAGGTAATTAGTGTCTATCTGCTTAAGCACAATAAAAGCGTGCACCTAAAGAAGGTGTGAAGCAATTTCAGCGTTAGTTACGGATGCTGATATTGCAATAAGTATCCTTTAGGAACAAGTATGAACCACGCCGCTGGCTTTCTTTCAAATGGCTGGAGCAAAAGAACAACTACCAAGACCAACAACTTTAAGAGCACAATCAGCCACAAGCTCCCAAAAAGCGCTATGTGCTGTTATTTTCGGTCGCTTCGGACGACTCAACTTGATGCGTGTATAGTGAAGGGGATTATTCGACTAGAAGCCACCCAGACTTATAGAATGAGGACAGCATTCGCTGACACCTCAAAGTGAAAATTCAAAACTGCGCTAGGTGCATATCCGTTTTGCACAGAATACGAAGATATTGCGAAATGATACACATCGCTTGGACCTGTCGGTTCTTCAATGCCTGAAGTAAGAGTTTGCCAAAGCGCCCGCAAAGAAGTTAGATTTCCAAACGTTCACCACAATGCGTTGGAGGGCTAGTTGGTGTGAATCCATAGTGCTTTTTAGCGTAAAAAATGACACCACAAGAACGAAGACAGGACAAAGCGCCTTGTCCTGTCTTCTGTCTTGTGGTGTCGTATTTTGCTCTAAACAGCGCGATGGGTTTCCAAACGTGTCCATACAGCAGATAATGTTTATCAAATGACCGAGAATAGTGCCTAAGGAGGTTTCACGCCTTGTATTCGAATACAACTCAACTTACACATACTTGGTAGGAGGGTCATGAACAGTCAAGAAACGAACAAGTGAGGTAATGCCAGTCAGGTATGCCAGACTACCCCGCCTGTAGAACCGCATCAATCAACCAAGCAACCAACTTTGGTGAGCAGGCATGGACAGGTTTGATCTATTACAGGAACTGTGCTGTGTTTAACGCATATTTATTGCCAATGATAAAACTAATAATTATTATTCCCTGCATACAATCCGAATAAAAATATGTGAGAGAGCAAACACCGCCCGACAGCGTTCCCTTCAGGTATAAGAAAGAAAAAAAAAGAATTGCTTGCCGTTTAGCATGAACAGTAAATTATTGACAGTGCTAACAACGTGTAGCGTTGTGCTTAATTGGACTCCTCCGATGATATTCAAAGTATACTGGGCTACGACATGTTGGCGCGACGTACCACACACGCAGGGTAACTCGTATATATGTCCAAGGAATTCCACTATGGCAGCTGCGAAACGTCTCACGACGCTGGTGTGATCAACAGCGCCACCAGTGGTCATGCACCTCGATTGTGAGTGCACGAGATGAGACCGATGAGAAACCGCTATGCGTTGTGAAAGCGCGGCAAGATTCTCATCGCAATGGCTCGCACGAGGTAAGTTCTTCAAGAAAAGAATCAAACGTGTGGAAAACGCACCAAGCATCTGAACGCACTTGCACGCAGACGGGATATTCGTAAGTCGTCCATTCTTTCTGATGATGCATGCTCCTATGGCGTAACGATTAGACCATCGGCCTTCTGTATACTAGAGGTCCAGATTTGAAACCAGCCATTCGACTTGTTTGTTTGCTTACGTATTTAAATTTATACACACACATGTATAGACTTGGGGAATATGGTGGCGGCGGTGGAAATTTGCCTGGTATGCCCCTATTATTGCTGTCGCTATAAAATTTACGGCCATTGGACAGGTCGCAGCAGGGTCATCAACAGCATTCCTAAAAAGGGTAGTGCATGCCGAAACCATCTAATCAAATTGAACAGGAGTGAAGTTACCGCCATGGTGGTCTAGTGGTTAAGGTGCTCGACTGTTGATCCGAAGGTTGTGGGATCGAATCCCGGCCGTGGCGACCGCATTTCCTATGAAGGCGAAAATACTTGAGGCCCGTGTACTTAGATTTAAGTGCACGTCAAAGAACCCCAGGTGGTCGAAATTTTCGGAGACCTCCAATACGACGTTCCTCGTAACCATGTCGTGGTTTTATGGCATTAAACCCCAACAATTATTATTCACAGGAGCGATGTTATGTACGACAAAAATAGAAAGTAACAAAATGCCTATTGTAGATAACTGAGAATAACCAGATAACGTTTTTAACTGCAGTATTCTGTATAATAATAATAATAATAATAATAATAATAATAATAATAATAATAATAATATCTGGGGTTTAACGTCCCAAAACCACGGTATGATTATGAGAGTGCCGTAGTGGAGGGCTCCGGAAATGTCGACCACCTAGGGTTCTTTAACGTGCACCCAAATCTAAGTACACGGCCCTCAAACATTTTCGTCTCCATCAAAAATGCAGCCGCCTCTGCCGGGATTCGATCCCGCGACCTGCGGGTCAGCAGTCGAGCGCCATAACCACTAGACCGCCGTGGCGGGGCTGCAGTATTCTGTAGATAACCGAGCCAGCACACTGCATAAATGTGGTGAGACACACTTGAAATTGAGGTGCGTCCACCTATAAGCTTTGAGAAAGACATGTCACTCATGGTTAAAATTGCAGGTAGGGATAATAAGGGATAAAAGGAGCAACGAATTTTATTTCCGGACGTGCTTAGTACATAAGCAGAGATAAATATAATACTGAGTGCTTCCGGAAGCAAATTAGTTACGAGTTGTGCGCTGCTTCTGTCCCTTCTTACTCCACCCTGCAATTCTAGCACTAAACATATATATCTCTCATAAAATATACACCAACTAGCTCAACACAGTACTCTGTTGATCTTATAGACCGATTCGAATGCTGTCGTGCTTGCGATACAATTGGCGCTATCTGTTGCGTGTGTGAGCCAACGAACGCACTAAATCATCCCCAAGTACACGAACTCGAATATAGTTGGTGCGTTTGGTTTTTTCGTGCCCAAAAACGAAACAGGAACGCTAGGTGAATAATGCAATGCATTAAAGGAACTTGGAGAAGACAGAGTTCTTTCCTAGTCGATTGTTTTCAACGTGTGCTGTATCACATCTCCACTTTAAAAAAAAATGGCAAAGTAATTTACACGTTAAAATGCTTATTAGGAAAATTATGACTTTCCTGTGTAGCACAGGGAGCGGTTACAGGAAGTCCTTCACCTACAATTGTGCAAGGGCATAGGCACTAGCATATGAGTGCTATTACAGCTATGCTAGTGTGAGGAAGGTCATGTGACCTCCGTGAGCGAGACAGTGGGATGTGCACGATCTCCCTTTCTTCATAACCTGCGTGCGATGCACCTCACGGAACAGGACGAGGCTTAAATGCACAGGTAATTTTGTCCTGTTTCATGCGCTGCTTCACTCACACACACGCTGTAATAATTAGTGACCAACATGCCCAACTGTCGACCTTGCTGATGTGTCCTCCCCCAGCGATCGATATACGTACATCTGATCGACTAAGAGGTCTTTAGTTTCACCACAAGTACAGTCTTACTGCGGCAGAGCACGCTCTACAGGACAAAGAATTTCGGAGGGGGCATGGTCACTCAGCCAATTCGGCCAGGTTTTCAAGCTAAGCAGTCACAGACAAGCGCTTGTCTGTGTCCCCTCGCTTCGTAATTCGTTTATTTTTTCGCGCTGTTAATGCGCAGCAAAAGATAAGCAGTTTGATGAGCTAGTGTATTGACACAGTGTAGGTGGCAGACGATTTCGGTTCTGAAATGTACAGTTCGCGGTAAGTCATCCATTCTCGAGTGAAATCAAAGTACAACAAGACACGAAAGTTCCACGTGTTAAGCTGTTTATTGGACGGCACTCGGCGACAGTGCGCTATGCGACAGTCAAGGCAAAAGCACGGGCTCCGAGCGCGAGCGCCGTTTTGAAGAGGACGACCCACTAGGAGCCGCTGGAGAGCCCAACCGTTAAACAGTACCAATTGCTTCGCCACACATGTGTAACTATCGATGAGGTTAGAAAGGTCGTACGACATATACCCCGCTGAAAAGCGGCCCGAAAAGGTGGCATAACAATTGATTAGTTCGAAAACGGCGGGAAGTTTAAGTTCGATGCTCTACACGCAATTTGCTTAAGGCCTCAAATATGTCATTGAGCTAAAAAAAAATGCCAACATTACATTAATACACAAGAAAGGCGACATAAAAGGCTTAAAGAATTATAGACCCGTCAGCTTACTTTCAGTTTTATACAAAATATTTACGAAGGTAATTTCAAACAGGATCACTGAAACATTTGCCTGTAACCAACCTGGACAGCAAGCTGGCTTCAGAAAGGGGTGCTCTACTATGGGTCATAGCCATGCGGTCATTCAGGTAATTGAGAAACCTGCTGCTGAGTACAAGAGACCACTCTACATGGCTTTCATAAATTGCGAAAAAGCATTGGGCTTATTGGAAATACCAGTAGTCTTGGAAGCATTGCGTCACCAAGGAGTACTTGAAACTTATGTAAATTCCTTAGCCAATATCAACGAAAATTGAGCAGCTACTCTGCTTCTCCACAAGAACATCAACAGAATTACAACAGAGAAAAGGGGGTCAGACAAGAAGATATAATCTCTTCGGTGTTATTCACTGCATGCATAGGAGATGTATTCAAAATTAAGAGCGGGAAGAAATTGAAATAAAAATTGACGCAGAAGATCTCGGCAATCTAAGGTTTGCAGATGACACTCTGCCATTTGACAATGATGGCGGCGAATCGCAAAAAAATGATTGAAGACTTAAACCGAAGTATAAAAGGGAAGGTGAAGTGGTTTTAGAATTCGGCAAAATACGTGGTTAACAAGGACTGGCATTTTTGTCGAAGATGTCGTAATTTTTTCTGCGCTAGTGGCAGTAGGAGCTTTAAAATTCACGAAAGAAAAGTTTGTCTTGCTCCGCGCATGCGAGCGCGCTGAAAGTGTGGGCGTGGAAACGAACTACGTCATCTTTGGTACCTCTGGCGGAGCCGAGATGCACTCCGACGGAAAGTTCCCGCCGCTCACTGATTCTAGCTAACTGCGAGAGCGCTGTTTATGTACCCGACGCTCAAGTAAGTATAGAGACCCTGAAAGTTCTGTAGCTGGATTACAATATCTCTCATAACGACGAATAGCCGAGCGCAATGTGAACAAGCGTCTCGTATCTTCAACCGTGGCCTCCGTCTGCGCGCCTTTGCCGGAGCTAATCGCGGATGATACAGAAGATGACGTCACCGTGTTCGCTCGGCATCCCAAGAAGCCCTGCGGCCGCAGCCGCAGTTTTTTGCCAAAAAATTCTGTTTGCGTTTACTTTTGAGAACTCTTACATCGGTTTTCGAATTCAGCAGGGGTCAGACTGCGGTTACCTACTCCAAAGTCATTTTTTAAAGCGCTTCGGCTTTCCTTTAAAGTAGGGCTAAAAATGTGTATGCTGATGACGCACACAATGCTCAATAGCTTGGTGAAGCAAGATGAGTTCAAAACTAGCAACCTGTCTTTATAATCTGTTCAAGACTGCGTATATGTAGGACAGTTGCTAACAGAGAAGCCTACTCATGGAAAGAAAATTTGCCGAAGAACGGACTGGAGCGCCTGCCGCAGGCATTCCCGAACCTTGGCAGGCCATTTAGCGCTGTCGCTAAAGCGAAAAAAGTACATTCATTGCATACTGCCAGTACTAACATATGGGGCTGCAACTTGGAGGATATCAACGAAACTTGAGAAAAAGTTAAGGGCCACGCAGCGTGCGATGGAACGCAAAATGATAGGCATAATATTTAAGAGATTTGAAGACAGCAGAATAGACGAGAGAACAAGCATGACTAGCTGATATTTTAGTGGACATTAGGCGAAAAAAAATTGGACCATCTCCCCGAAGGGAACCCTGATGGGATGAGAAGCAGCAGCGTTGCGCACGGGTGGCGTCACGGGTTGAACGGCGCTAACGCGGGTGCTGCGGTGAGCGCTGGAAGACTCGTTTGAAGCGAAACTAGGTGTAGCGTTTACTGGTGTAAACGTTTGTTTGAAACGCAGACACGGGAGGCGAGCGGGCGTTGGAGCCGACAGCTGCGGGCGCTCCGGCGGGTGAGGGAGAGAGTGACGTACGCGCGCACCTGCGAGGGAAGCGTGCGAGGGGAGCGTGACGTCAACGCTCAGCTGCGGCGTGACCTACTTGGCACCGCACCAAAGCCTGCGCCGAGGGAAGCGCGTTGCCTTGCGTTTGTGCGGACGGAGGGACAGCGTTACACAGGCTAGTCAAAGAGTTGCTTCGCAACTAAAAAATGAAACCATGCAGGACACGTAATCCGTAGGACAGACAAGCGGTGCTCTGTTAAAGCAACGGAATCAATAATAAGGGATGGGAAACGCAGTCAAGGACGGTGACAGCGACTTATGTGGGGCGATTAAATCGAGAAGATCGCAGAAAAAAAATGGAATCAGCTGGCATAAGATAGGGTAAAATGAAGGTCGTTGGCCTTTTTCCTGCGGTGGCCATAAAACTGTCTGAGGATGGTGATGGTGATGTTTATGCAAATATTGTTTTGAGCATGTGACAATTCCTTATAATTTGGTAAATATTTATGTGCTTTAAAGTGCTTATAATAGGAGAAGCAGCGGCTTGCATGCACTGTGCCGAAAAAAAAAAGAATTCGTCCTTCGTCCTTGTTTTTGAGTTTTCGCTGGTTTCCTCGCACCTAAACATGAACCAACCGGCACAGCTTTTCACGCTTCTGAAGCTGTCGCTTTGAACTTCGGCCTTGATTTTTCAACCGATAGTGAGACAAATGAGATGTAAGAAGCGCGGAGGTGAACAGGAAAATAAAAAGTGTGTATTCTACTCGTCGTACGGATGCATAAAATTATTCTTAATGGTAAATTCTTAGTAGCGTGCGTATGAAGTAACCTCGGAATAATGTACGCAGGAATTACTCGAGTAACAGAAGCTGCGTACGATTGACGTTTTATTTAGTAGTACGGCTTTTCTTTTGCGCTCTTCCGAACGACAATATCTGGAGCCCGCAGGGCCCCGAGGGAAATTAAGACAATTTGAGCGAGCTGGTTGGCATTCGCAATTTTAATGCTGCGAGAAAAAAAGAAACGAACGACACGCAACGACACACGTGTGGGCGATTCGCTTCTGTCGCTGCGTTTCTGCGCTGCTCTGAAAGCTTGAAGAGCACCACGGCAGCAGCGTTACAGTCGTTTCTCATTTAAAATAATTGGCAATTAACAGAAGCAATTATTTTAATTCTGACTGACGTCTTTCATGGTGTTACTGCACACGATGAATACACGTGTTGCTGCAAGCACTTTTATCGTCGCCGAGATCAGTACTTGTGCAGCATTTTCACAACGATGCGTGTGTTCAGTTTGTGCACAGCCCAAATAATAAGTTCACCTTGTAGAGCTGACACTGTAACGATTCTTACGTTTTGATTCCGTTGAGATAAAAAAGCATACGTTGAGGTATGTTAATTGACGACCCACGCTTCTCTTTTTATTTTCATATTTATTTATTTATTTATTTATTTACTTATTTATTTCTCCATTTATACATACTGTCAATCCCAGAGGAATTATAACAGGTGGACAATCTAAGGCAGTGATTAAGTACAGTCAATAGAAAAAGAAAAAAAATAATAAAAATTAACGAAACAAAAAGAAAACATACAAGCACATTTGTCAAAGAACAAACACATTGGCACTTTACCTAAATAACAAAAAAGATCACATAACACCGTATTGAGTTTGCGATGCTATCAAGTCGCCTTCTACTAGTTTTGAGAAAGTCCCTAAGGATGTGCTACTGGTAATGGAGGGGGACAGGTTATTCTATTCTCTGATCGCAAGCGGGAAGAACGAGAATTTGAAAGTATCTGTGTGAAACCTGTAAGGGGCAAAGGTATGAGAGTATTTGTGGCGGGTATTTCTAGCTGCAAATAGCTTTATGTAGCGGGGCTTGTTTAGGTGACCGTCTAACAGTTGGTACATCAGCTTTAAGCGTGCCAGTATCGCCCGGTTTTTTATGGTTCGTGGTCCAGCCTTCTTAAGCAATTCCGTAGGCGAATCTGTTCAGTTAAATAGCCCCGCCACGGTGGTCTAGTGGTTATGGCGCTCGACTGCTGACCCGAAGGCCGCGGGATCGAATCCCGCGAAGGCCACGAAATGTTTGAGGCCCGTGTACTCAGATGTATGTGCACGCTAAAGAACCCTAGTTGGTCGAAATTTCCGGAGCCCTCCACTACGGCGTCGCTCATAGTCATACCGTGGTTTTGGGATGTTAAACACCAGATATTATTATTATTATTATTATTATTATTATTATTATTATTATTATTATTATATATTTATATATATATAATATGCGCAGGGCTTCCCAACTATCACTCAGCACGATTTAAAAAAAAAACAGGAACTGCGTTACGCGAAGCAAGCCGCGTACATATTGTTCCCTGTGGACTAGAGAGCCACCAGTGCGATGTTTAATTAATTAGTAATAATTGCATTGATAACGCGACAGGTGCTCCCGTAATTATCGATATGTCAATTAGGCATACGTAAGCATGTTCAAATGCCTACACTATTTTCAACAACGTACTATAATTGCGTGCTCATTTTTTCCGGCTGATAAAGAAAGCCCGCGAAACATGAAGGATAACACGTCACTATGCTCTCACCCGCAAAAGAAAGCAGCGCCCTCGAATAAGCTTACTGCAAGCAACCGCTTCGCCTGTTGGCCGTTGCCAGAGACAGCGTTTCGCACTTTGGCAAGGTTACAGGTCAGGAGCTAACATGCGTCGCAATCTTGCAGGGATTCATTCTACTCTATTGTACGCCACTATCATTATCCAGATCTCACGGCCGACTGTTCTCATTGATAACGCAGAAGGAGCGCTGTTTTGATTACGGCCTGACCCCGTAAGACCAAAGCGCGTTTCTTCGGCCGGGGAATGGCAGATAGGGTGATCCATATTTTTTTCCTTTATACTGGCTACCTCACATTGAGCCTTTTTGGGGGCGCTGCTTCCTGATTCGCGCAACAGTCTATAGTCGGATACAACTTAAGAAGTCAGGAGAAGCCCCGCCCAGAGGACCGAAGCGCGGCAGCCGATCGCCACCGCGGCTAAAGAAACAGTCCCGCTCATGCACGCGCCGATGTTCTCCGAAGGCGGAGCCACCGGCCGTCCCACTCGTGACGTCAGTCCCGAGTGCGCGCCCATTGGTGCGGGCTTGTGTTCATCCGCCTTTGAGGAGGAAATGCCGCTGACTTCTAAAGTTGTATCCGACTATAGTCACGTGTTACTTTTTAGATTTCGTGGGCTTTCTTTATCAACCAATTAGTACGTTGTTGAAAATAGCACAGTTAGATGTCATTTCAACATGCCTACATATGCCTCATTGACGTTTTGATAATTACGTGAGTACTTGTCGAGTTTTATCAATACAATTATTACTAAGTAATTAAAATTCATTAAGGAAAAAATTAGTGGTGGCTGCTCCAGTCTACTGGGAACAATATGTACGATATGTTTTCCTCGCGTAACGCCATTCCTCATGTTTTAATCGCGCTGCGTGACAATTGGGACGCCACATATATATATATATATATATATATATATATATATATATATATATATATATATATATATATATATATATATATATATATATATATATATATATATATATAAACAATGAAGTGCTAACAAAGGACCCGGAAGTAAAAGTTCAAAAAATCAAGCACGTAGGAAAAATTCTTCTGTAAAGGACTGACGTTTCGGCCGCGGGACCGGCCTTCGTCGAAGTGACGTCGGAGTGACGAAGGGACCGGCCTTCGTCACTCCGTCGAAGGCCGGTCCCGCGGCCGAAACGTCAGTCCTTTACAGAAGAATTTTTCCTACGTGCTTGATTTTTTTGAACTGTATATATATATATATATATATATATATATATATATATATATAATATATATATATATATATATATATATATATATATATAGACACAATATTAATGAGAACTAACAGAGAATAACGCCAAGGAAAGTACAGGGGGTGTTATCTGTAGTATTTAGAATATAAATGTGAAGAAAGTAAAGTGGACGAAAAGATGACTTGCCGCCGGCAGTCCCTGCCGTCGGTCCCTGCCGGCGGCAAGTCATCTTTTCGTCCACTTTACTTTCTTCACATTTATATTCTAAATACTACAGATAACACCCCCTGTACTTTCCTTGGCGTTATTCTCTGTTAGTTCTCATTAATATTGTGTCTAACAAAGATAAACGAGCCCTTGAAAAAATCATCTGCTTTCCTTCATTCATAGCGAGGGTCTCGTCCTGGCAGACTTAATGCCTTCAGGTAGTATGCGAGGGATTATTGGTCAGCTGCCAACTCGTAAAAAGATCATGTGCTACGTGACGCCAACAGGCAAAAAAGTGTTCCACACTCGCCGCCATGGCTGCGATTGGCGCTGACTAACACTCCTAGGTTTCAATCAACATATATACCCCAGAAAGTGGACGGGAGGATGACCGCCGCCGTAGCTCAGTGGTAGAGCATCGGACGCGTTATTCGAAGGTCGCAGGTTCGGTCCCTGCCGGCGGCAAGTCATCTTTTCGTCCACTTTACTTTCTTCACATTTATATTCTAAATACTACAGATAACACCCCCTGTACTTTCCTTGGCGTTATTCTCTGTTAGTTCTCATTAATATTGTGTCTAACAAAGATAAACGAGCCCTTGAAAAAATCATCTGCTTTCCTATATATATATATATATATATATATGACTGACCTCCGGACCAGTACCTCAGAACAATTGTGCTGCATTCTTTGTGTCATTGCCTTTCGCTCCCAGCTACGATTTCTTCCGCATGTGTGAAAACATGCGCTGAATACACTGTGCCTGATATTTCGTGCGAGTAGCTTGTACAGATGGTGCATTAAACCGCACAAGCTCAGCTCGGAACGTGACTCCCTCATAAACCTACTACGCTAGCAGCTTTGCTATTAATGTCTAGCGGTGCGCCGCAAGAAATATGAGATCATATAAACAGCGCTCGTGGCTGTGGCAGTCATGCGGGCCTTCGGAATGTCCGTCTTTATTTCTCTTTTGGGGTGGCTGACTGGCAATAACTGTAGCCAGCCGTCGGTAGTGAAACGACGTATATGCAGGCCGGAATGTAGCTTAGTGAAAGATTAATGCAGCGCCTGGAATTTATGGTACGTATACTTAGAGGCCACCGTCGGAGCAATAACGCGGCGTTCCGTGTAGATAGAAACAATAACGCTGCAATCAACTAACATAGTATAGACAACGCGCGCGAAATGAGAAATGAGCAAGAGGTGCGCTTCTCCGCTGGGGTAGGCGACGTTCTATAGTTTTACTCTTCTGGCTACGGTTTTTTTTTTTTTTTTGCTCGTTAAATGGATACAATAGGAGACGAAAACAAAGGTAAAAAAAAGCACTGCCACCAATACGCGAAGGAAGTACTGTGAGTAATAAAAGCAGGGTCAGGGTAGTCATGTCAGTCTGCCTTTCCTTAACAATAATGTATGCCGCAAAACGTCAGTAATTCAATATGTGCATGCTATGAGGGTCGAGTGCCTGTAACCTGGGTGACCGAGTGTTCACCAGGACATCCGGTCACTCTTGTCGATATCTGTTTTACGTGTACAAAACTTCGCGTTACGCACAGTCTGGATGTTTACAAGTTTTTAATTTTTATTTTTGACACGTTTTTCTATTCATCCGTTTTACCAGACAAACAGGCACCATCGGGACCAGAGTTTATCTATAGATAGGCAGCCCACAGGATGGGGGATCGTATATGAAGTGACACATCTTCTTGAACGCGTAGTAAATACCATCCGGTATTGTTACTGAAATGGTGGGCGGAAGTACATTTACAAAAGCGCTACATTGTCTATAATGCAGAAGAACATACACGCCTGCTCGTGTCGTTTTGAACGCCAAGTAGTTCAATTCATTATGAGTTTGCGTATTAGCAAATGTACGCTCGTTCCGGCGTCAAGACTGTTAGAGCAGACGATAAGAAAACATTACACATGACGCTGGTATGACGTTCGAAGGGAATTGGAGACTTTTAAGAGCAACAAGCCTTGTTTTGCCTGAATGAGAAGCTTTGGATGAAGCGCGCATTAATTTGTTTTTATTTGTCAACGGTGGCACATGAAGCTCGAGACGAGCCAACACTGAGGGAAAGCACGCATGTTCGCTTCGGGATTACATCGTTTTGTTTTCCTTGTGAATACGAGAGCCCATATTGACAAAAAAAAAGGGTTAATAAAGAGACAGTTCAGAAAAGCGGATGCAAGCGAGTCCTAATGGTAAGCATAAATATTAAAGGCTGCCAGGCGATAGCAAATGCTACACTTACAAAAAAACGAGCGTCCCGAATGCCGCACTAGCGTCCTTTGAACTCTACAGTGGTGACATTCCCAGATGTAAGCTTCTAGGTTTATTTTGAAAAGACCGTGGTTCTTACTTTGCCCCACTGTCAAGGGCCGCTATAAGCGCGCAGCATCACGCCATGATTCGACGGCCCTTGCTATGCATGCGGATAAACCGAGACGTTTGTTTACCGTTCGCGCGACGCGGGTGGATCCATGCGAATTCCACGTACAAAAGAAAAATTGCGCTGTAGCGTTGCGACGTTCGAGGTTTACCAGGAATTGCGGCGCAGGATTCGCTAAGCAAATCTCCAGAGCCTATTTCATCACGGATTTGTGGGATTACGGATCCAGGTTTCTCTCTCTCTTCTTCCTCGCCCTGGCAGAAAGATTTGGGAACGACATGTTTTATTATTAACGTCTTTCTCGTCTTGTTTCTGTCAGCTAAGTTCGAAGTGGCCTCGCCACATGTGACTCGCTATTCCTTCCACCTAAATTAAAGTTTATTATAGCGCCGTGCATTGCATGTAGAAGCTAGATAAATTACTTCGTTCATTGAACCCACCTGAACTACCGGCTTTCCGCTGCCGAGTACGGGATCGCGTCTTCGATTCCGGGGCCACGTGCGGAGACACACTCGGGAGGAGTCCAAAAAGGTCCGCACATCGCTTTAGGTGCATGCTATAGAAAGAGAAACGTTAAATATTAAACCGGCGCCACCCCCACCCTCCTCTACTGTACGCATTATAGCCCCTGTGTTGTTTTGTGGCATTAAACCTAATTTTTGATCATTCGGTAAATGTTTTATATGGGAAACAACCTTGTAGGCATCTAGTGTTACCCAGAAAGAACTGGGCTGCTTAAAACGTAGCAGGAAACGTGACCACACAGATGAAAGGGGAAGCTCCATTATGTCTTCCAAATATTTACACATGCGTTCTTATTTAAGTTTCTTGCTAGTCATTATGACATAGAAGGACGTATATTGGTTACATACGAGGCATTATTCTATGATGAAAAAAACTGTTCCGCAATAATTAGGTTCACAGTGCAGTTTGTGAACTGATTCACTTTTAAATATTAGGCGCTGATAAATTGCGGTAACGAAGGCGGGTAGGTAATGAAAAAAAATGCAGTGGCTTAGCTCGGCTATGCCAGGATATACGTAGCGTTAGCAAAGGTTCAGCTGATTATTCTGAGCTTTCCAGATTGTCTAGAGTTAGCTTGATTGTCATGCTTACTGCTGCTCCAATGACAGACATTCGGCCACATCGTTCAGAACCGGTAGACCTGGCGGCATGGCCGGGTAACGATTCCCATTGGTAACGCTAAAGAGCGGAATGTTCTGCTTAACGAGAAAGTTCTTGCACGTTGTACAAACCCGCGCCACGGTTTCACCCCACTCAGGCGCCGCCACTAAACTCAACGTTTCACGCATGGCACTACTTAGCGGCGTCAAGTCTTTCATGTGCCATTGTCTTTCACAGACGTCGCACACGTATCCAAACGGATTGTTTACAAGTCCGTCTCGAAGGTCCGAGTCGCACTGCATGGCGCTTTCGCTAAGTTTCACAGTATAGGCAGTCGATCGGCGAGCCTTGACATCATCGATAGCGTCTTGTTGTTGCTGCTGCAGAGGTGGTCGGGCACGTCGCTCAGCATCCTGGCGACGCCGCTTTGCTAGACGTTCCTCCCTTTCCTCTAGTGTCTCCGCAGCACGTTTAGCCTTCCCCTGTTCATTCTTCGTGCGCTGAACCGCTAATTGCCAGGCAACTACTTCGGGATCCGATGACATAAGCTTCTCGGCTCTTCTGCGCCGTTGAGCAGCATTTTCGCTCTCCTTCTTCATGGCGTTACCCACCTGCAAACGCCAGTCAGAGGCGCTATCAAGCGGCACCAGCGCATTGTCAGACGGCGACTACACAGCGAAGGCGAATAGCTGCGCCGCCATGGCTACGACGTCACCCCTCTCGAATGCGAAGAGCAGCAGCGGCGAGTCGCGCGCGCCGGCGCCAGTCTGTCTGCCCGGCTACGACGCCACTCCTCCCGCTTTCCGCCACCAGCAGCGGCGAGCCGCGCGCGGCGGTGGCGGAGAGCGCTTGAGATGCCGGCTCGGCACTCATCCTCGCGCATGCGCACCACGGCTCATGATGACCCACGCGAAATCGGCTCCGGCTAGGCAAGTGTAGCTAACGCTACAAAACTGTTTTATGTGAGACAGTTTGTAAATGCTGCTTCCATCCCCGTATTCCCAAAAACTGCTTACGCTAGAATTGTTCCCTAACGAAAATTTCAGCCAATGGCAAACCACACTCATTAATAAAAGCTTTGTGAATTTTGATCCTGAAGTTTGTGTGTTTGTTTCTAAGCGAGGCGGAATATCTTAACTTTTCTATCAGCATTAATTGACTTGAATTTTGCCTTCTTATTTCATTTGTGTCTGTAGAAACGCAAAGTACTTGAACATTTTATCCATAGTAGTGATTTCACTTTCGTGGGCTCGTAGCGTTGGTCAATATTATGATTTCTTTAGTAGCAATAAATACCTATCGCTGCCATAGCAACGTTGTCTAGAGTACCCAAGTATAAAGGCGCATATTTATCCGGCAATATTTCTCGTTATTTGAGCTTCGTTTCTGGTTACGTCGGTTACCGTTGCGTCTCACCCTCCCAACACTACCCTCCCATCTTCCTCACCGCTGGTGGGTGTCAGTGTCGTGGAAACACATATGTACGACACCGCAACGCCTCAGCAGGTGGGATGCATGTGAAGGGCGCGTCGCCGACAGGCGCACTACCGCGAAGTTCGTGGATTCTATGCTGCTCCATGATTTCTGTGTTTGCGGCTGCGCGCCTCTGGCAGAAACATGTTCTTTCTTTCGTCTTTTTATCCATTTTCAACGCGCCTGGAGCTTTGGCAAAAAGCTTGCCGTAAGAAAGCTGTCTGATCGGGGAGTCAGGGGGAAAAACATGCGCTAAAGGCACCAAGTGGGAACTACCTCGCCGACGTGCTGCAGCCGGAGGCGGATGGCATAAATCAAACGCATTATGATGAAGCGTTCTGACTGGCGGCCGTGTACGTCTCTTTCTTTCTATTCCTCGCGTTTCCTTTCTCCTTGGGTCTTTTCTTAAAACTGTTTTTTTTTCTCTCTCCCTCTGTTCCTTGCTGCCATGTAAGGACCGGAGCTGTCTGTTTGAAAATTTCCACGTGGCGCTCGATCTCCGCACGCTGTTTGTTCACTCGCTTAGCGTCAACCGCGGCGCTTCTCATATCGCCGCCTTTCCGATATTGCCTGGCGCAGATGAGGTGGAAGAAGCGTTTTTTTTTTTCGTTCTCTCTCGATTTTTCTGCTTTCTTTCTTCAGGCTTACACGATTCTCTCTCTCGCACTCCTCGAGGCGGCAGCGCGAACTTGTTCCCCGCCGCCAGTGGCGGTGCCGACTTTTCGCCGCTTCATTTGTCTGTCCACATGCGGCTTGCTGACTTTGTTTCACGCCCACCTTTCGGCATAGTAGCCGCCTAGAGCCCGTTCCGTTCGCGTTGATTATTTTTTGCGGCGCTCGCCTTGCAGTTTCTTCGCAGCAGCGACCAGGTGCACCGCCGGTGCCATAAATCTTTAGTTCCTTCATTACTCCGCAGCCTAGCTGCGAGAACGGAAGAAAACGCAACGAAATTCACGCACCCTATCACACAATCTTGCTTTCTTTCTTTTTGTTTTAGCGCGCGTCGAAAGTTTCGTCGTTCTGCCTCTATACTCGTTCTCTCAGGGAATGGCTCCGCTTTCGTTGGCTATTTTTCTCTGCAGTGCTCGCGGGCTGCATGAAAGTCAAGGTTTCGTTGGCACCTTAGTGGACGTGTGATCCTACCTGCGGCTACACTCATCACATGGTAACATTTGGCACAAGTTCAGCCGCGCAGAAACATCAGGATGGGATGTGTTAACGCGCCTGTGCCGGGCACGCCAATACTGTGCCAGCACAAGGAGGAGGTTTCCAAGCAAGAATTTTATGCCTTGTGTTATGGCCGCCGTAGTTTCATATGAAAGCATACGTGTTAGTTTACTCGGGTGTCCAACAAAGCAATAATGCGGAAGAAGCTCTCTCTCTGTCTCTCTCTCTCTCTCTATATATATATATTATATATATATATATATATATATATATATATATATATATATATATATATTATATATATATATATATATATATATAGGAAAGGAGGGGACTCTTAAGGGCTCGTTTTTCTTTGTTAGACACAGTATTAATGAGAACTAACAGACAATAATGCCAAGGAAAGTATAGGGGGTGTTATCAGTAGTATTTAGAATATAAATGTGAAGAAAGTAAAGTGGACGAAAAGATAACTTGCCGCCGGCAGGGACCGAACCTGCGACCTTCGAATAACGCGTCCGATGCTCTACCACTGAGCTACGGCGGCGGTCATCCTCCCGTCCACTTTATGGGGTATATATGTGCAATTAAACCTAGGAGTGTTAGTCAGCGCCAGTCGCAGCCATGGCGGCGAGTGTGGAACACTCTTTTTCTGCCTCTTTGGCGTCACGTAGCACGTGATCTTCATACGAGCTGGCAGCTGACCAATAACCCCTCGCATACTACCTGAGGGCATCAAGTCTGCCAGAACGAGACCCTCGCTATGAATGAAGGAAAGGAGGGGACTCTTAAGGGCTCGCTTTTCTTTGTTAGACACAATATTAATGAGAACTAACAGACAATAATGCCAAGGAAAGTATAGGGTGTCTAACAAAGAAAAACGAGCCCTTAAGAGTCCCCTCCTTTCCTTCATTCATAGCGAGGGTCTCGTTCTGGCAGACTTGATGCCCTCAGGTAGTATGCGAGGGGTTATTGGTCAGCTGCCAGCTCGTATGAAGATCACGTGCTACGTGACGCCAAAGAGGCAGAAAAAGAGTGTTCCACACTCGCCGCCATGGCTGCGACTGGCGCTGACTAACACTCCTAGGTTTAATTGCACATATATACCCCATAAAGTGGACGGGAGGATGACCGCCGCCGTAGCTCAGTGGTAGAGCATCGGACGCGTTATTCGAAGGTCGCAGGTTCGGTCCCTGCCGGCGGCAAGTTATCTTTTCGTCCACTTTACTTTCTTCACATTTATATTCTAAATACTACAGATAACACCCCCTATACTTTCCTTGGCATTATTGTCTGTTAGTTCTCATATATATATATATATATATATATATATATATATATATATATATATATATATATATATATATATATATATATAACCTTAACTAAGGAAGAACGCGACGCCACGGTAATATAAGATCTCCCGTGACTCGACTAACACATGGGAAAATCTGTACGTTGCAAGAGTTCATATTTTTCATTTCATACAGGAAATGCCCATTATTACAGGAGGATCGGCGCTATGGCAATGATATTTAATTGACGCCGCTTCATGTGTGAAATGCATATTGCGCTAAACATAGAAACTGCCAAAGGCGAATAATGATTGTGGCATTGTATATACGTAAATGATACTGTATTACTCTATGCGCTTGGGCGCCCTGTAAAGATGTATTCACGCTACCGGCCGACTTTCTGACTCGATTTGCACAAGGTCTTGACATGACAGAGCTGTAGCAAATGACACCACTGCATAGCAACAAATCTCTGCCACCCGTGTAACGGCATGATTCGGCAGCACTTGGATTCCCACGACTGAACGGATCATTGACTTACTCTCTTGACGTGCTTTCATTGTATAAACCAGGCTAAAATGCGGCGCATTCAAATGGTTTGCGTCACTTTTCTGTACGGCGTGATTGGGCAGAGCCGTGGGCACGTCATGCCGAAGCATGGGCAATGTACCGCTGCGTGAATTCAGCTTTAGCAACGTCTATCTCATTCAGGGAGTGAATCGGCAATTTTATCTCACTCAAACTACGTTTTTTCTTGAACACATTGAGCAACTTTTTCATTCGATGACTTAGATAAAATGGTGCGCTCTTGTCTCAGGCAGTTTCGTTATTGCTCGAATTAGCTTTATATGAAGTGCTCAAATCAAGGAATAGCAAGAAAAAGCGTGCGCGAGTTGGGTCTCTTGCTTTACCATGCCAAAGCAGGGTTCACAAAGAGCAGCGGAAGCGAACGTTATTTGACACTGTCGTAACGTAAAAGGGCTCATCCTGGCGGCCATAAAATCGTCGTCGCGCGCCAGTCCCGCCAGCCATAGAGTGTTCTATAAAAGTTACTGCATGGACAGTATTGGGGATGCTATCGTTCACTTGCCATCTAAATAATTATGGGTAGTGTGCAGATTCGCACGATGTTTGTTTTTGCGGCTTCAGACACTCTTGAGTCTTTGTTTACTATGAATTTTCGGTTACTACTCACCCAAATTTCGCAATTTTCTGAACGCCCACGGCAGGAAGACTCTGTGCGCAGTCTTTACTCACTGCATAATTGGAAAGTTACATCGCGAAATACTGTTGGAAGTGATTGATTCGCGCAGTGTTAAAGCTGTTTCATGCCATTAGAAGAAAAGTTGAAGCGCCATACTTGCAGCTAGCATAGACACCAGTGCGAGAGTAAGTTTTGTAGCAAACCACGTCACACGAACGACGTCCCGTAACTGGCAGCTAGGTGAGCTCGCATCACAAGAAAAGCGCGCAAGCGACGAACTCATTGACGTAAAGAAAGCAATGGAAGCGGAAAGCGCTTCGAGGGCGCTGCTTCCAAAGTTCTTTGAGCACATGATTTCCAAATACCAGCAAAAGAAAACAGAGAGAAAGAGAGAGAGTTGTCGTCACCGAATATATTAACGACCAACAACGCTATAAAAATGGCCTAATGTGTTTTTTTTTTGTTCCTCCCCTGAGACCGTCCTTTAATGCTGGCATTGCAACATAGGGCTGTGAAAGCAGCGATTAAAATATTAATTAGAACATTATCATTAATTAGCCAGCAAATCTGTGGCGGCTAATAGCCAACCTAGCCTCCGCGACGCGAAATGAATGGGTATTACAGAAAGTATCTTCGGCAACGGTTAAACTTAATCTTTTAAGGACCAGCTCCCATTAGAAAGCATAACCTGGCATGTACAAATACCGCAGCTATAATATTGTCTACCAGAGATTTGATGAAGCGCTCTCTTTGCGTGTGCGCGGAACACCATACAAAATATTTAAATAGCCTGCAATTTAAACATACACGCACAATAAGCAACCATGAACAGTTCATAGAGCAATTATCCTTAAATCTAAAATGTAAGCTACAAACAAAAGGCCATGAAATGACTCGAGTGGAGTTTCCCATCGTTATTCCTGAGGCGTTATTTACACTTTGCGTGCTCGCTTGCGCACGCAAGTTGTAGAAACTCGCAGTATATAGTAGTCACTTTTGTTCATGGAGGTGGTCCTGGATCGGTGGATTGTGCCTGTTTATCCCTTTAATCCCTCCAGTATCTCTGAGCGGATGCCGGCGCAACTGACGGTAAATTAGGGCAAGTGAGCTGCCATGAGAACGACGGCATTTTGCTCGCAGCACACAGTGAGGGCGCACTTGGCTCTTTGTTTGTTTGTTTTTTGAGAACACAGCGTGCCACCGGCGGCGGTTTACTAATTGAACCCAGCGTTCCGTAGCATCAGTGATATCACAACCCGGCAGCAATCCGAGTAGTAAGCTAGCACCGTGCCTGCGTTCCATGCGCGACACTGTTGCGACACTGGGATGGTCGAGCGCAGCTCGCATTATGTCACTAACTGGCTCAAAAAAGCAAAACCAGAGATTTTCTGTTGTTGCGTATGTGTGCGCGCGCGCGCGCGCGCGCGTGTGTGTGTGTGTGTGTGTGTGTGTGTGTGTGTGTGTGTGTGTGTGTGTGTGTGTGTGTGTGTGTGTGTGTGTGTGTGTGTGTGTGTGTGTGTGTGTGTGTGTGTGTGTGTGTGTGTGTGTGAGAGAGAGAGAGGGTATCAAGAGTGAGAAAGAAAGAATGCTACTCGTGTTATTTGCAAACACCTTATGGTATCCGCTTTCTTCTGTCGCTCTACATGTGTTGTAGATGGTAGAGAGCTTTAGTAGTATATACCGTAAGTGGCACCACGATATATGCCAAAATTTACATAATGAAATACAGCGGGGTCAGAATGCGTGTGTGCAGAAGGCATTCCAAGTATTTCGCGTCGCGTGTCTCCGCTATTTTTGGAATAGTATAACGCGAGTCACTTAACTCTCTCAAAGACTGTTTAGCGTACTACATGGAAAGCATCGCGGCGCTCTCGAAGCGACGGCCACCCGCTTCGCATCTATCGTCTCGTCCTGCTGCCTTCTACAGCTCTATCATCCACGCTAAATAGCACTGCTGGATGTCGTTGCTGGATGGCGTGCTGGAAGTCATCTCGCTTCAATGATAGACTACGGGCGATGACTCAGCGTTGTTTTCGATGTAGGTTCTAGGTTCAACCCACTCCTACTCCTAATGAAAGGTCCTCATTACGCTATATTATTGTTTATGATGCATTAATTTTTCGGGGATAACGTTCCGCCATAACTTAGCGCGCGGAACACGCTAACCCAAGCATTTCACGCAACACTAAAGCTATCTAGTATTCGACGTCACGTGCAAATAGAACAGGATTCAACTGCCATACACTTCATTTTGCAAATCCGCACAGCCAAGTACGTCGGAGAAGAGGGACACCTTTTTGTGGTGTAACAACTGCAAATAGCTATTGTAGATGCAACTGAGAGTGTGCGTGATCCACTGAATGTCACTGCGAGCTGGCGGCAAGTGTACTCGTGCAGAGAAAGAAAGACATCGACTGATAAGGCGACTAGCGTAAAAAAAATTAGCGACCAAAAATATGCTTTCTTATTGAAGGGAGCAGTCAAACTTCAAGCACGCTGCGCAAGAGACGTGATGTTTATCGCCGGTGCCCACTTGCCACTACGTGAAGTCTATCTATAAAACTGATTATTCGAGGCACTGCGTTATAGCTTTGTCTGTGCGCCGAACGATGAAAGAAAGTCACATACACTGCTACACCATCTTTATTTCTGTTTGTCTATATATCTTAAGTAGCTTAATCTGATCTAGTTGATTAATTGTTGTTTAGGAAGCTCTTTTGTTGAAAGCAGACACACTGACGCCAAGTGAACATTAGAGCAGAGTTTAATACACTTAGATGTAAATAAAAGGCACTTGTGTGCTAGCCCGTACCTGATTTCTCCTTTTCTGTCCTGATAAACGCTTCAATGTCAGTAATAAGTGCGTTTTCCCGGCAGCAGTGCAAGAACGTTTGCTCGCTACCCAATACTGGGTATTGTATCACGTTGAGAGACCTGGTTATTCAAGCACCATAGCCGTTCATGGAAGAAAGTGCTTCCAGATATGAATATTTCGCAATTTTTGCAGAAAGCGCACCATATCATCGATCCAAAGAAATAAAAAGCGTGAAAAAAATGACGCATCTCATGCGTCGCGTTGGTGCAGCTGTCGCTCACTACAGTGCGGAGTCGCCTTTCGACGCGTCTACTTCGAGGCGAAGCTTCGACAGAAAAACGGTATTTTTTTTTTTTTCAAAAGAACAAATTCCCGCCTGCTCCATAATCGCAACGCCGTCTACTTCGCTATTACGGGATTACGGTAAGGCGGAGCGGTCGTTTCGAGATCAACTCTTGATCCACTTTCACCCTAGGAACACAAGATGGCCGGAGAGTCGATGCGAACTGAGCGTAGCACAAAACACACCTGCGCGCGCGTGGTCTTGCGGATTTCAGGACAGCCTACAATGGCACATTGCTGTTCCGCGAAACAACACATAACGCCTCTTGAGACAATTACGGAGCAAGATATTCGTGCAATAGATAAACATCTCGAGACGGAGCTGAACGTGGTCGTAGTTGCACATGTCCTTATTCTGATATCGCTGATGACTACGTGAATGAGGTGATACTCAAGATACGCAGAGCTGAACAGTGTCACAAATTCTGTGTACATCCTCTTTCTCAAATACTTTACGCAGAAATATAGCGAGGTATTTGTATAATGCTGCACGCTTAGCTCTCAAGTTTTGGTAGGTCTAGGTTAAGCTTACTCTATGCCCATCAGTTGCTGGGCCTTGGGCCTTAGTGAACGTCTGCATACTGTATTTACACAGTTTTATTTTTTTCCTGAAAGTGTCTAGTTTCTCAAAAACTAAGCCGATTCTTCTTTTAACGTTCTTGTACACTCGAGTCAAATGCAGATTTTCGTTCGATGGGAATTCATCCATGTTGCAAATTTTCGCATTAATCATTTCTTGGATCTAACGCTCCTGCTGCGCGCTGTTCTCGTTGCGCACCGTTCCTGTTTCGTGCAAGTTCCCTACACGTAGCTGTAAACACCCGAGGTTAAGTTCGTAATTAACACTTTCCTATCCGCGGCAAAATAGGCCTTCTTCGGGTACTCTAGTAAACAACACAAGATTCCTGATACTACAATACATGGTACTAATATGTAGAACAAGGAATGCGCTTTCTAATGGCATTAAAGTTAAATCAAATGTTACCAAAAAAACTTGCGAAAAAAAAACTAATAGGAAAATTTTTAACAAAAACGAGAACACTCTGTAAATAAATCTATGCTGCTTTACACCAAGTCAGCACAAAAACATTTCAAAATGCACGTTTTGACCAAAAAATTTGCAGTGGCTTAGCTCGGCTATGCCAGGATATACGTAGAGTTAGCAAAGGTTCAGCCGATTATTCTTAGCTTTCCAGATTGTCTAGGATTATTAGCCTTCTTCTGTTCATTCTTCGTACGCTGAACCGCTAATTGCCAGGCAACTACTTCGGGATCCGATGAGATAAGCTTTTCGGCTCTTCTGCGCCGTCGAGCAGCATTTGCGCTCTCCTTCTCCATGGCGTTACCCACCTGCAAACGCCAGACAGAGGCGCTATCAAGCGGCCCCAGCGCAGTGTCAGACGGCGACTGCACAGCGAAGGCGAATAGCTGCGCGCGCGCCGGCGCCACTGTGTCTATGGCTACGACGTCACTCCTCTCGAATGCGGCGCAGACCAGCAGCGGCGAGCCGCGCGCGGCGGTGTCGGAGAGCGCGTGAGATGCCAGCTCCAGTGACCCAGCTGTGTGACATCACTGATCCTCGCGCATGCGCAGCACGCCTCATGGCCCTCCACGCGAAATCGGCTCCGGCTAGGCAAGTGTAGCTAACGCTACAAAATGTCATATCCAATATCCTTGAAGATATAAGCATTCTATCTGCAGCCGTTATTTAAATACAAAAGAAAACGTTAGCCCAAGTGGCTATAGTGCCACGGCGCAAAGCAGTTATGTGATGCGGTGAAGCACAGGTTTCTGCAGCATGTCTTGAAGAAAACATTCATTTTCTCTTCTATTTTTGGCTCAAGAGTAAAAATCCACGAATGTTCAATAGTTGTGCCTCACATCTCGGTGATTATTTCTTAGGCAAGGAACGGCACGAACAAATCGACGGGTCAGACGAAATACCGGGCGGCACTACGGAGCGCAATGGCGAAGTGCACTGCGGGTCGCCTACTCGCGCTAAATTCCACTCGTTGAGCAGCCGCAGGCAAGCGGTGCCGCCCAAAACGGTGTTGACACCCTGCAGATAACAGCTGTGACCTTTATAACCCGCCGTATCTTTAGAACGGAGCGTGGCCGCGACCGCTTGGTTCGGAGATCAAAATCAAGGTTACTGGTGGATACCTGTGGACGTTCCGCGGCTGTTCGAAACACTTTCGCTGTCTGTGCTACTGTCTGATGAGTCAGAATTATCTTCCGAGTCTTCGCTGCTGCCATGATTAAAATTATGAATCAAACTCGTCGGAATCCGTCGAAATTTGTGGTTTCCGAGATACAAGTGCGTACGATGTCGACGCCATCTTTGAAGCTACGAGCGTTCGGTCATCTCGACTTAAAAGGCAGTTCAAAGCTCTCTTTGTGGCTGAAAAAGTAAATGACACAGTGACACTAGAAAAGTAGTGCATGTTTTATAGGATGGATAACGTTAGCTGTCCGTAAGCGCTTCTAACACGGCAAAATTTTATAGGCGCGGACAGGAAAGTGTTAAGGAGAATTCAAATATACGCAAGCCACTTTTGTTTACCTTGGTGCCAATATTTTATGCACTGAACTACATGAATTTATCGAGTGTACAGCTTATGAAATATAAGCCAACACGCCATTCATACGAAGTATGAAAGACTAGGAGAACGAAGTCACTTTAACATTGTGTATGAACCAGCCTCATATGCTAACTAAAGTACTGTTATATTTTCTATATAATTGCATTAATTTAAATTTTATTGTCATGTTTACGTTGGACGTGAGTTTTAGTGCTATTCTTTTTTCTAACGCTTACTTTGTGAACTTAACTCCTCTTTATTTTGATCATCCTTCTACGTTATGGGCATATGACTCATAATGCAAACAGAATATTCTTAATGTGGTGTTTAACGCGAGAATGATAATGTGTCTTCTACACATTGGCAAGTCTGCTGAAGGGCGTCAACGAAAGCAAAAAAAAAGTAAGTTGTCGTATGAGGGATACACCGTGCTCTAGCATATAAGGTATAGAGTTCGGATGTTTCGCAAAATTCTGGCTATCAGCCACGAACAAAAGAGCAGCTGTCGATTCAAACCAAAGCGTGAAGAGTTATCAGTTCATGGTTGGGCGTTTGTGCAAAGCAAACTTTCGTCCCTCGTGCAAAAGCGGTGTCTTGCGTCTATGTAAGTTCACTATGCAATCAAGAGAGCGTTGCAACGGCACCATTTCGATAATCAATATCTCGCTTCGGATCGGGCCCGGCATTATTGAGAACCCTTAAGCACAAAGGTCTAGTACAGGCTTCACAATATGTGTCCATAATACACATGGTGATACATATGGTTGGTACGTATCCATAATAAATAGATACACGCCAACAAGCCCATCAACATATCGTGCCGATTCACGGTGGTCTAGTGGTTACGGCGCTTGACTGCTGACCCGAAGGTCGCGGGATCGAATCCCGGCCATGGCGGCTGCATTTTCGATGGAGGCGAAAATGTTTGAGGCCCGTTTACTTAGATTTAGGTGCACGTTAAAGAACCCCAGGTGGTCGAAATTTCCGGAGCCCTCCACTACGGCGTCTCTCATAATCATATCGTGGTTTTGGGAGGTTAAAACCCCGTATATTATTATTATCACCATGTAACGCATTCTCATTAGACCGCGGCTGAGCACAAATACAGGTAACTAAGAACGACTACCACTCTAGTGTGAAGAGAAAACACACACAAAAACAATTCACTTAGAAAAATGCCCTCGTGTTTGCTTTTTTTAATATTTTTTTTTTTTTTTGCATAAGAAAAGTAGAGCACTCAGAGTGTCCTAATGCATTGCTTACGTCCTAGAAGCCAACGACATCGCACGATAAACAGTGGTCCAAAAATCAATCCCGCGACATTCTGCGTGAATTAATTCTCCCCCAAAGTTTCCAAAATACTAGTTTGTCAGGAAAAAGAAGCTTCACTCCGCGTTTTCAAATGTCCATGCGCGATCGTATCTACTGAGGACATGGAACACAACTCACCTGGCACTTCTACTGTATCTAGTGATGGCCACACCAACATTTAGTGGCCGGTCCTCTTAGCACTCAGATATTTTTTTTTCTTCGAGAGATATAGCAGGCGCACGTTTTTTCGCAAATACAATCTTGAGTTTTATCTAGACATTTAAGAGGATGTTTATTATTTGCAATGCAAAAAAGCTAAGTTTGTGGTCATTTCAAAGAATAGCTCCAGATTTTTGCTAAACCTCTTGCAGAGGGAAATATAATTAGATTACGTTTCACATTTATAAAGTTTTTACAATCTTCGCTCTTCAACTCTACTTCTTAAGAGTAAGTCATGAGTGCTTCTATTTGTCCGAAAAAATGAAGCCGAAAATGTACGATTCTTAAGTCACATCTGCCTAGTCTCTACTCAGCTGATTAGCATCCTATAGCATTCGTATTCATCTCTCGTTGCAATAAAGTGGGCTAGACCCAAGTTGATACGTGTTACTCCGTACGGGCATTTCCTGCTTTCCTATAGTGTCTCATAGCATACTCAGTTCTCCAAAGCACCACGCAAATGGACGTTCTCTAATATAAATGTGCTGACATCGAGAGCACGATAGGCTGCAACATCGGGTATCTGCAGATCTGCGTGTCCACGTCTTCGTTCAAGACTACCCAGGATCAGTTGCCAGTGCAGTTAGCATTGTTCAACGCAAGGCAAAGTCTCAGCGTACGCTCTGTATTGCTTTCAGCGCCCATCGAAGTGCAGCCAGGGCACTAGGCAGCAAATCCACGTTCTTCGAATCGGTAACGGAGCGCTATTTATTGGGACTGTCAGCTTTCCCGATGGTTGCGCGTTATTTCTATTCGGTGCACGTCGTGAAGCCATTATTGGGTTTCTTCGTAGAACACACCGTGTCCAACACGTGCGTGCGTGCCAGCAATCGACGTTTACGTTGATACTGTCTTCGGAAGGGTAGCCGGGGAGCTATTGGCTTTCTTTCGTTTCTTACTTATTTTATTTCATTATTTGCGTGTGTGTTTGGGGGGGGGGGGGGGGGGGGGGCAGGCGTCACGTTATTTCCGCGCACTATAGGTTCGCAGGGGTGACGGAAAGTAGTGGAATGGCGAACGGCGTCTTAGACCCTGCGTAAGGCTCCATTTGCGCCCCAGAATTTCTTCTACTCCTGAATGCAGTCACTCAAGGGACGGAAGCATGATTCAGCCATGGCCGTACCTAAGTAACTTACAGGCACGTTTTTGCTTGCGGCCCTACGATATGATATTAAAGTCTTTCACTTACAATGGACCGCAGGAACTGTGTATAGGCTCATCGTTCCTGCTACGTGAAGCTGACAAAGCTTGACAAGATTCAGAATCGTTTATGCAAACTTAGACATCGCATTTAGGCGCTGTAATGGGCCTTGGTTAAGCGGTTTTTCCCTTAAGTCATTCATCCCACACCAAAAGCTGATACCTAGAGTTCAAATATTGCCGCGAAAATCTCTAAGTTGTAAGTTTGCACAACCAGACACTCAGTGCGAGGACAAAAAAATTTAAAGACCACGCGATGCACGAAGTTTCCTGGAGGGACTGTTCCATTAGCACCAAAAATATCAAGCGTCAGACATCGAAAGCAACTATGTATAAAAATGCGCGTAATCTCAGCCTTGGGAAAAAGTATGCGTCGTGTTGGGCCAAGGCAAGCACTCGCGAGCACCGAATAAGCTGCGCGTGGGAGTTCCAGCCGATTAAAGGGCCAATTCTGAGGATAGACGCACGCTTCAATTTAAAGTGCGAAACTACACGGACGTTGGCTCTATCGAAGATCAACTGCACACGCCATTTCTAGCGACTTTGCGAAAAATTCAGAGACAGACCTTTAACTTTAACTAATAACTGAAAATAAAAGCCGATGGCACGATTCGCTGCAGTTTCACCCTTATGATCGGAATGCATGACCTGTTCGGTAGAAGAGGGATACTTTTTGGCAGCACTGTGGTCGCGTTCATCTTCACTGCTGTAAAAATACCGAGGCTCGCTGAAGTTACCTCTCGCATTGGTAAACGCACGCGTGGAGGAACGCAACTGTGCAGTAGAAATGCCCAAAATTTGTATCTTTCTTCTTGCGTTGCAGTTGTGCGCACTCCGCTGGAGGTGTCGGTGACTGACAGCGTGGCCAGTGTTGGGGGTGTGGCCATGCTGCGCTGCCTGGTACCACCGGCGGCGCGGGAGTACGTCTCACTCACCGCATGGGTGTCTGACGACGATGTCACCGTGCTGCCTTCCACCGACGTCTGTGAGTAATAAGCCTTCTTCATTCGCAACGTTATTGATACCAGATGTCTTGAAACGGTATGTATAGACTCCGACACAGGCTTCTACAAGTGTGCCTGCCTTATATAGTAGTAAATAAAACCTTTTTCCTTTGGATCAGATGAACACGAAACAACGCACGAAACATGACAGAGATGAACCAATCAATTTCAGCAAATTTCGAACGGTCTCCACTGCATGCCAGGAATTATCGGCATGGCAACGCTATAGTAGACAGCTGCTTCGAAAAAAGAATATCAGCCAGGGTCTTAAATGAGTTGATATGTCAGTGAGAGGATCAGATGTTGAAGGAAAATGTGGCTCAAATGATCTGAGTGCTTGCTGTATTACGCTGTTCCTAGATGTCTCAGATGAAAGGTGGTACAGTAAAACCGCAGATTATCTGATACTCTCTGAGGCTAATGGCAGTCTGCGTCTTAAGACAGCCTTTTGTAAGACCACTTAAAACAAGTTCGTATCCCCACGTGTTCTTGACAACCAAATATTTCGCTATTTATATCCATCGAATAGCAGATATCATTCACCACTGAGGCCTCTCAGGAAGCAATTCGAAATATAAGTTTCTCAAGATACTGGCACATTGAAGATACGTTTTATTTATTTGCAACCTTCTTTTTAATTCTTATCTAAGTGTTACATTACCTTCTTTATTTTGTATTCATGAAAACATTAGCATTTATCTGCAACAAAAAGTGGAGTGGCTTCAAAAATGTCAAGCAACAACTTCCTCTCCATAATTCTAATAAAACCAATGTACAGGCATTTGCGTTGGAGTCAATGACAATTTTTCTCATTCTAGCTAGCCTTGTTGAAGTTCAGTAAGAACTATGCCTGCGCCACACAGTGTATCACGTTGGGGCGGTGCACACTTTAAATGCAAATGTATATTAGCTTGGGGAGGAAATGTGAACGGTATGTGTAGCCATACACTTTACCACTGAGGTTATTAGAGATAAATATTGCACTATTGTGTGCGCAGATCTTAGCAGTACAGCAAACATGCATGGGAATGAGGAGCAGTCAATAATCTGACTCAGTTTTGTCCTCCTGGCTCCTCGTATTCTTGTGGCCTGTTAAGCTTGCAGCTACGCTTTCATCACGAGCTGGTTTTATGGCATGATTAATGTGCAGCCTTGCCGCTGAACGCTTAATTGTGGCATCTCGCAGACCTTTCAATAATTGTAAAACACGTAAGTCAGCAGGGCTTGTTGCTGAGCTAGTTGGTTCATAACTTGAGGAAAAACTGTAATGACGCAAAGAAGACGGGGACGAAGCGAAGACACGAACAGACAGACACGGGCGCCCGTGTCTGTCTGTTCGTGTCTTCGCTTCGTCCCCGTCTTCTTTGCGTCATTACAGTTTTTCCTCATGTAAAACACGCAACTGAATGTTCCGAGAGTTTTTGCTTTGCAACACAATGTCATGCACACTTTCGGAATAATACTCGTAAACTGCCGTTACGTTGGTTTGTACGATAATAATTACGTTTCAATTCAATTCAATCATCATTTATGATCATTGAATTTTTACTGCTATTAGTAAGTGTTGCGAGACAAGCATGCCACATAAAAAGAACCTGAAAAACTATGAGACACATTCCAACGACAGTATTTGAGTGAAGTCATTCAAGTCAATTGCAGCACTAAACCTCCCTGGCGTACTACATGAAACAATGTAGTTCTATTTTGTCGACGAAAGTAGGTTTAATTTCCTAAACTCCGCATCAACAATGGGAAGATAGTAAGCAGGCTTGGCTCTCCTGAGCTAGCCAGATAGCTAGCCAGTTGAGCAGAGCCATGCCTGTTTGCTCTTATCTTCACGTGTAGGTAGACGGATGGACGGGATAGCACGGGACGGAGCGCGGAAAGCCTAACGAATCAATTGAGTTTGCCACTCGGGAAAAAGAGTGCAAATTTTTGAGGAGCCACAAGCCACTATCGCAGACTATCTGGCTGGCCCCTTAGACAGTAGTAAGCGAACTAGACGTTGCAATTTATCCTGGCGTTATCAAAGGACCCATTTGTAAAGCTAACCTTACCGCGGCAACAAGGTGAGAGAACTAATATACTAAATTTACAGATCTGGGATAGCAGCCTCTACTTAGGCGGTGGTGGTGTGCGTCACTACCAGAGATAGCATAATTACTGCTAAAGAATAAATAAATTACATTACTATTACCTTGAAATGTGAATTGAAAGTGTTTAACCATTTATGCACAACTCTTACGCTTTATTTACAGTACATATACATTGAAATCTCAGAGATATCTGCTCAACCTCACACGCTTGAGGTTTGGAACTCAAATGAGCATGTCTTTGTTCTTTTCTTTCTTTTTGTGATCAATTTTCTATACCTTAAGGGAAGCGGATATGTTATATCTTTGTCATAAGTCATTCGGAAAGCAGTGAGTGATTCGCCTGAAATTACTCGCTTGAAGTAATTCATTGATTACTCATTACAGCAAAAAGTAATTTAATTTCTGTAATTTCAATACTGCCAACCCTGGTCACCACTTTAGCCTAGGGGCTGGTACCTCTTCGCGCGGCGCTCACTCGGTCCCCAGGGAGCCAGCAGTGTTTAAGTAGTTCTTCAGTATGGCGTTGCTGTTACCGGTCACTCGCTTTTCATCTTAATAGAACTGCTGTCCATGTTTAAGTGCGTTTCCTTATCGACCAACGCCCGCCACTCTTGATAGCAATCAGTGCGACAACACTACCGCCACTGAGATGGCGAATCGAAGACAGCACTTACCTCAAAGAAGTACCGCGAACACGGGCCGTGGTTGTGGCGTCGCATCCAATCTTAGCCCTCCTGCCGAGTACATTAACCGTGACGACTGAAGTGAAAACACGGCTGCTCACTCACGTCTACCACCTCTCCGGACACGCGAGGTCGGTTGATGAGAACGCATGTCCGCCATGCCTACAGCCAGTAAGGTGTTGCCGAAGGAGGTTTCTAATCAATACAAATGCTTCCTGTATTCAATAAACTAAAGTTGTTGGCTAACAAGTCAAAAACTGTAGGCTAACTGAATAATAATATCTGGGGTTTAACGTCCCAAAACCAAGATATGATTATGAGAGACGCCGTAGTGGAGGACTCCGGAAATTTCGACCACCTGGGGTTCTTTGACGTGCACCTAAATCTAAGTACACGGGCCTCAGACATTTTCGCCTCCACCGAAAATGCAGTCGCCGCGGCCGGGATTCGATCCCGCGACCTTCGGGTCAGCAGCCGAGCGCCATAACCACTAGACCACCGTGGCGGGGCAGGCTAACTGAATAAGCTGTGGTTGACCGTGTTATTCTTTCATGTACAACTTATTTTATGTTTTGCGTGGCATGAGCTACAAGTCATGTTTTCATCTGTTTCAGTTGTTTGATGGCATTAACGGACGTTGCAAAGTTTAGTATATGGACTTAAATTATGCTGAGTCGTTTTTTTTTTTTCATTTGCTTAATGCGCGTTTTTGTTGAGATGAGACACCTACACTCGTATAACGCGTAATCAAATTTGTCAAAAAATAATACAACGCTTTATGCTGTGTTGCGTACTTAAGCATAACAACGTTACAGTGCGTTAGCGGTTTTTGGTTACGCTTCACTGCGAAAGCGCTTGAAAGAACTAATACTCAATACATTTTGTTAGAATTTGTGCATGGTGGATTTCATCATACTTAGCTTAGGTTATACCGACATGAAATCTTGGATGCGTACACGACGACGATGAAGAAGTTTCGTTCGAATAAGTGCTCTTTCTGCTAATTGCAAAGATTTCTCGAACCTCCTTTCCGAAAACTTGGGCTTGAGCTTTCCGTAACGGCATTACTCTCTCTGGGGGCGTCGGCACTGGGGCACTGCAACAGGGACATATGTGAGGCCGTATTTCACTATATACAAGAATCAAA
The DNA here is from genome assembly GCF_013339695.2 of Rhipicephalus sanguineus. Taxonomy (NCBI): domain Eukaryota; kingdom Metazoa; phylum Arthropoda; class Arachnida; order Ixodida; family Ixodidae; genus Rhipicephalus; species Rhipicephalus sanguineus. The sequence continues at coordinate 294,773,029 of NC_051176.1, read as the reverse complement.
AAGACTGCCATGCTAATATTTCTAGTACATAATTATTTTATTTATTTCATTTATCGTTAATTATTTATTTACTTCTTTTATTTAACGCACTCTTTCTCTCCCTTTTTTTCTATCTTTTAGCATTCAATTCGGAAACCGTAAACACAAATAATATTTTCGCTTACCTACAAATTATCTCTTTAGAATTATCCTTTTTTTCCCATTCACAAATCCTACTGCCGCACGAGTCGTGGCCGATCTCCCGTGGTGGGTTGTGCCATTCCTCTAGGAACAACCAACCAACCAATCTGCTAATTCCGGCGTATTTCTGTGGAAATTTACGTCTGTCGGTGGGTCTTCGCTGCTCCCTTGGAGGGGATGAATGTAGACCACCCTGGGCGCCTGCTGGCACCGTCAGCGTCAGCGGCGGCCGCCTCCAGGAAGCGGATTGGACAAGTGAGCGGCAGTGAAGATACCCACATCTACTCTCTCAGCAGTGAGGACCCTTCAGATGATGGTTTCGAACCTGTACGGAGCCGCAAAGCGAAGAGGAGGAACACGAGGACATCCTCATCCTCAAGTAGACAAACTGTAAGAGAAACACAAAGGTCGAACACTAATGCGGTCCTGTTTCTGCCTGCACTTCCTACCGTCGGCATGAAGCGTCTTAACAGACAGTATGTGTCGAGGGCTCTGGAAGCGCTAGTGCCAATTGAGATCACGGACATAAGAGTGAACGCAAGAAAGAATATACTGCCTGGTGACGTCCTGCATGCAAACGCTTTGGGCGTACTACGCAGTATAACGGACATAGACGGCATGCAGGTGCGCTCTCATGTTCCTTTGAAATCTGATGCAGTACCTGGCGAGATCTACGACATAGATGTGACTATTCTTAATAACGACTTACCAATCCTAGTCAAGTCAACTGATGATGTCCTTGTGGGTGTTACCCGGCTGGGCAGTTCACGCTGTGTAAAGACTGCGTTTAAGAGAAAATGCCTCCCCTCCCATGTTAAGGTGGGGCACTTCAGACACGCTGTTCGGCCCTTCATCCCGAAGCTCTCCAATGCCGCAACTTTATGAAACTGGGACAAGTGAGCAGCGTCTGCGAGAATCCGACGGTATGCCACCGCTGTGCTGAGCCCCATGCCGCAGATACATGTGTCGCTACTGTCAAGAAATTGTCAAACTGCAACGGATCCCATGAAGCCACACTGAAGGATTGTCCACGTATTCAGAAGGAAATTTCGACCTTGCAGGAGATGATGCGCGATCACTCATCTCATCGAGAAGCCGCCACTAAAGTCAGGAGGCGTCGTTCACGTCGACGCCGTTCTTCAAGGATGTCCGCTACCCCTCGACACATTTGCCGCATTCTTCATCATCACATCCTCCTCTACCTCCCAGACCACAATCTGTGGAAAAGGCTATAAAGGACAAGGTCAATGAGCAGACTGTATCTGCGAAAGAATGGCGGGCACTTCAAAGGGAACCAGCGCCGAGAGAACCAAAGCAGTTTCATGACGGTCAGCCCAAGATTCCGGCTGGGGATCTTTCCAACCAAGACAGGCAAGTGACTGCAATTGTGCAATCATTAATTATTACGATTCGCACGCTACTGAGCAGCATAAAGTCACCGACAGCTAGGAGTGCACTACGAATACTGGATGCACTAAATCTAGTGCTTGCTAACATCGTATAGCCACCATGGCTCAACCAACACTCTCCTTCCGCACTTACGTTAAAAGTGCTTCAATGTTTCAATGGAATGCCAGAGGCTTGAAGTCCCGTATCTTGGACTTTCGCCAATTACTTTGGGGAAATCGGTTCCTTATAATTGTCATATGCGAACCAAACGTATCAACGCCCTATAGATTGTCCGGTTACGAAGATTTTTCATTGCCCACTTGTAAAGAACGAAGCAAAGTGATTGTTTACATCCGTATGGACTTGACTTACGTTTCACATACGGTCAACCCCAATCACGACAATCAGTACGTGTGTCTTCATGTGAAGAAGAAAAGTGTTTCGTTCAAATTTATTGGTGGATATATATCTCCGTCAGCGTCATTTGACTGCCAGAGATTGAAAGACATTTTGATGAACAAAATGGGCCTTGTATCATCACGGGTGACTTCAGCGCCCGTCACTTGCTTTGGGGGAGCACAAGAATGAACACCAGGGGGAGGAATATTGTTACATTCGCTTCTGATTACGACCTTTGCCTCATGAACGATGGTCACCCAACATATCTACGGGGTCTCGCATATAGCAGCTGTCTTGACCTGACTTTGGTGTCACGATGCTTATCTCATAAAGTTAAATGGTTTTGCGACATCGAGACTCACGGGAGTGATCACATACCCACCTACGTAAAGATCAATAGACTCGGTAAGAGTTTCTCTTCTAGTGTAGTAAATGGCACTGACTGGTCAATGTTTAAACAACGTGTTGAAGACGCTTGCCAAGAAGGCCACGCCTGCAGCCTGGAAAATACTGTCGCAGATGCAATGAAAGCTTCCAAATGTTAATAATCACTCTCCTCTAAAATAACGCAGTTTGACACTGAAGTTGAAAGATTACGTGCTATACGCCGGCGTGCTGGACGACGATACAGATGCACAAAATCAATTTACGACCTGAGAGAAGCACGAAGGCTCCAGAAAAAGATTCAACGACGCATTGACAAGCTGGAAGGTGAACGCTGGAAAACATCCTGCGAATCTCTAGACCCTCAGAAGCCGCTGTCATATATCTGGAGACAGGGGCGTAGCCAGAAATTTTTTTTCGGGGGGGGGGGGGGGGTTCAACCACACTTTATGTATGTTCGTGCGTGCGTTTGTATGTGCGCGTGTATATATACGCAAGCAAAACTGAAAAATTTCGGGGGCAACTTGAACCCCCCCAACCCCCCCCCCCCCCCTGGCTACGCTCCTCTCTGGAGAACAGTGCGCGGCCTTCGCTCCTCTCCGCAGCAACGGCACCCTTTTCAAGCTTTGGCACTCCATCATGGAAGAACAGAACTCGATGTGGCCGAAGAAATTTGCACGATAGTCGCCGGAAATCTTACTAACAAGAGCATCGACGCCGTTATCATCTCTGAGGCTCGTACACCAGAAATGGACATGCCCTTCACCATGGAAGAACTCGAAGGTGCGTTAGCCGCTTCTAAGCGCACGCCATCTTCAATCCCTGGCGGTATTACTTATACTGCCTTGGGACATCTTGGACAACACGCCAGAAGAGATATTTTAACATGCTTCAATAACTCCTGGCATAGCGGCACCGTTCCACGACAGTGGAAGACAAGTCGATTAATACCACTGTTAAAACCGGGAAAATCCGTATTGGACTTGACGGCGTATCGCCCTATTGCTCTCGCAAGCTGCCTTAGAAAAGTGATGGAAAGGATGGTTCTCTTTCGTCTGAAGTGGTATGTGGAACGTCACACCATCTACCCTGCCTGCATGGCAGGCTTCCGACGGGGCCGCTTCTCTATCGATAGTGTCACTGACCTCTCGACATTTGTTCAACAAGAAAAAGGTCGCAAGCGTATATCACTTGCACTCTTCCTTGACGTGAAGGGTGCATATGATAATGTAGCTCATGATGCCATCCTCCATTCCCTAGAAGCAATGGGCATTGATGGACCAATGCTTCAATGGATAAGAGACTATATAACTGGCCGGTCCTTCTTTGTGCAAACAGATGAAGGTAAAACAACTGAACATTACACATACTGCAGCCTACATCAGGGAGGTGTATTAATCCCCACCTTGTTCAATGTAGCCTCAGTGGTCTTGCTAAGGTTGTACCAAAGTCGGCCTGCCTATCCATATACGCAAATGACATTGCCGCTGGAGTGCTGCAGTTGCTCGCCCCCAGGTGCGCGCGCGAATACAGCGGGCAACAATCCTGACAACAGCCTAACTTAAAAAAACCAGGCTTCACTATATCAACCGAGAAGTGCGCGTTGAATGCGTTCACGCGCAAACGAATGACACCATACCCTGTCTGCAACAATGGGTATATCGTCAAATATGCACGGACGCATCGTTTCCTGAGCATCATAATTGACAGAAGTCTTTCGTGGAGCCCCCATTGCACGTACCTGAAGAGGTGACTGTTATCTATTGTGCATGTATTGAAATTCATGTGCGGGAAAGCATGGGGAACCTCTGTGGGCTCCATGCTACAGTTGTACAGGGCCCTATTTCTGGGACTATTGCACTACAGCTTGCCAGTGTTGTCGAATGCTTGCAAAACCAACATTCGTTCATTGGAGAGTGCAGGGTCAGGCGCTGTGTATTTGTCTAGGACTGCCCCGATGCGCCTCTAGCTATGCTACAATTGTGCTTGCCAAGGATCATCCAGTCACGACGTATACCGTTGTCGATTGCCTCAGAGCCCACATTCGACATACTTCCCGTGTCTGCTACCACCACTTAACCCTTCTACCCTCCGAAAGACCTCGTGACAGTCAAGCACCTAAACAGCATTTCATCAGGATATACGCCAGCTAGAATTGCGCGTCCCTTGTGGTGTCTCGACCAACCACTGGTACGCCTTGAAATTCCGGGTACAAGAAAGAGGAACGAGCACTCCATATTAGCATAAATCAAGCAACACTGCTATTATTACATGAGACATACTCGGACCGAATGCGGAACTTTACTGATGGGTCGGTCTCGTTCAACAGCTCTTCAGGCACAGCTGTAGTTCCTGCAGCAGCAATGACAATAAAGTTTAAATTGTCTCATGTAACGACGTCTACGGCAGCAGAACAGAAGAGCCGCTTCACAATATATCGTTCAAGAGCGCCCATGCTGCAAAATGGGTCACATTCAGAGTTTGCAGTTTGCCGTGCGTAAGCGGACTCATGAACAACTGGTGCATGAAATAAGAAACTGTCACCATCAAGCTCGCGCAAGAGGACATGATATTATATATCTGTGGCTACCAGAACATACCGGTAACAGGGAATCAATTAGCCGACGATGTAGCCCGCTCAGCCCATGACGGAACCAGAGTGGTTCCGATACCTCTATCAAGGACTGATGCGGCAAGACAACTTTATTTACTGGCTCGAAATCTTACACGCACGTTTTGGTGGTCTACCAACTTCCAAAGGTGTCAGCTCTGTATACTTGATCCTTCGCTCAAGCTACACCTACAATCGCGAATTTCCTGCTCGGATGCGACGCTGTTATGCCGCCTTTGGTTGGGCGTTGAATTCACAAAGGCGTACTCGTTTCGCATCGGTATGGCAGACTCCTCTACATGCGACTCCTGCAGAACCGAAAAAGTAATCGAACACGTCCTGCGCAGCTGCGCTCGCTATGACGCCCAGCGATGCCCGCTCCGGATGCTTTTGGACCAACTGGACTCCAGACCATTTTCTGTACACAAGATTCTAAGACCTTGAACATGTGCTTCGAGAGCGCAGAAGGCAACTAAAGCGCTACTGAAGCACCTGAAAGCAACAAATCTGAGCCTGTAGACTGGACGTGCTCCCCCAAGTGTGCTCGTGACTGTGTCCATCCCTCTTCTCTTGCTCTGTCTCTCTTTTCGCCCGCTTATCCCTCTCCCCCAGCGCAGGGTAGCAAACCGGACGTGCGTCTGGTTAACCTCCCTGTCTTTCCTTGCTTCTCTCTCTCACACACACACATGCAATCTTTTAAAAAGCGTTTGCGCATCCTACTCTTCACAAACCTGACACACCTAAATAATAATTAGTACGTCTGCGCTTAGAACTATGTCTTGTTCACGAAGAATAATAGGGAAGGAGGGGGCGAGGTATGAGGGTTATGTTCGCCAGGGACGTTGCACTGCCGGTAAAACGCGAATGCATCTTTGCATTTGTTATTGTGTTCTGCAGAACGAGCAAATACTGAAATACACATGGCATACTGCAGAAATGGGAACTGTGATAAAGCAACTGCGCAATCCCTTACATTTGAAGGCGCGAATATTCATAGAATTCAAGGCTGACTTTCCTGTTCTCGACGCCCTCGTTTATCCAGTAGCGAAAAGTTGGACACCGCGAGAAGATTTCTCGGTTTTCGTTTGTTGCCGATTTAACCGGCCTCTAAGTCGGCGGGAAAGTCTCTCCGCTTTATCAGAGCCACCGCGCGCTTCGCTAAGACAGGGTCAGGCAGCGAGTGAGAGATGAGGCGTCACTTATCAACGTGATCAAAAAACGAGCCTAATGCGGTTTCACTTTCGCCTACTTACTTTAAGCTCCCCGAACGGGCCCTGGAGACGCTAAAGAGCCAGAGCACGGCGAGGTGTCGCGAGAACGCTCATCGCTCCATTCCGCAGAGGCTGAAACGGAAGTAGCTCGGCACGCCGTCGTCCCATTAGAAAAGCTAAAAAAGAACAAGCAAATGAGACCAGCGCGACATGTTTGATTGGTCTTCAAGGCGGAAAGGGGGAGCCACGAGGAAGGGGATACGCTCAAACGACGGCGCTGATTTTAAAATCGATCAGACCCAGCGCGGGTCCCGTTAGAATGCGTGGCCTCAGGAATTCGACGGAGGAAATAAAAGGAGAAAGACAAGTCTGGGTGCGCGCACGGGCGGCCGGTATGGCAAAAAAGGGGCGGGAGAGGGCGCTAAAGACGTTGCTATTAGTAAACACATTACCAAGCGGAATCGTTAAGCACTTAGCGTAGTGCGCAGCGCCCCGCCACGACGGAATGGGTGGAAGGAAAGCGTCTCAGGTGACGTAATTGAGTCGCAGCCTTGCCCGCGACGGGTCCCCCTAATGGGCTCTTAAGATTCCCTTCGCCAAAGAGCCATAAGGCGGCTCGGCGTAGGTCATGTTGACGTTCACGTCAGCGCTGTTTTGAAGATCAGGCGGGATTTGAGAAGTAAGGCGAGGGAAAAAAAACTAATTAAATGGAAAAGGATTAAGGGCGACTTCCCAAACGAGCCGGAAAGCGCCTACGCGCGCTCTTCCGACGACTGTAATCGTGAGCTTATGATCGGAGCGCCGTAGGCAAAACACTCTGATGGAGGGCCGCGCGCTAACGGCGGCCCAAATCTTGCCCAGAGATTATCGTGCGCATGTAACTAACATAAAAGCCATAAAAATATGGCTGGCGGCGCAAATTTTAGCGCCTGTTAGCGACAAATTTTTCCTATCGTTACGTTTTATGCGCAGCCATTCTGTTGACGCGAAAACTTCGTAAAAGCATTAGTGCGGTGTCTTTTCTTTCGTGCTTGCTTCAGAAGCAGACGATTTCTTTGGCATCTATGTGAGTAACTTCTATTTCTAGAAATTTAACCAATACCACAACATTTCCCCTTGGATGTCTGACACAAAATAATAGGTACATCTATTTTACCGAATGCTTCGTAGTTATTAATAATTACTGGGAGTTTAACGTCGAAAACCACGATATGATTATCAGAGACGTCGTAGTGGAAGGCTCCGGAAATTTCGACCACCTGGGGTTCTTTAACGTGCACCTAAGTCTCTAGCATTTTCGCCTACCATAACCACTATACCACCGTGGCGGGTTAAGGCTTCATAGTTAACCAAGCAGTCTATTAAAAGCAGTTGCCAAATTTCCCTTTAGCGTACAGCGATGTGCATATTTCGCTTAAAAGTTTAAGAACAAGAGATTGCGCTCACCGCTGCTCAGTTCTCACCGAAACTTCGCTGACAGATCAAATTTTAGGGTCCTGATCGTTCAATGTCAAACTTGGAACGCCTGCCAAGTTATAAAAAAAGCCGTTTTATTTTGTTCAAGGGAAAGCTAGAAGCTGACAAAGTACAGCGCAGCGCAAACTTATCTTGCCGCCTGCCGGCAGCTGCGTGGAGTAGCCGTTCTTGAAGGGCTTCCGTATGTTCTGTACACGGAAAAATGTGGAAACAATGCCAAGACGTCTGTCTTCTGAAGCTGCTGGCAGGTGACGACGCAGCTTTAAGCTAGAATCTTTTTCCCAGCTGTGGCAGTAACTGGTTTCTTCCATAAACAAAGGCAAATTTATATTTCTTTCCCTTCAAAACCCAAGTGTTAAACAAAGCGTATACGTTTTTAAGCAAAACTATGCCCGTCCTGTTCGCGTGCGCGTGTTGTTTCAGAGTGAACGAATTTGCATCAGTTTGTAACGTCAGCGTGCGGTTTTGAGCGATCAAAGGTCTCTTAGGTAATGAACACATTACAGTTACAGCACTCACGGACTGAAACGCAACATTTTAGGGCAAAGCAATGCATGTGAGTGCTTTCGTTTGCACTGTCTTCAGTTCGCGTCATATCCAAGGTACAGTCATATTTGCGTATTTTTTACTCGAACACTTACATGAGAGTCAGCATTACCTCTAGCAGCCAGTTTTGTTGCGGCATGACGAGGTTATCTCGAGCAATTGCGCGAACCATTCGTTGTACTAAGAGTTTTTAAGTCGCGTTGCCAACCGTGAGCGCGGTTGTAGTTGTAGTTTGTAGTTATAACAGTGCTATAAAAAGTTATTTCAACCAAATAAGACTGAAGTTCGTATTCTAATTTATAGATTAGTAATTTTGAACTTATTTATTAGACATGCATATTATCAATGCATGAAGCTTAAACGTTCAACTTATTATAAATATATACATAGATCTTTCTTTAATGGGGAGTAGGTGTCCTTTCGTGGCGTCTGACGGTCGTGTACCTTTTATTTGTAATATTGGTAAATATGTTCAGGCATTCGCCAGAGACGTACAATGCCGATATGAAATAATCGTATTTGTGTTGTTGTTGACCCGCCGTGGTAGCTTAGGACGTAAGGTGTCGCACTACCAAGCTCGCGGTTGCATTTAGAGCCCTGCCGCGTTTAGATGGGGTCTAAGTGCAAGAACAGCCGCGTATATTTAGGTGGACGTCAAAGAACGGCGTAGATTAATCCGGAGTCTCCCGCTACGGCGGACCTCACAATAACGTCATTGTTTTGGCAGGCCAGCAGTTTTATTAGTAGTTTTGCAGAAGCCACAAAAACATGAAGTGCAAGTGTCTTGTGTTTTGCGCTAAAAACATGTTATGGATTACTAGCCCGGCAACGCATGGTGTTTGCACATGGAGTGGCAATCTCTCGTGCGAACGCCAATCTGTAGCTCTTTCGGGCCACTGGCACGTGCGTCACGTCTCACAGCAGCAATTCACTTTAAAAAAGGACAGCACATGCACGCTTCCTTGCATCTATTAGGCCACAGCAGCACTAAAGAAAAATTCGAATAGCAGTCAACGAGACGATTCTCTCTTGCGCGCGTCGTGTATAGCATAAGAATAACTCGCTTTTGTAACTGGAGACGATGCTGATTTTCTTCGTTCGTCTATCACATTAGCTAGAGCTTTGAGACGTTGCATAACACAGGTGTTGCCCCAGACTGCAACGGTATCGGCTATAATGTTTCTTCGTCAGAGTAGGACATATGTCTTCGTGCCATCATCGTCGCCTGGCTGGATTGACAATGTATACCTGTGATTTCTAATGTTAAACATGTTGCTTTATGTGCTAATGCTTTGCCGAAACCCAGACGATGCTGCATAACCAACTATCTGCAAGAATGATTTCTAGAAGGTCAAGCAGATCCCATGCACTACTAAGTCTGCAACTGCGTGCGTGCGTGCGTGCGTGCGTATGTGCGTACATTTGGGGGGGGGGGGGGGGTGACAATCATTTCTATAGGGGGGTAGAACGGTGATTCTGCTTGTTTACTTGGAATGAGCCTACACTTACTTGCTCTTCGTTGATCAGTTTCCAAGCTATCGCGTTTACAGCTAGAAGGCGCGCAACACCGATAAGCTTCAAGGCTGTATGTGGCCGAGGAAATAAGATAGGCATAGAACACCGATTCTGAGGCCTAATAATTGTTTCCACGACTGATATCGCGCCCCGTCTTTCGCCTCGCCGCAAACCTTCGTCACGGATGCCCGTTTTAAGCGGCCACCCGAGCAGGAATGAGGGAGGAGAGGGAAGGGCGTTTGTTACTTTCCCTCTTGCCTCTCTTCCTCTCACAGACTTGGAACAACAACGGGGAGCAGCGAGCCGTCGTCTGAGCACTCCGTTGCCGGCCCATTTCCCATCTCACTGTCGGTTGGTCAGCGCGCAGGTCTTTGCTGCCGCTGCTGGCGCCACTTCTTTTCTACGTTTTAATGATTTTTCATCGTTGCTTTCAGAGGGCCATTCGTTCGCTCGCTCGCTGCCCACGGAGCTCGCACACAAACTATACGCACTACAGACGCTTCTCTCTCGTCATCTCGCTCGCTTCGCATTTCTTCCAGCAGAAAAGAAAAGGAGAATAGGGGCAGCGCCGAGAGCGAAAAAATATACACGTATAATTCGGCCAAGCCAAGTGGGCATGGATTCCTGGGAAAACGGGACCACCCCGCGCGCCTCTTTCCCTTCGCGCTTTTGTTCCCTTCCACTTTTTTTTGTTTTTTTTTGGCGCCCTCTCGCGGGATACGGGTTCGAGAGAAAGAGTGGTGGTGATGAGAACGACGACAACAACAAGCATCGCGCGAAAAGATGGACTCTTCTCCGCAATGATGGATGCGGGAGCGGCAAGGATGCGAATCGACCTCTGCGCTGGAGCGCACTCCTCTTTGTTCCGTTTGCTGGGTGCCCCCCGCGCGGTGGCCGAAAATTTGCAGCGGCGAGCGCGGAACAGTCCGAGCTCCGGCAACCTCCCTCGACAATGGGCCGGAATCTTGCGAACCGCGCCGGCGCGTCTCTTGGTCGCCCCTTGTCTGCGCCGGGTTGCTGCACCTTCATCTTGCATGGATGCACAGTCGAACGAAACCGGGCGAAGCAGCAACGCGACCCCGTTAACCGATTCGCAATAGCTTCCTTCTGGTTTCGCGTCCTCCATGGCTGCACGCAACGACGAAGCGCAAACGTATAAATAAGGAAAAGTAAAGAAAGAAAATAGCAGAGGCCTATTACGTCTATCCTCAGGTCTTTCTTCGCAAAAAAAAGCACAGATGAAAAGAAGGGGATTTGACGGACGCTTCTTTTCTTTCTTATAAACTTGCTAGCGAAAAGCCCCCTCCTGCCCCCCCCCCCCCTCTTTCCTTAACCCCCCTGAAAAAGGGACAATCGAAACCATTTGGGCGTAAGCAGAGCTTGATGTCGACTCTAAACTTCACCCACGAACGTTGTTTTTGTGTATGGAAGAAGGAGAGCGCTGAATCTTGCCTTCCGCTGCACGACCTTGTTTACGCGCGCGTGTTCGAGTCCCCCCTTCAGAATAACATCAAACTAAGAAAATTGGTTTAGATTTTGGTCAGCGGCTAGGGAGGCTGTCGCAGTGCAGAGGGGTGCAGGCACTGCGCTGGCCTTACAAATGAAACCTTACTGTGGAAAGAAGGCTAAAATACGTTGATACTTTTTTTTTCTTTAAAATAAAGATTGTTATCAGTCAGGAGCCGTTTCTGTCATCTTGCTTCTTCACTAATTCATTCTTTAACGGTCCTCAACCACACTTCTAGGCTGCAATCGCCTGCACTTGGGCGGTTCCAGTAATTTACTTCAATAAAAGTTACGCTAAGATGCACTCGCATGTGTGTAACCTATTCAGAAGCGTTTGAGCACTCGTCTGTCTTGAATGAAAGCGAGTGAACTCGGAATGCATTTCATCAGTAATTGTCTTTGGGATTGAGGCTCAAGAAGGCCAAGTTCCCAGATTTTCCTAGGTTCAAGCAAACTTCCGACTGAAGGCTGCTATAAGAAAATGTATCAGCTTGGGAGCTCCCACCTCACGTCCCGCAGATGGGGACGGATAAATCGTTTTTTCTCCGCAATTACTGCACCGATTTTAATGAGGTTGGCTCAGAAAAAGGCAAATTTTAGTGACTGCATGGGAATGAATGAATGAATAAACTTTGTTAGAAGTCCGGCAGTTTCCTTCGGGCGAGGTGGGGGGAAGAGGGGATTAGCATAGGAAGCAGCTTTTTTTAAAATTAATCAGCCAATGTATTAGAAAAGAATCTTGAAATTTGCAACATTTGAGAATGTTGCAAGCTTATAACTTTATAACTGAGCAATAAAAATATCACAATTGTACAAACTGCACCTATTAATACGTATAATGCTGACAAAGCTTATATACTTTACTCCACTGTGTATAAATGTCTCTAATCTGTGAGCAGCGCTTTCCCAATTTTTTAAAAATATTTTAACAAATTAAAGTTAGGTGTAAAGTCGTATACTGAACATGTATATTAATGATTTTACGGAAGCAATTTACAGAACTATGATGTCTATCTCTAGAGTAGAATTAGATTGGTAAACTTTAGGCCGCAGCTACTTCTTTTGAGGTATATTTCATTTTCGTGTTATGAACGATACCTAATAAAGAGGAATCAACGACAATATTTGTTCACTCATTTATCCGTTTAAAATAATGCGAATCATCGAAATGTAGAGGCAATGTAGCTGGCATAAGGCTCTCAATATTTTAAGGAGAAATAGCCACACAAAAGGCGTTGAACTGAACCCACTTTAGGCGGTTTACACTCACGAATATCATGATCTAAAGCTGATTGAACGAATATCGAACGCAGCAGGCACAAAAGCTCAAATGTACTTCCAAGTGCGAAATTCCGAGGTCTAGTATGAGAAATATCAGGGCGTCTCCATTTTGAAGTATGTGAGGTAGTATCAATATAAACGGGTTGTTTTAAGAAGGTGGGTGGTGTTTGTTTAATTTAATTCACTTAAATGATGTCCTGGCGTTCAGTGCATGCGGTTGTATGTAAATGGAAGTACTTGGAGGCCAGTCAGTTCAGTTTTCGTTAATATGTTTCGTATGGCGTTGCCTGACATCGATTTCGATTCCGGCGAAATGGCACTGGCTTATGCTACTAAATGTTCGTCTTAAACTCCTCTACCAGAGTATATGTCAACTAGATGAAGAACAAGAGTTAAAATGAAAAAAAAAAGCAGCGCTAAATGAAGATGCAGAACCTATAGTGGCTATAGTTTTTATTGACTGTTTGTCTCAATAATCATGATCAATAATAGTTCTTCTCGCTTCATTACTGTTCAGCAGTTTGATTAGATTTAGGAGGGAAAATATTCCTTTTTAGAAGGAATGTAGTCGAACGTGAGAAGTATTACTTCCTTTTCGCTGCGCACTGTGCGGAAAATGAAAACTGGGCAAAATCGAAGAAAATATTTACCGCGCGTATGCATCGATTCTTTTTGTGAGATTTTGAACAACACGCAAGGGTGTCCGCAAGATTTCGTTGTGTGACATACTATCGACATCATCAAAGCGCCTTAATTGTAGACCGGAATTGTTAAGTTACGTCGTCGTGACGTTGCGATGCTCGACTGCTGACCCGAAAGTCTCGGGTTCGACCCCGGCTACGGCGGTCGCATTTCAATGGAGGCGAAATGCTGGAGGCCCGCGTACTGAGATTTGGGTGCACGTCAAAGTACCCCGGGTGGTCGAAATTGCCAGAGTCCTCCAGCACGGCGTGCCTCATGATTATATGATGGTTTTGGTACGTAACTAAACCCCAGAAATTATCATCATACGCCCCACGAATTCATTGTCGCGTTAAGATGTGAATGTGGGTCATTGTGTGTCCAGCTGTGTGGGTTTCGTTGGTGTCTTCGTTGGATTGTTATCGGGTTTTGTCATTCGTTGCCACAGACGCGGAATAAAGCGTTCGGTATACAAGCTTGCTGGTCACTGTCTGTGTTGCAGCATCCAATCGGAGCCGATTCCAGGCGTTCTCGAGCGGCCTGCTGGTGGTGAACGGTGTGACGCGGAACGACGAGCGACGCCGGTTCCGCTGCGTCGTCAAGGACTCGCTGACCGGCGAGAAGGTCGAGAGCGGCATCTGGGGAAAGTTCGTCGTTACCGGTAAGTGCATCTCACACGCCACGCGCGTCAGCCTGCACAGCACGCAACGCAAGACGTCCACACACTGCCTTCGGGCTTTCGTTGAGACGTCCTCTGCAGAAACCAAGTTGCGTGGATAGAAATACTCTACAACCCTGCCGAAGTGGCTACGGGCCAAATGATACTTAAGAGGCGAAAGAATGCAAATATATAGAGGAACAAATATTCAGTTCGCTATCCTATATGGGACACGTACCACTCGCAGCTCCTCTGCATGCCGCTCAGGCTATCTCCGATACATAGACGACATATTCATTATATAGGAACATGGTATAAGCGCACTAAACGCATTCATTGACCATTGTCACAAGTTTCACCCCAGTATTAAACTTACCATGCGCCATTCCAGCGAAATTAGCTTCCTAGACACGACGGTATCATTGAAACAAGAAAATTAAAGACGACGCACTAGAGAAAACCAACAGGCAGCCAACAATACCTAGATTACACTAGCAATCGCCAGCGACACTGCAAACAAGGGATACTTGTCGGACATGCGAGGCGAATAAGAAGTATCTGCAGCGACGACAGTGACTACGTTCACCACTCAAGCAACCTAATGGAAACATTAGTTGAAAGAAATTACCCGCACGACGCTCTAAACATGGTCTACAACGAGTCATATATAAAATAGATAGAAAATCATCACTAGCTAAAAGAGCCCCCGTAGCACAGCATAACCAGCCGCTAGCATTTATAACTAAATACTCAAACAGTGCGCTCCCAAATATAATTAATATCCTCAGCAACCGTTATCTAATATTAGCAAGCGACGAGCGCCTTAGAAAAGCGTTTCCCAAAGTATCAAGGGTCGTGTATCATCGCAATAGGAACTTTAAAGACATGTTAGTGCATGCAAAAGTAAACCGTCATTCTACTGCCCACATAACACCTTGTTCTCGTCCAAGGTGTAAGACTTGTAAACACCTTCAAGGTAACGGTATAGTTAAAAGCACTGGAAGTAATTATGTCCGTTATATAAAACCTGCTTTTACCTGCACTACTTCAAACGTTATCTACATGATCGAATGTTCATATTGTCGCAAACAGTACGTTGGCGAAACAGGACAGCCTGTTAATGTTAGATTAAACGGGCATCGCGCGGACACGGCGAAGAAATTACCGAGAGCAGTGGCACAGCATTTTAATATGGCAAGTCAAAACTGACGACCTAAACATTTACATACTTCAGTCAAACTTCCGGTCCCCGAGAGAAAGAAAATTTAAAGAGTCATACTTATTCACAACAAGGGCGGTAATTCGGGCTAGTTGGTTGGTAATGATCGTAAAGAACAGTGCAAAAACAACGGATGTTTATCTCTGTGTTCGTCCGTTGTTCTTGCGCTGTTTTTTTTTTTTACGATCTTATTCACAAGTTTAATACACTCCAGCCAACAGGCATAAACGTTTCAAAGGGCTGCACAAATTATTAGGCTGCACAAATAAGTGCCTGTTTCGTTTTCCAACAAACCACTACCACCACCAAGCAGTTGCAGCCTTGAAGAAGACAAGTCCGCTTGTCGAAACGGCGGCTCCAGCGACACCCCGAGTTCACAAATTTTTCATCTCTTCAAGCTTCCATTTTCCCCTAAGAACTTCTCACCGAAGCGTAGAAGTGATACACAAGTGAGGTTTAATCACGCATTACAGAGACCATGTGCTTATAATAACGTAGTGATATCCTTATGATCTATTCTAGCAGCCATGGTTACTGCATGCTAGTCATTATCTCCGGTGAACTTAGATGTTTGAAACGTGAACACTCCCACTTGTATGGACAAGCATACCGCCTAGATACACCCCTAAATATATTACTGATTACGTCATGCGTGGCGCGACAGCGGTACTATCTTTGCATGTTACGCGTGCATGATAAGGTATAATGGCTTACTTAATATACAGAACGCTACCAAAGTGTGGCGCACGACGTTTATTCGAGCATTAGGAAACTTACGTGCCTATAATTCAGCTACTGGGGTCTTGCAGTTTAGTAAAGTCCCATGATTCTTCGCCAGAAACAAAAATGGGGTGGACGAGAGTGGGTGGCACCAAGGCGGGCACAGCATGGCAGGCTCAACCTGGCTAGCTTTAACTGACTAATATCTATGATAGATAAGGTGAAGAAGAGCGGTGTAAAGCTTTGTTTGAATCACTGCCACTAACTGATCCATTTGCACAAAATTAAAAATACCCACAAAAAGCAACGCCGACTTATATATATATATATATATATATATATATATATATATATATATATATATATATATATATATATATATATATATATATATATATATATATATATATATTAAAAAAAAACGAGGGTGTGTTTGTGCCATTTTCTCTCAAAACAATAACTTCTACAAATTTGCTTGTAGCTTGCTACAGACATTTCAAACGGGTCTTAAGCCACAATTTTTTAAATCACATATTGTAGTAACACATACAGAGAAGCACACGACTATGAGCGTCGGTAAATAAAAAAAGAATGAAGGAACATTCGTCGGACTTGACTGTTGTCTTTTTCGCTTTTCCTCTTTGCCATGGCGTCGTTTTCTTACGTCACTGCGGTTATGACAGGTCATTAACCTTTTTTTTACGCTTTTACCACGTCGCAAAGTGAAACGTTGAGCATTCTAAGTAATCGCTTTGTGAAAAAAACAGGAACCACAGTCTAACTAAACGGAAGCACGCGCAATTTCGGCCTCTCTCAGCGGATGAGGTGCTGAGACAGTCAGCGACTACGTGGGCACCTCGCCGATACGGTCCTTTATGGAACGGCTCACTCCTTCGTGGCACCGCGTAAAGAAGCGATTTGTTGATTGAGTTAATGTCCCTTATCAATATTATTTTTTGCTACGCACGCGCTAGTTTATACGCTCGAATCTCCGTGCGGCGGTGGATACTGAGTGCCACGGTCTTCCTAAGACCGGCCACGACCATTCAGGTGTGCGTGGTAAAATTGCGTCTCAGCAACGAGCTACAGCGGCGGTTTTGTGCGAAGACCTCTACCGCCACGGCGGCGTCTGCGTGCAGTCGCTAAGCACTTCGTACTCCGCCCGGCGCTCACCTGCCTTCTCCGCCACGAAACGTTGTCTGCCATCGTATTTTTCTTGAAACGAAGTGCGCGTTTACCCTTTCCATACCGAGCGCTTCTACGTTTGTAGTTTTTTTTTTGTCTCTTCTCTCCTTAACAACACCTTACTCTTAATTCTTGCTTTGAGCAGTCAGCGTTACGGCGGCAGCGTTATTTTCTCCTTCTTTCTTTTCGCATGACTCGTCTGCCGCGGAGCAGTAAATGTGCTCTTCTCAAAATACGAAAGCCCGGCTTCTCTCGCCCTTCGTCCCCAACCATCTGCATTTCCTCTGATGATCATCTTAGTTATTGCGTGTTGCGGTGACCGCAAGGGCGAAGTACATTATGGAACGTTACCAAATCACCATCCAGTTATAGCGTTCTAACGTTGCTTTTGTTTTCTGTGTACATGGGTGCGTGTTTTTGTGCGTGTGTCGCTAGAATATGCGCTTGGCCCCGTCTTAATTCGGAAACACACGAGCTGTTCGCGTTTTGACGGGGAGAGTGGGGCTTGCGTTAAGGGCGGCTGCTGAAAGTGTGGCACGGCTGCGTGGAAAAAGTAAGTGGTCGGGTATCTTTGCAGATTGATGTATTAAGCGAGAAAAAAAAAACTGAAACGCTCTGGGCGCATATACATTTTTTAGCTTTTCTTGTGATAAAAATAAAAACAAGAAAAAAACGTGCTCACACTAATGCGGTAATGGCGCCACGAACCATTGCTGAAATTTACTTATTATAGATACTGATTAGTTAGTTGGTGAGCCATGATCTTGATGAAGCAGCGCAAATAGATAAAGGTGACCTTTCTCTTTAATATCGAGTGATATTTTAAGAAAAATATCATCTTTGTTTATTTTGTTTTTAGCTTAGGGTCCTGTTCACACATCACTGCTCTCACAGCGCAGTCGCTTGTCAAGTGACGCTACAAAGGCCTCTGTTTCTTTTCATGTATGTGTGAACGTGCCTCTTGTTTAACGGAGCTGCTGAATCAATATCATGGTCAATTTGGACAAATGTGAGCGTAAGATGCTTTAAAAACATGGTTGATCCCTCCGTCATAGGAATCGATATAACACGAAAGTAAAACGTGTCCTTACAGAAGTAGTTGACTGTTTACTGTGCATTAATATAAGAGAGCTTGCACAATGTATATTGGTGTTTGGCAGCTATAGCACCGTTTAACGTGTATGCACCCAGCTTGATGCTTCGTGGTGCATCTTCATCCCGACGACTCACGTCCATGATCAATGATTAAACAGACCCTTGTGGCAGCTGTAAACGGTGAGAGCGTAATCAGAAAAAGCAGTGTGACAGTCAGAATAGCGTCGCTGATTGGACGCAGAGCTTGGGCAAAGTTCGCGATCCCGCAGCATATTAAAGAGTTATTGTACACCACGGCCGAACTAAAGGGAAACACAACGCGCGTCGTGTCTCCACTGTAGCCCGGCTATGGTGCACTGGAATGGGGTGGTGTGCCGTCTGGCGCCGGAAACGTGGCTCTTTTTGCGATGACAGCTGCGGTGCCAGAGCACACCGTACTACTGTGTCGCCACCTGACGCCGCCCCCTGAAGTAATTTACGGTAAGCTAAGTTGCAAAGCCTCCGAGATCGCTAGTTGTAGTTGCCGCGCTGGTCGCGCGTGCACGTGGGAAACTTGTTTATTGTTCTTTTCTGTTTCTCATGACGCGTTAGCGAATTGTTTCGTGTGCATGGCAGACTCAGTGTTTGAGGAAGCCTGATGCATTCAAGTTTTTGCAGACCGATTGGAATTACGGACTTATTCACATAATATAAATCCAACACCCCGAATACATCGCGGTGCATTTAGCTGCACTCCTGCGCTTTGGCGACCCTTTGAGGAGTAAAATCTCTAAAGAAATGGAGCAGCATTCGTCATTGAGCGTTGTATTTTTTCTGTACAACACCTTGCGACTGCTCTTCTGGCTGGTGCAGGTGACGGGTAGCCGTGCAACACACCTGATTCTGTTAATGTTAGCCTTCCGGACCTCCTCGTGTGTTTCGACGCATTACTTCAAATTACTGTGATAGCTAGACAGGCGTACATATGCATGGAATGAACAGCGATGTGCTTTTTTATGCCTTTTGCAGTCGAAACAGTAAGCATGCAGACGATCCGGGACGCTGCTCTGCGATAGCAATTGTGCAAGGTCAGACGACGCAGAAGCATCTTTATTTATTGCTGTAATGCAACCAAATCTGTTTGATTGTTTAAATCTTGCAAATATATTTAGTTTCAATCGTGTTACGTGACCATTTGACTCAATAACGGCATAAATTTTCGCAATTCCATTTAAATTTCGCGCGCGGGGCACACCGTTCGATCGTGGCGCCCTACTGGTGGCGTCATCGCAAAGGGAACCGCCGTTCTCCCATTGGTTCGCTGCGAAGACGGCACACTACCCCATTCAGTACACCATAGCCCGGCCGCGATTTTTAGCGGGGCGAGCGTAAGCGGGGAAAGCGGTGTTACAGCCAGGCGAGGCAGGCGCGCGTCGCAGAGCTATTTTTGGTACGGATGGATGTTATAAGTGAGGCCGAAGCTTGAGCTAAGGTCGCCACCTCGCTGTGTGTGAAGGCGTTGACAAAATTGCACTTCTCCTATTGGAAACGAAGGGGCGGACGGTCAGCAATGACGCGTTGCAAGAGCTAATCGCGGAGGCCACTGTCATTATGCATTACTTCACTTTACCACTCCCAGAGGGCGACACCACCGCGCCGACCGAGAGCACTGTGCAAAGAAAATGTGAGATAGAACAGGCGCGTTTGTAAAACCTCCAGAGTGTGTGACTGGGGCGCAGTGGATAATGTGCCCGGCATCTGATGTACCGCACCTAGAGGTCGTGGGTTCGACTACCGTTGACGGAACTTTTTTTTCTTTGCCAACTTATCGTGTGCATTTTTCGACGTCATTTCCGTGACGGAAATACGTCACTGAAGTATTGGTGGACACCGGCTAAAAACACTTTCGAGCTTAAAAACAAATTGGCGTAGCTTGCACTAACGGTGCAAGGCTCGAACCAACAGTGTTCGGACTCCCGAGGAAGAAGCTGCCTTCCCAAGCCCCGTTTCCCTGCCCCACAACACATGTCCCCGCCACACTAGTCATGTGACATGTTCCCTTTAAACCCATGTCGTGGATTTGGCGGGAGTCACGTGACTTGTGTAGCGTGATTTTTCTGGCGGGAACATGTCATATAACTAGTGTTACATGATGTTGGCGGAAACATGTACCGTGACTAGTGTTACGTGATTTTACGTCACGTGGCTAGTGTTTGGTGAATTTCGCGGGAACATGTCACGTTACTAGTGTTACGTGAATTTACGACACGTGGCTGGTGTTACGTAATTTTTGCGGAAACATGTCATGGGACTAGTGTTACGTGATTTTCGCGGGAACACGTCACGTAACTAGTGTTACATGATTTTATGTCACGTGACTAGCGTTACGTGAATTTGGCGGGGACATGTCACGTGATTCACGTGACTCATTTTACGACACATTCCCCTCCTCTTCCTTTTTCCTTCTTTCTCTCTCTCTCTCTCTCTCCCTATTTCTCGCTTCCTCTGTCTCTTTCTTTGTTTCTCTCTCTTTCTTTCCTTCTTTTTCTCTCTTGATCTCTTTTCTTTTATCTCTTTTTCTCTGTTCCCTTTCTTTCTCTCTGTCTCTCTTCCCTTCTATCTCTTTCTTCCTCTCTGTACTCGTTCTCTCACCCATCGGAGTTATTGCATTCCATGCCGGACAAATCGGCGCACGTGTTCTCGGAACGAAGCAGAGGATGAAGAAAAGGACGAAGAGGAAGAATAGGACAAAGAGAGCGCGTGCCGGTTCACGATGATGATAATTTCTGTTCGCACTACCCGGCGCAACGAAAAGAGCAAACATCTCCGCTGTTAAAATACTAGGTACCTTATTTACTCTAATATACTGCTTTTCGACAAACGAGCAAAACATACCACCCTTAAAAACGTATTTTCTCTTGAGCAGTATAGCATAGTTTCATAGCAGACGTCGGGGCTCTATTTTTTAGGCCCTTCGCTAACGTTGTTGCACTCTTGCAAATTTCCGTTTGACTCTCCTGGTATGGTGGCCGGCACTGCTAACTATAGAGCCGGCCGCGTTTACTGTTATTTGTACTTTAGAAATTCAAAGAAGCGCATCGATAGTTAAGTTTTCTCTCGAAGACCCCTGTCTATGCATACATTTTCCTCAACCATTTATTATGTATTACGTACTGTTATACGACAGACGATCCACCAACTTGAGGCATCAGTCTGATAGGTCCCCAAAAACTACTCACTATTGTTTCTGAGTGTACTTACCTTACTTATCAAAAAATGAACGGGTATGCATGCAATTCCAGTATTCTATAAAATTCTTCGTCTTTGTTGTTTAACTTATTACTCGTATAAGCGAAACCAATCGGTAGTTTTCTAACGTTGAGACGTTTAAAATTAGCACAATTGTTTCCACATGGCCGCCAATTTGTTCAAACAGAGCTTGACAACATTTTCTTCTGAACCGCGAAAGTATTTGAGAAAAGACTGCGCCAGTGATAACAAACTCTGTGCTTTCTGGGAATGTATGTTCAACTTGACTACCAGTCAACTGCAGTAACTACACGCTCGCGCGCTTAAAGCATCATTCTGGTGAATACACAACGTACACGTTCATTCCATATGTATCACTTTTCTGAGACCCATTTATATGCGCTCCGGCATGCCTTTGTGCGGGGGGTGGCATCTTATAACGAGGAACCAGGAAGAAACACCGACATTACCACCATTGACACGGAGGACGATAGATAGTAATATCGGCACACGGACAACTTTCGCTCCGGTGAGGAGCAAGAACGAGTGAGAAGGAAGCAGCAACAATAAGAGGCCGTGGTGTGACACGTTAAAGCCGCTTTTGAAAACACTTACCCAAGTCCGAAGGTAACAAAGAAAAACATGCCACGTCGAAACAGCTAGGGATGGATAGGATGAAGCCAAGAAAAAAAAGTAACGAAGTAGTGGAGGAATGCCAAGAGTAGCGGGGCGGTCACTTTGGGATCAGTGGACGGTAGGGGATGGGGGAAAGGGGGCGCCAAGCGAGGAGCGATCAGGCTCCAGCCGGGACCAAGTTTGCGTCCCTGCGGCAGGTGGACCGGAGAGCGTTAGGCCAGCTCTGGCGCGCAGAGATACATCAAGAGGATCCCCACGGTGCCGCTTGTATTTGTTGTAGGCTCTAAGAGCAGCTCTTCAATCTATCGAGAAGGCATTACTGTTCAAGCAAAGACAAGGGTGCCCCTGGATGGCATGGACGAGATGAGAAGCTCGAGGACGAGGAAGAAAAAAAAGAGTAAATTGCAAGTAGAAAAAGAGAAACCCCGGAGTAAAGCGATTCCTGAAGGGTCAGGGGAAGGGATGGAGAGGAAGAGTTGAAACACTGACTTTTGTAACACGTCCAATCGTTTTTCTGCACCCTTCATCTTCCCAAGCACCGCGATATTTTCTCGAAGGCTAGAAACTTTTTTTTTTATCTAAAAGGAAATAGAATGGTTGGCCTAAACTTTTGGCATGCAAAAGCTAAAAGGAATATCATGTGCCAGCTGAATGGCGTGACTTGAACTGAAAGCCTTTTATTTCCGCATTGTTCTGACCACTTACAAACTTCACGCGCTGACAATGCGAGACAGAAAGAAAAGGAAGACTAGTAAGTAAATGCAAAAGGCCAAAGCCCCGAGACCAAGCAAGGGCTTAAGAACACTGGTTTTTTTTTTCCTTATAGTATACATATATCGGTATAGTCTTCGCGTCTGTTTTGCGGTCTTTGAATTTCCGGGTTACGACGACAAACACACAAACAAGCACAAAGTTCCATGTCGAAATATTTTTAACGTGTACTGAAGCTTAACCAGGCTGAAGCCCAGCGTTATAAGAGAGCATTCAGAACATACAGGGAAGGTGAATGTAAACTTTTCCATTCTTGCTTCCTCATTCTCTATTATTCTCAGGAGTACCATTTTTGTGATGTATTGCGATGTTACAGGGCTCATTTAGAGCTCTTTTACTGTGAACAGGCATGCGTAGTTAGGATAATGGTCTTCGCCTATCTGTATTAACTTTATGCTAGTTACAAATTCGGTTTACTTAGCTGTTAAACCCATCCTACTCGCATTATTTTAAACGCTGTTCTTCCTTTCGTTCAGTCGTATTCAAAAAGAGAAGCTGCTACAGCTCTTGGAATCTCTTATTTATAAACAAGTATCTATATCGCCAAGCGAGGCAGCATGCATATCTGCGAATGAGCTTACGGCACAGACTATTTATGCGGCCTTCGCTTCACAAGGCTCTTCCTTGAAAGCGATGACGCTCAGTGCCGCCAGGTGGCCAGGGAAGAATGCGCTTCCCGGTTTCTTTCTCTTTCGAGCTGAAAGAGTTTAACCGTCCATGCGGAGCAAGAATGCAAATTTGAAGGAATCCAGCAACTACTGACGCGCCTCCCCACGCTCATCGCCTGCACCACAGGCACCGAAAAGCACGTCGCATTAGTTGTTTCAGCAGAGCGTTTATATACACGTATGCGGAAGCGTTAAGAAAAAGAGAGAACCCCCTCCTTGTAACCACGCGTTCGGCTTGGGAGAGAAAAAACGAGTGCGCGAAGAATGTAAAACGCGGGCACCATTAAGGACCGTACCTCACACAACAGCTACATGTGCGAGCCAGTTTCTTTCCCGCCATTAATTTTTGAGGGGTGACCGATCTTGCTTTCCATGCGGCACCCCTCGCGGTTCCCCCGAGTGCGTGTTGCGCAAATGCCAACACAACCGCGCGCGTTCATTAGGGCGTTAATGCGCGCTTTCTGTTCTGCATGCCTGCATTGCTTACTCGTCCGTCCCACGTCTGCGCCTCTTAATTCTGTACAGCAGCTTCGGCGACGTGTATGGAAAACGAAGCCTTAAAAAGAGAGAGAGAGAGAGAAATATACTTCGCCAAAGCAATGCGCCGACTTTAAGCCTAAACTTTAACATTTTTCTCCTTTGCTTCGTACGGATTGCCATCTAGATTGTATTCCCTCGTTCCGCGTGGTATTTTCAATGGGCGAAGGTATATTTGCTGTCTCTGCTGAGTCCTCTTGATCTTCTTTCGCGACAGTGCCTCGACGTGCCGCCTCCGACGCCTTCATTTTCCGAACTTGCAGATAACACACGCGGTGAGGAAAACTCTGTTAGTGAGTGATATGTCACCTGCACATGCATGTGAGAAAGAAAGGAGGCGCCGATGAAGCGAAAACGAAAGCACGACAGTTAGCCAGAAATACGAGAACAGGAATAAAACGATAGACCGTAAATACAATCTGTTAGCGCGAAACTATTCCCAATAACAAAGACAACGGGGTAACGCTCGAGAAAAATGTACGTACGTAGCGCTGATTTTAGAACGCACCCCACAGCATGGCCGTTCGATGCGCAGAGGTACTCCCGTCCTTGGAGTGTACAGAACAGCAGATCCAGGTTCTTGCTATTGCTTCCACGAGCGAATTCGCTGTGTGACACGAAAACTGCCGCGTGGTTCACTGCTCGGAAATAATTCGATGAAACGTAGTTTAGCACCCACGGAACGTCGCCCCGATGTGCTGCGAACAGGCTATACAGGCGCCCCATGCTAGCCTGTGCGAAATTTCCTTTTTGAAGTGGAAGCAACCTTGACGAATTCGCTGATGCGACCATGGCTCGTCATGCGAGTCACTTGTGTACGCGTACACCTGCATTAAACGTCGCACAACTTCTTGGATGAGATTAATTATTGCTGGCTTCATTGTTTCCTGCTCCCTTCGGCGAAATAGAGCAATGCAGACATGGATATGAGCTAGCAAGGAAAGCTTAAAATAGCATGGAAGCAGCCAAGACTGATCACCTTTAATGACTTGCTTATTCTCGCACTAACCCCCTTCAAAACGAGGCAGCGTTACGCCATATTTTGTTTTCCTAAAAATTTCTGAGCGATATGAAGTTGACATAACTCCACACTGAACGACACTCAGTTTGCTAGGGTAGATATAAAAAATGCCTTCCATACAGGACAACAAGTTACCTAATATTCTCTGTTCAGCTTGCAGCGATACCTTATAATTGCATAATTGATATCAGACAATGCTAAGATGACTTAATAAAGCTAGCATCGTCTTCAAAATGTGTTCACCCAGGATCTGGGCCGAGTGACTGGGTGTTTCAAGTATTTTTTTAAAGCATCCATCACGCGCTTCTATAGAACAAGGCGTTGAGCACCGATAAATTAATCGCACAGTTTTGAAATACATATATTTAAAAAATGCCAACTTTCTCAGTTTGTGTAGCAGACAGTCATACTTCGTCGGTTTCCGCCGCTTTAAGTGAGGATTATTTCTATTGAAGGCGAAAGTCATTATTAGATGAAGAAAAAAAGTCACGCCATATCCACAAAGTGAATGATGATAGAGGAGCTTGCTCGGAGATGATCGGGCAACCCGTTAATCCTCTGTACAAATTCCTCTATCGTCATATAAAGACGTGACCACGTTGTAACATATATACACATTATATACATAATGTTTATTAATTTACAAGCAGCGACAAGCGACCGCGCTGCTTAGGCTGCGCGAGCCCTCGCCACTGCCGCCGCCTCTGAAGTAGCGTAGCGAAGTGCACTGGGTGAGCTCTCGGCGAAGAGAAAGGAAGCGCGCCGAGAGCAAGCGCTGTATATGGGCGCGGCCCTCTAGCGGTCACCTACCTAACGAGAGCACGCGCCGAGTGTACAGCGGAGTCTGCGGCGCCGCCTGAGAGGCGGCGCGCCATCTAGTGAGCGCGCTTGAATCACCGGAGAGAGCACAGCTGCGCCTCTAGCGGGAGCAATGAGAACTAGCGGCTACGGCGCCATGGACAAGGCGCAAACTTATGAAGCTTGGCGAGCGAGCTACTAAAAAGTGGCGAGACTGCGTGGTTTAACGTCTCGGAAGCTATGACGGACGCCGTAGCAGAGGTCCTGTAACGTCTTATACAGCCGCACAGCCACACAGCCAACACCAAGTCATGCTGCTTATCTTCGTTTACAGCGCAGACGAAAACAGGGACGTTGAGTCCCTGTTTTCGTCTGTGCTGTAAACCAGGATCATGAATCACCAACTAGCTCATTGACCACCCTGATTAGCTGAAACGCTGTCATAATGCATTCGTCACCTAGAGCGGTTTGGACTTACACCTTCTAAAGTGTTCTTAGGAATACTAATCTTGGGTGAAGGCGAACTAATTCGATTGCCTGCGATTGCATGTGAACGCTCGGGTCGTTGGTCCTTAAAGAACTTCAGATAACGAAGGTCCTCTCGAAGTTCACAATACACCGTTGCTTGCAAAAATGTTCCAAAAGCCGGGAGAGTTCATGATTAAAATAGATACTCCGACTTAACATAACAAAATATAACAAAAACTACACAGACGTTTCGTCACCTATGCGGGTGACATCTTCAGTATGAACTGGCACCGAATGAGCGGAGGTCATCCAGTCATTTCTAGTCTCGTATGTCTCTGTACACATCCGGTAGGGGGCCACGGTTGCTGTTGCACGCCGACCTGTCACGGCGGATGAACCACGACTCGAGAAGCTTTCTCTTGCCCCACCTTTGTTCCCGAGCCAGCGTCGTCGCATTACTGAAGTCGAAGGCATGCCCCGTCGTCCAGCAGTGTTCGACGAGTTCGCTCTTGGAATGTGTGGCATGGGTGGCTTTGGCGACGTCCCCTTTGTGCTCTTTGAGCCTTGTTGACCGCTTCCTGCCTGTTTCGCCGATGTATGTGGCGTCGCAGTCCCCGCACGGTACCTTGTAAACGACCCCGCTTTGATCGTTCGCAGGGGTGCGGTCTTTAGGCTTGGTGAACACGTTTCCCAAGGTACAATGAGGTCTGAAAACGGTTTTAATGCCCAGCGGACGAAGTGCTCTCCGAACAGAGTCTGACACGCCCTGAACGTAAGGGATGGAGACAATGGATGTTGTGTTTTCTCGTGCCGCACTTCTTGTTTCCCCTCGCATACGTCTCATGGTGTCGTTGATAAACGTCCTCGGATAATGCCTTTGCTCCAACGCACCAACCACATTTTCCATCTCATGTCGCCGCAAGTGCTGATCAGAACAAACAGCATCGCAACGGGACAAGAACGTCCTAACGACGGACCGTTTGTGCTCGGCCGGGTGATGTGAGTGGAAGGACAAAAAGCCTCCGGTATCGCATTGTTTCCGGTACACTGTTGTTTCCACCCCGCCATTACAAGCCCTGCGGACAAGTATATCCAAAAATGGCAAGGCATTATCCTTCTCTACTTCATAGGTAAACTTAATGGCAGGATGTACGCCGTTCAGTGCCTCATGGAAAGCAGCCAGATTTGCCCTCTTTAGGATGACGAAAGTGTCATCAACGTACCTACGGTATAGTTTCAACTGAAAAGGTAGAACCTCCAGCGCCCGTGTTTCGACGGCCATGGTGACGGAGACTGGACTTCCCATAGGGCAACCTTCAATTTGGTGGTAAACTGTGTTGTTGAAACTGAAGTACGTTTGTTTCAGGCAAAACCGCAACAAAATTACGATCTCCTCCACCGACATCGACGTACGACTTTGCAAATTCCTGTCCTCTTTCAAACGGGCCTCCGCAACCTCAATCGCCAGGACAACAGGAACATTTGTGAATAAAGAAACAACATCAAACGATACCATCACATCATCATCATCAAGCCGCTGTGTACGCACGACAGTCGCAAATTCCCGAGAGTTTTTGACTGACCGGCCATTGTTCTCGGTTAACGGTCTCAGCAACTCAACCAGAAACTTTGACAAGTTGTAAGTTGGTGACCCAACGAAGGACACGATAGGGCGAAGAGGACAGCCCTTCTTGTGAACCTTGGGCAGTCCATAAATTGTTGGCGTGGTCCCATCCGAAGAAAACAGTCGGCGGTACAACGCTTGATCAATGCTTCCCTTGTTGCGCAGTGCCCGTAACTGTTCCACCAGTTGTCGTTCCGATTTTGCTGTCGGGTCACGGGTCAGCTTCACAAAATGCGAGGAATCGCTCAAGATGTTGCACATTTTCACCTCATAGTCACTTCGGTCTAGCAAAACCGTGCCTTTTCCTTTATCAGCCGACAAGACGACGATAGAATTGTCTGACTTGAGATCCTTGAGCGCATCGCGTTCCTCAGCGGTAAGGTTCGTACAAGGGCTTTTGGCACCTGCCAGGACACTGACGATTCGGCTACGAGCCAAATTCACCCCCGTTGTGTCTTGAATGTGTCGCAACTTTTGCTCAACCTCCGCGATAATGTCCCGTTTCGGCACTCTTCGTGGGGCTATCGCGAAGCTCAGGCCTTTCGACAGCAGACTGATGTGGTTGTCTGACAGTTGCCTCGAAGAAAGGTTATGTACCGCTCTGAAACCGCCTCGTTCCGGCCGACGATGATATATTAAACGAGCAAGTTTGTGGCGATGGACGTCGATGCATTTGTTCCGCAGGGCTTGTAATGGCGGGGTGGAAACAACAGTGTACCGGAAACAATGCGATACCGGAGGCTTTTTGTCCTTCCACTCACATCACCCGGCCGAGCACAAACGGTCCGTCGTTAGGACGTTCTTGTCCCGTTGCGATGCTGTTTGTTCTGATCAGCACTTGCGGCGACATGAGATGGAAAATGTGGTTGGTGCGTTGGAGCAAAGGCATTATCCGAGGACGTTTATCAACGACACCATGAGACGTATGCGAGGGGGAACAAGAAGTGCGGCACGAGAAAACACAACATCCATTGTCTCCATCCCTTACGTTCAGGGCGTGTCAGACTCTGTTCGGAGAGCACTTCGTCCGCTGGGCATTAAAACCGTTTTCAGACCTCATTGTACCTTGGGAAACGTGTTCACCAAGCCTAAAGACCGCACCCCTGCGAACGATCAAAGCGGGGTCGTTTACAAGGTACCGTGCGGGGACTGCGACGCCACATACATCGGCGAAACAGGCAGGAAGCGGTCAACAAGGCTCAAAGAGCACAAAGGGGACGTCGCCAAAGCCACCCATGCCACACATTCCAAGAGCGAACTCGTCGAACGCTGCTGGACGACGGGGCATGCCTTCGACTTCAGTAATGCGACGACGCTGGCTCGGGAACAAAGGTGGGGCAAGAGAAAGCTTCTCGAGTCGTGGTTCATCCGCCGTGACAGGTCGGCGTGCAACAGCAACCGTGGCCCCCTACCGGATGTGTACAGAGACATACGAGACTAGAAATGACTGGATGACCTCCGCTCATTCGGTGCCAGTTCATACTGAAGATGTCACCCGCATAGGTGACGAAACGTCTGTGTAGTTTTTGTTATATTTTGTTATGTTAAGCCGGAGTATCTATTTTAAACACCGTTGCTTGTACTGAACGAATTTCAGTGGGACGTTAAATGTCGTAATTTAGTGAAAAACATTGGTTAAACATAGAGTGAACACTCACACAGGAAGGATATATATATATATATATATATATATATATATATATATATATCACTTAATCAGCTGCGAAACGCTTCGCAAACTGTCTTCATCAGAATGCATCCCACTAGAGCTTTGTTTACTTGAACACACGTTCAGCTGCGAGTGCAACTCATATAATGCTAAGGGGAAGTTTTACCGTGCGCGCTAAGGCGGAAAAATTGCCGAGATAACGCGATTCTCCTTTCAATGCCGCGAAGCTTTACATCTTCATCGACTCTTCCATTCTGATGCACGGCTAATTGTTTCGATCACGCTACGCTTTTTTTCTGCGCCGGAGACAGGCACGGAATTACCGAGCGTTTTATAGAGTGCCGCGCAGGAAAATAAAAGAGGAGCATTCATTTTCTGCACGGTGGATGTTTCGTGATCACTTAGCAGAAGTAGCTCCTCCGTGCCACAGATATAAATACCAACACTGAAAGAGCCACCGTCGCAAGCGCCGCCAAGAATGATGGCAATATCGAAAGGTTCGCGTGCTTGCTTGCATTACCACGCAGAGAGTTCTCTGCTCCGGCGCGAAGAACGTATCGCTCTTGCGTGCAAGCTGTGTTAACCTAAAGTTGGGTAATGACTTTGTTCGCAGTGCCGGTGGCATTTGTCAGTGTAGCAGCATGGAACCGAAGCACAGTTCCGGGATAACATAATACTGCGAACGCTTCTTTCTTCGTCTTTATCTTTACTATGGACATCCTTGTACTTGATTTGAAAGCGGGGCGTCTGACATCGTCATTTACAAGGTTGGATACTGAAGCGCTGTCCTTATTGTGCCGTGACACGCTCCAGTATTTAACGAGGAAATCGTGTAGAAACGAGGTTTCTTTTTGTGGCACGTGAGCGCAATCTCGCTACCATACACACTACGTTATAGAGCGTGTAAGTGCTCTTCCACAAGTACGAGAGTACTGGAAACAGTAGTAGTGATATACTAGCAAAGGACAGTTGCTATGCCGACAGCATTCAAGCAATGATAAAACGTAGACCTGGCTAAGTGGCGTTCACGTAGTGGCGTTCAATAAATATGATACGATTAAAATGTATGCCACAACGGGGACCAAATTCGGTCTAACACGTAGTCACGCAGTGTTGTATAAACTCTTCGTACAGCAAAAGTAAATGCCTGCAGTTATTGTAGTCACCTGAGACAATGTTTGTTGTCCTCGCTAAACGGCTTTCCTGCAGCTTTGTATCATGGGGGAGAAATACAAAAACATCAGTGTGTCTAGATTTATGTGCACATTAAACAACTCCGGTGGTCAAAATCAATCAAAATTGTTCAAAGTGCCGAAACCTAACAGCGCGGAAATGACACAGACAATGAAAAGGACTAACACGACCAGGTCGCCTGCTGCGTTTTATGAGTGCTTTATCGCCTCGGCAGCAGCATGCATTTGCGCCGTCAACTAACAGGGACAGGAGGCCCAGATTCCAACCATCATCAAACACTCTGCCGCTTCCCCGTGGCCAGTCACGCTGCAGGAGCCACGGTTCACCAATTACACGCTTGAGAGCAGCACGATAGCGGGGCGCAAGCGCTCCGTCGCGCGGCTTTTTTCTATATTTTGAGGGATCTCATTGCAACGCGGAAAAACGAGTACGTGGGACGTGTCGTACAGGAAACGATTCAATCGCCCACTTCCATTGTTCACGGAGCAAGTACGCGGACGTCCTTCTGGTACGAGACCCAGAGCAGCAACTGACGACGTGCATTAACACGCACGCAGATCAAGCAGGAGAGGGCGCGGAGGAGTGCGCGGAGCGAACACCGCTACGCAGAGAAGACAGGCGAGCCACCAAGCGAGTGCCGCGCGAAGCGCACGTTGCACACCTACTAGCACTGACGTCACCACTGAGCCGGCGCGACAGAGCGATCTGGCGGGCGTGACGCGAGCGCCATTGGGCGAGAAGGAGGCATGGCACACATTGCGGAGGGATGTCAGCTCATCCCTCACCCTCTACTGAAATGATGCACTAGTGTACAGCAATGAATGAACTGATGAGTGACCTGTTGGAGATGTGCAAACACCCCAAACGTTGTTGTCCTCACTCTGTTACGACCCAAGCTATGTGCTTCGGACAGCGTAATTAACCGCCTAATTAATGTCAATTAAGTAGTACATCTGTGCTACATAGCCCTACACTTGGGTTCCATTTACCCACTAAACTTGAATTGCCTATGTTCGCTTAGGGCGGACCAATCTGTTCGTTTCTGTAGTTTCAATAGGCACGTATCACCATTCAATTAATTTTAATTAATTATCTGGATATTTAATTGGCTCTTTCCTATAGTAAACTTATGCTCCTATGTCATATCTATCATATACAACTCTTAGCACCTCCTTTTTCTTTAGAATTTATGGACAACCGCACTGGGTGTGAATGTGGCGTGTTCCGCAATGAACTTAGTAATAGACAGCTTTAAGTTCCAGGGCCTCCAAGCGGTCTACGTACCCAATCTCTTGCGTTCCTTTCTATTCTCCTTGGGTCCGACTGGTGAACAGAAGCAACCAGGGAGAGTGCAAAAGAACGCAAGAACGCGGGGACTTGACGGCTTGGGGTTCCCGGCACTCATACTCTCTAATGTCACCACGTGCAAGCACAAAAATAAAAGCCTGAGTATGGGGCAGTGCAAATAGTATGCGTTCGGTTCAATTCGCTTCCGCGCGTTTCATTTTTAAATTCTTGACTCAGGTTACGTAGTACATTGTGTATATATCGTAACTTACTTGCTCGAGGAGCACACATTAGCCGCGCAGCAGCAAAAATAGTCAATAAAGCGCTGAGAGTTCTCTGGAGCTCCACTGAGCAGGTCAATGTGATTAGACAGTATAGTATGACTGAGTCAAGCTCAAACTTCGTGGTTCACGTGCAGAGGCGTCAGACATCTGGCACTGAAAGCCAGCTGCCGCTGCGGGACTTGACCATTAGTGCGGCTCTTTGCGAGAGTAGAATAACTAAAGCGCTACGGACAACCTAGGGAAAGTGACTCTGGGGACACGCTGGCCACTTCTCTCGCAGAGTTGCAAGTTGCCGGTGTCGGTGCCGCCACGACACGGCGTAGATCACGCGGCCACCTCTTTCTTTTTATGCACTCGTTCCCCATTCTCGGCGTTTCAGCTTGTCCGCCTTGATCGATGGCCACGGCGATCGCGGCTTTCCATCATACGGGGATAATACACGTATTCAATCTCGGCCCGGGCGAACATTTACAGAGTTTCCGCCCTTTCGTGCCTCTGGCTTTGCTTCTGCCAGCCTCCGCCCTTCACCCACCCACAACTTGGTCTTGGCATTCGCCTTTTTTCTCTCTCTCTCTCTCTCATGTAGACCGCCTTTCTTGGCCTGGTTGCTGCTTCTGTCACTTCTCCTCGCGGGCTCTTTTGGGAGAAGTTGACGTGGTGATGACTGGTGGTATTGTGGCGTAAGAAAAATTACGACAGAAATTGACTGGTGTCAATTATCATTGTCAATGCGAATAGCGTTTCGGGTGACACATTGGTAACACATTCAGACACGCTTCACGCGCGCTTTATGTAATTCATTATCGCTTTATTTTCGCATTATTTACGAGTATTCTTTATTTATTTACATATCAGCATTCATACCTTATTTTATTCCATCCTCTTCAGTTCACACCATTTACGATTCTACTTCAACGTTGTTGCTGATGTTGTTGCCGCTGCTGTTGCCCGACTCACCTCCTTTACTTCCCAACGCGGCATGTAAAGGATGGTGCGTAACTGAAATGCTTAACGTATTTAAAAGTTTTCAAGTGATCACGGCGTATGCCAAAACCGTGGCATTAACACTTCCCCGTTTCATTTCATTTTCATTTTATTGCCTTAAAGGGACATTATAGTGAAACAATGAATCAGTTTAGACTGATAAAATTATACTCTGAAAATTCTACTGTCATTAATTTCAGCATCATAGGCGCATTAAAGAAGAGAAAATCAAGGTCAAAGTTTCATTTTTAAATTTCGCGCCGAAATCTCCGCACGTGACGTCACGGATTTCAAAATGTTTTATTCGTATTTCGGTCACACTGGCTCAACGAAATTTCCTGAAATTTGGTATCCCAAGCCTTCTCAGAGGGCAATGTACTTCATATTTACCGATTATGAACTACGTAAGCCATAGTAGACGCCGTCAAAATCTATGACGTCACGGCGATTGGTGCGGGAACTTCAAGGCGGCGTCGCCACCCGCATTTTCTTTTTGCGCGCTTTCTCGCTTACCAAGCGTCTTCTCGCGGCAAGCGTGGCAATTTTGGTATTATGAAAGAGTAATGTACTAATACGAGAAAAATCGTTTTATTTCTCTTTAGTATACCTTTAAAGACCCCGATTGGGGTATTACATAAGGGGCGGTCAGCGTGTTTACACTAAAAGCCAGATGTTACGGTGTGATACAAGTTTGCACAGTACAGAACTTCCGAATCACTTGTGATGTCAGCAGCAGCACTGTGGGGCAGGTCGTTCCAGTCTCTGGTAGCCCGAGGAAAAAATTAGGTTTGAAATGTTGAGGTTAGTGTTCGAGGTCGGTAACTTGATGGCTTGCGCGCTGTAGCATGCGTAAAGATGGTGGCCTTATGTGAGGGGGGAGGTTCAGCGAGCCGTAAAATAATTTGTGATAGTGAGCGTGACGTTACGACGACGAAGAGCTAGATTCTGCCTTGGAGAGATAAATGCTAATATTTTATGAAGATGCAGAATGGATTAATGGAGTGACGCGATTCTTAAATGATATATATATATATATATATATATATATATATATATATATATATATATATATATATATATATATATATATATATATATATATATATATATATATATATATATATATATATATATATATATATCGTGAGGGCTCCAGATGGCGGTGGCATATTCTACTTGTGGCCTGACAAAGGATTTGTACGCGATAGTTTGACGTGCTGTGGAGCGTAGCGCAGATGCCGTTTCATGAATCCAGACTTCTTGTTTGCTCATGAAATTACCTTAGCAACATGCGCATTCCAGGAAAGGTCGTGGCACAAGGTTATACCTAAGTAGCTGTACGCTTAAACTGATTCCCCACATGTGCCCAGTGTAGCTGCTCCGGCAGTTGTTACACAAACGCCGCGAAAACAGCAGACAGTGGGTGGCGTCGCAGCGGAGATTGCATCGTCCCCCCTTCCGAAAGAGCTGGCCTTGTTTCGGTCCTTCTTGTCTTCGTTGTATTGTGCTGTTTTCTCATACGATTACGAAACCCGTCACGCTAGCTAAAGAAATCATATTTGTATTTAGAAAACAAAATAGACCGGTGTGTAACAGGCCACGAGCTGACTGCGCTGACTGGTAACGCTTTGGTCACGACTTTTTCTAGTGAGCATTGCGATACGTGCTATACACCTTCGTCTGAGACTCCTAAAACAACCAGTGCAAGGACAAATGAGGGGGCATTTGCATTTACGCCTCCTCACTGGTGCCCTCTGCATGCCGTAAAGAAATCGGAGGAAAAAACATAACTCTCATTAGCTTTTGCCGGCTGTTCTCAGAGACGGAGATTATCAAGGGCACAACACTCTGTCTTAATTGAGTTATCAAGGGAATAATCTACAATATCACTGTTCAGAACAGCAGCATGCCGCTTCAATTGTTTGTCTCTTCTTGCCGCATTTGTTTGTTCGCACATTGCCAATATGACCTGGTGTTTCCGCCTCGTACACTACTACTTGGCTGACAGAGCACTGTATCTTGAACTCACCAGTCTCCTTTCTCGTACCTCGCCAGGTCAATCATCACGCGCACGGGTCTAACCTCTAAGTCACTGCGCGTTCCTTCAGATGCTGCAGCAGTGGTTCCAAGCGTAGTTCATTAGCTCTAGTTCTCTAAGCGACCACAGCACTAATGCGTGTGCGCGCAGGATTTTACGGCTCGCTCAGAATCATGCCGCTTTTTCTTTTCGTAATCGTACACCTCTCTGCCACCGTCTCGCCCAGTTTTGCTTGAGCGCCAGGTCGCCGACCGTCTCTCACCTTCCTATTTCGGTAACGGCCGAGAAAGAACGATTAGCAAACAAGAATCAGACAAACAATTGTTTGTCTGATTCGTAATTTGTTAGATAGGGGACTCTGATTACCTAGCCTTAGAATATGACAACGGAAATAAATGTAAGCTTTGTGTGCAGGTGTGAGGATATGAGAATAATGTAAAGTAAAATTGTAAAGCTCTTCATCCTCGGCGGGTGGGTATTCTGAAGCTTTGGCATAGTATCACGCAAGAGTGCCAAATGAAACGGACTGTATCAATGTACGACGTAAGAGCGCTCGAAAGCGATTTTCGTTCTGTCTTCATAAACGTTTAGTGCACGTTCTTTTGTCCTACGCTCATTCAAGTGTCTTATGCAAGTTGAATTCGCCTATGGCGCAGTGCCTGGAGATTCGCGTAATTGAAAATGTTAAACCTGTATATCGTTGCCACTTGCCCCGTCTTTGTGGAGGTAAGATTCACTTGCGCTGTGCAGCTGTGACGAAACGACAAGGTAGACGCGCTGCCTCTTTGCAGCGGGGGAACGTGACCTGCCCGTTCGTAGAATCCCCATGGCGTGGCGGCGCAAGCGTGTGCGCGGTGGCAGGGAGGAGACCCCGTGCCGAGTGCTACGACTTTTGCTGCCGCTACATGGCACACAACGCCATGCGTCTCCGCAGCACTCGCTAACGACTTTGGCCTCGGCGTTTTAATGAGAGTCGTCGCTGTGGGTCCGAACTCGGTCACTCTCACCCGTCAGGGGACGCGATCTCAGTATGAGAAGCGGACTAAGAAGGCCGTTATTAGATAGATAGATAGATAGATAGATAGATAGATAGATAGATAGATAGATAGATAGATAGATAGATAGATAGATAGATAGATAGATAGATAGATAGATAGATAGATAGATAGATAGATAGACAGACAGACAGACAGACAGACAGACAGACAGACAGACAGACAGACAGACAGACAGACAGACAGACAGACAGATAGATAGATAGATAGATAGATAGATAGATAGATAGATAGATAGATAGATAGATAGATAGATAGATAGATAGATAGATAGATAGATAGATAGATAGATAGATAGACAGACAGACAGACAGACAGACAGACAGACAGACAGACAGACAGACAGACAGACAGACAGACAGACAGACAGATAGATAGATAGATAGATAGATAGATAGATAGATAGATAGATAGATAGATAGATAGATAGATAGATAGATAGATAGATAGATAGATAGATAGATAGATAGATAGAGTCACGTGGTCAAGTGGCACGTTTGCAGTATAATCCTCACTTTCATAATCAACAGCTTTGGTAGGTACTGAGTAGAAGACATTGGCAGAAAATGTCCAGCGCCAACAAAAGAGAGTAGCTTTTTTGTCGATATCGAGGGAAGTCATGCCGCTGTAGCAATTCGTAGGCAGCGACAAATCTGACGAATTCACTGATCTTTGATTTCGAACAAAAAGTCATGTCCGAAATGTTTTGAGTTTTCCTTACTGCATTACGTGATTACTCCTGCGGTGAACTGAAAAACCAGAATTTTTCGCAGAAATAAACTATGACAGCAACATTACTTTCTTCAATTTGTTACATATCCGGCTGCAGATACTCATGGAACATTCGAATGTTTTTCATCTGTCGCATGCTCGTTTGAGAGGTGGGCTTGTGCACGTTTGTGTTATTTAAAAGCTAACTTAATCGACTATATACCTACAGACTCTTCGCAATCTTGAGCGCACCTGAGCAGTTTTAACAATGATAGAGCATATTTACTGGGCACTGTAACTATCACTTTGCAGCGTCCTTGAGCCAAAGGCCTCGGTTTTATATTGCAGTCATCGCAGCAAGGACGGAGCACCGAAGTCAAAGTACGCCGTCCTTAGCACAAGGTGCAAAGTTCAGCTCTGCTAACACCCGAACGTGAGGTCATCACGAGGTCGTTCCGAGGTGCGGACCAGGCTGTTTCAGGCCTCATTTAGCGACCCACGTTCCACCCAAACGTTTTCGTCGCACGAAATAATCAGTGCTACAACTAGCGCACTGACCTGAGCTAACCGGGTCCAAAAACAGAACGTAGTGCGGACCTTGGTTAGTACAGGCGCCCTTACGGAGCTGTTGCTGACATTTGAGCAGCCACTTTGCTTAGTCACTCATTTCATTCCTTCTCGTGTTCTTGTTTGCTAATCGTTCTTTCTCTGTCGTTACCGAAATAGGAAGGTGAGAGACGGTCGGCGACCTGGCGCTCAAGCAAAACTGGGCGAGACGGTGGCAGAGAGGTGTACGATTACGAAAACAAAAAGCGACATGGTTCTGAGCGAGCCGTAAAATCTTGCGCGCACACGCATTAGTGCTGTGGTCGCTTAGAGAACGAGAACTAATGAACTAGGCTTGGAACCACTGCTGCAGCATCTGAAGGAACGCGCAGTGACTAAGAGGTTAGGCTCGAGCGAGTGATGATTGACCTGCGAGGTACGAGAAAGGAGATTGGTGAGTTCAAGATATAGTGCTCTGTCGGCCATAGTAGTAGTGTACGAGGCGGAAACACCAGGTCACATTGGCAATGTGCGAACAAAAAAATGCGGCAAGAAGAGACAAAAGCAGCTCGTATACGCGAGATGTCCTATATGCACCCATTAAGCGGGATTGCGGCAACTGCCGTCCTCCTGAACGTTGCGGCGCTTGGGCATTGCGTTTGATTCATTCACGCGCTTTATTGCATAAACCGCTTGCATACGTGGGCTTAGTGACGCCTTGAAGAACCTCTTACCAGGTTTACAAATTACATACACGCTCTGTTCCTAGGTGACATCGTCGTGAATGTCGTGTCACCGGTGATAATTGCTTTCATGTTCGCCGCAAAAATACCTGAAAATTCAAGCCAGAACCCTCTCGTCCATCTCGTCCTTCGGCAAAGGCAATTTGCCTTCTTTTTTTTTATCATCTTCCCTCAATATTTTATCTAATTTCCTCTAGTACGTTATGACTGCGGCCTGTTGAAAAAAACATGGCTGATCCCTTCGTCATACGAATCGGTATAACACGAAAAAACCTATCTTCAGAGAAGAAGATGCTTAGTTATTGTGCATTGATGAGAGCTCGTACAATGTGTATTGGTGTTTGGCAGCTATAGCACCGTTTGACGTGGATGCACCTACGTTGCCGCCTGGCACATGTCCATCCCAAAGAGTAATGCCCATGATCGTGACTTAACCCTTGTGGTAGCTGAAGCTGTTAACATATACCTGGACACCGCATACGGTGAATCCCGCGCAAAAATGACATCAACAAGCCCATTATAAACGCTGATGCTCAATATCAACTCCTTGAACGCGTCGTCATTTGAGGAGAGAAACGGCAAAGTGTGCGCTTCCCAGTAATGCACTCTTAATCAGGTCCTGGTTAAATTCTGGCTATATCAAGGAAACCAGACTAAAACTGTCTGGTTTCTTGGCTGTATCTATAAGTTTAAGCGGGACCTGAATAAGGGTGTATGGTAACCTATGCCTTTGCTCATGCATGCACGCCGACACTGTGCTTCAGGAACGCGGGTGGCAGAGGTTCGTAGCTTGAGGCGTGAACACGCGAAGGCGTTCTGCTGGCGTGTCTCTCACTCCACAAAGGCGCGACATTCGTCCGTGGATGTCGTTGCCTTTCTGCGGCGCTTATTGCAGCAGTATGTTAGTCGGTGCTAACACTCGAAGCAGTAGGCGGCGGAGAAACACTGTTGGTGCATGTGGAAGCTGCACTACTATGACAACGAGCCGTCACACGATAACACGACGCGAAAGGCAAAGCACGTAACCTAAAGTCTAGGGCGTATCCTCGATGCCAGCGCGGCCAGAGTTCCTTCGCTGGCATCGAGGCGCCCGAACTGCGTCGTCAAGGGAGCTCTCCCTATTGGCGCTCGTTAGTGTCACGACGAAGTACTTCACCGCTCACAGACGGCAACACCGCCTCGCAGAACAAGAGCAGAGTGCGAGAAAGAATGTGTGTACGGCGCGTTTGTGAAGCCTCGTACATTTGCGTCGGCGGCTCAGTGGGTAGAGCTCTTAGGTTCTATTCCCAGGTGGTTCGTGTCAATGAAACTTTTTCTTTGTCATCCGTTAGTGTACATTTTACCAACGTCATAGCCGTCACGGAAATACGTCAGTGAAGTCTTGGTAAACACCGGCATAAAACACTTTCGTGTTCAAAAATATTGCGCGATAATGCTCTCTCGTCACAAATACTTTACAAATTTGACATGCGAGCAAAAAAAAAAAGACGAAAAAAAAATACAGTAGAGCCTGTCCCATGCCCGTATAGAGACGCTTGAGTGCGATCCGCATCTACATCACAGCGAGTGCCGGTACAAGTAGGGTGCTGTGCAAGATGTGTGCTTTCGCACATGAATTACGCTACCGTTTCAGATGAACGCGAACTTAGGGACGAAGCAATTAATTTCAATCGCTCTCAACCCGTTTTCATTTATATTTGCGCAAATAGTTCATTTTGTACGGTGCCTGCACTTTGCGAAGTCTTAAGCGTAAAGTCCGAAAGATGGAACCAGTTTGGAGCGTTCATCTAGTCGTCTGTGCGACCCATACTAATCTACGCGGTAGCGCGAGAGGGCGGATGTCTAAACACCATCGACTGTGTGTCCGTGTCTGCTACTATCATCACGAATAAATAATAGACAGATGAGTTCCCTTTCCAGCCCACGCACAGGTGGCAGCAATCGGTGAGCAAACAGCGGCGGCTTGCGCGATGTCAAGCAGATATAAGTTGCGTTAGCAAACTGTCGCAGCAGGGCATATATGTGAAGCTGTAAATATGTGGACATGTGCCCTGTCTGCGTCTTTTATTCAATTTACTCTCTCGTTATCGTGGGAAAATTGTCCACATTTTGTATGCTTTAGTAATTATTTTTTACTACGAGTAACATGATAGACACAGTGTAATATTATACATCAATATAAAGCTAAGTGATTTTAGGTTTTAATGGTATTACTTCAAAATAATAATATTGGGGTATAATATGCAAGAATATTTATGAAAAACAAGATTTATTGAACATTGCATGGAACCTTTTTAATGTTGTGCTCCGAACATGAAAAAAAAACGAAATATATTCTGAAATATGCAAAATGTTTGCTCAACAGCTGCCTACATCAGAGGAAAGTTTGTATCATCTAGCTCACAAAGCATATGAGTTGCCTTTTTTTTGTCTGCCCAGTGAAAACTGCATTGTTCCACAAGGTTGCACGGTTATATTTTTTTCCTCTACCAATTTTCCAAACATAGTAATACAATAAATATATTAAGGACACAGGGTAAGACAAAATTTGAAAAAAAAAATCACTTTTTTTCTTTTCAATTTCGGAAGTGTGTACCTTTGTGCATATTTTCCACATTTGTGCGTTCTTTAAAATATTTTTCGTGGCTGAAAACCAGTTTTTCCGGAAGCAACTGGCGAGTGAACACACATCCGAGGACAAGCCCCTCGTATGCGCTCCGTGCTTACGGTCCACTTTCCTAAAAAAAAAAAAAAACTTCGTGTACGAAAGCCAAAATGCCTGGAGTCAGCTGTGTATAAGCAATTGTCAAGTAACTTTTAAGGCAGTCCGAAGACGCTGTGTGCCTTTTTGTACGCACTTATTCTTCGGAGCGTGTATATTCGAACACTTTCAGCTCCTAGCTTCATTACACCTTGTGTCTGTCGTGCCTGTCGATAAGTTGAGATGCTGAGGGTAAAGAAGGTCTTCAGCAAGTGTAAATTTCGTTGCAACCAATACAGCTCTCTTGTAAATGTGAATAAATGCCAGCGATGTACTGAGGTGCTGAACGCTGAACCAGCAACCTCTCAGCCTTTTCAGCGTCCTTCGAGGCGAATCGCGTGCAAGGTGACAACGGGTAGGATCTAATGGCCATGAATATTGTTTGTGATGCAATTAGACCGCATTGTGTGTGCAAACTGCGCGCTGCAAGTGTTGGGCTAATGGGAATTGCGTCGCAGAGTCCTTGCTGTCCTTGTTTAGGCTTCGGAGTCTTAAGGATTGCGACATTGGATGTTGTTCTTTCGTTTAATGATGGCAGTATCGCGCAAGCCAAAATTATGAAATAATTAGAATTGGAGCTTGGCCAAAATACAGTCACTTTGCTGGAAAAAGTTGGCCACAATCGACGATACATTGCGGATAAGCTGCATGACAGCTCACAAAAGAAGCAAGGCAAGCAAGACGACAGGCTAGAAAGTGAAAAATTTACTTTGGAAATGATTACCAAGCTTGTAGCTACTAAATGAAATAGTTGGACGGTGTTTGGGGCAAAGTATGTTCGCTTTTCAGCTGTTTTCTAACTTTAAACTCGATTATCTCAAAACCACGTTTTTTATCAATGAGGTATCACTATTTTATAGGTATTCCAAGATAACCAGTTGATTCTTTTTTCTTGTAATCTACATAAATGCATACAGCTACTGAAGCAGAAGTTTAGTATACACTTTACAGTTTTTGTGTTACAAATTTTCAAAGATGTGAATTAACTCAACATTTAGGTCCTAGTGGTAAAAAATTCACCAAAATTCAAATATTAGTAAGATTTAAATAAATCTGCTTCAGTTAATAGAGCGGAAAATTTGGGGAAAAAATGATATATCAATTA
The DNA here is from genome assembly GCF_013339695.2 of Rhipicephalus sanguineus. Classification (NCBI taxonomy): domain Eukaryota; kingdom Metazoa; phylum Arthropoda; class Arachnida; order Ixodida; family Ixodidae; genus Rhipicephalus; species Rhipicephalus sanguineus. The sequence continues at coordinate 294,730,845 of NC_051176.1, read as the reverse complement.
TGTGGATACCCCCTTTTAGTCACTAAGAAAACGGTACCTCAAAATGGCCAAAAATGCATGGGGCGTATAGGGCTTACCCAGTGCCCTTGAGCAGACGGATAAATTTGCTATTCATCCATATGTATTTTAGCAAATTATGCTAAATAGCAGCACACAAAAAAAATCTGATGCCAAAAGGTAGCACAAAACGAAGCGCCAAAGCATCCTAAAGTATTGCTTCATCGCACGTATTAAAAATACTTTAAACTTGTAAGCTTCAAAACAGTCTTCACATTTCAATATCTGACACTATCGAAATAGGTGGAACTATGTCTGAAAGCTCTAAGGTGTAAAAAAAAATTTTTTTTCTAAGGTTGGTGTGCCACTACGCAAAACAGGCGTTACAAGTGGCATTTATCGCATCGTAAAGTTTCTTGATCGCTTAGCACTTTTTGTATTTTCTCCGCCTTGTCAGTCAGTAGAACTTGTTCTGCATGTACTTGTTTTGGGGACGTGTAGTCGCGGAAGCTCGACAATATATCCCATATAGTGCGGCAGGCAAATGAAATTCACCATCTCTGCGGCCGTGGCTATTTCCCAAGAACGATCATCCTCGGCATCAGACTGCTTCTACAGGATTTGCAACCACGCATACTCATTTTTCAGCACAAATCCTGTGTATTGCTTTCGCTGTGAGAAAGGTGCCCAAAACACCGATTTTCCTTGCGACACTTATCCCTTCACTGCGCAACAATATACTCTGAGGACACGGCCGGGTACCTTTCTTGGGCCGAACATTACTCTCTACTGGCTGAAGATGATGTCACCAAGTCTTTATCATATAGTGTTGAGGCACTGCAAATAAAGGATATAATAGTGCCAACATCCTCACGACATTTCAATCTCAGTAAAAAAAAATCCATGTGCCAGGAAGCGTATCGTACTGATCAACACATCACTACGATCCGGGCTTGTTCTACGGTTTTTTATCATCCGAGCTATATTTTCATGATTTGACATCGTCCTCAGAATCACTTCGGCTACAAACATAAAATATCGCTTGCAGACGTAACAGAATTGTACAAGGAACAATATTTCCGAGAGCATCTCGCTACCGGGTCGTCTGCCATTTTCGCGAACGAACCAAGCGAACCTCCATCTTTGAGTCGCTTTTAAAAATCGCTGCCGCTAGGAAAAAAAAGGAATACGCAAGAAACGATACATTAGTGCTTACAGAACCTCCTAGACAGGGCAACTAGTTGATAGGAGGGCCGTATTTTTAAATTCTCGCTCGGCGCGTTCGGGTCGCCGGTCTGTAGGCGCGGCCACGAAAGAGTTAATTTGAGATGGACAAGGCTCCAGCTGGCACTTGTATCTTGCAACACGCGTTTTAGCCGCGGCGATCACTCGAAAAAAAATTTGTCTGGCATCGTCCGGCATTGCTGCCCGGCCTTACGCATTCCACACATGTGCACACACATGCACACGCTTTTCTGAGGCCCGGAGTGGCGTTGGCTCGTACATATTTCATGAGCAGTCCAGTTTGCCCAACGTGGCGACACGTTCCTCGAAAACCAAGCTCCTGATCTCGGCCTTGTTCCGATCACTGGATTGGCAAAGAGGACAGCGAAGTTCAGCGGTGAGCCATCGATGCTGGAACACACCGATTGGGCGTGCGTTGCCTAATCCGTGTATTGCGCACAGAGCGGTGGTCTGTGGTTGCGCAGTGTTGCCACACGGGGCTGTTTATAGCCAGACTGGGAAACGTATGACATTCTTTGTTGCGGTTTACAATACTTTGTAGGGTGGGACGGGACAGGGGTTAATCCCCTCTTCCCCCCGTCTCGCCCGGACTATTAATAAAGTTTGTTCATTAATTCGTCATAATTTTAAAGCTATCAATAATAGAATAAGTGATTTTGAAGTAGTTAATGTTCAAGAAACCTAAATAATATGACCATGTTTCGTGAATTTTATTTGTCTGAGACGAATCAGTTTCAGTTTTGTCCTTTTTAAGTATCGCCATGCACGCCAGTTTCTTTCATATTCTTTGAGGCATGGTTTCCTTGTGCCTAGTTTTCGCGTCTGAAGATCGCTGCAGATCGCAAAAATATACAACGAAGAAATATGTGTCTCAATCTTTGCAGGAAATAGACGCTTGGACTAACGCCTTGTGTCGCGCGCAGTATGGACTGCTCGACGTTGATCAATCATGATTAACCATGCAATTTCGCCAACTCGACTCCACCGTAGTTCCTCTTACAAAAACATCATTTCTGGCCTGTGTTCGCGTATGCTCACAGCAGTCCGAAAGGTGCAATGTTGCGGCGACAAGAATATTTCGTTGTGAATGTCTGAGCTGATCCCAAGGCGCGAAATTACGACACATATGCGTGTTATAAAGCCTGCTCATGTATTAAGAGCTGCCAACGTGGTCGGTCTTACTGCGTGTCCGCTGGAAATGGTAAACGGCTTTCAGCGTCAGGGAAAGGCTTAAACGAGCCGTAGCGCTTTAGTCTGCATCTGTTACGTAAGGCTTGTGATTTTATGAAAAATTCGTGAATACAGGATGCCGCCGGAGCCAACGTTTCGGTCAGCGGACTTGACTTCTTCGACGCTGCAACTCCCTACCTTAGCGCTTGTGTGTGGCGTGTACACAGTGACACCACGAGTTCACGAATCTCTCCCAGCTTCCACCTTCCCCTGAACTTCTGCCTTTCTTGGCTTTGATTTTGTGTAACTCTAAAAGATTTTCTTTATCGTGCGTTCAACATCAGAACAATAGATTTTTTACGCTTACGATGAGATTTTACGCTTGCGAGGGGGTTTTATACTTTAGATGAAAATAAGCTATTTTGTCATAAGTGCTTTGCAGCAGAACATGAGAGAATTGATTTGTCTTTAAGAAGCCTAGGCTTCAGTCGATTACTCGGAACTGCCGAAGCTGCCTTTTAAGGTCACTTTGTGAAAAGTAACACCATTTACAATATTTATTATATATATTGCAAATATCAATAAATAATTCCAGGTTATGCACTTCGAAAAGTTATAAAACTTTCGTAAACGCGCAATATCTTTCACACATATTGCGCAAACATAAATACCAATTAAACATTGTTGCAATGTTGTTATCTTAATTTGTGTCATTTCATGTTTTCAAATTATCTATTTAGGTATCATAATTTATTCTTTTCTTTCTTGCTGAGATAGGAAGGGTCGCTTACCTTTCCAACACATGTACAAGAGAACAGAAGTACCAGAAATGATATGGAATCATCTGAAATGAGACGCTGAGTCTTTTTTTTTTAACAAAGCAATTTTTGTTTGCGGATACTTTATCTGAAAGCTAAATTTGCCAAATCATATGACGTAACGTTACAATGTAACGGCGTGACGAAGTGACATCCAGCGCCAAGTGTGCTATAGACGGTTTCGCTGTTTACAAACACAGACCCTGGACGGCTTCCGGTTTCGTGCACTGACGTAGCATTGGCGGGGAACAACAGCCTTGGCGAGTAGCCCGCAGATTTTCAACACTTCTCACCCTGTGCCTAGCCAAATATTTCAAATAAAGATGCTTCTAATCTATACCCAACATTGTAGGAGTTAGTCCTTAACTTATGCGCCTTCCTTTTATCTGAAGGCGGAAAAAGGGTCTTTCCTTACTCTGATATACCTTAAAAACACGCTTTCCGCTTCGGTGTTAGAGAGTGATAAATGAAGAACCGGAAGTTTCTTGGGGTACAACACGTGCTGCTACTATCGCAGTCTTGAAACCGTCTATGTATATATAGCATGGGTGGTCAAGCGAGAATGAATTGTCGGCCGGCTTCCCGTACCCTTTTAGGCACCCGTCATATTTCGCTCTTCATTTGGAGCATACGTGAACAGAACTTTCTTGGAAAGAAAAAGAAGCTTTCGTGCATATCACGACGCTTTGAATTCTACAGGATAACTGTGATAGGTCTACCCGCATATCTTTATAAACCGAACTATGATGTCGTTTATTTCCCTATTATTTTAGCAAAGACGCACGAGCGCACAGGCATGCGATCAGTTCGAAATTTCGCGACATGAGCAAATTGCTTAGTGAAATGTGTAGTTATGGTGCTTATCGGACTAGGCTGTTCACTGAGGTAATAAATATTTGTCTTATATGAATACTTGCGATAAATATGTTAGAAACACTTCCCTGTCGGCCTCCTCCTCCTTCTTCTTCTTCAACTATTGAATAGTTTTGCAGCTGTCTTTATTTGATTACAAGTGCTTTCTTTGAACTTGGTTTATTACTCAACAGTTCTTACTCATCACCTTTTCGAGTTTTTGCAATACATCCTTCTGATATCCAGCATAAATGTAGCGACGTTGATGGCCTTTGCAAAGCCTCGCAGCCAGGCGCAAACTTAGTTCAGAGGATCATCTTGCGGCCGCGTTTTATTCCGTCAGCAAAGCCGCCGTATTATCTAGACCATGTTTGTTTTGTTTTGTTCCTTGCTTTCGGTGTTTAAGTGAACTCGTTAAATCTTTTTAAGCCGGTACTCAGAAAGCATAATTGCTACAGTAATAACAAGCTCGTGTCCAATATAAACGCGATAGCGTTAAAGAGCTCCTTTGGAAAAAATTCCGTTGTCGGTGTCGGCGGCTGTGAGCGAAAAATCACCATTGTCCGTGAGCGAAAGTTTGAGATAGATGCAAATAAATAAAAAATGAAAAACTTGGGTTCAAGTGGGAATCGAATCCAGGCCTTCTGCGGGGCAAGCAGGTGTTCTACCACAGAGCCACGCCATTGCTTCGAACTGCTACCGAAAAAAACCCTACACGAATGTGATGTGATACAATGAGTCTCCTCAACGCATGTAATATTGCGTGGCAGAAGCGTAGATTCGCGTCAGGCGTCAAGACATGAAAATTTCACAACGAGTAAGGGGTTTAAAGGCCCACCCATTGCAAAGCACTCAGACATGTTTAATCATCGTCATCCGCAAAACCATCAACAAAGTGAGCAGCTGCGTAGGTTCGCGTCTTGCCTTACGGACGTGTAGTGGGTACTTCCCTGATTCGCAAAAGGAAGAATTATGGTGTAGTGGACACTTCGCAACTGTACTTGCAGTGGGCATTCTGGTATAATTTTAGCTCTTTCCATACCGCGGGAAACTTGGCCATTTTTTGTAGGTTTTAATAATAATTTTTTTTCATACATAATATCCCAGATACAGCGAAATATTATATATCAACGTAAACCTAAGATATTGTACTTTTCAATGGTATTACTTTAGCAAACTTATATTGGAACTTACATAAGAACATTTATGAAAAACAAGATTTATGGAACATTGCATAGAAGGTTTCTAATGTCATGCTCGCAACATGAAAAAAAAAAAACGAAAAATAATCTGGAATATGCAAAATATTTGCCCAACACTTATCAATATTGGAGGAAAGTTTGAATTATCTAGCTCAAAAAGCGTATGACTTAAATGTTTTCGTCTTTCGAGTGAAAACCGCATTATTCCATCAGGTTACACGGTTATATTTTTCCCTCTGTAAATTTTCCAAACACAATAATAAAATGGATATAAATAAGAAAAGGAATGAACTTTCTATTTAGCCATGGGTATTTTATCAAATTATGCTAAATATCAGCAAAGAAAAAAAATCATACAAGAAACGGTAACACTGAACATGGCACCAAAACATCTTAAAGTATGGCGTCACCGCACACAACAAAAGCATTCTAAATGTTTAAGCGACAAGAAAGCCTTCACATTTCAATGTCGCACATTATCGAAATAGGTGGAACTATGTCTGAAAGCTTTAAGATGTAAATTTTTTTTTCTACCATTGGTGTGCCACTCGGCAAAACAGGCTTGACAAGTGGCGTTTGTCTGATAGTCCAGTTTCTTGTCTTCATAACACTTACTGTACCTGCTCCACTTCTTCAATCAGTAGGACTTGTTCGGAATGTACTTGTTTTGGGGAGGTGTAGTCATGGAAGCTCGACGATGTAGATCAGCAGGCAAATGAAATTCACTATCTCTGAGGCCGTGACCATTTCCCAAGAACCATAATCCTCGCCATAAGATCACTTCTGCAGAATTTGGAACCAGCATACTCATTTTTTGTGAACCCCAACTTTTGTTCCAATTCCTGAAAATTCAGTGTAATCGTGAACGCGACACTCACAATGTATGGAGCAATTATTATGAGTTCGACAAATGCGTCTCATATAGTATGCGCAAAATGTTAATTTTCTTTTAGCTTGAGCCTTTATTGTCTAAACGCCATTTATAAACAAGGAACTTATTTTAAATGGATTATCTGCCAAGAAGTATGGTCCAAAGAAGAGCTTGGCTGGTACAGTGCGAGGATTCTATTCCAGCGCCGTTCAATTTCACCTTTCGTCAATGTCCGATCGGCTCGCTGCCTGCTTGTAGCGGTGGTTTATAGGAAGGATTTGTATTATACCGGCTTTCATTATCAAGAATAAGGCATTTTGCAGCCTGCTCCTTGAACACGCTTGCAACAAAAGCGCACACCCGCCACGGTGGTCTAGTGGTTATGGTGCTGGACTGCTGACCCGAAGGTCGCGGGATCGAATCCCGGCCGCGGCAGCCGCATTTCGGTGGAGGCGAAATGCTAGAGGCCTGTCTACTTAGATTTAGGTGCACGCTAAGGAACCCCAGGTGGTCAAGGTTTCAGGAGCTCTCAGCTACGCCGTCCCCCATATTCATATCGGGGTTTTGAGAAGTAAAACCTCAACAATAATTAATTATTATGCAACAAAAGTGCTGAACGCAACGGTATTACAGGTGTTTTAGCTTATCTATTATGGTACGCCCGACTAAAACCAGCGTGTGCTAGCGTTTTGCACCCAGCCGCTTAGCGGCAATGCTAGAACGCGTGCGTACACCGCTCATGCTGACAGCTGAGTGCGTTTCCGTCGCCCCGCTAGTGGCACGACCTAGCCTTTTGGTCGTTTTGCAGACAAGCTGACAGCGCACGTCTCCGTTCTGAGGAACACGCGCTTATCAAAAAGACTGAATTTGGGTAGTTCACGCAATAGTGCGTGACATTTGAGCGCATGCAGTCTAGAGTAAGCGACGCTCGCTGAAATTGTACTTTTCGGAAGTAACGCTGACCTAGAAGAGGCCTTCGTAAGTGCGACATAACTGGAGCAAAATTGGGACGCCAATGCATCGTGTCGCGCGTGTTCAAAAGCAAGAGTAGAAGCTCCAACATAGAAGCGCGTGAAATGTCTTTCTGCGTTCTTAACGAATTCCCGATTTTCCCCGCGCTGTATAAGACTAGCACGTATAGCTCGAAAACAACCGCGGTTAAAATACGTTCATGCTAAGAATGAAGACGCCTCGTGCACAGGGAAACTCTGTCGAGGTGAATTAGGACAGGTGCTCCTTATTACCTCAATCCGCTAATGGGGAACAAAGAGCGTTTGCTCCCACAGATGGTTTTTTTTTTTTTAATTTCAGAGACAGAGAACGTCGCCCCGAGTAACAGATAGCGCTTCACTTGCGACACACGGTAATTTGCGATTCAAAAGCCACTCCATCTTTCCTTCGCGGCAGCGAGCGTGACGCGACACGTGGTGCTGCTGCACCGCCTGATTCGTCATTAGTCGAGCTCACGCGGCAAGCTTAAGCAAACTATTCTTCGACAACTCGAAGCCACGCATTGGGCGCTAGATCTCTACGACACGCCTGGAGCGGAGCGGCATTAATTTGCCGCACTTCGGCGAGTTCTGTGCTTTTCAATAATTCAAACGTCTCAGCGCCACTTTGGCGTTGGCGTGAAAGGGGAGAGCGCCAGTCAGGTAATCAAGATGGAGGAGATTCGAGGTTCCAGTCAAGACGGCAGGGCTATGCAAGCGCGAGAGATATATGCCCCATCGGACGAAACAGGGGCGGAGATTACGTTCACGTGCCGAGCAGTTTCTCGGATTTATGTGCTCCTTTCCCTTCGTGATGTCGGCAGCGGTTTTTGCCTAAATATTCTCAGCGCTTACAGCTAGCCGGCGGAAGAATAAGACGCCCGTTCTCCTCCGTATTTCATAAGTAACCGCGTTATCTATGACTTCAGGCTAGACAGGCAGGTTAGGGCTTACTGGTCGCTGGTTTAAGACATCTTAAAGGATAACCCAAGACAGTGCCTGCCGGAAATCACACTGATAAAGCAGAATAACCAGCAGTACAATGCGTGTGCAGAGGGTATAGTTAAACATGTAATTACTCTTACTTATTCCGAAATACATATCATCCCCAGTATGTAGTCCTACTTCCTGTAATAAAACCCTCAGTTTCTTTGTTCGCTACCTCGAGTGCCAGGCTGCCTTCTTTCGACGTCTGCAACAGTTAAGTATACATAACAATATCCCTTTTCCTGTCGCGTGACGTCGCTCATAACGAAAAACAACTGCTTTTGTCTACCTTCATTTTTTTCTCTTTAATTTTGAAGGGTAGTTTTTACATCAGCCACGCTCCTGTTGGCTTCGTGCGCGACCAAAGGCGGCGGTGCGTGACGTCATCTGAGGGCCTCACATTTTTTGTCGGCTGCGCTCCGGCTGAAATAACTATTTCAAATCGTTTGCTTTCATTCTATACGACAGTAATTGGAGAGTGCCGTATACATAGTACGGCACTTGACAATTACAGCCTGCGTCTTTTTTTCTAGCGCTAACTTGCGTCAGAATTAAGAGGCCAACGAACGTTGCATTCTTAATAAATCGTCCATATAACCCCAGCGTGATCTTGTAGCTCAGCCACAAAACGTTGTGTCATACAGTAAATTTTAGCTTACGCAGCTTTGGTATTAAGCAATATATTGGAGGACTCGGAAGACTTCTCATTGATTGACTAAACAACCAGTGTAGTTGAGCGCAAATTTTATATCGCGCTCATAATTTGGAGGAAAAAAACGTCACAGTTTTACTCCAAAGCTGAAGCAATAATAGCTATAGCAAAGCATCGGACGGCTTCACGTAGCAAGTCTCGCACTTTTATCGGTCGTGCATGTGACCGTAAACGTTTACTTATTTATTAAATTAGCAAGTGCAGCGTCACGCACGAATCTGCATTAGGACTACTATTACTGAGTCACGACGATATCCACACTCTGTATCACAATAATAGTGAAACATTTAGCAGAGCAGGCCGACCGAGCGCATCAAGCTGCCGTCGTGTAGCGAGCGCGTGGCGGCCGGTTCTAGAGGAAAGTCTCGGCCTATGCTAAAGCCATGCAGCTTCGGCCAATTGCTTGTTATGAGTGTCTCGAAACCAGCCCTGTCTAACCTAAAAAAATTACTCGTGCCAGCTGAGTTGAGTTCATGGCCCGGCATAGAAGTATTATGTTTGAATAACAGTGTATTTGTCGGGGAATATCATCTCATTCTGAAACATGGATGCGATCAACGTTTTTCAATTACAAATAAGTGGTTTAAATATGTCCACCTACGAGGAAGTGGATATTCTGGAGGCTTTCACATCAATTTCGGGTTACTTTTCGACACTCACTGTTAGGGCAAAAGAGAGTCATTTATTATGCCAATCACTACTGGAACAATCAATCCAGTTCTTGCGTTCCATTTTTTTTTTCGGTAAGTTAGCTAGTCCTGTATGTATTACAGGAAAACACCGAGGCAGCTACCCCACGTGTGATTCTGAAGTTCTTTTCTGTTATAGTATTAAGTTGGATTATGTCTCAATTGCTCTCCATGTCGCTGCCAGGTAGCCAGTACGACAAATGCACCGAGCGAGCAGACAGCCGCGCCTTCCCGTAACTCTCCTAAACAAAGTGGGATGTCTTACTCTAAAACTAGTCTCGGAAGCATTGTTGATGCAGCTTCTACGACTTAATCTCGCAATGCCTTTTCGAAGACTCAGTGCTGAGACTTGTGTACGCTTTCGAGGAATTCATTTCGTCTCCAGGCTTCCGATGCTCAAAACGGAGCAAATAAGTGCTTCTAGTGGACTTACAATGACGTGACGTGCAATTTCATTGCATTGCGGTTCAATTCCAGGCACGACCATTTCAAGAGCTACGATAACATGAAAATAAAGTATTTTCAGCTCCGAAGCTGTTGGCCCAGCTCTGCACTGATATGCCTGTCAGCGTACATTCACACGTGTACGGCAGCGTTTTGTATCATTTTCATTTTAGACTATTGGTCTGCCCGTCTCGACAGCATGCTGAAGTTGCTGTCATACAGAGGTGCGGTGCATGTGGTGAAGGCATTTCCAATTCGGCCGTTATAACGAAGCATGGTGTTCACTAGTTTTATTGCTAGTCTCTGGAGCTTTTTCAAAGATCACAATAGACGACTTGTGTATCAACCTTTGTGGACTCAATTACACGCCGGTTCCAGCAAATTATCAAGATGCCGCTCTCGTACTTGCTGCACCATCCTTCAGGGATTGCACTGCGCCTCGGTAGACGCAGGTGCGGCGCAGCACAACAGGGCGTGCAGTTGTGCACATCGCTGCTCGGTGTGAGTATTAGCAGGTGCGTGTCAATTTACTGCGCACCGGGCTTTCATACGGCATGAATTATGCACCCTATGATAGTCGATCCACGTCAGCCCGATGAAGGGTTCTAGTTTCACTGATTCCGGGCATGGCATCTAGACATACCCGCTGGATCCTTCAAACGGTGACGAAAAAAGTGTTCTGGCACATGCTAACAAAGGCACTTCGGGCGTGTAAGATGACATGACACTTTATAAGTTTGGAAGCCCATACAAAAGTTAGGTGTAACGAATACGTAGCTTTCTATCAAAACAATGCAACGCCCAGCAAAACGACGATTGCTTTCTGAAACGGCGCTTTGGAGGTACTTCGAAAAGCGATTCAGAGCCCAAATTGAATTTACGATAAGCTTTTTAAATATTCTATATTTTTAGGTATTATTCTGTCCATGCTTACTATGCATCGTATTTTATGCCCGCCAAGCCCAAGTATCTGGTCCTACGCCATAAGCCAGAGGTGTCGACACAACCGGCGCCGACAACCGGATCTTGAGCAACGCAGACACCTTTCCTTCCGCAATCTAAGGCACAATCGCTTAGCTTTCGCGATCCACGTAAGCCTCTGTATCTTGTGTGAATAATGGCGTTTCTACGCCTGTCCCATTACCTGTCTCATTTGCAGATGATATACTGTGAGCGAAAACGCTGCAAGCCAAACACGCGTGTCAAATTCTTTCCGTTTTAAACTAATTCGAGCATATAGGCGAATTCTATCAAGTTTACGATAACGCGTCATCACGTGCTCATTGTTATAAAGATTCAAATGCCACCAGAGTTCGGCTATTGAAGCGTTTTCGTCGTAGAGCTCTGCTCATTTTTTGAGGGGTGTCTAACTGTCAAGAGTGTCTGCGATTACGCTGCTCTTCAGTCAGCCTCCCGCTGTGTCCCGGTGGAAGTGGCGTGCCTTGTGCCTGGAGAAGTGTCGTGGCTCCAACTTCCAAGCGTTGCAGCCCTAATTTCGATAGTGTCGTTATATAGACAAGCTCGTGTCTTTAAGCTGTACATTAATAAACTTCATGTGGGCAATAATTATTGGTAGCCCTCGACCTTATGCTTTCTGTAAATTTACCATTGAAACTTTGGTACGTAAGATCTAATCAATATTTTTAGTTCACTATATAATGTAAACCTAGAGACGCCCTGATTCGGGCGAGATACTTACCACTATGGCGAACCTGTGCGCAGAGACCAAAGGCCACTCGGCTCCTCAGCTGCTCGAGTACGAGGGCCGTGTGCGGGTGCGGGAGGGCACTCTGGCTAAGATCCCATGCGCCGCCACCGGAAACCCGCCGCCAAACTACCGTTGGTACAAGCTCACTGGCTCCCAGATTCACCCGGTCGTCCTCAGTCACAAGGTGAGCACGGCACGTTGGAAAGAAAATTCAAGGGAGATGAGAAATGCGGCGTATTTTTATTACTTCCTTTCTTGTTAGTGGTATACTCCTGCTGTTGTGCGTCTGATTGAAAATGTGATATTGAACAAAGCAAAAGAGCCATGTAAGTGATTAATATTAAGAAAATGTGTAGTTATCACCGTTAAACCTACGTAAAATGTGAAAATCCTTCTTCCAAAAAAGCTCCGGGGCATTTTTTCAAGCAAGTTATATTCGCTCTAAATCGCTATGTTAATGTGGTCGATGGGTGGTGTTTCGTGACCATTGTACATGCGTTGAAGCATGCTTTGTGTTTTTGTTTTTCTTGTTCTCGCTATCTGCATGAGCCCTTCTTTGACCTTTTAACAATCCAACAGCTTCCAACAAGTATTGCTCAGAGTCTTTGATCTTGAGTCTGCTGAGTCTACGTGACTAAAGTTAGCAATATCAGTTTCTAGCACTGCCAGAAATGTAAATGATCCGCTTGTCTTTCTGAACGTGACTATCTTCCCCATAACACTTCGTATTTTCTGGCTGTCATTATGCCGAACGACTGATTCAAGCATCAAGTAACCTGAAATGAACCGTCATATCGTGAGCCGTCGACGCCGCGCTATGTTTCGTCTTTCAGAGTAAAATTATAAACATGCATGGCACATGCATTTCATTTCCACGACCACTTACTCGTAACTATTTTTTTTTGTTTTTGTTATTATATTACCGGGGGCGCATTCCTGAACTTCACTTCAAGGAACAAACAGTTTTTGAAGGTGTTTTCATAGGGCGAATATCTTATGGAAATGTTAGATTTCAGTGTGTCCTGATAGTTAATTTAGTGATACAAATCTTACCTTTTCAAGATATTATGCCGTATATGTTATGATCGTGTGTTTTACGTTCGCGGTAATTACAGTTGTTCTATGTTCTTATGCATTATAGGACATTCAAAATTTTGTTTTCATATGTGTACCTGTGCACTTCGTCTATACTCTCGTATACACCTTTGGGTCCATGTGCTGTCTGTTCATATTGCGTTATACATCTGATGTCATACTGTGTGCCGTATTCTGTGGATTTTTTAAAGTAGTTCTTTGCTTGTTTGCTAAACTACAATTAACCGGTGCCTCCGCAAAGGAACGATATTCTCCTACTTGTCATTCTAATCACAACACTTGCGGCAGGTCCCACGCACTGTGAGAATCGATGTTATGCGAAGCAATTTGCGAGGAGCTCGCTGTTTGTCGCTCAGCCAACAACTACGAGCCGGACCGAGGTGGCGCATATACTTCGTCTCGTACATAACGTGCAAAGCTGTGGAGGCTATAGTGTGACTTCTTGCATCAACTGCGTTCGCGTTTCAGTGTTTTTAGCGATTATTGTATAGTACCACCGGTCACGCACGCGTCACCTCATTTACTGATCATTTCCATCTTTCCTTTCCCTCCTCTCTCTCTCATCTTTATAATCCCCTTTCCCAATACCCCAGCGCGTAGGGTAGCCAACCGGGCATGTGTCTGGTTAACCTAACAGCTGTCCCTTCTTTTGTCGCGTCATCATCATCATCATCATCATCAGCCTGTCTACGCCCACTGCAGGGCAAAGGCCTCTCCCATGTTCCGCCAATCAACCCGGTCCTGTGCTTTCTGTTGCCACGTTATACCTGCAAACTTCTTAATCTCATCTACCCACCTAATTTTCTGTCTTCCCCTCACGCGTTTGCCCTCTCTTGGAATCCAGTCAGTTACCCTTAATGACCACCGGTTATCCTGCCGACGTGCTACGTGGCCGGCCCATATCCATTTCTTCTTCTTAATTTCAACTATGATATCCTTAACCCCCGTTTGTTCCCTGACCCACTCTGCTCTCTTCCTGTCTCTTAAGGTTACACCTATCATTTTCCTTTCCATCGCTCGCTGCGTCGTCCTCAATTTAAGTTGAACCCTCTTTGTAAGTCTCCAGGTTTCTGCTCCGTAGGTAAGTACCGGTAAGATGCAGCTGTTATATACCTTCCTCTTGAGAGATAGTGGTAGACTACCATTCATGATTTGATAATGCTTGCCGAATGAGCCCCATCCCATCCTTATTCTTCTAGTTATTTCACTCTCATGGTTCGGCTCCGCGGTTACTACCTGTCCTAAGTAGACGTACTCCTTTACAACTTCCAGCGTCTCGCCACCTATCGCGAAGCGCTGTTCTCTGCCAAGATTGTTCCACATTACTTTAGTTTTATGCATATTAATTTTCAGACCTACTCTTCTACTTTTGTCGCGTACATCGCGCTTAATTTTCGCCAAGTATGCTCCATCACCAACTCGCCCTAACCTCGAGTCTGCTAACAGCCTTCTTTCTTGTTTTCTTCCTTCCGTAGGGATTATTACTTAAAATGTTTTTCTTATTCAGGCTTAGTAATAAATAAAAAGGCTTCTCTACTTGTAGGTAAACAAACTGGGATAAGCATGTGTCATTAAGTCATTAAGTTTCATTTGCAGCACGTCACTGCAAGGCATTCAGGCTCCCGCAAGGCATTCAAAAAGGGGCACATAAATTTAATGGAACCAGATATCACGGTGAAATCTGGTGCTAGGCGCAGACGCCAGATTTAACCAACAGCAGTTGAAGATATCTAAAACATTTCGGAATGAAGATAAAGAAATTATTCGGCTGCTGCAATTTCAGTTGTGTTTACCCGCTGCAACAAGGCCTTACTTCGCGAGGCATAATTATCAGTTTCTCGTGTAATCGAAATGGCGATCCGTATCCGGCTCTGTTACCGGCACGAAAACAAAGTATAATCGCTGAAGAACTGACTGCGCGCAAACTGCGGTTGCTTCTCCGCCGTGAGCTTCTCGATAACATTGGCACGGGCCACTGAAAACTTCTCTCTAGAACCCGGCACGACCAGGGGCCGCAGAACAGGGCAGAACTTTAGCAGCTCAGCACCGCGAAGGTGCCATCTCGAGTTTTCGAAAATGAGGCGAGGATAGTCAGAAGACACTCTGCTAGAAGCGGCCCTGCTTGCGCCTCAGTTTAATTAAGCGTTGATTAGGAGCGTCCTCATAAGCGGCGTCCTCCCCCCTACCCCACCAAGCGCTGCTCGGTCGCGGGCGGCCGGTAGGCGCGGCAGGCGTGGCGCCAATCCGCGCGACACCGGAGCGTCTCTCCTTAATAACGCGGCAGCGTGGTGCTGCGACTCGCGCGGATAACGAGCAACGCCGCAGCACGCGAACACTGCGCGGCCCATGACTGCCCAAATGACACGCTCTCAGCGAGACACCCGGAAAGCTCACAAGTGCTCGCCTTGAATTGCTGAGATGCCTTGAAGGAAATTCCCCTCGATTGCGGGGCGCAGCGCGGACGCCAGCGCGCTCACCACTTTCTCTGCATGCTTCCGCTGCTGTGACAGCCAGCTGCACTGTGTAAACGTTTATTCAGTCCGGGATAGTGGCGCTTAAGCCAGGATTCAGGCGGGGAGACATTGGGATTATGAGCGTCGATGGCGGGGTACTCAAAGAAGACGCTGGATTCCGACACACTGTTGGGAGACTGCTGTGCCCTTGTGTTCTGGACGCATATCCTCTGGCAGCATCTCACTCAGAAATATTGAGCTTGCTTCTTCTTTTCTTTTTCCCTTTTTGTGGATTAACCGGTGCACAGTCATTCAGAGCGACCATTCTTTGTTAGGCACCATGGAAGGTGGATGCGACATTACAATACCTGTGAAGGGCAGTCTCCATCACATCTGTTCGCTGGTCGCCATAGCTGACCCACAGTGCGCATTAGGATGCTCGCTAAACACCTGATACGATTCAAATTATGCAGCAAGTTGAAACCATCGAACCTTAATGGTCTCACCATTGAAGAGCATTATTCAAGGGCGCCAAGCATTTGTTTTGTCGCTATGCAAAAAAAAGTGAACACAGTGAAATTTACGATTAGGAATTAAAAAACCATGCTCAGGTTCCGGTTTTCGCTACGCTAGGTTCTTTAAGAATGCGTAGCCCAAGTCACAAGATTTTTGTGCATAAGTGCCATTGGCTAATACAAACAAATCTTGGTAAGCACCAGCACATATAAATATCGGAGAACGAAAGCAGACCGGACAGTGCTTTCCCATAGTTGAAATGTTTATGTAAGATAAGCTGAGGAGGACCATGGTTTGCTGGAGTAAGGCAACCACTCTTGTAGGGTTAAAACCTCACATGCAATGCAGATTTATTTCCAGAAACACAAGAGTTCTGGGGGATACCATTGGCTAAAAGCTGTTGGAAAAACAGCTTGACCGGGCCAATGGTCCGTGACCAGGCCCGGTCACGAAAAAATAGTAACATTGTTATACACTCAAAACAAATCAATTATTTACATAAATGGACACAAGTGGTTTTTTTTTAATATAGCGTAGTTATTTAATACAGCTAATTACTAATATTCGACAAAAACAATATGTAAGCAACTAAGCAATTTTTTGCGCGCGTATACAGCAGACCATATAGACCATCTGTGACAGACAGCAGACAAATTTTTTTTATTCACACGTTTGATAGTCTTCTTACAGAAAACCAAAGGGGCGAGGGCTAAAGGCGCGAGCATGCGCCTGACTGAGGCCCTGACCCCTGTACAATCAGTGCTCGGCGAAGCAAGATAATTAAAAGAAAAGAAAAGCTATGTAGACAGTAAACACATGATCGAGTAACATAAACAACATGATCAACATGATTAACATTAGTACAATACATAACATAGGTGACGGAACATGGCATAAGGAACAATACAACATATTATTCCACCTGCAGTCATTGGCACTGACAACACAACAATGTGCAACACATTTAACAATATTTGCAGATTTTTCTTTTATACACTGTTAAAGAGGACGATTATTTTATTATATCTAACAGTTCTTTGTTTGAACTTAAGAGCCTGGGAATTTTGTATCTCAAGCATTGCGTCCCGTAATTTCTTCTGGTCTTAGGTAGTTTATCACACGAAGGTTGTGGTCTGTGGTCGTTTGAAGATAGCTGGACTCAAAATTTGTCCAGTTTTCTTTAATTTGCATGAACATATAAAGTGTGAGCTTTTCTGTGTAAAGATGACTTGGTGGAACTAGTTTATACTTAATTTTATATGCAGATGTGGTATCATTGAAAGGGGTGCGTTCAAGAGCACGAACGGCTCTCTTTTGCAAAACTTCGACTGTAAAAAAAGAATAGTTCAGTTTTAGCATTATTTTTAAAAAACTCGTTCAAAACAACACATATTTTCCAACAAGTTATATAGAAAGCGCGAAAAAGCGGTCTGTTGATTTCCAATTAAGAAGTTTGGCTAGTCCTCATTTACATGCTTCTATGAGTATAGCCAACTAAAATGTGTGACTGATGTGCACAGTGTCATATGGTGCTAAATGAACAGCAGAAATGCCATCATGTTTCCATATTATTCCTTGTGATTAAGAATAAATCAAAAAGTGGTGACGGCTGGAAGCATCAGACTTGTGGCTTGCTAGGTTGTCGCTCCTGTCCAGCGGAGCACCATGAAAAACGGTATCTGAAAAGCAGAACGTGATATTATGATGAGAAAATGAATTGCAGTAAAGTTTTGCACAAACCTACACAATAAGTGGTTCACACAGACATAATAAAGGCTAACAACAAAACAACAAAGCACATCCTCCGGCAGCCAGGGGCATGCCGTGAGCGGTTATTGACCGCACGTTTTACAAACGTAACCCATCCTTAAATACTCAGATATAACAGATGCGAGTAGGGCCCGAACGACACCCAGCGCGTGCGTACGCGTCTACGTCGAGATCAAACATGTCATATGCTATAATTAGCGCACATAACTCCCACAATCACGTACACTCACTCGATTCTGTTATAGCGCCCAACGTCATCGCACTGTATGCAAACCACGAAAACAGCAAACAGAAACGAGGGAAAAGAGTGCACGCCGGCGGCCGCAACAACGCGCGCCGTCGAAAGTCTAGAGCTTTTTCACTTTCACCGGCGAGGCGTGTCCAACTTGAATGACTACCGCATACTTTCTGGAAGCCACCGTACTATATCTGCACCTCAAACTACCGTCTTTAAGCCAACAAAAGCCATTACATATAGTGCGTCTGAGGGTTCTGTACACAGGCTCTTTTTTTTTTTTTTTTTTTTTTTTCACGTTCCCACGCGTGGAAGCACGCTGCACACTCAGGTAGATAGAAATGTTATGATGTAGACGACTTAAGTGCTTCTCAAAACGACATCTTGCACCTTCAGTAGTGCAGACACGACGTGCGATCAGCAAGAAATGACTCTCGATTATTGTTTGCATCGCTCACTTTATGGGAGCTTGTACAGCAACGCGCATAACGGTGGGAACTCGTTAACTGACAGCTATAGTTGGCCATCCGCAACAGCCCGCGGACACAGGCTGCTGTTGGAAATGGCTGGCAGATAACTTCCGCAGAGCTGCTGCAGACGCCCAGCTAAAGCTGTATAATTAGTGCCTACGAAAGCAGTACACTCACCGTTAACTGGCGCCCGTTGTCCGTATCCACAGCTCCATGAATATTCCGCCCTCCAAGCGTCACTTCGTGCACGGAGCCGGCGTCAATACCACCGAAGACGCGCAACCAACTCATCCACGCAACGCATTCCAATAGACCAGGAGACTGAGACGACTGAGAGAGGAGAGCGGCGCGCCACCCCGGCGCCAACCCCGTCTGCGTCGCCGAGCAATGCGCCACAACGGCGAGGCGAGCGTGCGATATGTGTGGCGTATACGGCGGCTCTTCGTATACCGAAGCCAATCGAAACGCGCTTCAGGAGGGTCCAGTGACTCCTTCCCAAATGCGAACTCTTTTTTTCTGCCTGTACCTTCCAAAAGGGGTCAGATGGACACCCGAGGAGAGTCACGGTTCCATGACCCTCTTTTGACTCTCTTTTTTCCTAGAGTGTAGTTAACTTAAATTAGTTTTCGTAGTAGATCCCCAGATCAATAAGCAATATTGCAGATGTGACTGAGCTAGAGCATGATATATAATTGGTTTCAGTCTGTTTGGAATTAAAGATCCTACTTTCCACAGTGCACCGATTGTTCGAGATAGTTTATTTTGGAGGTGAGGTATGTGGTCATTCCACGATAAATGTTCATGAAAAAATGCTCCCAGAAATTTAATACTGCTCGTCTTTTCAAGCAATGAGTCTTGAAAACGCAGTTTGAAAAGTAGTATTTACACGCGAGTTTCGAGCTCTGAAAATGACATATTGTGGGCACTAGTTATGTGCTTCTTTCTCATCTGTGCATTATCATAATCATCATCATCCGTTTGTCTCTCTGTCCTCATCATCACCGTGTGTCATTGTCATCATCATCGAGTGTGTGCGCGCTGGGCCCATTCTCTTCCGAGGACTTGAGCTGAATAAACGTCGCGTCAACCAAGACGTCATAATATTTAGTTTTTTTCGTGTTTAGCTGTAACTCATTTGCATCTAACCACAGGGAATGCTCTCTCAGCCATATATTTGCTTTTATTCCGGCATCTTCCAAACTTCTACTGCAAAAAAAATACGTTTGTATCATCAGCGAAAAGTATCATTTCCTCAGTGTGGGGTATATTGCAGATGTCATTCACATACAAAAGAAATAAACGGGGACCCAGTATCGAGACCTGTGGAACTCCCGTAGTGATTAGATTGTGGTCTGAAGAGTAGGTGTTTACTGTTACATACTGTTTGCGATTTTCTAGATAGCTCTTTAATAACAGATGAGCCTGTCCCCTCAACCCATAATAAGGTAACTTAGCTAGTAATATGCTGTGACTAACGGAGTCAAACGCCTTCTTTAAATCTAAGAATATTCCAACCGTAAACTCCTTCTTTTCAACGTTTTCGACCAATTTTTCTTTAATGCCTAGTAGTGCTAACTCAGTGGATTTCTTTTTTTGAAATCCGAACTGCTGCGGTGCTATCAGCAGGTGTTTCTCTAAAAAGGCAGTTATTCTTTTAAGTATAACACGTTCAATTACTTTTAAGAATACATTCAAAACAGAGATGGGACGATAATTTCCCAGATCATCACTTTTTCCACCTTTGTGTATAGGAGTTACGCGTGCAACTTTTAGTTCATCGGGAAAGTGACCACCTTTCAGAATGCAGTTACAAACGTGGGCTAGGGGAACTGAAATTGTTGATGCTACTTCTTTTATCGGATCAACCTTAATCTCATCGGGACCGGCAGCAGTTTTACTTTTAATAGATTCAATTATCTTATTTATTTCGAAAGCACTTGTGGGCGCTAGGTATAAAGTATCGCGACAATTTCTCTTAATATAACTACTTGCGTCAACATTTGTCGTATGATTTAACTTCTTGCCGCAAGTCAAGAAATGCTGATTAAACTTGTTTGACAGGTCTTGACCTCTAATAGCTTTGTCGTTAAATTTCATTTCATCAGGGATAGTAGCAGTGCTCTTTGAATTACAGATCTCCTTATGTAGATGGCATAGTTTTGTGGAATCGTCAGCACCATCAAATTTATTACCATGGTAATTGTCTTTTGCTTTCCTGATTGCCTTATTTAGTTCATTTCGATACTTTTTGTACTCATTGAATTTATGAACATCTTTCAGTCTCAAAAACTCTTGAAAAAGCTTTTTCCTGTGTTGTATTTGTTTATAGAGGGATGGGGTCATCCATGGTTTCCTAACTTTTATCCGCTTTTTCCACATAACTAAAGGGAAAGCCTGGTAGGACAAGTCCAGCATTTTTCTATAAAATCTTGTAAAACAGACCAAAGCGCTCTCCTCGTTGAGGACTTCGGACCAGTCTGCATCATGCACGCTCTGCTTGAACATAAACATTTTAAATTCGTCTATTCTTCTAAATGTATGGCATTTGTCGTAGTTTTTCCTTTTCACTGTTTTTCCTAAGATACAAAAGATCGGCAAATGATCACTGATATCGATAGATAGCACCCCAGAGGCTGTATCATTTGGCACGTTATTTGTATAACAAATATCTAACATTGCGCTGTCGTGCACTGCTCTTCCGTTCTGCCTTAGCGCTTCAGGGTTATCTATAATGAACACCAACCAACTACCTAGACTCGTCATCTTGTTGCCATTGACTGGCAACAATATGAGCACTCGTGAGCGCACATGGCGAGAGCGCACATAAACAGCGTGCTATTAACTGAATGAAGGAAGCGAATATTTGACGGCTCGAATCTTTGTTTGACACAACCTTAATGAAAACCTGCAGATATCTGCAGCTTTTCATTAAGGGCGTGCCAAACAAAGAAGCAAGCCCTCAAAAATTTCCTTCCTTCATTCATTCATAGCGAGGGTCTCGTTCCGGCAGAGTTGATGCCTTCAGGTAGTATGCGAGGGCTCATTAGTCAGCTATCCGCTCGTTAAAGGTTCACGTGCTACATGACGCCATCTGAGAAAAACGAAGAGTGTTCCGCACTCGCGTCCGTGGCTAAGAGCGGCGCTCACTAACACTGCCAGGGTTTGCATGCCCATAAATACCCGATAAGTGGACGAGGGGACGACCGCCGCTGTAGCTCAGTTGGTAAGAGCATCGGGCGCGTAATCCGAAGGTCGCATGTTCGGTCCCTGCCAGCGGAAAGCTGTCTTTTCGTCCACTTTACTTTCTTCAAATCTATATCACAATTGTTACTATGCACTTAAAGCAGTACAATTAACGTTCCCTATTCTTTCCTTGACTTTATTATCTGCAGGTTTTCATTAGTGCTATTAACTGGCGATTCAAGGCATTCAAGTAAGCCGTTGTGTTGCTCCGATACGCAGACTACCGTTAATACTCATTTGTTGCATCGATTTAAGGGAATTGAGTATCTAATTTGTCATGTCCTGAGAAGCTTGCACGTTTAATTACGCTGCGCTATGCGACAACGATGCAGTCACTGTTGAGCAATTAGATGAATTGGGACGCTGAAACTTCACGATGACGTTGTCCCGTTTGAAGTTGTTTATAATTTGGGGGACTGTACGTGTCAGAATGTAGCAGAGAGCCTCTTTTATCACCCCCACCAGAGGGTGACTTCGTCTAAGATTCCACGCAGTAATACTTAAAATAAAAAGGAAATGAGGGCTCTAGAACCAGAGAGCTAATGATATCGTTGTAGCTGGGCATCAGCCGCGGCCCTTACCACGAAAATTAGTGAAAAGAGAACTAGCAGGGTCTCTTGTGCACTCACCTAAGAAGACTCGAAGGCGAAAGCCATCCGGTGTCGCTATTTTACCGTGCACGCGAACGCCGCTTCCTATATTTTTATCACGCCAATTAACATCGCAAGGACGAAGTGACGCGCAGCTCGCGCGCCTCAATCGCCCGTTTACTAAAGGTCAGCCAGCCAACCAACCAACCAATCATGAGAGGCGCGGATGATCATGCGACTTTTTGCACCGCACCCCGGCTTTTCGGTCAAGGTCGTGTTCGCATGAGGCATATACGGCTTTCGCCTTAAAAGAGCAGGAAGTAAATAAATGAAAAGAAGGCAAGAATCAGGGGTGTAGCGAGGAATTTTTTTCGGGGCAGGGGAGGGAGGGGGTGGTTCGACCATTCTTTATGCATGCTCGCGTGAGCCTTTGTATGTGTGCTTGCATATATACATATGCAAAATTGAAAGAGCGAGAGAGAGATAATAAAATGAGAGAAAGGCTGGGAGGTCAACCAGGATTGTAGCATCCCGTTTACTACCCTGACTAAGGGAAAAGGGAAAGAAACATGGAAATGAAAGCGGAGAGAAGAGCAGGCGCCCGAAAAAAAAAGAAGAAAAAAAAGGAAAGTGCAGAGCGGGAATTCTAAAGCCTGTTCAATAGACCACCGCCACGCATGAAGTTTTTCCGGTGCGACGACAATTCCCGTCGGCATTCTAGCACTGACTGTTCCGACAGGGGTTTGTCGTCAAGGCGGGCCAACACAGCAGCTAGCGGCAGTCTGCGCGTTGTAGCGAGGGCAGCGACAAAGAACGTGTTCTATCGTTTCTTACATAGCTGCCGCAGTGGTTGCAAGCAGCACTGTCTTCCATGCCGATTCGCAAGGCAAAACATTTGGTGAAAGCGACAACAAGCCACAGTCGGCAAAGCAACGGTTTTCTCGAGTTCAGAGAGTCCGGACGGAGACCGAAGTCGACGAGACGGGTCCAGTCGGCGCAGTCGTGTGCGCTGGATACTTGGTGTGTCCCACAAGTATTTTATCCCTTCATTAGCAAGCTCGCGAATTTTCATTGCAGCATCTGTTCTTAAGAATGGGATTGAGTCTTGTATGCCGTCTTCGTGTGCAGATCGAGCAGATGCGCCGGCATGTTCGTTGCCCAATACGCCGCAGTGACTTGGGAGCCACTGAAACGTGATGTAGCTCTCTAATTTCAAACACTAGTTGTTCGTGAGGTCCCCGGCGTCAGGCGAATATCAAGCACTGAAGAGCTGCCTTGTAGTCCGTGAACATGCTCCATTTTTTGTGGGGTTGATTGTGAATTACTCTAAGTGTGCTACGTAGAGCAGCAAGTTCCGCAGCTGTCGATGTCGTCTGGCGGCGTAGCCTAATGTTCACGGCGGTAGTTTTCGCAGTAAAGATGACCGACCCTGCAGACCTATCCACAGTGGCTGAGGCGTCAGCATGTAGGTGGTTATGCTCGCTGTATGTCTCAAACAACAAGAGCAGAGAAAGCGGCTTGAGCGCTGGAGATGAGAGCTGTGCTTTTGACTGTATTCCTGGAACCGTGAGTCGAACCTGTGAATGAGTCATACACCATGGGGTAGTTGGAACTGTCGCTGGAGTTGTATATCCTATTGGTAGGCACGTACGGTAGGACAGGATTGTCTGACAAAATGAGATACGGGGTTGGTCTTTTGGCAGTGAGGCTAAATGATGGGCGGGGGCGCGAGCAAGATGTCTGACATGTGCAGTGGCGTATCCAGGGGGCGGGGGGGCACACCAGGCCCGTGCCCCCCTCCCCTCGCCGAATTTTTTTTGCCATGGCACACAGAGCACAAAATGACGCTCGACCACATCTGCCTGCCTGGCCCCCACTTCAGATCAAGGTGGTGCCCCCCCCCCCCCCCCCCGAAAAAAATTTCTGCCTACGCCCCCCCCCCCCCTGCACGTGTGCTGTGAGCTGAACGGTACAAGACGCTTTTTCTTGGGTTATCTGCGATACAGCTTGCCTGTGCTGACCAATACCTGCAGAACCAATATTCGTACACTCGAAAGCGTTCAGGCTATGGCTGTTAGAGTTTGTGTGGGACTACCGCGGTGTTCGTCAACAGCTGAGACCATTGCGATTACAAACGCGTACCCGGCCAAGACGCATATTGTAATGGATACAAAATTGAAAATTTTTGGAACGGGGGGGAGGGGTTGATGAAACCCTCCTCTCCCCCCCCCTTCCTGGCAACTCCAATGACAAGAATAGCTGTGTATATTCGCGTTAATCCTCGTGATCAAGTAGAATTTACGCTGTGCCTGTACTATGTGCATCTTCCTTGCAGCTGTTCATATTTGGTTTGTTTATTTTTTTATATACGTGCAAGTGCCATTGTAAATAAACTAGTATGGAGGTCTGTATTGTTTTTTTCCCACCACAGTACGATTCAAAGTTCGTTTTTGCTCAAAATAATGTGGCAATAGTGATCAAAGCGTCGACGGCCGTCTGCGCACTCTCTCCTTGCCGGTGACCAGTGCACGTCTCTTCGCTGCGCAGGTTCAAGAGGTTGATGGAACCTTGTTGTTCCGGCGTGCTAGCCTCCACGACAGCGGCAAGTACGTGTGCATTGCAAACAACTCCCTGGGACAAGACCGAACCGACCGGGAGCTCATTGTCACAGGTGGGTCCACCTTAACTCTCAAAGACCTTTACTGCCTGGACTTCAACGAAATGCGGGACCAGTGTAGTAAGCGCGTTGAGATACTATAAAGAAAGCATTCAGTTCGGGCTAGTTCGTGCCAGATAGAACGGCAAAACTGCGCTTCAATTTGTACCGAAGTCACTTTTCTACTTCCACGATTACTGCTTGCCAACAAAGGAGCTTTCTTTCAGGTAGCGGCTGACCATATGCATAGCCACAGCATATTGTGAGCATTCACTTTCATATGTGGCGGCAGAACACCAGGGTCGCCTTTGGTGGCTACCTTCAGCCAAATTGAATACTTTACGAGACCATCTGGTGACAAAAGTTCCAGGCTGGTTCCATGGCTACTTACTGGCTAATTTGCACTTCTATTTTGGCACACTTACAAGCATTTCTTAAAGGAGTACTGACACGATTTTGAAGTGCAGCAAAACGGACGTTCTTGTTTTCCTTGGCATGTAGTGTTAACGCTCTCCCCACACCGCATCCGGGAAACACGTATAGATATTTAAGTTTGATTTTATAGTTTTCATCTTCCAGCATCTGCAAGGCAGCTTTACCGCATGGAGAGCCCTAGAGCCCTATGACGTTTCAAGTCAGCTCACTTGGTTTGCAAAATCTGGGTTCTGCATGCAGCC
The DNA here is from genome assembly GCF_013339695.2 of Rhipicephalus sanguineus. Lineage (NCBI taxonomy): Eukaryota > Metazoa > Arthropoda > Arachnida > Ixodida > Ixodidae > Rhipicephalus > Rhipicephalus sanguineus. Next base: position 294,705,456 of record NC_051176.1, on the reverse strand, counting down.
TAAATCACAGAAATTGCTGTCGGAGGCACTGGACGACAGTTCACTTATCATGAACCACGTTCGACTGACAGCAAAGGACAGCAGGTGCATATTTCGTGGGTTGCAGTCTGCCCGTGACGTCACAGGCAGACTTGACATGTCACTATGAAGCCGCCCTCTCGAAACCGAAACCGAGACTGCTGGTTGAAAGAAGCGGTATTAAAAATATATGCAATGCATCCCCAGGCACCACGACGCTCTTTTTAGGGTACTCGACACCCGTGCTTTCATTTAGAGCAACAACCCGAAAAATTTTAAAATTCATGTCAGTACTCCTTTAACAGCGGAGCTGTTCTAGTTAGGCGTAAAATGTCTGTCACGACCCCAAACTATCATCATCATGAACCGGCACGTGCTCTCTTCGTCCTCTTCTTCATCTTCTGTTTCGCTCCCAGAACACGTGCGCGGATTTCTCCGGCGTGGCCTATAATAACCCTGATGGGTGAGAGAACGAGTACAGATAAAAAGAAAGAAAGAAAAAGAGAAATTCTTGCTGAAAAAAAATTCTTCACGAGGCGGGGTTGGAACCCGCGTACCATCGATCCGAAGGCGAGCGTCCTAACCACTCGGCTGTCCAGGCACGCTAGCCGAATATAGCATAGCCTTGTATAATAGAGTGTATCAATGTGGCGGGAAACGGAAGTGAGCTTGAGGAGAAGAGATGCGATGGTGGGGAGGAGGCAGAGGAGGAGGGGAGAGAGTAAAGCGTAGCATAGAAAGAGTGAGAAAGAGAGAAATAGAGAGAAATGCAGGAAGAGGAAGAAAGGGTGAAAGACGAAAGAGAGAGAAAGAAATAGAGTGAGATATAGAGAGATAGAAAGGGATGAAAGAAGAAAAAAGAAGGAGCAAGAAATAGATAAATATATATATAGAAATAAGTAGAAATAAACAGACAAGAGAGACTCGTAGAAAAAAAACAGAGAGAAGAGATAAGAAGAAAGAAATAGAGGAAGAACGAAAGAAAATTGGCAAAACTTAGCGAAACAGCAAAAACCAGGTCTACATAGGTGCCCATCAGCTACGCTCTCTTAAGCATTGTGCGTTTCGCGCAAGCTACGCTATTCCTGTACACATAGAAGAAGAATTGGTCGAACCATTAATGGCGACGAACATCTGATTCAATTTTTTAAAAATGCGGGAAGTTTACACTAAGTCGCGCAGAGCTTGGCATAGCGAAGATGGTCGATCCTCAAGCAAAACCTACTTACAACGTACTAAATCTAGTTACAACTTAGCGAACCCTACTTACAACATATCAAAACCTAGCAACAACCAGTTACAGCAAAGCAGCAACCGGCGTTAACCTAAACACCAAGCGAAGCTTTGCGCGACTTAGTGCAAGTTTCCTTTTTGTAATATTTGCAGATACAACAGCAAGTAAGCATAAATACAACCCATTGTTTTTCTCTCGCGCTGCCCGATGCGCGCACTCTCTCACGCCGGTAGCAGGCTGGCGGGAAATTGAGGTACCCCAACGCATGGCGAGGTAGTATTCCAGAGACCCTGAGACAGCAAAGACGGAGACGCTAAGTTGCTCTCATGCAGGCAACCCGTAGCTTGCACATTGGTGACGCTGCACGCAGTCTACGCAGACTCTTCGTACCAGTTTCTAATACCAATGCTGTGCGCATGTTATCTTGTGTGAACTGAAACAAACAGATGCTGGACTGTTTATCTTCAACCAGATTTCACTGCTTGAAGCTGGACTGGTCTTATGGTGATTCCACCAATCATATTCGGTCTTCAAGGAAAAACTGTTTGAAGGTTTAATGTTGCCAAAGTTACTCTGTAAAGAAGTCTATATTTGAGATTAGCTATCTGCAGGCGCACCAAATTGTGCTCACTGAAATAATAATTTAGTTGTTTATTTAAAACTTACCTGTCACATGGAGATCAAGCAAGGGAAAAAATGCGGGCAGTTTGCACTAAGTCGCACAAAGCTTGGCACAGCGAAGAGTGTCGATCCTCAAGTGTTTAGGCGAATGCCGGTTGCTGCTATGCTGTAACTGGTTGGTGCTAGGTTTTTATATGTTGTGAGTAGGTTTTGCTACGTTGTAACTAGGTTTGGAATGTTATAAGTAGGTTTTCGTATGTCGTAAGTAGGTTTTGCTTGAAGATCGACCATCTTCGCTGTGCCAAGCTTTGCGCAACTTAGTGCAAACTTCCCGCATTTTATTTTTTTAGTGAATCACCGACACGGTGTCAGTGGCAGCCCCGTTTTTTACGCACAAGCCGGATCGATCTAGCAGCAGTCATCTTCATCCCGTTCGTCGTCTTCATCGTACAACCCACGCAGCACCGGGGATTCTTCTGGAAGATATTAGTCGCCATTAAAAGCTGCGACCACTTCTTCTTTTATGTGTGCAGGCCTAGCGTAGCTTGCACTAAAGGCGCAATGCTAACGAGACAGCGGAGCTGATGGGCACCTGTGTCGTCCTGGCTTTTGCTGTTTTGCTAAGTTCTGCTCATTTGCCGCCAGCTTGCTATACTATACAATACAAGGATGCGCTATGCTCTGCTATCGTGCCTGGATAGCCGAGTGGTTAGGACGCTCGCCTTCGGACCGAGGGTACGCGGGTTCGAATCCCGTCTCGTGAAGGATTTTTTTCGGCAAGAATTTCTCTCTCTTTCTTTGTGTCATTCTTTCTCTCTGTTTCTTTCTTTCTGTCTGTCTCTCTCTACTCGTTCTCTCACTCACCATGGTTATTACAGGCCACTCCGGGGAAATCGGAGCACATGTTCGGGGAGCGAAGCAAAGGAAGAGGACGAGGAGAGCGCGTGCCGGTTTACGATGATGACAGTTTTGAGTCACGACAGACACTTGTGCTCTTTATTCTGTGTGCAAAAATTGTGCTCTTTATCCTTTGCTCGTTCTTATTCAAAATAATACTTATTGCTAGATAGTAACAAAATGCATTCCTAATATCGCTTCTGTTCTAAATGGCTACATGCTTGACGCTAAGATTAAATGACAAGGCTACTTTTATCTACTTTTCGCTTCAGTTCTGGCTGCTTTTTGAAATCAGCCCAACGGAAAGCCTGCAGATCACTTTCAACAATTTGCAGGTCCTGCGGGCAGATGTGACGGAGAATGTAGGGTTCTTTCTAGACGGTGGTCTCTGTAGAGGGTTCTTTCACATGAATTTTACTTTTCACAGAAAAAGTAAAATCCGGCTGATAAAATTATCCGTAAGTCACCAAGTAATATATGTGACATACTTTGACTGTAGTGAAGTATCTGTACTATATTCGAGGCTCGTATTTCAAAAATGGTAATAAAATGCGGTTTTTCGTAAGAAAAGCATATACATGCACAGGGCAAGCATCAGGGCGTTGTGACCAGACGTATTCTCTAAGTAGATGTACCCGCAATGAAATACGCCTATCCTCTGTCGCGAAACTTGCTGTTGTTTGTTCCCAGCACCCTTCTGATGTGAATATCTCGAATTGAAACTTACCATGATACACTGAATCGCTGATTGCGTCAGCATATCTGCCGCCTCGAGGAATGAATGCGACAAAATCGAGGGTCAAGGTAGCAACCGATACTAATGATATAGTGTTGCCATGTCTATAGCCGACAAACATAAGTGATTTCTTAAATGTTTTCTACAACAGCGCTCGCCGAGTCAACTTTATGTTTTTTCCACGCATTTTATTTATTTTCTTCACTTTAACTCTTTCGGGACCGCCCCATTGGAGCATCGATCATATATGATCGGTGGCTTTCCGCGCGCTGCCAAGTTCATAGTTTCGCGCGTTTTTACATGTATTGCTTTCTAGCATGTAGTTTTATCACTAGACTTTCGGTTTCGGCATAGTTTTGCCATTTTTCCGGAAAGCGGTGACACACGAGAGAGGGAGATTTGTGGGCAGCGGCTGCAGCGAACGTAGCGGACCATGCATGGCGTCGGGTATCTCGTCAGGCCGCGCAAAGAAACCGGCGTGAATCGCGTGATTCTGCTGCTTCGATGGCAGACTTTTTTGATGAGTCGAGCAGTGAGGTGTCCAAAGATGTCTGACAGCTCGTATTTTATTTTAGAGAGCGATTCGGACGAGGATCGACCTGGGACTTGAGCCAGTACTCGTAGGTGAACGTAGTTTCACATCCGCTTCTCTCGCGAGTAGCCAAAGAGGCTTTCTGTTTATTCACATTGATTCATTTTTGTTTGATAGAGTCTCAACAAGCTTTCAGAGAAGAGCTCATCTATCAGCTTCTCAATCTTGACGACGCAAGGCTCCACCTCCTTCACCCCCATCCGCGAGTCACGCGCTCCGCAAGCCAGAAAATGTAGGCAGGCGCAAGAATTGCAAGCTCTGTTATGAGCAGAAGGAAACCGAGTTGAAAACAGGTGTGTTTTTATTTTTCGGTACCTGTCGAGTACATTTGTCTTTCAGCACTGCGTGGAACTGCTTCGTTGAGTGGCGCAAGCCCCATTGGGCATGAATATTACACTCGTTTAGAAGCACACCAAAACAAGTGCTGTAGATATGTGTACCAAACTTTTCAAGAGAGAGAGAGAAGAGGGAGAAAGGAAAGACAGGGAGGTTAACCAGAAGCAGTCTCCGGTTTGCTACCCTGCACGTGGGAAGGGGAAAGGGGATGTAAAAGAATGAAAGAGAAGAAGAAGAAGAGTTTGTGACGACAGCACGCGACAAAATACTACAACAACAATAAAAAACAAACAAACAAAACGAAGTCATAACAGCAGTCCAAGTACTACACAGCAACATCAGTCATTTTTCTTCCATCAGTCATTTTCTTCCATCAGTCACAGTTTGACATTTAGTCTGGTTGCTTGGAGAAACCGCAACAACGCCTTCAGAGCGGCTCGTGCTGAAGACCGGGTAGGCCAGGGCCCTAGGATTTTCTTCTCCGTGAGAGGGCGGTTGTCCAGCTGGCCTAGTGCGGCTGAGAGGGCCGCTCTTTCGGAATTGAAGCGAGTGCACTCACAAAGAAGGTGCGCGACTGTTTCGCTGCACCCGCAGACTTCACATGACGGGCTCTCCGCCATTCCAATAATAAAGGAATATGCATTTGAGAAGGCCACTCCCAGCCATAGACGGACCAGCAAGGTGGAGTCACGTCGTGATAAGCTGGACGGGATGCGTAATTGAAGATCAGGGTCCAAGGTATGCAGCCGTGCACTTGTAAATGTCGATGATTTCCACAAGTTCAACGTTATACGACGAGCTAGCACACGAAGCTCTTTTGCGGCGTCCGATCTTGAGAGGGGAATGGTGATACTGCTGACACCGTCGTGAGCGGATCGGGCAGCTGCGTCCGCTTGGTCATTTCCCGTAATTCCACAGTGACTAGGCAGCCACTGGAATATTACTTGGTGCCCTTTTTCTATTGCTGCATGGTGGATTTGCCTAATTTCCCCGACGAGCTGCTCATGTGAGCCATGACGCAAAGCAGAGGGTAGACTTTGGAGGGCTGCTTTGCTATCGCAGAAGATAGACCACGAAGTAGGTGACTGCTCCATGACAAATTGAAGAGCAGCACGGAGCGCTACTAGTTCAGCAGCTGTAGTTGAGGTTGCGTGATACATTTTGAGCTGTATTGTGGTAGCTCTTGCAGGAATTATTACGGCGGCGGTTGAGCTTGCAGTCATAACTGAACCATCAGTGTAAATATGGGTGTGAGTGATGTACACCTCATGTAAATACAGTAGTGCAGCCTGTTTAAGGGCAACCGATGACATTCTTCTTTTCGTCGTAATTCCAGGTATGGTAAGGCGCACTTCGGGTCGATGTAGGCACCATATAGGTGAGGATGGTCTTGCTGCAGGCGTATAGTTCGATGGCAAAAAAGTACTATGGTCAGCAATAATGCGGCTGAATGTTGTATGCGGTCTTTGTGCAGGTAAAGATGCCAGATGGTGCGAAGGTACCCGGGCAAGGTGTCGAATATGAGCCCTGAGGGTATCAGTGGTTATGTACGTTGACACAGGATGGTCTCCTGCAATGACGATTGTTGCCGCTGTAGACGCACATTTCGGAAGACCGAGGCATGTCCTTAAAGCTTGAGCTTGCAGGCCCTGGAGTGCATTCAAATTTGTTTTGCAGGTATTTCCAATCACAGGAAGACTGTACCTCGCAAAACCGAGAAATAAGGCATTGTAGAGCTGTAGCATAGACCTTACTGATGTGCCCCACGACTTTCCACCCAGAAACTTGAGAAGATGCGCTATGGTAGTCAGCCGTCTCTTCATGTACAAAACGTGTGGCGTCCATGATAAATCGCGGTCGATGATTACGCCTAAAAAACGGTGCTGTCGCTCACGTACCTATGTTTATTCCAACTTTTTAGCTTGCAGCAAGTGTTCAAGAGGATGTATTTTTAATATTACTACGCATAATATTTATGGGTGATATTTCATTCTGTATGAAAGACCATTTCATTAGCTTCATTTCTGTGTACGTAACATAAATATAGCGCCATGACTTGATTTAAAAAAAAAGAAGACTTCTGACACCTTTCTCGATTGCCTCTTTCTTACGCGGTCGCGAAAAAGTTAAAGCATACTCTATCAAGCGCTGTATAGTAGGTGTAATTTCGGTAATATTGCTTGCTGCTCACCTGGCTCGTAAGCAAACCGTTTTTTCACCCTCTTACTTATACTCTAACCATGCTGTGACTTTATACACACAAAAGTGAGCGGGAAACATATGAAATGCCGGTAAGGACAGACATGCACTGCTGCGTAGCTCGTTCAAGGCCTCGCGAGTAAACATGAGCTGGCGCCGCTGATACGACGCATGCAGACCGCTTTTTAGGAAACTAAGCGAAGGGAACAGCCAAATTTCACCTATTGATTTGTGCCTCATGTAATGTGGCGGTCTTGTCAAAGCGGCGTGCAAAAATAAGCTATCTTTATTTATATATGTTTAATTATCGCTGTTTCGTCTTCCGATGCATGTACCAATGTTGCCATGGAGTAAGTTGTTGACATATCGCTCATTATCAATGACACGGAGGAGTCCTGTCTAAGCTATAGTTCGTATATGTAACGCGTTTTCTTTTCGCTACGCGTCGCAACTATACGTATACGCGAAAGCCTGTTTATCAAGCACGCGTAACCCAGGTAAATTATTCCCTGTGCGAGACACTGCGCTAGCGATGTTTTTCCGACGTCGTGCCAACATAACACGATCCTCATCCGGAGGAGGGATCCTCGACTGAGCGCTGTGGAATGCGCTCGCTTCTTACCCCCGCTGTCTGTGTTTCCACGCGAGTGGTTCGACTGTTGCAAACAACGAAATCAAACAACAAAGCCAGAGACAACGAGATTTGCGCAGGTGTAAACATTTCCTCCTCGGATTAGCGCTAAGTGGGCCCTCGCGCCGACCGCATCGCCCTGTTACCTCGCATGTGGCGGTTCAATAACGACAATCCTGCCGGCTGTGCCCTGCTGGTGCCTTCTCCTCGGGTTTCGCCGGCACATCGATGTAAGACGGGTCGTGGCTCAGCCGGCAATCCTCGATTGTGTCGTCGGGAATACACTTCTTCGTGGCAATCGTCACAAGCGCCGGCATAAGAGCCGAGGAGGGCGCTAAGAAGCAAGAAATGACGAAGAAAGGACCACAAAATAACAAGCCCGAAGGCGGCGCACACTGGAAGCGGAGAAAACGGGAATAAAACGGGCGGAAGCAATTTTCCTTAAGCGTCCCGAATAGGTCGGCTTATGGGCTTCAGGAAATCATGCTTGAGCCGAGAGCCAATCTTGTTGAAATCACTTTGGCCGCATTGCTTTTCTTGGGGCCAGGCAGACGGCGAGGGTTCGACGGGAGTTGCTGCACGCCTGAAGACGTTCTTGTGCGCCAGTTCTCCGGGGGTTTGGTAAGCCTCTCTGCGGGGGCATCCTTGCGCCTGGCAAGAGGATTAGCGGCCTACTTGTTGAGGAGGAAGTGGCCTTCCGTCTTCGCGTCAGGTGCGCTGCCAGATGTGTTCCGAAGGCCGATCTCCGTCGACAGTGGAAGTGCTTCACTTCTCGGGAAACTTATACGAGCACTCGCTGACGTGGGCCGTCGTCATCGGGTTATATCAACAGCAACGCTACGGCGACGAGCGGGTGTCGCTGTACCGGAGATTCTAACAAAAATAATTCGCAGTCTACAACTTTCAGAGCGCAGCGCGACCGATATTCTCGGTTTTTTTTTTTCGAGTTCCTCTTCTTGCTTCCTAAACAGCAACTTCGGGTCACTGAAAGTTCGAACAGTAAGATATATCATTTTGAGTTCTGCTCAATCTTTGTTTTTTCTTTTACGTCGTGAGCTTGGCGGTGCCACTACTTCGCGTCTTCGTTTCCTTCTCGTCGTAAGTTCAGTAGCACTTTGTGTTCAACTCCATTTTGTCGTCTGGTTTCAATTGCCATTTCGTCTTAGTATAGTCCCTTCGAACATTGTTCGTAATACTGAATTTCCCTCACACAAATGATGTTTCGCTCGACACCTGCGCACGACGAAAAGTAGATTTAAAGGCACACTGTACCTTCAGATTTAAACTAGAGCTTTAAAAAATGACAGCGTTTGGCTATTGAATATCATGGTCAAAATTGTCAAAATAATATTTCTTTTAGGACTCGATTTCTAGGGGTAGGGGGAAGTGCAAGGATATTTGATAGAGTCAGAGTAGGATAACACCGAAGCTACGATCGTCGTTAGAAGCTTAAGACGGACATTGCACTTGACAGCTTCTTTGCTTGGTTCGACAAAAACTGCGGGCGAGAATCTTCCACCCTTAAAGAGCTAGCAGAAGCGGGAGGTTTATACAATACGGTACACATACAGCGTCAAACTTTTGTTCTCTGGAAGTATGGCTTGGCCGTACCACCACTTAGGCATACTAGTGTTTCTTTCTTTCTTTCTTGAAAAATTCTTTTTTTTTAATTCTAGACCAGCTGTGACAAAAGCTCGATTACTGACTTCGACGAAAAGACGGAATATAGCCACGACAAGAACCTAAAGTAAGCGCCCTAAAATAGTTTAGGACGTGTTCTTAGACGGACGCTTCTCTAGCCTATACGCTGTGACTGTGCGGGCCTGCAGTTTTCATGTTCTTTGAAGCTACGCCGTGATTCTGAGACAGTAGGGAAATTTGCTGTTGTCCTCGGATACAACTTTCTCGGAGGGTGTCAACTTGAGCTTGTTGGCATAGCTTCATCTTCGTAAACCAGGAAGCGTATATATGTGTTCGCACGAAATAAACGCTCATGTTGTTAGCCAGCGCAAAGTCCTGTCTGTCTTTCTTGTCCCGTGTGCTCGCGCTGTTTACGAAGATACAACTTTCTCGATTTATTTTTGTCAGGCATTTCGAATTCATCTGCACATACCAGCTTCTACCGAATATCCGTTACACGCTAGGACGACGCGAACCCCACGAACGGGCGCATAAGAGCTGTGCTCTAAAAAAACAAAACAAAAAATACACCACACACTATAGCTTAAAGAAAATTCCCCACTGTGGTTTCAAATTGTGCCAGTAATTGTGCTAATAATAAAGGCAAGCCGTAATCGAGGGCTCTGGAAATTTTGACCACCTGGGGTTATTTAAGGTGAACCTAAAATTAAGTGTGCGGGCTTCTAGCATTTAGGTTCCATCGAAATGCGACCGCCGCAGCTGGGACGCGAACCTGCGCCCTCGTCATTCAAAGCGCACTGCCATAACGGCCAAGCCAGCACGGCAGTTTCCAGCTTTGCGTCGTCGTTGTCGTAGTCGTGTCAGCTACTCCTGGATGTGTCGTAGCGAAGAGTAGCGCTACAGTGATTGGGCATTCTCTCAAGCGCTCTCGAGTGGGTCTGTCGCTGCCGTGCATTGCTCGTGGACATCGCTCGTGCTCGGAGGCCGTGACTTGAGCCGTTGATTGAGCTACTGGTCGACCCGTACGCCAGCGCTCAATGAACGCCTTTACACTGTGCAAGGTTCTTTCTTTCTTTCTTTCTTTCTTTTTTTTCTTCTTTTTTTTCTAGAGCGGCATTGACATCAACGCATACAATTAGAGCATGTCAACGTTGACACTGCCATGCTTACCAAATACTTCCGAGGACGAATTCAGTTCAGCTAGCTTAAAAAAGGCAATACTTCTTTCTTGCGTCAAGATCGTTTAATTAGGAATTTACCGCTTTTCATTAGTCTTTTTCATCAGCGGTGCGCGGAAAGACACACACACACGCACACAGGGAAGAAAGAAAACAAAGAATAATCAAAAGCATAAGACAAGTTTTCTAAGCGCCAGTACGGTATCACCGTTTGCCTGTTTTCGCAGTGTACGTTTTGGCTCCAGCGGCACACCACGCGTGCTTTTTGCGATATGTAGTATGGCCATATCTTGATGTTACCTTTAGCGGTGTTAATGGGCTCCCAGTGGGCCGCGTTGTGCTACATTTATCAAGCGCTTATAGCATTTTCGTTAAATAAATATTCACCACCGTTAGCTTCCTGAATCACTTTGAGGTTTCTGCAGAAGTATGAACTCTTGCGAAGCGTTCTCTTTTTCTATGCGGCCCTTGTAGAGAAGCAGGCAGAAGCTAACGAGCAAAGCGTGAATGTTGCCATGAAGAAGTGAAAGTGGACCGCCGCGTAGTTGCGGCATGGTCAAGTGCCTTACAAATTATAGCGCACGAGGCAGCAAAGGTGCGCAAAAGCGTGACAGCTCAACGTTCTTGCTACTGAAGGTCGCTGTTCTAATACATTTTGACCAAGCAAAAGAGGCGAGACGGCACACTAAAAAGAAGCAAGAAATCTGCAAGGCCCGGGTGTGCAAACGGGTGGAAGCTCCTTTTCAAGCAGTGCTGCTAGCAACCTTTCTCAGTGTTTCAGCTTTCCTTCCTGCATAAGACAGCATTTGTGCGTGAGGTGATAATATTGCACGGTCGTTAGAACAGCTTCAGGCTCCCACGGTAACGGACCCTTCTCATTACGTGCATTTGCTTGGCGCTCCTTATAGGCTCTCGAGAGCGAAGATGGCAACGTGAAAACCAGCTCGTTATAAGACGGCACGCTGGTTCGCTCTCCGTGCTCGACTTCCAACGAAGCCACTGCGGCCTCTGGTCATCCGTGAATGGCGAGTGAAGAGAGCTACGGTCGCGCTGGCGCTTCTTGCACTTCACGCGCAGATTCATACTAATGAACGGGAGTGGGCAAAAAAATGTGGCAGTTAAAGGCATATGTATTTTACCCGACGACGATCTGAAGATCCTTCACACTTTACTCACCATTGTGTCTTCCAGTCGTCTTTTTGTTATTGTTTTTTAAGCTATTTATGAATGCGGTCGACAGCTAAACTGAACAGCCAACAATTTCGCACAGTATCATTTCCACAGCTAGGGTATGAGCATTCCATATGAGCTTCCACTTCATTGATTCGCGCATCACTCTACAAATTGTAAGCATCCTTCATTATTTTTTAACCTCTACAAATTATCGACAGCTGGTTCTGAAAAAAAAATTGCCTGCTTACATCTTGACAAATTCACAGACGTTTAAAACACGCATAAAAATTATGTACACAAGCACCACATGTTATATGTATGAACATAGGCAGCGTGCGCACGGTTCTCCATCGGAGGGGTCAAGTTTCACCCACCCCCCCTTTTTTTTGGTCGAGTCCGAAAGAAAACAAGCCTTGCAGTGGATGCAAGAAATGGGAATAAAGCGATGAATTGCTTCTCACAAAGGCCTGCCATTGGTCCTCGGCTTTCTGGGGCAAAGGTGGGAAGTAAACAGTTATTTGAATCGAACACCAGGGGTTCTTGGTCGCCATTATCGTCGAAAAACATGCGTAGCCAAAACCCTGCGCATTAGAAAATGACGTGAAAGGTCCGTCTAAGTAAAGGCATGGAGCCGAGTGGCGCCCCCGTTCGCCTCTTCGTGTGCACGCATATGTGTATGAAGATGAGTTAAACGAAATCGCAGTTTATATTACACAATTCGCAACGAAAATGCTGGTATGCAAAGTGCCAGCAGTCATAAAAAAAGTCACAGTTTCACCGCAAGGGCGAAGCAATGAATGCGATAGCAATAAAAGCGGCCCGTGATGGACGCGCTGCTACGCTGCAGAAACATTTACCCCCCGGCAGCAACTACCGCGCGAGCAGACAGCGGAAGGGCAAGGTTCTGCCTGCGCAAATATTAGAAGAAGCGAGCGAACTGGCCGACGACTTTTAAATCCGCCCGTTGCGCTCCTCGCGCGATCTCGCTGGTAATGAAGAAACGCTTATAAGCGCCTGCCGTCTCTGAGTCCTGCCTGCAGTAAAGGGTGTGTATATAACGCTCGCCGTTAGCTACCTGAAGGATCTGCGCTTTGTGCGTAGTGGTTAGCGCCACGCGCTGCGGAGGGAGAGGTCGCCGGTTCGATTCCGCGCTTCGGAAGCATTTTGCTGAATTATTTTTCTTTGGCACTTATATATATATATATATATATATATATATATATATATATATAATACACTTATACATTTACGGTGCATGACGGCGGCGGCAAAAACCAGCCGAGACTGTCCATATTGTTACGGGGAAAATACAATACTGAGTCAGTATCGAGCCACAGCACAGCTCACAACACAACGTCGACCTCTTCACCTCTTTTTTAGCTCCCTTTTCAGGGTATATCCCACTATGCCCTCTTAGCGTAGGTAAAACCACGCAACACAACCCCCGGCGGCAAAAGCGCCGACCCGGCGCGTCTATGGGACCACAGCAGAAGGTGGGTGGTAACGCTTGAGCCTGGATACGTGCACGACGTCACGGGATAACAGAGGAGAAGAGTTTGTAGGATTAGCCGGGACAATTTCGTATGTAACGTCTGTCACTTGTCGAAGCACGCGGTATGGGCCCGTGTATCGAGAAAGTAGCTTCTCAGAGAGGCTTGGAGAAAGCTGCTGCTTGCGAGGGACCCCAGTTAAAGGGCGTGTCTTGTTTGAGCAGGTCCGTGAGAGGTCTAGCAATTTCGGCGAAGTCTTTGACAAACCGCCGAAAGTAGGAGCAGAGTCCCACAAAGCTGCGAACATCTTTGGCGGTTTTCGGCACAGGGAAGTCCTTCACGGCTCGAATTTTTTCCGGATCAGGTTGTACGTCGGAGGCATCAACAATATGCCCAAGGATCGTAATGCGGCGACGGCCGAACCGGCACTTGGACGAATTGAGCTGAAGTGCGGCGAGACGGAACACTTCCAGAATTGCTGAGAGTATCTCAAGGTGCGTTTCGAACGTGGGCGAAAACACAATTACGTCGTCTAAATAACATAGACACGTAGACCACTTGAATCCGTGAAGCAGAGAATCCATCATTCGTTCGAATGTGGCTGGGGCATTACATAGGCCGAAAGGCATGAACTTGAACTGGTAAAGGCCGTCGGGTGTTACAAAGGCTGTCTTCTCTCGGTCCACGGGATCCACAGCGATCTGCCAATATCCGGAACGGAGGTCGATGGAAGAGAAGTACGCGGCACCATGCTGACAATCAAGGGCGTCGTCAATTCGAGGTAGAGGGTAGGCGTCTTTCCTTGTGATGTTGTTGAGATGGCGATAGTCCACACAAAAGCGCCACGATCCGTCCTTCTTTTTAACTAACACTACCGGAGACGCCCAGGGACTGGAGGACGGCTCTATAATGTCCTTCGCTAGCATCTTATTTACTTCCTGTTGGATGACGCTCCGCTCAGACGCAGACACTCTGTAGGGGCGGCGGTGAACAGGGTTGGCATCACCTGTGTGTATGCGATGCTGGACAACGGACGTCTGCCCTAGAGGTCGGTCACCGAAATCAAAAATGTCCTGGTAGGACCCGAGAACGCGCTGGAGGGCTTCAACGTGTTCAGGCGGAAGGTCAGCGGCGATCATGTTAAAAATTTGACGGCTGCCACAATTGGTTGTCGGTGGCGTCCGCTGCGTAGGAACAGCGGCATCCAAGGCGAAAGCTTCGACCGGTGAATCTAGTAGCGAACAAAGGTGGGCTACGGAAATGCCTTGTGGGAGCACCTGATTTGCGAAGCCGAAATTTACAACTGGCAACCAGGTTCTGTTAGCCGTGATGCTGAGAACCGTATAGGGAACAGCAACACAATGCGTGAGCAGCAAGTCGGGAAGAGGCGCAACGTAGTAGTCACCGTCTGGCACAGCTGGTGAGCACAACATATCGACGTACGTAACATATTGCTGGCGCAGATGAATAAAGTCGCTGCAATGTAATCGGCACGAAGGTTGGGACGGGGGGTCACTGAGTTGTGGCAGTTCAAGGCGCAGTACACCGGCGGAGCAATCAATAAGCGCAGAGTTGGTTGCCAGAAAATCCAGCCCAAGTATGAGGTCGTGGGGACATGTGGCAAGGACAGTAAAAAGGACGACCACCTGATAACCGGCAACGATAAGCTGAGCTGTACACATCCCAACGACAGGAACGGTGCCTCCATCCGCGACTTGTACCACATTGGTCAAGGGTGGCGTCAGAATCTTCTTCATGCGACGACGAAAATCCGCACTCATGACAGAGACGTGAGCGCCTGTGTCGATCAAAGCTTGAACAGGAGTGCCATCAACATGTACTTCAAGTGTGTTCTGGTGTAGACGTAAGGGCAACAGAGGATTTTTGGTTAACGTCGACAGGGCAGCTTCACCTCCAGAAGCTGCGCAGCCTAGTTTTCCGGAGACATGCGGCGGCTAAATGACGGCGAGGGCGAGCGGCGGCGCGTTGTTGAGCGAGAGGAACGGCTTGGAGGTGGCGACGATGGGAAGGTGCGGCCATAGTCCTCAGGGGCGGCGAATGCTGAAGACTCAGTGCGGTTCGGATAATGGCGATTCATTGTGCGGAAGGGGCCGTTGTAAGCGGGATACTGGCTAGGAGGAGTAGAGGGCCACTGACTGCGACAGTAACGAGCAACGTAGCCTGCACGACCACAGCGGAAGCAGATCGGCTTATCATCTGCTGTTCGCCATTCAGAAGGGTTCCTGGAACGAACAGGGTACGGACGGCGACGTGTTGTCGCAGAGGCTACGGAGGTGTCAGTATTGTTCATGGCACATACAGTGGAACACAGACCCAGATTGGCGAATTCCTGGCGGACAACGGCCTGGATCAGGGCGACAGCCGGGGCCGGTGTCTCGGACAACGTCGGTTTATGGGCAGCCGGGCACACAGCCTCGAGTTCGCGTCGGACGATGCGTGTCACATCGTCAGTTGTTGGATGGCTGAAAAGGGGTTCCTTCGCAAGACGATCTTGCAGCGGTGTTGGGGAGACGATATAACTGGTGCGGAATGCGCCGACTCTTCGCTTGCTCCAGGCGGCGACACTCCTTAATTACGGCGTCGATGGTCGTGACGTTGGTAAAAACGAGCAGATTGAACGCATCGTCTGCGATACCTTTCAAAATGTGTGAAATCTTGTCAGCCTCGGACATGTTGTGGTCAACCTTTTGACACAAGGCTAACACTTCTTGAATATAGGTCAAGTAGGGCTCGGTTGACGTTTGAGTACGTACGGCCAATTCTTTCCGTGCAGCAAGCTGTTGACCAAATGGGTTGCCGAAAAGGTCACGGAGCTGTTGTTTAAACATGTCCCAGCTTGTGACTTCGTGCTCGTGGGTCTCAAACCAGACGCGAGGGGTTTTGTCGAGGTAGAAGATGACATTTGCCAGCATAACGGTTGGATCCCAGCCATATTGCTTGCTGATGCGCTCGTACATGCTGAGCCACTTGTCCACATCGATGTTGTTCTCCCCGGTAAAGGTGCCGGGGTCACGGGGTTGCGTTAAAGCAACGTACTGGGTTGTTGTTGTCGGAGATGTTGCCGACGTAGCTGGCGAAGGCGTGTCTTCACCCGGAGCCATGGTTGCAGACTTAAGGAGGCGTCCACTGCGGAGCTCCGTCGTCAAAAAAAAAAACGTACCCCGCACCTCCACCAGAAATGTTACGGGGAAAATACTATACTGAGTCAGTATCGAGCCACAGCACAGCTCACAACACAACGTCGACCTCTTCACCTCTTTTTTAGCTCCCTTTTCAGGGTATATCCCACTATGCCCTCTTAGCGTAGGTAAAACCACGCAACAATATAATTGCTATCGCAATAAAACAAAAGTAAAAAGTAATTTCACGAATGCCAGTAAGCTTCCACATGTTTATTCGTGTCATTCTGATGTGCATGGGGAATGAGGAATGCGGGGGAGAAAGCAGGGGGGGGGGAGAGGGGGCAATATGCTATTCTCATTTAAATAATGTGACGCAGTGATCAGAACTCTTGGCAGTGAAGACAAAGTGGCTGCTTCATGGCTCACGTGGCACAAGCCAGCTCGCTTATCCGAAAGTCCAAGGCAGAATCGTCGCAACCGGCGGATTGTCCCCGGAAGCAATGCATTTCCGGTGCAGTCGCTCTACGATCACAGCTAGCTATTGGTGGCTAGCGGAATGTAGCACGAGGGCTAAGTAATCGACAAATCGAAGAACCGGGAAACTGAACAGGGCAAATCAGTTAGGCGGAAGTCCGCGAAGAGGACAAAGGTTCCTATGACAGGAAATTGCCACGCATTCTGCTTTCGCACTGATTTGCTTCATCTGCAGCAAGGTTTTTTTTTTTTTTTCTGAGAAATCCGCATGGCTTTCCTGCTGTAGTTAATAGCAATGTTATTTGTTGTAAAGTATTAATTCGCTTTTGGGCGTGAGATACACCAAAGCTTACGTGACGGCAGCCTCACATAATTCTCGGTAGTGAAAGTGGCGAATTAAGGAACCAGTAAAGGGCCGTTACACTGTTTCAATATGACTACGGTACGACAAATAGAAAAAATGTCAACTACGGAGTTAAATATATCCACTTATCTACTTAGTTTACTTCGAACCGCCCAGGCTGTCCTCCTGCACCTGAGAAGGGAAAGGGAAATGAAGGGCAACACTCATTCTTTTTGTCGCCGTAGTCTCCGGGCTACTCTGCTCCTGCTTTCCGCCGTACGTGAATTGTAGTTTTTTTTTTTTCCTTCCGACAGAGAAAGAGTTTTCAGGAAGCCTCACTCTTCTTAATCTAGCATGGGCCATCGTTGGCTCTCCCTAGCGATCACGCGTACTGAACAAGAACAACAAAGAAGATTTTCAGCAATTTTTCGAATTATATAGTCAGCCAGCTGACGCGCAGTTCAGCACATCCTTTAAACTACGTCCGCCCGCTTCCGCCGCCCCCTTCCTTAACGCTGGGTTCTTTATCTTCTTCGCTTTAAAGCATGGGCGCGCACTTTCTTTGATGCGAGAACGAACTCTCGAAGAACAACTGGGCCGATCTCGGCGAAATGCACTGTAGACAGCCCCCGCTCAGCAAGTTGGGGCAGCTGAGTCTTTAGAGCGAAGTTTCGAGATGGAGTAAAAAAAAAAAAAGAAATGGGAGCGCCAAAAAGAAGATCGTGGCTACGAGAGGCTTTAAAAAACGAAGCACGTGTGAGGAAAAAAAGAAAGTACACCGAAGGCGGACCTCAATCGGCGCGCAGGCTATCCAAGAAGACAGGCCCGCTGCCTAAAGACACGCGCGGAGGCGCTAAAAGAGCGGAAGTGGTGTGAACAAAAAAAAAAGAAAAAAGACGTAATGATAACGCGGAACAGAAAGGTCCGCTCAAGATAACGCCGAGAAAGTGGGAAAGGAGGCTCGATGGAAGGGGAGAAAGAGATAGCGGGGCATTTCACCGATCGAATGTGAAACACTTCTTGGACGACGCGAGTTTGAAGTGGAGTGAAACGCGGCGGTGGTGGCTTCGTTTAACGGCTGGCCAAGAGAAGGGGGCCGAGAGTATACGACGGCCCAAATCGAGAAAGGCTGCCCGAAAAGAAGAGAGCGCAGCAAAGAATAATAATTACAGTAGAAGCCGGCCGAGGACGACTACTTGCCTTCCCTTCCCGCCTTGGTCGAACATTTTTATCGGTATTTTTTATTTCGTTCTCTGTTTCTTACGTTTCCTTCCCTACTGTCGTTTAAGGCGGCTTTAAAGTTTCGGGTTGGTTGGGTCCACCACAACTCCCGCCACCTCCAAAAAAACATTTTCTGTCTCACCGATTTCTTTTCCTTCCTTTCATTTTTTTTTAAGCTTTGGAGCCCTAGACAATATCTTGACACCTCTTTTCTCATAGCCTTAGTCCAGAACTTTTTTTATTTCTTTCACTGACAATAAAATTTGACAAGTTATTCTGTCTCGCCTTGCTTAGAACAAAGAAATTTGCGTCGTGCTTCCGGCGCGAATGTGTCAGATAGTCTTTCTCAGCAGAAGCGTGCATTCTTGGACGAAAAGAAAGCGAAAACGTTGCTCTCAAAATAGAGCACGGCCATCTGTCTTTCTGGCTATTAAAAGATAAGCTCCGCCTTTTTTGCCAGTTCCAATAATGAAAAAGAAAGTAGACTCGGCGGAAGCAACAATTAACAAGAAAGAAGTCATAAATTTCGCAGGAATTCTTCAAGACACGCCTGCGACTGTAGGTCAGGTGAAGATAAGTCAACAAATGCACAAAGTAACAACAAAATGCCAGGAGCGGTTCTTCATTTTATATATAATAAATCGAACCCTGATAACTGATAAAAAATTGTTTTTGAATTATAGAAAAAGACACGTGCTTCGCCTTGGAGGCAGACAAGCAGCTAATATAAAAAATTACGAAGTTGTTTGGATTTCCAGCTAGAGGGAGTAAAGGGTATATGGCCTGTATTTTCGTATTGTATACGGTCCGTGGCCATCGCATCCAGTTTCAGCGGTGCGACCTCGACGCAGGGCGGTCACATTACCGTTCCCGGTACTCCCTCACACAAGCGACACTATGCATCTTGCACATCGCTAACTTTAGTACAGCGGCATTTGAGAGCTCCAAAGGAGGGTTTGCTATCCGTCCACTTCCTAGTATGCTCGGCTACAGTACATGCGCGCGGACTGGCTACGCTGCATGCATGCAGTTTGCGTCGCCATGCTGTGACCCAGGCACTGTTTTATTATACACTGTATGACACCTGTACGCCGAGAAAGATTTTACTGTGACGAGTGTTGAAATATTTCACCACTGTTTTCTCAATTGCTCTGTTCTTCCATGAACTCTACTACGCTACTGAATGCGTATAGGAGGTAAGTACCTCGATAGTACAATGCACATCGATGGACGTTATATGTCGCCGCGTCATTTCCGAGCACTGCAGCGTACTTCGCGTGTGCGACCACTGTAATCGCGCAGAAACAGTTCACCGATATCCGCCAAGAACAACGTTTCAGAAAAGGATAAACCTGGATAGTGCGTCACGAGCGCAATCGCACGAGACACACAGAGCACGCGTACCTGTTTGCGCACATGCGTCCGAATGCAGCGTCTACTGTTACAAAGCAGATGCGAGGGTCCTGGGCCAGCTGTCCCCAAGCGAGCCTTCCCGCTTCTTGGACCACCCCCCCCCCTCATTTCGGAGAACGGATTTGCCACCTACAACTGCCGTCTTTTCCCTGAATTGGGCGCTTCAGCTGGAAGGTGGCAGCTACGCGCGGGTCTCCTCCGTGGAACGCGTGTTTGCAACGAGTGTATTTTGGTGAAAGCTGGGGCCTTTGTTCGTAAAGGGATTTGCAGTTCCCCGAAGTGACATTGCCTCCCCCCCCCTTTCTTCCGAACTGGTCGGACGTGGAGAGTGAGAGTGCAGTGGTCCCTGACATTGCTATCCTGGGGGCGGTGACCTATGTGTCGAAGAGACGGACCCTCCAAAGCATGCATGTTTGTGATTGGACGTTTGCTAGTTATGCAGCTTCAAAGGCATGCACGTTTGTGATTGGACATTTCCAATTAAGGAGTTTCCCTATGTTGGGAAGGAAGCGTATTTAAGGAGCAGCAGAGCAGACGATCCTGTCTTCTATGATGATGTAAATAAGCGTCTGTTAAATTTTCCTCAACGCCGGTCTCTCTGCCTCGGCTTCCTGCTGTTCTGGACATCCCTGGGCCTGCGGTACGACTCCCGCCCCTCAGCTCCACGCTACCCCCTGAGTTCGCGTCGGCCAACGACGTCACTCGTAACAACTGGTGGCAGCTGTGGGATGGATCCAAATACCCGGTCGTAACACTACCCGTCCACCGGGGCTCGTTCGCTTGGCTCTGCTGCACACAGTGTGCGCCGAGATGCTGTGACCCAAGCATGGCGACGCACAGTTTCTTTGTTAACGTTAATCTGGTTAGCAATCGATTTGAGCATTCTACAACACTAGGCAAATTTGAGCTGCAGTTTGTTTCAGTCATGCATTCTGAGAAGGAAACATTGGCGCACACTTTCTTCCTACTCCACGTCCTTAGCCGATCTACCAGCAAGTGAACCTATAGGCTCTAGCTTGTTGGCATATATTTGCAGAGTGCGATGTTTCGGAACGATGAAAATGACATCTGGCGGGTTAGTTCACAGACGCTCATTTACTGGCTATAGTACATTGACCACGATATATAATATGAATTTAAAATTTTACTCAAGACTGCAATTGTTACATCAAGAGGCTGAAAGAAGAGGAATTGTTCGAGGGGCTCGTTTCTTTGTTAGACACAACCCAGTTAAGCCAACAGACAATGAGGCAAAGGAAGGCATAAGGGACACTATTTGTAGTTTTTAATTGTACTCTATTATTATCATATACATGGAAATTAATTAAAGTGGACGTAGAAAAACTTCACATCGGTGGGGACCGAACCCATAACCTTCGAAGAGACTGTGTTGTTTAGTTATAACTTTTTCTTATTATGTCCTTTACTCAATGGAAACCGTGCAATGCTTGGGCCTCAGGCGTGCTCATATTAAACATACACGTCTATGCACCTTACAAAACGCGGACATGTAGTTCAGTGCCTCTTCTTTTTTTATCTTTTCTCTCTCGCTCTCATTTGTCCGTGCGTTCTCTTCTTCTGCTGCAATAGCAAAGCGTACTTGCAGCTGGCTGACTTCTTTACTTTTTACTCCCCTCCAGCACGTAGTACTTCTTAAGCAAGGCAACCACTTCTTTCATTTCGGTCGCAGATGCGGAGCAGTAAGCACCACTCTGCGATACAAGTGCGCGTGGAAATATTGTGCTGCCCTGAAAACTTCATAGCGGCTGAAATGATTGAGAAGACGGTCTGCTGTATGTCATGCAGATATTAATGATTCACTAGTTGCACGCCATCTATTAGGCCGCTGTAGACCATATATGGCAGCGGCGGCCTCATTTTCGATGGAGGCGAAAACGCCTGAGGCCCGTGTATATAGATTTACGGGCACGTTAAAGAACCCCAGGTGGTCGAAATGTCCGGAGCCCTCCACTATGGCAACCCTCGTAATCATATCGTGGTTTTGAGACGTTAAACCCCAGCAATTATTGTGTAGACTATATTTATTTCAGTAACCAAGGTCTTTCTGAGTGATAGCCGATAAACGATAAACCCTAACTACACCCACGTGGGAGCAACTCTCGTAGCTGTACCGCAGTCGTTCGCTTTCCTTCTATGCTTGTTTGTTCTTTAGGACTACAAATAGAACTATGTTTATGCATGGTGGCCAACAACGAGAGCCAGTGGCGAGCTCGAACGGCCTTCGCGCGATTCCCGGTTCTGCTAGCGTCGATGAGCGCCGGTAAACGCGCCGCTCTAATCGCCTCCTCTTGAACGACGCTCACGGGGAGTGACTCCCTGTCGCGCGGCGGGGCCGAGACGACCTTCTGAAATATGCATGCAGACGAAGCGGACACCCGTTAACCGAGGGACACGGGAAGGTCTGTCGCGGCGCCGTTCAGGCCAAAGCGATGCTTCTCCTCGGCGCCGCAAGAGCTTCAGGTGGCCAGACACGGCTCGGTCCCTCCGATTCCGTCGTTGTTCATTCATAAGCGCCCACGCAACAATCGCCTCTCCGCGAGCCCCTAACGATCAGACGTCGCCCACTCGGCCGCTCGATGGGCTTAAGCGAAGAGCACGCCATCCGCGTCGATTGTGGGTGGGAAGCGAAGCGCTGTACACGATAGCTCAGCTTCAGCGAGCACAGCGATACGACTCCGACTCAAAGTGGACCGTCATTGTTCCTTTGTAACGAAAGCATGAATAATAGCGTGCCAGATAACTGCAGACATACGCCCCGTCCGGGCATTGCTTGGATGTGGCCATTTGTCTTGGGGTATATAGTCTTCCTATACGGCCGCTGTAGAAAACATGTGATGGGAAGGCTTTGTTTTCGTAAGCGTTACAAAATGCGCGCTGATGAACCATTACATTGTGACTAACCGCCTTGTAACATACACTACTAATGGGGAAGATCTATAATCAGGATGTATAATAATAAAAAACTTTTCTGAAAAGTCCTCGTCTACAATCAGAGGCTGCCACGGCTATCGCGTATACGCTCACTTGTCAGGTGAAATTGTTAGTCTATGACGGACTACGTAATAATCTCTGTGTGGACACAATACACATGCATGCCATCTAAAGGAACGTTTTAAAACTTTTCAGGTGTCTAATATTTCGTAAATTCCGCAGATTGTGGCTAAACCAGTTAGGAAAAAATACTGTGAATTATTCGAGAGATATCCCATAGTAACTAGGCTATAAGTAAATCCGTAAATTCTGTGCAACATTCCCCATGGTATTAGAGGCACCGATAATATTCTGGTGGGGCATATTCTGTTCATCTAAATCTTCAATACTAGGAAAACTGTTCAAATGAACTCCGGCAACAATATTTCCTCTTCATTGTTTCAGTCGAGTCACGATGTTACGAGATCCAATTTTGTACAGGAACTTGGCTTCACAGCGCTTGACCGCACTGATGATTTTCTTTGCTTATAACGAGGACGAAGACGCCGCAACAAAACCAGCAAAGGAATACGAGTGATTGACTGGATAGCCGAGTAGTGCCTTGCTTCGCGCTGATTTCCGAGTGCATCGGCTATGGCACATGGCACATTTATACGTCTTTGTGGAGCACCTAGACTTAAGTGCCCGATAGATTTAGTATTTCATTCCCAGCGGTTGTGATTCGAACCCGCGACCTCGTGCTCAGCAGAAATAACCTGTAAAGGTTGAACAGACGAGAGCAACGCCAAGCAGCGTGCTGCCATGCAGACAGTTTCAGGCATGAGGACGGGGCGGGGGGGGGGGGGGGGGTTGACCAAAATCGGTGACCAAAATCGAATGCCAGGTTGCTCCACCGAAATTATTCTCAGCTACTTGTACTGTTGTTTAAGACGCTCTAAACCGCAGTCACAGCGCATGCTCAGAAAGCGAGGTGCGAACTTGATTTTGCTTGAAATGAGGTGCACTTGACGCGCATGTCAATCCTGCATTGAGTATTCTTGCGTGTTTCGGTATAATAAACTCAGCTACAAGTCAGCGCTCTTTCTGTCCTTCATTTTTTTCCGTCTAGTTTCTGCGCCAGCACCTCATTTCAAGCATGAATCTACTAACCCAACATCGCTTTCTGCTTAGTTTTGCTTCTGTTCACGAACATGCAAACTATAGCATGAACTAATCCCTTAAGTGAACGTCGAGCCAATCAGGCATGTTTAGTGAGCTTCACATGGCGTTTGTTTTTCTATTGCGTTTATTTTTTTAGTGTACCATGCCTCCGATACAATGCACGTCTTTCTTGTGACATCCCCAATGTGCCACTTCCGGGCTGAGCAGTTGCGGTATCACCAGCGAAACGTCGTCGTTATGCGCGGGAAGAACGACAGGCAAACATCTCAAAGGAAACTGAGTCGAACAACAAGCAAGAAAATGCGATAGCGTACACCTTTTCGTAGTTCGTGAACACCTTCGAAACAAGGGTTGTAACTGACGGACAAAGGATGCCGGTGTTATGTCTTAGGGTCATGTTTTTTGTGCGAAAAGAGAACTGAAAACAAAAGGATGCGGTACGGAGTTTCAGGATGAAAGAATGTCCCGGCTTAGAATACAGCGCCTTCTGCCAAAACAGTGGCCTGGAAAGAAGTAAACGGTCGAGCAGTAGAAAGAAAAGTTCGCAGCCTGTCACGTAAAAGTGATGTTGATAAATTAACGCTCTCGGGAAAGAGAAGCGCTTCTGAGAGAGGAATGAACACAAGACGCTACCCGTTTTCAAGATGGAGCTGTTATCTGTTTTTTTCTTTTTTGATTCAGCGTACAGCGAAATCCTGAAAAGAGTAATCACCCGCTGTCGCTCAGAGGCATGCAACAACGAATCTGCTTTATTTATTCAACTTAAACAATAAAAACAATACGATACATTTTAGAGCGCTGAAGACGTTCATCTTTGCCTTGTGTTCTGCATTTCATTTTCTGGATCTGCAGTATTTTTTATTCTACCGTAGGGAGTTTGCTACGTTTACCGTGCCCTGTTGAGTAAGTTCAATGATTGCGTTCGCTTTCTTTTTTCTTTTTGCTAAGTATAAGTACGTAGCGTATGCAACATATTCGCCGAGTTTTCTTGACACGTAACACAAAAATGTAGTGAGCTAAAGTACAAGATTGCAGTCGATACAGACCGCCTACCTGCAGTACGGCCACTTATGATATTTTTAGGAAGTCTCTCAGACGTCACCAACGTGCAAGGGAAAATTACGTTCACTGCGAGAAATTGTTCTGCTTACATCCTTTGCACTGTTTCTTGGCAGTCGCTCTGCGTTTCTGAAGTCAAATGAAAATACTGTGCGGAGGCTTTTGTTAATGCTTGTTGGTGGGCTACGATCATTTCAAACTAAAAACAGCGCAAGAAGACAGGGACGGAAAGGTGTGTGTGCCCCTTTCCGTCCATGTCTTCTTGCGCTGTTTTTTGTTAAAATACGGAGACTTACCGCTGCTGCCTTCCTGCGAATGCAGATTCACGAACGAAAAGCGGCGTTGCTAAGCCTAAGGTCGACACATGTATACAAAGCAGCCTAATGAGTGACAATACAGGCAGACGCGTGAGACGTCGAAACAGTATATGCACTAAATATTTCTTGTGGAGAGGGGAAAAAATAAAATTTGTAGTGTGTATCCCTGCATACAAAAGGAAACTGCCAATTGGGTATAAGCGATTTTTATGACAAACTAAAAAAAAAGGAATTCCACTACATGTACCATTTAGCTGCGCTGTCTCAATCAGCGGTCGCAAATGAGTCGTTCACTCTCATTGAAGTAGCTGCTCGTGTCGTGTATTCTTCCTGCGTCCCTGTTTGCCCAGCGCTATTCTTGCGAAGTTCATCTACCGACAAGCCTAACTTTCAAATGTGGAGAGATACCACCCGCTCTGAAACTTCGCGCCCACTGGAACGCATGCAGCGTAACCCTTCGTCCATAAAACAGGCTAGTGATTATAATTATTAATTTGTATTCATCTATATTTATTTACTTGATTTATTTATTCCGATAGCGTCCACGTATTCCACTGTGCTATTCGGGTGGCATCACATGTTCGTGTAACTCCACCTTCAGTATGCGTTGCGCACTAAAGCCGGAGCCCGCTGTGGGCATTGTTTACCAGCAGTGATTTGGGACTTAGAACATGCGCTGTCTGTAAAAGAGACTTATTTTCTGCCTGCTGACTTCAAGCGGCTATGTCCCACTGCAAACAAGTGCCGGATGGCCTTTCATCGGCCATCGTGAGATGCGGGTCCCCGAACAGCCTATCAGGAGCGAGGCTTAATGCGCGCCATCGGAAGGAATGACGGCGTAGAGAAGGAAAATGGAGCCGCGTTGACGATGAGGATCTCTTTCAAGCTTCGCCTGCTAATGGATTCGACGTAAATGTTTGTTCCGTTCAACAGCGTTCTCTCTGAGTGCGTAGCCATCGCCCCTCGTCACCTGAACATCTTGCTGATCGCCACTCAAAGCGGCCATTGTAAACTCACCGACGAGCCACCATGGACTCGAAACGTGCACATTCTGGGGCCTCTAAGAACTCAGTATACGTCTCAAGATTTCATGTTTCATTTCGCTTTCGCTCGAGGGCGGGAATCACGCAGCCTTCAATCGTTAGAAGGGGCATTGGACATGCGCAAGGAGTTACCTGCCCTTCTTACATTTGCAGATACTAGTGCAAGAGCTTGGTGTTTTCTTTTTAAACTTTTGCAAAACCCCTCTAGAAGTACTCGTAGCATGTTTTTTTTTTTTTCAAAATAATACTTTATCAGCTAAGCGACACTCTGTTTTTGTGGCCTTAATAAAACATTGCTCAATTTGCGTATGCTGCTGTTTATTCATATCTTTACCATGACGTCGTGTTCATTCCTGCACTTTCCGAAGAAACTCGGCGTATTCTAAGGTTGTATCATTGTTTAAATATAAAGGTAATATGGGTGCGTCCAATTGGTTTATTACCGTCCAATTTTTATATTGCCTTTGTTCTTTCTCACTTGGTTATGTTCTTTGCAATACACAAACTTCATGTATTCAGTCTATGTAGGTGTGTAGAAGGAGTCGACAAAGACTGCACTATTCAACATTGGGGAAAGGACGAAAGCAAACATTGAAGGAGAATATTATTAAAAGTCTGTGTTTTCTGGAGCTCACTAAGGTTTTTTTTTTTTATTTGACTTGAGAAATATGAAATTTACTCTTACAAAAATGGATTTAGACAGCCTATAGACTGCCAAAAGCCATTTTTAGAAGGTCTATAGATTGTCTAAATCCATTTTTGTAAGGGTGCGGCGCACCTCTAAGCTTCTTTGGTGTATGTACTAGAAATCACAAGGTGTATGTAGCAGCTGAGAATACGATAAAAGTGCCTTTGGTTCGCCAAGAAATGTTTCGCATTTAATGTAGCTTCTTACGGCTGATGACAATAAAGGAATGCCTCAGAGGCGCTGGCTGGGCCTTTGTTTGCCATATATTAGCAATTTTCTTGGTTACCTTTCAGAAGACTGCACTCGCCTTACATGCAAGTGACACGAATTTTTTTTCCTTAGCAGCTGAAATGAAAAGTGAACCGTACCAAAAAAAAAAGGGGGGGGAATGGTGTTCTACGAAACTGTCAAACTGGCTTTAATCACGTGTTCTCCTTTGGGCAAACATGCCTAAAAGCAGCTCCGCAGTCTTCACAAATTAACAAACACTGAATCTTTAAACTTTATTTCATTAGCTATTTTCGGCACATGGTCAAGATTAACGTTTTCGAAGTTTTATGTTTACAGGCAACTGCTATGACAAACATTTCCACCAAACTATACTCACTACCTTCTATAAAATTTGAATACTTTGATGATTCCAACATGTCTTCCCATTACATACTTTTTGCGCTGTATATGTAAGCTTCGCACATTCGTATGACGCGAATCAGGTGTTAAAAAACCCTTCATGAGCAGCCGTAAGCCGCAACCTTAATGTCCATTACTGTCGAGGAAAACACTGCGCCTTATTTATAAACAATAAACTTGGTTCCGTAATGAACCCTGTGCTGTGACAAGAGGCAACGAAGCAAAGTGAAGATTTTGTGCCACTTATTGAACCTAGTATTGATCTACGTATAATGGCCCTATGGACAGGTGCAGTACCGGCAAACGCATTAGCTTAGAAATCTCGGTGTTTGTGGGTTAAAGGCAGAATTTTAGCAAGACTAACGAAAACGTTTTGCAATCGCCGTCGTAGTACTTTCACTATACACAACAAAATCTCTGGAGTCTCTTAACTAACGCTAAGATGTCTTTAGGCGAAGGCTATTAGGCTTCCGTGAAAGTGTACTCGTTGACAATGTTTCAAAGGGTTTTGTTGATATCACCATTCGTACTGCATGCTACGATAGCATGTGGAAACTAATGTGGCATGACTTGGAACCCATTAAGACACTTAGTGTGTGTCTGTGCGTGTGTGTGTGTGTGTGTGTGTGTGCGTGCGTGTGCGTGTGCGTGTGCGCGCGCGCGCGCGCGCGTGTGTGTGTGTGTGTGTGTGTGTGTGTGTGTGTGTGTGTGTGTGTGTGTGTGTGTGTGTGTGTGTGTGTGTGTGTGTGTGTGTGTGTGTGTGTGTGTGATGAAGCATATAAGGCTTGCGCCTTAACAATTGTCACTTCATGACCGCAAAAGTACTCCCATATACATAACGAATTGCCATGCCGTGTTTATGGAAACACACAGCACTTTTTAGGGCAACATGGCATTACTTGCTGAGAAGTAACACAAATCCCCGTTCTTCAGCGCTAAATAACAGCTGTGAATGCTAAAACATTCGTTTTTCAGATTTCCTTCATTATGGCTAACGCGTAACACATCGATCGTACAAATAAATTGCGCCGATTATTCAAAACGTCATCTCTACAGCGATGCTGGTGCGCCAATCCAAATGCACTCACACTTGCCTAACAGTCCATAAACTTCATTCGAGTTGCTTGTATGGTGCGACTCCAAGCATCTGCTTTGTAAACCTTATTTTTTTTATTCTCATTCGCGATATGTCCGCTCAGCTTCAAGTTTAATTCAAAATTTTGTGGGTTAGATAATAAATTTTGTTGCACAACCGAAAACTGGATTTTGGGCTACTTTTCATGTGCGACAATGGCAGACGCAAACGAAACGCCATGAGTTTAATTACCTTACATGTCAGTGTCCCTTTCTTTAACTATTGACAGCCATTTTTAATATTTTGTTGCTGCTTGGCTGAGAAGGATTACGAAGAGCTAGGCATTACTTTGAAGAGATATTGAAATGCATATTTAAGAAATCGACAGAATTCTGCAAATTAAATTTCAGTTCATCCATTTAGAAAACCTATTAAAGATATTGCAATTAACGAATTGAAGCCGCTGTGTTTGCTTAGAGGGAATCTTGAGGTTAGTACGAATTCCATGCGTTTCTTGATTGCGAGACACAACACATCGACATTCCAGTTACATTTATTCTGCACTGCTGGCCTGAAGAGTCCACCTATCTTAGGTGAAGAAAGAAACAGTCTTTCTCTCTGATTCGTACACTTAAACGCTTATTCTTTCTCTCTGTGCTAAGAAGGTGCTTCGTTTCGAATTAAATTGAACAATACCGCATTTTCTGCGAGTTAGATACAATTATGTCAAAGCTGGTGAAAGTTTGAAGTCGAGGTTTTTACGGAAGCTATTCTGGTCAGGAAGTAACATCATAGAATTAAAAGAAGGACGCCGGCCATGAAAAAGAGAATGAAAGATGTTTCGGCTCCCCTGACGGGAGCCTCGTTCCCAATGTGAACCTGGCTCCCATTCTGAACAAGGCTTCCATCAGGAGAGCCGAAACGTCTGTTTTCGCATTCTTTTTCATGGTCGGTGCCCTTCTTTTAATTCTATGCTGGTGTAAGTTTCAAAATTCCTTCGAAGTTTTTAGACTTGATGTGCCTGAACGTACTCGCTAGTATTTGTTGTGGAAGTAGTAACCGCTTCTATGAGTAATTTTACTCAACGATATTTGGATATTGATAGTTCACACACTCTCGCGGCCATCATTGGGAAGGTGTATTCTTTAGTCATTCCAGTCACTGACACCACTGTTGTAAAGCTTTTATTCGCAGACGTTCAAACGTTGCTGCTTACAGTTGAACAATGTCTGCAAGATCACATGAGAAATCAAAACCCTGTATGTTCTGTTCAGTAGTAGAAGCGTGCAATACAGGGTGTTTCAGGGATTGTGTCTCAATATCCTCATAAATCAGGAAAATGCGATATTTTCTCGCTGCCTTCACAATCGCTTTTTCTGTAGCGGCAGGCATCTTAAGATGGTTAAAGACATCATTCGGGACAATAATTCAGAAAGTTAAATTAATATCTTTTTAATTAGTGGAGTTAGGCGGCTATGTGAGATGGGAAAATTTAAGTTCTTCATGCGAAGAACCCATTCCAGCTTTGAGATTTAGAAAAAGCACTCTCTAGTAATAATTGCGAAGTAATGAAATTTAACCAAATTCAGCGGCGAAACTGAAACCGAAGCACCGATGGCGCAACAAGCAGACGACCAGAATGACGTCACTGTTCAAGACAACGATTACAGAGGTGTAGTTATTCCGCGTTCGTTAAAGTATGTACGCTATTCGTGCTATAAATGCAAGCGCAGCCCGCACACCCACACAACGAAGTCGGTTGATGGTTGATGTAACGACGCTGACTCATTCTGGACGTCTCAGAAAAATATGGCAGTTGCGCTCTTACGCGTTTCGGTTTCAGTTTCGCCGCTGAATTTGGTTGAATTTCATTACTTCGCAATTATTACTATTGGGCCGTTTTTTCGAAATCTCAAAACTGCAATGGGCTCTTCACATGAAGGACTTCAATTCTCCGATTTGGCATAACCGCCTAACCCCATTAATTAAAAAGTCAGTTGATTTAATTTTCTTATTTACTGTCCCAAATGATGTCTTTAACCACCGCTACAAAAAAAGCAGTTGGGAAGACGTCGAACAAGTATCGCATTTCCTTGAGTTTTGAGGATTTTCGGACACATTTCTTGAAACACATTGTATATTTACAGTTCGTCGACGTCCGGAATTCAACTCGCATGCTATCTCTGGTACAGATTTGCGCGTCTACCCGGGAAACAAACAAACAAACAAACAAACAACAGGAAATGTCAATGTATAAGTGTAAATAATTCCTCAGATGGACTCCCTCGCGGGCATGACTCAATGTAAACACTCAACTTCTCCGGCCTGTCCTGTCCTCAGATTGCCGTCAGGAGCTGCTAGCAGAGTGTTCTGCAAGGAGCTCTCCGAGGCAGTGAGAACGCTGCAGCAGGGTTGCTGCGACAACCAGGAACGAAACCGTGGCTCTGCGACGCAGCGAAGCCAACCGGAACATATTTTATGTTGTTCCTTGCCTTTGTTATTTTATCGGCGCAAAGCCGTGTGATAAAGCCTGGAAGACACCTCATAAAAGACCTCCTTTGTTCCGCTTTCCCAAAATTCGTTTCCGCTTCCGCAATAAAATGAAGTAGAATGACAAAGCAGGCAACAAGTGAATATCTTGAAGAGCAAGAATAAAAGAGGAAGAATGAGTAAATAAACAGAGTAAGGAAGGTAGGATGAAAACATGTCGAACAATTGAGTTAACGTGGAAAAAAACGCGGAAGTTGGAGCGAAGCGATATTGCTGGATGCGCGCTTCTCTGCGTATACACCGGACCCAGTGCGCTCCGAACCTGGAGGTGAAAATGGAGGAATCGCTGGCGCGATGAGATCGGTATTGCTGCCCCCCGCTTCTCTCCTAAAATATCGAGTGTTTACATCATCTACACTTCTGTGAGTGTTTCTCCTTTTCGACATAACTTGCCGTGCTCGCCTTGCATCACAGTGAAACCATGTCGCGTATGACTTCCTTGTTTTTCTGCGGTCACGCAGCCAGTCCGCATGGCTTCCACGCCAGCCATTTCAGGCTGGACCGTTTCACTGATAAGAGTCGCATGGTATGCTGACCTTGTGCATTCCTACTTCATATAGATGCCGTTGCAATACCGCCTAGTTATCAGATAGTGCCTTAAGTATTCTGAATTATCAAAGACTTTCGACAGCGCTGGTGCGCACTGAGAGAGATAACGAATGAGAAATGGCCGTGTGGTTTTGTGTGTACCTTGATAAAGTTTGTCAACTAACAAAACTGATAACGAACATTGTTATCGAATTGATACAGGCCCAGTTCAACTGAAGAAAACTCGGGATGGTGTTGAAAAATAAAAGCTCCTACTAAGCTCTTACTATGAACGCTTTATACAAAGCTGCTAGGACATATTGCGTAGATGATGTGATGGATCTAGTGGTCTCAGAGAAATGCCTTTATGCACAGTCGACAGTTTAACAACAAAATAAGGAAGAAGCTTTGACGAAGTAGGCTGAGGCGTTCTTACACGAACCGTTTTGCTATCTAGGGTAAACTCAGAAACTGAAGCCAAAACAACGTCGTGCGACCGCCTGAAAGGCGCAGTACAAAAGTATGCAGAGGCGCGCACCGCGTGTAAGGGCGTATTTCGCCGGAGATCATAATTTCGTTTAGTTCATTTTACTGGGGCAAGGATAAAATATGATGACGGAGCTTGCAAGTTGCATGGAGCATTGTTCGCATGAAAGCAACGAGGATTTCTTTCCCGTGTCGCCCTTGGAAAGATGAAAGAGCGGTGCGAGTCTCGCAATGAACGCACATTGTATGGCGAGACAGTCGTCGTCGCGAGCGCCGCTATCCGAAAAGAAGGCGCACGCCTTTGTTATCCCGTGCGTGTATACATACCTTGCTCATAGCCAAGCTGTACCTCTGGAAAATGTGATTGCCTGTATTCTTTCGAGAACTGAAGGATAGACTAGAACGAATCCAGCGCTCAGAAAGGACGAAGTGCTTGTTGAGGGAATCCTTCAAGATGGACGACTTCGCATTTCTTCTTACCGCTGCATATTACAGTAAAAGAAAAAAAAACAGTGCACCGTCTCTTGCACCTGAGGTAATATTTTTAAGACACTGCAGCAGAAATAACGAAGCCTTTTTCATAACAGCGCGGCAACACCGGATGTCTGAAAGCCCGTAAAGTGCAATTATAATAACCTTTATTCATAATGTGCAGTAAATAATCTTGGACGTGCATTTTAATCGCAAAACTGAAGCGGCAGCCAGCCTTACGGGCATTGGTCGGCAAGCTCACTCATGAGTCGACTCACTCAGACTTAGATCTCGCCGTGAGTCTGAGTCTGAGTGAGTCCGGGTGAGTAATATTTTGGTGAGTTTGAGTCCGAGTGAGTCCGGTTGAAGAAAAGTTCAGAGAGTCTGAGTCCGGGTGAGTGCAGTTGAGGAAAACATTGGTGAGTCTGAGTCCGAGTGAGCCCTGAGCACAAAATATATTTCCTGAGTGAGTCCGAGTGAGCTCCACCTTTTGTTGCCGACTTATGGTCCTGTCTACTTCGGCATTACTACCCGCCTTACATCGGCTTACGTTTATACTCAAGTCTATTCACACATATCTCCGCAAACTATCATTTATGCGCCACCTCAATATTTTTGATCAGAAGAAAGTTAGGGGAAGGGGTGCCATGACCCCCCCCCCCCCTCCCCCGCAAACTCTTTCGTGGGAAGTTCTTGATAAAAATATTTCGTGTGAGTCGCGTACTTCATAAAAATGTCCTTACAGGGTTGATATATGATAATGATGACAGGTGCTATATGATGATAACTTGTATCTGAAGGTACAAGATCAAAAGGCGTACCGTAGAGCACGGATTATGTGAAATATTGGCATTAAAGCGAATTGACACCATGATCGAAAAAACTAATTTTACGCCAATAAACTCATGAGCCGACTCACTCAGGCTCACTCAGGCTCAGATAAAGCCGTGAGTCTGAGTCTGAGTGAGTTCGGCTGACTAATATGTTGGTGAGTTTGAGTCTGAGTGAGTCCGGCTGAGAAAAAGTTCGGTGAGTCTGAGCCCGAGTGAGTCCGATTGAGGAAATTTTTGGTGAGCCCGAGTGAGCCCTCAGAGCAAAATATATTTCTTGAGTGAGTCTGAGTGAGCTTCAATATTTTTGCCGACCTATGGGGCATGCACTCA
The DNA here is from genome assembly GCF_013339695.2 of Rhipicephalus sanguineus. Lineage (NCBI taxonomy): Eukaryota > Metazoa > Arthropoda > Arachnida > Ixodida > Ixodidae > Rhipicephalus > Rhipicephalus sanguineus. Next base: position 294,671,993 of record NC_051176.1, on the reverse strand, counting down.
CAGGAGCAAACGTCCCCGGTATACAAGCCCCACGGGAAATACGAATTGCTGCTCTGCAGTGCGTGATCCCTCCAGTTTAATGAACGGCTGTGTAGGCTACAAAACCCACGACGGGCAGTTAATTAGACGTTACGATTTCTGGCTAAATGAGAATTTAATCTTTCTTCCGATCTCGTGTCCTGGGCACTTTTTGTCGCCGATGGGAAGCTTTTTATCAAGTGGACAGGGCTCTGGCCCTGAATAGGAATTGAACAGTTGCAGCACGTACGTCTAAATATACTAAAACGTGATTGGTCAATACGAGCAAACTAACTTATTTATTTGTACGCACTGCTCTATTTCTGAATGTTTCAGTTGACTGTAAATGACAGCGTGCAGAACGGTATTTAGGCTTGCTTGAGGCTCTGCAAAGAAAAATAAAACAATTTCGCAATTGGCACTGGGAGAATTAAGCAGAGTCGGCTGCTTGCTACCAGGAATGAATGGACTGAAGGATTACAGTGAAATGAAAAGAACATAAACGACATAAAAAGCAACTATCGACAAAAAAAAAAAGAAAGCATTTTCGCCGGCGTAAGCTTCTTACGCGCCGTCAGCGGTCTTGTGCCACGAGAAAATACTGAGAAGTATTTTCTTAACGCTATACTCTGCTAATACGGCAGCGTCATCTTAAAAATGCATAATCTGATATTCCTTTCGTGACATCGTTATACGTACGGCTCTTCGCGGTTTGCTAAGCTTCATTCTATCGCGTTTCTGTCTTTTCCTTTCTTTTTTTTCTTCAGCGCTGTACTTTAGGAGTCACATCCGTCACCGTGAGCGTTCGATTATTTACGCTCGGGGAGTCCTGCAACCTGCTCTAAGTCTTAGGAAATAATACGCAAAATATGCGTAATGGCGTGGCGAACGTCCGCAAACACACAGCCCCAATAGCGCACATTAAACGTTGTCATTTACCACCTATCCTATACATGAACAACCCGGCCGTACTAACTTCATTAAAAAACAATTGCTCATTTTCTTGCAGCTGCGATTGGATGCAAATTCGTTCAAGTACAGCTCTCGCAACACAGGGAACACCAAGTGGTAAAGTGGTACCACTTGGCGCTCCTTCCTTACAGTGGTATCTACCTTGTTTTATTTATTTGTATTTATTTTAACAGCGAAGCTGTTTCAGATGCGAAGGCATCTCTTGCTCGGGGGTATGTCCCGCGGCGTGCTAGTCCGCACTCACACTACGCATGCGCAACTCTCCTCCTTCCCTCTCTCCAACAGCTGCGCCTTACTCTCTCCACTTCCCTACCAGCACCTGCTTGCGCTTCTCCTGCGTTCTCGCTTCTGCTCTCGCGACGCATGCGCTACTCTCCTCCTCTAGTCTCCTCTCCTTCAAGTGGTAGAGCGCTGCGCGCGTTGAGTCCAGCGCTTGCTTCGGTTTACTCCTCTGAAATGCAGGGCTCGACATGCCGAAATTCTCTCCTGCGCAGCGCCGCGATGAGCGCCACAGCATGCGCGTCCCCTCCTCCTCTCTCTCCTCTCCTACGCTGCTCCCCTCTCGCGCGCCTGTAGACCGCGTTCCCCGCTCGCCCTGTGAGAATTACCGGCCAGGCTAGAGGGAAGACACGACGCGCGTTGTGTTCCTCTTCGCGTTCCACGACGCGAGGTCGGTAGCATGCCCGAGGTCGGTAGCATGCCGAACGAACGCCAACTGAACGCGATCGTGCAAGTGCTCCGGCTTCGCATCGCCTCATGATCCCCTTTAGCGGGAGATGGTGTAATTTTTTTTTATTGACCCTTCACCGGCGCCGGCGTAACGTTGTTCACGTGTCGTTGGCGTGTGGCGAGAGTGAGGCTCCGTAAGAAGGTCGGAGGGCTGCGCAGTGCCGAGTGATGCCTGGCGGAAAGGGTGGAATGCAGTGCCTTGCCGAGAGGGGCGATGGTGAAGCTTGATGGAATGGGAGGCGCGCCAACAGGGGCGAGGGTGAGGCTCGGCGGAAAGGGCGTCAAAACCCAGCTGTTTGCGCCAAGTAGGTCAGTGAGGGGCTCTGTGGAGTATAAAGGAGGGTGTCAACCCAATCGGGGGCTCGCTCTTTCAGAATGGCCAAGACTGCTCGTACTCCCGACGAAGAAGCCGCCCGACGTCGGCAGTAGAAAGGCAGTGGCCTGACGAAGGGCGGCACCGGCTTCATTTTTTCGACGGCTTTCACAGAGTGGAGCGCGTTATATTCTTGCAGAATTCAATATAGCTGTTGGTCTACATCGTCAGTGTTTCATTCTGCGAATTAACTACTGTGTCCTCAGGTGAAGGATCACACTATCCCAAACATTCACCCATAACACTGTTCACCTGGCAGCGAAAATGTTTAGAAGTCATGGAAATCGGGTGCCTCCTCATACCATGGATTTAATTATTTCAGTCTTGTCAGAAACAATAAGCTGGCTCTTGTTGTTGTTATTATTATTATTATTATTATTATTATTATTATTATATTATTATTATTATTATTATTATTATTATTATTATTATTCGCTCTTAAAACATTTCTTGGCAGGAGTAGACCAGGATATCTGCATTGGGTTTTTGTCCTCCTAAATAGTCTCGTTTCCAGAATCAATGCATATACGAGAAAAAATAATGTAGTAAAATAACCATTCGTTCAAGCACTCATTCAATAAGGACGCATATAGTTTTTTCGCGATTAACAAGAATGTATTGCGATGAACAACGTAACTGCAGGAATATTGTTCATCGCGACCAAATACCTAGACGAACCCAGTATTTCATTATAAAAAATTCAGGCATTTCGGTCTTATTGTTTGATTATTCTCGCTTCCTCGATCGCCATCGTACAGCTTGTCTGTATCTTAGTACTTGGTGACCCAGAATGTCTCGAAGACAAAGCGTCTACTGATATATTGTCTCGCATCACAGGGCTGCTTCAGATGTAACGCAGAGGACATGAGATTACCACCGCGACCGGCTATCAATCCTTTATACAGCAGCAGCAGTCTTCATATTTTATTCCACAGCGCTGGAGCACTGAGCGTAATTCGATCAGTGAGTGGCATCCAGAGATACTTTTCTTTTTTTCCCAACAGATCTGCGCGAACTCGGGAAGACGGCTCTGTGAGCGCGTTTGTTTCTCGAAAAAAAAAAAAGCAAGCGCTTTTCTCATGTGTCTGATTTACTTTCGGTAGACAGAAGCAATAGCCGCCCTGACTCATTGGCAAGTCTATTGTGGGGAGAAAAATTGTGTTTGAAAACGTAGTCAATAGCTGAAACCGCCGGCAGTTCCCTGTACGAAAAGAAAATGAAAGTGCGAAATCTAAGTCTCGCCAGTCGTCGCAAATGTATGCCAGAACCTACCACACCACAAACAGGCGGGTAAATAAAAATGAACTAGTTGTCCCCTTTTGTTGTTTTTTACGTATTTCTTTGCCCAAGTGAGAAAAACTACCGAAAGTGATTGATTCCTCTGGTATAGCAAGAAGTTGAACTTCTTCACTACATGACGAAAAGGAACGAGTTAAAAGCACTCCGAGTGTGTCACGAGTAACCTGAAAAATATCGCTGCCTATCACTGAAAAATAACCAGAAGAAATGTTGAACAATAATGGTACGCTAATTTGTTTTACAGCTAGGTAGTTATTACACGACGTACGAATGTGCCAGCAAACAAGTAGAGGACCACGGTCTGAAAGCGACAGACGATGTAAGTGAAAAAGGGTTATGTCTGTGCAACCTATGGCATGTGATTTTACGGTTACTCGAGTTTTTGCAAAATGAATGTAGGAACAACCAAATCTCCCTCTCAAACTGGTTTGAGCAGCAAGTCACAACTGAATTCGTCTCTCGAGTGTTTACTTTGCTGAGCAGAGTAAACACGAGTGGCACTGTGAGGGGCTAGAATACTAGCTGGCTCATAAAACAATGCGCATGCAACTTGAGTTTGCAGAGATCGATACAAAAAAAAAACGAAAAACAGTTGCCTTTCGCATGAACTTCTGCAGACAAATATAAGCATAGTATTCAAAGAAGTAGTTTGTTTACCGAAGCCTCGGCAAACCTGAAGTTAGGCTTCCGGTTTAAAATCTCAGTCAGGAGACAAAAAAAAACAGGTCCAACATGATGTTGGAATCTAAAATTACCTGAAGTTCGTGTCAATTGTCCAGATAGTAGCAGCAACGGTGGAACGAGCACAAACTCATCACCTTAGCCATTAGCTCTCTGCGACACGCGGACGAAGGCAATGCACGGAAGAGGGTAAGTTTAACAAGAGATGTATGCGCAAATGAGTGCAACCCATGTTTAACGCATTTAAGATTTTTGTAGCTTTGGTTTCACCACAGAGGAAAGAAAAAAAAGGTTTAGGAGGGAGCGCACGTAGCGTTCACAAGCCAACCTCCTCTGAAGGCGCGGCCTCCTCCTTTCCCGCTGCTTTCTCCGCGACTTGCTTACTGGGTATTTTGCCTTGTTTTATTCCACGACATTCTTTCTTTTTGACTCCATGGGCGCTACAACCACGCAGTAAAACATCCCATAGTCAACCTGTGCCACTGTGACAGTGCCACGGACCGATTACGCAATGTTGGCCAAAGATACGCATCTTCCCAGCGACTCGCGTTGCTGTCTACTCAGCGAGATAGCCCCGGCTAGCGCCTGCTAAGTGTAGGAAACCGGTAAATAAAGGACTATATATTCAAAAGAATTGCACCACTGAATATTTTTCTCACCGCTTTTCAGGCAAGCAGATGAAAAAATCTCGCAATACACAAGCTACTTTAGGCTAGAATGAATGCGTAATTAGACAGAAATTAGCTTAAAACGGGCGGCAATTTGATAAAGTGCTATAGTTATTCATAGCGAACATTCTGCAACGCAAATGCTTCTTTACCCGTTTAAACGTATCCCAAAAAAAGTTGAACGATAACATAAAGTGCAAATATAATTTAGCGGGTTTCATAGAATACCACATAATATCACATGCATTGCGGGGATGTCAGGTAATACACGATTTCAGTGAGACGCATTTTCCAGAATCAAAACAACTTGCTTACTACGTAAACAAAGTGGAGAAAGCAAGTTTCATGAGTTGGAAACAATCAGCAAAGTGCTTGGACCGTGGCCACATACTGATAATCAAAGACGCGCAGTGAGCACTCTTCGTCATTTTTTAATGGACACAAGTTCAATGAACTGTTTATAGTCGTTATTACTGCTCCCTTTAATAGTGTTGAATTAATAGTGAACATATCTCATAGTCAATGTAAGTGCACAAAAAATAAATTATATGTACGGACTCTATCCGCTATATGTACTGGACTATGCCCTTTGAATCTTCTCATACTTTATACGACACACATTGTATATGTACATAGTGCTTCTGATTATTTTTTATTTTCTTATTCTTTTATTCTTCCTAATATCCTTGTCTTTATGTATTTCTTCAATAATACTATCATGGTGATGGGATAGCCGGCTCTAACGTAGCCTACCTTCCCGTATTTTTTTTTTCATATATAAATAAAATATTTAAAAAAAGAAACATTAAGAGCGATTAAGCGAATGCGCACTCACGCCTGGATTGTTCTTTCGCTTGTGTTCCTGTATTGCTTGTAATAAAAACATCAGCGAAGCGCGGATTTTACCCGCACTTCTTACTCAGGAGCGAGACGCTCCCAGCGTGGTCGATGATGTTGAAGACTGAGTCCGGTGCATGACTTCCGGCATGTTTCGTATTATCGCTTAATCCATCGCTCTTATGTTCGTCTTTGTGTTCTCTGTGTTCCTAGAAGCACTGGTCGCTTCAATTGTTTGTAAGAGCTTTCTGTCACCTTATGACGCCGTAGTTCATCATTTGAACACTTTGCAAGGCGCCAGTGAGTGTTGTTGTTGTTGTTGTTGTTGTTGTTGTTGTTGTTGTTGTTGTTGTTGTTGTTGTTGTTGTTGTTGTTGTTGTTGTTGTTGTTGTTGTTGTTGTTGTTCATACACTCGGCGCAACCCACTCCGGAGGATCGATCATGAATCGAACGGTGCCTTGATTAAGAAATTAACTAACTTGCTGAAAGAATTGGTTTCAAAATTGGTTGAAGGCTACAAGAATTAAGTGAGGCGTTCTTGTTTACTTTTTTTTTTCATTTTGCAATAGTTTCTCAGCAAATATTTCTCGATCTCATTGCCACTTAGAGCCAGTGAATTCATTAGCGGTTGCGTAGCCAATCGCTCTCTTGGGTATGTGCCACAATTACAGGAAACGTGTCTATGTGCGGTGTCAATTTGGGTACAGTGTTTTCGCTCCGGCTTCCCTTTTTTTGGCGCAGCGCCCCTACGTGCTGAGATCATGCCCAAGCGGCTGACGGTGCGCAGCGGCGACGACGTGACAGTGAACTGCACGTACGCCGGCGGACCCGTGCACTCGGTCCACTGGCTCAAGGACCAGCGGCCACTGCTCACCGACCACCGCGTGCGCCAACTGGGCCGGCTCGTGCTGCACGTCAGCGGATTCCGGCGCGCCGACGCCGGCATGTACCAGTGCTTCGTCTCCAACGACGCCGACTCGGCGCAGGGGCACGCGCTGCTGCTCATCGAAGGTATCCATTCGTGACACATGGTAAACGAGGGGAGGCTGTGTTTCCCAAAGGCAACCGACTAATAGACTTGCTGTGCAGCGCTGTGGTTTAGATGAAATATCAGTGCATCGTGTCGTATCGAAAAGGATGGAGTCGTCACTTCAGGTACTCTAAAACCCACTGGGATTTTTATATGGAGTGTAGGCACTAGTTAACCTTCAGTGTTACAATTTCTGGTTTCGTAGAAGTTCTTCTTTTTAGGCTAGTCAGTGAAACATGCATATCAGAAGAGGCACCACATACAGAGAAGCCACATGAAACCATCAGATAATGACGCCAAAGAAAGGACAGGGAAGAAAACTGCAGTTTTTAATTCTAGTGCAGGAATTATTAGCTAAAGCGGAAAAAAAAACAACTTGTGGCCCGTGAACCAAACCCGCAACATTTGCTTACGCATGACTAAATCGCTGCTGCGTTTTCTTAAGGACACCGGACTGATTCACCGTCTGTGGTATCAAACGCGGAACTGTTACGTCGGCTGCAAACGTTATTTTTCTCTCCTCCTCTCTAGCTTTTCTTGCCCCTTCCCCAGTGCAGGGTAGCCTACCGGGTTCAGCCCTGCCTTTCTTTTATCCTCCTCCTCATTCACTATAGCAGTTTCATAGGGCGGCGGCTGTAGCATCGTCCCCTTGCGTGGGTATTTATGTATGTGCACAAGATTTAAACCTGAAAGCCTGTAATGACCATGGCCGCGAATGTGCAAAAAGACTTCTGGCCTAGTGACGTAGTATACTTCAAAAGGACAGTCTCTTGGGTTAGTTCGTCTAACAAAGTCACTACTACGCGAAATATAGTAGTAACTATGTTAGTGACGTAGTATTCGTGAACATTTCGGCGAAGACAGCTCACCAGACGGTGCCAACCTGCTACACTCGAGATACTTGTTAGACACAGAGAACAAACACGAGGAGGGTCACTTATAATAACTAGTGGTGTGCTTGAATCTACCGAAAAGATGTGTTACGCTCAGTTTTAATCCCGTGCTAAGACACTTTCTCCACTATGTTTGCCTGCTGATGCATATTTTCTTTTTAAATGCGAAGCATTTCTTAGCGAACCTCTGGCACTTTGAGCGTTTCTATCTACGTATCTATCTATCTATCTATCTATCTAGCCGCCTACGTCTGGGTGCTCTCATGATCGCCTCCTTAACTTGGTGTAGACCAAAATTTGCATGGGAGGGTAAGAGGATTTGACGAATATAACTGCCGGGTCATCACATGAATTACGTTAAAATCATGTCGCGCACGTCGTCAAACCCTTTCCACTAGACACGTGTGGCACATACCCGTTTTGCCACGGGCCGCGGTGTACGGGTATGCGCCACAGGTGATTGACAGTTTATATCTACCCAGGAACGGCGAGAACAGACATTGGTAACTTAAATGCTAGAACGTTAAGGAAAACCAACATCGGCCGCGTTGACTCAACGAATGGAAAGATGAAAATTAGGATCCCAGCAGGAATCGAACCCAAGCATTCTGCGTGCCAATCAGGCATTCTACCACTGAACCACGCCAGGTCTATAAACTGGTTTGGAAAAACAGCCTACGCAGGTGTAATATCGGTGCAACGTCAATTGGGGTTGTGGTGCTGGCTATCTAATTTTACAAGATCGCAATAAACACTACATGATGCTCCTACGATGTGTACTCCTACGATACAGGCGTCATATCAGATTAACGTCTGTAGCTCCAGTGTTGGCTCCGCTTTTATAGCAGTCTAATAAACATTACATTTTTATTCCTATGATTCAGCAAGCTACATTGAAGCATTGCTCGACCCCGGAGGAATACATTAACGAACGTTACATATGATATCCACACCACCGCACCGTAAAGTGCACTTCGTCCACGAGAACGACGCAGTGTCCTCTTCATTTCTTACGAGGCTGGGCAGTATATCGCGGCCTCATGCTGACCGAGGATGATGCCAGGTTGATTGACAGCCGCTCTGTAGACTAGGCTACGTAGGCCACATACGCCCAGGTATTCGACGAATACTACAAACGCCATCCACTGATGTTGGTCTACGTAGCACTATCCAGGCCTACCAGCCTCGACGGCCTATACCTCACCAACACGAAGGGTGGGCTTCAGGTTCCGACATGTCGCCGGCTCTGTCGACAGACAATTTGTCGACGAAATGACCGAGGCATCCACGAATCTTAACAGCTCCACTATACCACATACGTCACTACACATGGACCCCTCCTCACCATTATCCTGTAACAAATAAGTCATGACCAGCTGCTGGTGCTCACTGATCACGGTGATGATGCCCTTGTTCAAGAATTGTCAAGACCGTCTTGCACACATGCACACGGGTTCGTGAAACGTGCGTGCGTTCTCGGGACACGTATAAGCACTACGTATCAGCTTACCGCTTCTGGTGTTGGTAATACCCACGTTGCCATTGGCAGCGTTACCCAACCGTAAACAGCTGGCTATATAACACATATGCGGATCTTCAACATATATATGTGTGCGTGTAAAATTTATACAAATCTTTAGCCTCATTTTGTAACGTGTCGCTCAATAAAGAAAAGTTACGCCACAGTCGCCTACCCGCCGCTTGCTTCGCATAACATCGACTCTCACGGTGCGTCAGATCTGCCGAATTTTTTTTTCGGTGTTGACGTCATTCAAGTGCGACGTACGGTGGCGTTGTGACCTTTGCGCGACTTAATGAACGTATCATCACATGGTTGTAACTGTAGAGAATGCAGGAGCCAAACCGGTAAAAATTGGACTCCTTAGTGTGCGAACCTATGCCGAGCAAAGGAAGTAATACAGTACAAATATAACAGGGAGCACACACTGTCGTCGGTTGTCGATAACAGGATCTGCAGGTGAAAGCGCCGGTATTTATACATGCGACGTCGTACAATTCAGCAGTTCCCTTTCTCTGCGGTACAGCGTTATCACCGGTCTCGCCTAAGTTCCAGAACGAACTCAATTACTCGCGCCGTGCACGCAATCTGATTAGAACATTCGAAAACACTCTAGAAGATTTCAATGCATTCTGGCGTGGCCTGCGCCGAGTAATAGTACTTGTAAGTTTCAGCCAGTGACACATGACCACAATGAAAGCAGAAACAAGTACGCGTGTCAATGTGACATTGCGTGGATGCACGTGTTCCTCGTATCCTCTATTATAACCTTACAGCCTTCTCAATGTATAAGTTCGTAGCCTGTCATTCCTATCGCTGTCTGTTGCAATTGCCTGCCTGGCAGCACAGTGAAAAGGGCAAGAGTTTACGCGTACAGCTAGCGCCACCTGCAGAAAAGTAATAAATCTACACACCCTAACAAGATTTTAGTTCTTTCGAGCCTCGTGTGAAAGTAGAAAAGCAATCGCTACATTTCGCTTCCGACAAGCGACGGTTCTGAAAGGTTCCATGAGCGACGAAAAGTTCATCGCAGAGTGCAGTGTGTTTTGCTACAAGTGGCGAATGTCTTCGCAGAGGTGGCCCCCGCGCTGCCAGACGTGTTCACGGCCCAGGTTCACGAACCGGGCCAGGGCGTGTCTCTGCGCTGCACAGCCACTGGGTCGCCGCTGCCCCAGGTCTCGTGGCTGGTGGACGGCGAGCCGCTTGCCGAGCGACGGGACGTGCAGCGCGGCGACTTCGTGCAACCCGACGGCGCCTTCGTCGTCAGCTACGTCAACATTAGCGCGCTCGCCGTCACCGACGGCGGCGACTACACGTGCGTGGCGCGGAACGAGGTCGGCGCCGCGCGCCACACGGCGCGCCTGAGCGTCACGGGACCGCCGTTCATCCGGCCCGCGCGTAACCTGACCGTGGTGGCAGGCAGGCCGCTCACCCTCACCTGCCCCGTCGTCGGACACCCCATCGATGCCGTGCACGTCGAGAGAGGTCAGTGTGTTTCCAAGATACCCTCGAACCTCGCTTGAATGCAGTGAGGATAGCCAAACGTGATCGTCAAGTGTGCCACTTACGACATCGAACGATGCCAGCGAATATGAAGACGATAGTTGATAACAGTGTCAATTTGGGCCTGTTGGTGATGCATAACTGTTTACGTAGCGCAAAAGTTTGACATAGGACAAAGAAGGGACGAAGACGAGCGCTTGAATGTTGAAAGTTAGCGCTCGTCTACGTCCCTTCGCTTGTTCTGTGTCAAATTTTTGCGCTACGTGAACATTTATGAAGACGATGCGGACAAAACCCGCCCAGCCGTTCAAGCCGGCCATTTGCGCATTTCCACAGACGCGGCATGCAAAACTACGCGAGCAGAGAAAATATTCCCAAAGTTGAAAAAAAAAATCGCAGGCGGTGAACATTTATCCGGAACTCTCCGCCACGCCGTCCCTCGAAGCCTAGTATAGCCGGTACTCTAGGGCGTAAAACTCCATAGCAATAAAGTACTACTTCTGAACGCCGCGCAACGGCGTAATGCAATTCAGCTCCAAAGCCCGCTCGCCTTAACCTACGTCTTTGCAAATACGCACCGATCTCCGCGGTTCGTGTGCGGCGCGGAGAATAAATGGCCGCTGGAGGGCGGATTCTTTCAACGTCATGAAACTGCATAAGCCAAGCGAGCAGAATAGTGCCATAAGAACCGAGTTTTGCTCTAGGGATAGAGGGAACACCCGTTTACTGAAATTTCGGTGATGGTAAGGCGTGTATTGAGATATAAATTTATGCCGGATCTTCCCTTATGGTCTTCCTGCTACCTGACATGTTTACTCTGACGACGTAAGACGAACCTACTAATTTTTACTTAAAACGTATAGCTTCTTACGCACTACCACCGTTTGCAGTGAGCATAGGCAGATACGGCGTATCCCAATAGCTGGTACTTCTGGCGAAAGCGTTCATTCGCTTCAGCGTAACGATGCTACGAAATTTTATTTTGTTACTTTCACCTTTGCTCTCACTTTTACTTACTCGCTGTGACCGAGCTCGCCGGTTCACACCCACCTCTAAAAAGAGTAGTGTTTCTACCGTACGAGCGATTTATCTTATCATCGTCCCTTCGTCACTTCCTCTTTTTGCTCCTTGATCGGATAACCTCCGGATTCCGGCAGGCCGCAAGAGGAGGTGACAAATTATCCGCACTACTCCCAAAATCGAGACGGCAAAGTTACTGGAGCTGTCGCTCTTTCGTGGCCCGGATGAACCTAAAATGGCGTGCAGAAAAAAAAAAAACAGAGCGGGCAGCAACCCGGCGTACGAGAAGGAGACAGAGACAAAAACAAAACAAAAATTACAGTAACTTACGAAGGGCAGCAAAGTAAAAAAAAAAACAGGATCGCAATGAGCGTTTTGCAATTCTAATCACCCTTCCTCTCACCCCTGCCATTCTCATCTGATTGGTGGTTGGAGGAGAGAAATTTGCATTCGTCCGTAGCGCTGATGTGCCGGGCGTTCAGGGCCATGCAAAAGCAAAACATTCTGCAGACCACGTTAAAAAAAAGAAAGGAAGCTTAAGAAGTGCGATGGTTTCCTCGGAGCTTTCCTCTCGTTGCGCCTCGAAGAAAGGATCTGCGTATTAGCGGAGAATTGAGCTACGCTACATGGTGTCGGAGAGCCACACTGGCGCCCTCTGTACTCCCAGCAGATTCTTTCCTTTAGCTCTGCGTTTTGTTTAAAGCCGAGTAAGAAAATGGCTGTCCAGAGGAAACGCTAAAAAGGCAGAGAAAACCGGAAGGAGCCTGGCTGCCGACTACAGTGTCTGCTTTGTTTCTCTCTCTTTCTTTTCTTTTCTTTTGCGCGAGTTGTTGAAGAAGTGCAGCCGTTTACCTCTTTGGTATGCGCTGCATTTACCACTTTATTCGCAAAGCATACAGGGCCGCGAAAAAGAAAACGTGAGGCCATAGCAACGGACCGAATATTAGTGAATACATTAGTTGTGTTGCCCAGGTGTTTGGGGCATCGTGGACTGTGTGCCACGTTCCTCTTCGGCTCATAGTGATCCTTCCTCTGCTTACTTGTCTTCTGATACCAGAACACAGACGAAAGACGCGCCAGTTTTATTTATTTTTAGCAGCGAAGCTATTTAAGCTGTCGGTAACTTGTGCTCCGTCGTAAAAAAACTGTCATCATCATGAACCGGCGCGCGTGCTCTTCATTCTCTTGACAGTGAACCTCTTTAAGCTATGGGCAACCCGTGCTCCGTAATGCAAAACTCCTCAGGTGAGTATGCGCCACAGGAATTGGGCAAGCCCCACCACCGTGTACAGCAGGTGCGAATGGATGGATGAATAAACTTTATTTTGGTCCCTCGGAACGCGCCCTAGCACGTTGCGGGCCGCTCCCACGTCGAATGTCAAACAAAAACGAACACGTGAAAAGAAGGGCGAGAAAGAAAGACATAGAAAATAGAGAGAAAGAAAGAGAATAAAGTCGTAAAGAGATAAAAAGAGAGAAAAACATAGAGAGAGAAACAAATAAATAGAAACAAAGAAATAGAAACAAAGAAGGGAATAGAAAGAAAGAAAGAAAGAAGAAGAAAGAAAGAAAGAAGAAAGAAGAAAGAAAGAAAGAAAGAAAGAAAGAAAGAAAGAAAGAAAGAAAGAAAGAAAGAAAGAAAGAAAGAAAGAAAGAAAGAAAGAAAGAAAGAAAGAAAGAAAGAAAGAAACAAGAAACAGAGAGAAATATAAAGAAAGAGAAGAAAGGGAGAAATGAAGAGAAACAGGGAGGGACACCCAGCTTCCTTCAGGCTTGGCACCACTAGTGCGAACCTGCCACAATTTCTTTTATTTATGCGCATAAGCAGTGGTTGGAACGTGGCTAGGCGAGAAGCCGCTTGAACAGCCACTCGAACTTGCGACACGTGTGCCTCCTTGTTGCAGCGAAGCTGAAAAGTTGTGACATACTTCGTCAGCCCAGTGAATGTTTTTTTTTTTTTTTTAATTCAGATACCTCAACTACCGTAATTATCAAGACAGTTGTTTCTTTCACCTGCCCAGGCTTTGTTGGATATGTGAGAGTATGCTTGATTTATTTGGCCACAGTTTATGCTTACTTCGCAAAATACTATGCACTATGACTATAGAGACGATGCAGGGGAGTTCTCCTTAGATTATCAACTTTTTGATTATTTCATTTGCGCAAATCCTACCGCGCATTTCATTTCAAGGCATTTTCAGCGAAAGATCAGGAGGAATGGGTAGGCTGCGGTTATCAAAAAACTTGAAAGAAACCTGAGAACAAACTTGGGTTTGATTTAGCGAAATAAATACCTTCGCATTTAAAATTCCCGGCAGTGCATGGCACAACAGAACCAGAGAAACCACAGGGACATAACGCGCAGTTCGATCTCTGTCGAGAGAGACAGAAACCAATCGGCTTTAGGCTTCGCGGAATGTTGTTGGACTGGGCAAATATTTGCCCATAATGATGCCACGCTTCCGCAACATTTCTGTTGCCATGATTTGAAGACGGCAATTATGTATAACGGAAAGCCGTGCTCTGAAAAAATACGTAGACTCGCCCCACCCCCCTCGTGTTATGGGCACATCTTCATTTCTTTGCAAGCCGTTGTCTGGAAAAATGACAATTTGTACAGGATCTCATAATTCAAGCTTCAAAAATAACTCGACAACAAGCCCAAGAAAAGAAGCAGCAGTAGGGATGACTGCTTCGCGTGTTTACTAGAGAGTTTTGTTTCCCTGGGGTCTTGGATTCCAGTTTCAGCTAGCGCTATCTGCGTGCGTGTGTGTGCTTCTTTTTTGTGCCGTAGGTTCTTGTGCAGTTTTACCGTTCTTAAAAACTGACTATCAACGTGCCCAGACTGCCCCTGTGGTGAACTTCAGTTACGTTTACTATCCGGTGTAGTTGGATATTTACGAAACACAGTGCTTCAGCTTCTGCTTCTAGTTTGCGGCCGCTATAGAGGCACTGGTAGTCCGTCCCTGCCAGAATAAGAATGCTATATTCAATAAACCGGTGTCCCCCGTATTACCATTACCACAGTCTCGTTGGATTCGGAGCCGCCACGTTTTATTTTTACTATACGAGCCGTCTCGTTCGTTGTAAGTGCATCGCTCCGTAGCTTAACGCGGATAGCGGACACCTGTTTTTTTATTGTGTGCGTAAAATAACGGCGACGAAAACTGCACAGCAGCAAGCATTTTGTGATCGCGAGCTGCCGTTCGTCGTATAGCCGTGCCGTACTCCTGAGAGAGGCCTAGCGACGCCGTCGGCAACAACGCGGTATACCGACGGGGCGGCGCGATTCTTCGCCGGTGTTGCTGAATGTGTGCTGCTGAAGCGTTCGTGCACGGCCGCTCGTGGTTCGCGTACGATTAGGTGCATTTTGCGGACTCACGCACTGTACTGCTAAGGCGGATACATCCCATGCGACAGAGTGCCAGCTGATAAACAAAATTCGCTAATTAAAAAGGCATTGAATGTTAGGTGGGTTTATAGTAAAAGACGGGTGTACCTCAGTAGTATCTATAAGCCCACCGCAAATATACACGTACGCCATGAATGTTTGGTGCATAATTACGCGGAAAAGGAGTGTCCCATCCGAGCTACATTGGAGGTCAAGATGTGGTGCCTATATATACTCGGTGACCAAAGTTTGGTTGTGAAGCGCGGATGGAACCAAACTTTGGTTGTCAGTTTGAGTGTTGTATTACTTTGCGAATGTTGTGTGCATGTTTGTGTACGTGTGATCGAGTTTGCGTGTTTCGATGCTAATTTAATCAAAGATTCTCTGGCGCATGGTGCGACAGCGAAAAGCATTTTTTTTTCAATGGTTATAAAAATTTACTCCCATACGTACCTGGAAAAGCTCCCCTATGGATGTAAATAAATACTCCCCTCAGTCCATCCAAAACCTCCGTCCTTAAGGGGGGTAAATTTTTTACTCCCCTGGACGGAGTATATAAAACCCCCATCGGGGCGTGCGCTAGAGGACAAGTCCATTTACACCCATCTCGGCTCTTTTTTGCTTACAGTGTAGTCGCGGTTCCTGTTGCTCGCAGTGCAGCGGCGGCCGCATGTTGGTTCAATCTCTCTCGTATCGGCGCTCGCCTTCTCTCTATACGTTTGACAACGGTGGTTGCATGGCACAAAGAGACAATTTAAACTTACTCATTCCAGCAGCTTTTATTTTCTGTGAAACATATTCTTTGCTACACCGGTGGCCGGTGCGAGCTCGTATATAGAACTCGCCATGGCGACGGGTGTGGCTGTGCGAGTTCGCTACACGCCGCCGGCTTGGTACCGACGACGTAGCGAAGCCTTCTTACCGCTTAGAAGTTGCAGCCGGTGAAGCATCGGTTCGGTGACACTCCGAGAAGCAAGCGTTGCCGGTGGTCGGGGCGAGCGCGTCGCCGGCACAGCTCTCACACCGGCCGCCGGCCGGCTTGGTGCCGACGACGTAGCGAAGCCTACTTCTTACTGCTTCGAAGTTTTAGCCGGTGAAACTTCAGAAACAACCCGCTGACGATCGCAACAGCTTACTTTTGTTGCCGATGAAATTATTCTTCGCAGTTCTTCGTAACTCTGCACGTTGAAGCAAGGTATCCGTGGCGTGTCGGAGGCTTGCACTCGTGTGCATGGGCACTCCCGCTTGACGGGAGAATAAACACGGGACAGCCAGCTCGATGTGTTCGCAGTCGGACGCTGGCGCGAGTTGAACTTGTCTCTGACCAGAACGGTTCAGTGGAGAAAATAGTCCTACACGTCTACACAAACCAACCGGCCGTTGCAAATCCTCGCTGCAAATCGTCGCTGCAAATAGATGCCCGTACACACACGCACATTCACACACGCACGCACGTCACGACCAAAAATACTTTTTTGAACCTCCCATAGGGAGTTTCTAACCACGTGATCTGAAACTCCGTGGGGGAGTTTAACAAGGTCATGTCGTTCATAAACTCCCTCATTAAGCAAGGGGCGTTTTCCGACGACATGTGCCGACTTCACCCCGCTACCATGGAGTAAATGATTGGGGCATGGGGGTTTTAGGGGCTCATATGCTGGAAAAGCTCCCATCTCGGCTAATTTTCGTTTACAGTGTGTAGTATAGCGCTCCTCTCACAATGCAAACTCTGTTCATCTTTTTTTTCAAACATGAAAGTGTTTTATGCCGCGGTCCACCACGGCTCCACTGAGGTATTTCCGTCACGGATATGACGTTGTAAAATATAAAAACTAACAGATGGCAAATTAAAAGCTAGAAGAAAAAGTTTCATCACCGGGAGCCGAACTTACGACTCCTCGCTCCGCAGCGCGTGGCGCGAAACGATTAGGCCATAGCCGGCACGTTCTTTACCATACTAACGGCGAGCAATTTATATACACCATTTGCCGGTGGTGGTACTCAGAGATCGGTGGTACATCAGCGTGTTTTCGTCATCACTAGCGAGATGGCGCGAAGGACTCGAAGAGCACGCTTTAAAGGTCGCCGCCTCACGCGTCGCGATGAGCGCACGCCTCTACAGGGCGTGGTCGCTTGTGCGCGCGCTTATCTCGTGGTGGCGGTGGTTTGTACGTCTTGTGCTATCACCGAAAGTTTGCGTTGAGAGCACGAAGGTCACTTCGCTCGCTGCAGCGGCCACTTTTGCGAAAGGAGCGCGCTGCTCACACAAAAATAAGTTACAACTGTGACAGTTCGCCCTCATCTTGCATGTGTATGTTCGTTCCGTGCGTCCTTTCTGCTTGAGCAGCGCGTTTCAAGTTTCGAGCTGCTTGCCGTTCTTCACGTGACATTACAATTTGTTGCTATAGCATTCATTCCTTCGCCCTTGGGGCCAACGAATGCCCAACAAACGCTCAACTACGTCTGTGAAGGCACGTTTCACTATCGTGTTATTTCTATGACAGAGGGATCATTCATGTTTTTTTTTCCTTCTTTTTCCACACTTGGCTGCTACTGACTTCACTTGTTTGTATGCGATTTCTTCAATATTCTGTTGCGGTGCTACATCTGGCTTTCTCAAATAAATGGCTAAAAACGAGGAACAAGAGAGACGAAGGTGATACAGATAACTGAAAGTCTTTTTTTTTTAAGTAGAATAGATGCACAAAGCAGAAATAGATTACTTGGAAGGTTTCCTGAAGTAACTTTCTAACCGTGACTTGTTTTGTTTTTGACGCGACATTTCTGTATTATTTTCAGTTTTTTCAATGAACTTTCAGTTGTCAGTGAGCGCTCGTGTTGTCCCCTTCCTCTCTGTTGTTCCTTGTTTTTAGCGCTTTATTATATAATGAATTACCAACTCGCCAAACAAACCATTCTTTTAGCTTCTGTTCTGCTTCACTATCTAGGCACAGTGGCACTTAACCATTTCTGTGGATTAGCCAAGATTGTTCAGGTACGCACATACCCGGTGCTCCAATTCGTACAGCGACAGCAACTAGCAGGCAGCATACGCAATGCTGTGTGAAGAAACAAAGAACCATTCGTTTAAACGAAACGAGGAATCACAAGGGCGTGTTGCCTGTTGTCGTAATCAAAATTAACTGAAACAGTTGGGAAAGAAAATGCCCAGACTACTGCTCAATGAAGAAAGAGAAAGAGGAGGAAGAGGTAAGGAGAGAGGAAGGCAGGAGAGTCAATAAAATAAGTATACCGTATGCACCTATGTATTTTCCGTACTACGCATATATTGCAATCAAAGATCTCAAATTAAACATTGGAATGTGCCAAAGTTTCAATCACTGCTACAGTTCCGAGTTTATCTGCCAAAATCTGCTCATCTAAGCTTTCTCTTCGCTGACATTCTTGCTGACGACGGCCGTAGTTCCTTTTTTTTCATTACGCCCCTTTATATCCTGTTGAAGAGGTTGGCTTATAATATATTCGCACAAATACTTTTTATTACTTTCTGCACACTATGGTCATTCTACCGACTAGCGGAAGACAATGTCCCTGTCCAACAAACACGCGATTAAAATAATCTCTGATGCGTTTTAAATGGCACTCTGCCGAGGTCGCAATAAATTATGTATGCATATTATTAGCGGAGCCTTGAAGATTGCAATCAAAGCACACATGTCGAACAGTTTTCTGAAGCTGAACTAGCTGCGCGGGTAATTAATCTCTGTCATTGCTTTGTACAACAGTGCTTGTTCGATGAGGATAGACTTTTCCTTTCTTTATTTCTTCGTTCTTCGCCCGCTTCTGCACTCGATGAATCCTGATGGCCCAAGTGTGTATCTGGTCTTCTCAACGGCTCATGACAAGAAAGTTGCCATCCTATACGGCCAGCTCGAAACCCCTCTGCTTCAAGAAAAATAATTTAAAAAAAAACTACATTTACGACTTTAAGCGAGCGCTTTCCGCAAACTTCGTTTTATTTGATAGAACATGAGCATATACTTCCGAGCACAACTAATAATTCATTACTTATGCCGGTAGCTCCGCAATGAGCTGCGTCAAGCGGCACCGATTTATGTAAAGTTCCCATGTACAGCCGCGCTTTACGCGTCTTTGCTGTGTTTGTTGCTGCATGAGTATAGCAATAATCGTCCAGCACTTGCTTTTCATTCTTGTTTCGCTTTTACACAAACGACCCAGTGTTTTCTGCCGATGCTTTTACTAACTACCACCCATTAGTGTACCTATCGCTCCTATAGTAATTAAGCAGCCACAGTACAGGAAACGATGCGTCAGCTAGAGCGAAATGTAGGCTCTTGAGTTACATGACGCGCACTCCAGCCTTCATAAAGTAGATGCAACCTCTTTAGCATATGAACCTCGCTATATAGATGGCTAGACGGTGGGCACCAAGAGCATATAGACGATTACAAACATCATTAGGCTTCCTGCGTAGTAGTTCGACAGGGACTCATTCGTCAAGCAGGCTGTACCAGATAATACGCATAATTTAACAACGCACGAAAACTATAGTCTCCCTGCTTGGAAACTGCCAAAACCAAATGCGCTTCTTTGAAAGCCAGACTTGCCGTGACAAGCTAATGATTCTGTCGAAAGGCTCAAATGTGAAAGCAGTACGTACGCCTGTAGAGAGCGTAGCTAACGCGGCGTAGTCCGCTGTCTCTACGTAGCAACAACAAACTCCGCGGAGGTAAGCGAAATGGCTGAGACGCTTGCTGCTTTGTTTTTACATGTTACTGTTGAGCAAACAGTGTCAGGCTATGAATATGAATCAGTCGACAATGCAGTGTACTCTGTAATGAGCTAAACTGAGACGAAAAAGAAAGAACAAAAATTTTCTGCTCGCAGTTCTTCTTGTGCGGTTCCGCATTGACGAATACTGCGCGCCTGTACAACAATAGTTGCATCTAAGGTCCATATATTGCACGGTCATGTGTTTCGAAGACTCTAGTGTTTATTTTCCGGTCGCAGGTACCAGTTGATAAAGCCGAAAGCGCAAACAAAATGCCAGATAGTAACTTCTGCAATAAGAGAAAAAAAAAAAGAATCCTAATTTTATCACCGTCCAAAGTCCGCAATACGGCGGAGTGGTCTGAAAGTATCTTCCGACTCAGTAGCAGAAAACAACAAACTAAAATCTGAGGTTGAAGTACGACAGGGGGGTCGAAGTGGACCAAATTAAACTTTTCATTATTTTCTCTCAATATACTGGCCAGCAGAGTGGATCGGAAAAGAAGCAAAATATAATAAGACGGAGGTTCCACACTTCTTTTTTTCTCCCTTCTGCCAGCCTGCGTCCAGCAGGTTGTTGCTTGTGCCGTGTGCACTTCGCACGGTCTCATTTCTGCGAATGTGCAGCTATCGGCCCGCGAGCTTGTGTTCGACCCGCTAGTGAGCAAACCTTGCCTCCGCTGTAGCTGCTGCCGCGACAGAGAAAATGAGCTCCTTTCAGCGCCGCACTGCTGGAGCGCCCCAAGGTGGACTGGCAATTGAAATATGATTTGCCCCCCCCCCCCCCTACCCCCCCCCCCCCCCCGCCAGTGTCGTGCAGCCCGCGAACTGTCGGCGCAGCAGGGGATGACGTTTTCGTTTCGGCAGCGGCGCACCCCGTTTCGATTCTGTTCGGCTTTGTGTCCGAGGGATGTTTGCGTTATTAACGAAATCGAGTTCCTTTCTTTACCTTTCACCCGAGCTTTCTTTTATCGTTTCTTTTTTGTCCATCATCTTGTTTCCAGGGTGCTTGTGGAAGGGCACGTGCTTTTTTTTTTTATACGCTTCGAATTTTTCATTATCGTCGCTTCCTCGCTTTTGTCTCGCGGCTGAGAGACACGGTTCTCCTTCTCGAATGTCGCCCTCTGGCGTGATTGAAATGCATTAAAGTGTCAGCCTGCGCAGTGTTCCACCCGGACGTATTGATGGAGAGCCAACTCGTGCTGCGAAGCCAAGTTTGCCTCGGCGGCGCCCGATTTACCTCGGCTCTGTCCCGAACCGCTGCGCCAGAACTGTATTCTCGGGGCCTCCTCCCCCGTACCGGTGCTCCACCGAGAATAAAATTTGTATGCATAACGGAAGGAGCGCGTTTACGTTATTTTCACGCCCACTTCCTGGGGCTTGTTTACGTTTCCCGACCCGAGCGAGTCCTATGAACTCCTTATGCAAATGAGTAACGCGGGAAAGAAGCCGTCTCGGTACAGATATTCTGATTATTTTTGTCGCCATTTTTAGCATCCACAGTTGTGTGTTTTATTCGACGTAAGAAAACTGCGCCGCAGTTATTTATTTCTCTTAGCGCACACTAGGGTGCACGCCTGTTGAGAGGTTGGCGTCAAGTTCAATTCTTTGTAGCTCCATCTAGTGGGCAAGTGATCGAAAAATGCAGCAATGCTCATGTAGTTGTTTTCATCCGCTGGTGGAAGTCAGACCTGAAAGCCTTGGTATTCTCTAACTATGAGCGTCGCTTGAACGGAAGTCAAGGAGGCTGGAATTTCTTTCAGTTTAACCGGATACTACAGTGCCGGTAAAACATGTAGTGTCGTTGATTTACCGTTCTTCGAAAAGCGTTGTTTGACAACAAAAGCTTTTTGCCCAATCTCCCACTGTTCACCGAGTTCTCCGGAAGCAATGCGTGTGTGAACCGGAATTTCTCGCGATGTTTATTGAATAATTTTAGCCTTCCATCAGCGAAGCGGCACTGCGTGCTCATTCTGAGGCATTGCGTGTTGCACTTCTTTCCTTCATGCACAGCCTTCTCTATAAAAACTAGTGCCCGTTCACCTTTTGACTCCACAAATACTTAGGGATAGGACACATTATGCGCACTTTACAATGCAGCAAAAAGTTGTTTGTTGTTTTACTATTCCAAAACTTGTATCAGTACATTAAAAATCTAGCCAAACATTAACGATTCTTAAAGTTATGTTTATTGTAACGTTTCGTTTGTCCGAGTTTTTCGATATTTATTCTAAGGTACCGTGGTGCGAGATTACGGATTAATTTCCACCACCTGCGGCTCTTCAACGGTGCAGCTAAATATGAGTATATGAGCGTTCTTTCATTTCGCCGCCCTAAGCTTGAGTCAAAGGCGCGACCTCGAGCGCCACTCGTTAGCCGCTAAGCCAATCCTGCAGATGGTTGCCCACTTCGCGGGTAGGTTCCATACCTACCGCAGCAGCACGTATAACTGCCACCGCTCCTGTGAGGTGTTCTCTTTCCGAACGCTTTCCTTGTTGTTCCTCGCAGATGGCAAGCCATTACCGCAAGAGTCCCGACACACACTGGAAAAGCCTGGCACCCTGGTTATTCACGAAGCTCGCAAGGAGGACCAAGGCCCGTACCGCTGCATCGCCGTCGGCAGCAAAGGGGACATGGCCACGCGAGACATTTACGTCATCGTTGTCAGTGAGTACGCCACTGTACACCGTGTCGACATTTTCAAAACATTCAGCGCTGGGCCTCCATTATTCTCTAGTTTTCCTTTTTTAAGACAAAAGCCTTAGACGCCTCATCAAACACGAAAATTGACTGTCGGCGTCGGCGTCCCGCGTCGGCGCCGTGAACACGAGTGTTGCAAAAAAAAAAAAAAAAAACTCATCATCACGGCGTCACAGATCGCCAGAATTTGTGACGTCATCATGACGTCATATAAACGTGACGTCACATGGTGACGCCATCACATGAGATTGTCGCTTGGTCAAACGTGGGCCGATCACGGAGGCAGTGCAAAACAACGTGTGGTGCAGAGAACTTGCAACGCCTCCGATCTTGGAGGTCTTGTAAAACCACGTTAGGTGCAGAAAGCTTTCGGCGCTGGCGGTGGCGGAACCAATACGTCGACTGAGAAGCAAAAGAAGATGGCTTTCGCCTTCGAGTCCTCTTACGCGGTTGCATAAGGGACCCCGTGAGTTTTTTATCTTATCTACAATACCGATTTGAGTTGTCGATGAATTCGCCTTCGCCCTGCGATCGGCCAGCCCCCTGGTTAGCTCAGTTGGTAGAGCAGGACCACGCCGGAACTAAGTTTTCTTCAACCACGCGAAGAATTTTCAACTGCGAAGCCTTCTTTCGCAGAAACCCGCATGGGCTTTCTTTGCAAGTTTGGGATACAAATGAGTGCATGATATTTTTTTTTCCTTTTTCGTTGCCATGAAGTTAAACCGCGAGTGCGACTGTCGATTAAATGTAACTATATTCGCGAAATAATTGCTCGAAGAAACCTTAATGGTACTTTCGCAATAACCGTACATTTTCATAGTTCTGTATCCTACTCGTAGCAAGGACGACTTGGAATTAGGCATTTAAGCGAAACTCTTGACGGTAAACTTATCCTGGCCGTGAAAGAAACAGGGCCCGTATACGCAAAATGTCGTTCAGCTATAGAAGCGTCCTTAAGTGCAGATGCTAGCCAGTTGTGACGTCAGACATATTAGGGATCAGGCAACGCGCGAATGGCGAAATGCACTTTCGATCAGAAAGGTTTGTCAATGCGGTGCGGCATAATGCAAGAAAAAGAAAAAAAGGAAGCTAGTGGTTCGTAAGAACCGTTTGGTTGCGCCCTGTCCTATTTTGTTCCTTCTTTCCTTCAAGCATTCTGAGCACTGAAAAAGGTCTGCCTTGTCAAGTCCGCCGTTTGATATTCGTCCGCTGCCTTTGCTTAGTGTGTGTCCAGCATCTCGCTTGGTTGCCATCTGCCCTGAAGAACAGCTCAATAACGCATCAACGTTTTGTAATACAGGAAGCGGCTCCGAATTTGCAGAGTCGTCCACTAGCAAAAAGTTCTTACGATAGAATTGTTCCTGAGACATTTCAGCCACCCCTAGTGGCGGACGCGGCCAGCAAATGGCAAACAGCGCCTACCAACGAAAGGTTTGGAAGTACGTTCCAGATTCAAGCACTTGGCCTTTACTTCATGCGACACGTGATAAGTGCCCGATTTTATTCGGGCGAGAAGTCTAGCTTAGTTCCATTTATACGAACCACTCCACGTGCTGCTAAAACAGCGAGAAATCAGGTATCGCGTTCGAAGAAAGGGCAGAAGTGGTGCACCAATCGTGGGCAGAGTTGTGGGATCACATCGTCGATTCCGTAGCGGTGTTATCAACAGAAAGAAGGTCCCACAAAACAATACAAATCGTCAGCCCCCTTCCTTACTTACTCCGCTTTAGAATCCTCTATTCCACCCACGCGGCGGTGGTGCTCGAAAAGCGCTCCAAGCGGCGCCATCATTCTAGCGGTGCATTTTTGCGCGCGACAGCGGCGAGACAATGCGTTTGAGCGACGCGACAACTGCTTCTGGCGCCAGTGCAGTATATGCGTGCCGTGCGCGCTAGCGCGAAACAAGAGGACAGAAGGGGAGAGCGAACAATCCAGCGGCCCCAGCGAACTGCGATTCCCGGACCGCGGAATGTCCCGAGGCGACACAAAACGCGTTTCCGCCACCAACTCCGCATAAGAAGAAAAAAAAAAGACAGGAATACAAGAGCAGTTTCGTATCTGTGGCCCGCTTTGACTCCTCGCGCTTGTTTCTTCTCTTTCTCATTGTCTTTTTGTACGCTGGTTTAACTATTCCACATCGGAGCCCGCAGTCTAGCGCAAAACGATCGCTGCGCCCTGTATACGGATTTGCAGCGGTGACAACTGTCTCTGTCAGGTGCTTAGCTCGCGGCACTTTCAAGCCAGCCTTTGTTTGCGCGAGCCCGCTTCCTTTATTTTGCCCACAGAGTGAAATCCCTTTTGAAGTAACTTTTCGGCAAGGTATGAGTGGCCCTTTCTTAGAAACGCTGTGTGCTCGCGCGAAAGCAGCCTTACTGCACGAAAAGGAAACTTGTTTTTATTTTTTAAAAAAACGATGATGCTGCGTGCTCTTTAAGTTCCCGTTTCTTCATCCTCCGCCTAGCAGCGACGATTGTTTCGACAAGTGTGCATGATGAATTTGCCCGAGTCTCCGTATCTGCCACTCGAAAGAGCATCTTTCACGTTATGTGCGCTCGTCGTCATGCGTCCCTTTCGTACCTGTTTTTCCTCACGACTTGCGTCGCATATCAAGGCACACTCCAGCGACCTCGTTTCTTTCATCCGACATCGTCGCGCAGTGTTCCTATAGACTCGGTCGCCTCCGCTCCACGGGTGAATGGTTCGGCATCTGCGTGACGCCGAATATTGCTTCAAATATAACTCAGCCTGTTCGCTTTCCGCGAGCTTTTATTCGCCACATTCTTTGTTTCCAGATCGGTGAAGCCTGAATAATATGTGAACAGACATGCGGTTCCTTGCAGAGCGCGTGTGCATTCTGCTCAACGTCGCCGCTGTCTGTATCATCTGACCTTCTAATATACGGTATTAGTTTTGCATAGTGAGTTTAACTGGTCGCTTTGGGTTTAGGGACGAAGTCGTGTAGGTAATTCTACATCAGCTGTACTTTGACTCCAACATGCTGATTATCTGTGGAGTTATTTACAACTTCAGACGTGTGAGGAAGGGCGCCGGCTGCATAATGTTACGCATTCGCTAACGACACGCGAAGTAGCTCGATCACAGCGCTCCGCTGCACGAGTACTAACGATTGAAGATGGGTGAGGCTGCTGCTTCAAAGCACTTTCTTTCACCATGGCAACAATTCAGAGTTCATATGCCCCAATGTTTTTATTCGTATTGTTTCGTCTGGACATCTTGTATGAGAGTATTACTCGTTGAATTAATATACATTACTTTTTTAATGAGTCATTTACGTGAACCGCGCTTAGTGTATAAGGAATGTTATAGAATCAAAAAAAGTTTTCGGCAACACCTTGTAAATTGCACGGATTCCCCAACAGTGCGTACGCATTGTGGCCGCATCCGTCGCAACGTTTACGTTGACTACTCCTAGGAGTTTAATTTGTTGATCCTCAAGGGCCAGGAGGGCATTACAGTAAGGGGCCGTACAAGCGTGAGTTTTCACGATTTTGCCGCGTTCTCGCTTCGATGGCACAATGAGCACAGGGCGTGCGATGACCATTGCATACATGTTGTCTTGTGCATGAGGTCTAACTAGGATATGTGTGTGCCAAGCGTCTTAATATTATGGCGCACGCGAGATAATTTCTTCAGCGATCTGTCAGCATTGAGGAAACGTCTAAGCACGCTTGTCTGCATTCGGGACATTCAAAAGGGTGTTCTATTCTGTTCCCATCGAACAGGCATGCGAGTGGGGCTTAATGGTTAGAGAATCGAGTTTCTCTACCGAAGGCCGCGAGCTCAAATTTAGCTGTCAGAACATATTTTTTAATCTTATTTGTTGATTTATTTATTTACTGAGTATTGGCTTCATTATGCACCACTTCAGTGCACCTCTCCTAGATGGCACCGCCATCCCTATCGAGCATGAGCGGATTGAATGTCAAGGTATCCATCCAATAAATATGGAAAGAGTAAGTCTGCCCAAGATATTATAATTCAAAGACAAATTTGGGAACGTAAATGAACCTGCGGTAGAGACCGGTAAGAAGAGGCTGGAGGATTGGCGGCGGGAAACTATGGAACACACGGAATGAAAACATTTTACAGTAACGGTGAAAATTGGGAGAAGGGGGCAAGGACGGAATTTATGTATTGTCGGTACAAACCACAGAGCACATAGAGGGCTAATAAGGTGCTTGGTGGCACTTGCCGTCATCCTGATTCAAAGGGGACACTTTTAACATCCATCCATCCACATCCACCCAGAGCGTGGAGGAAGGAGCCGTTGGTGGCTCCTTAACACAACGTAACAGGTTAGGTTATGTTACGGACGAGCGCATGCACAATTTTACGATGGAGGTAGATTTAGAGTATAGGCAGGTGACGTAGCGCATTGTATGGACGAATTTTAATAAGGTCCTTCGGAACGCGCTCTAGCACGTATAGCGGGCCGCTCCCACGTCGGAACAGAAAGACCAAGTCTCTCTGCTGCGTCGCGGGCCCGTTGGACTGCCCATAGCTGTTCTTCGAGTCCGGGGCTACTAACAGCAGCCTCACATTTAGACGGCGTGAAGCCTTCGCTACCGCGTAACGCGGGGCACGACTAGGGCATATGTTCTATGTTAGCTACATCCGCGCATAATGAACATACATTAGTTGGCTGTATCTCTGGATAAATCTTGTGCAATAGTGCGGGCCTCGACCTGAAGTAATCTTAGTGTCAGAGCCTGTTGTCTTAACTTTCTGAGTGGCGGAGGGTGCTGTCACCGCCCCAGGTAACAGTGTTTTGTAATTTCGTTATACGTGGTGGGAGGATACCGATTCTCAAAAGCCTCGGCGCCGCGCCTAGCTCGATACCAAAAAGTGACACGAAGGTACTTGAGAGTATGGCAAGACTCGCGGTATACCGCTGGACATTCACGCCGAACAGTACCGCGTCGTGTGGCAGTTGAAACAATTCGCAGATTTTTCCGCGAGCTTTTCTTTTGGTCTCTGTGTATAAATTTAGGCATTTCGCCCCAATTCAGCATAATGAATTACAGGCCACTATCCTCCCGTGCAAGGCAGAAAGTGAGACAATACTTTGACGTTTTTCGAGCCCAGGTTCGTTGATTACACTGAAATTGCCGTTTTCCTCTCGACGTCATCAGCTGATGTTATGTAATCATGGAGCCGTCAAGGCATTATAGTGTGGGGCATTCAGGAATCTTGTTTGCAAGTCAGAGTCTAATATTCGTGCACGCGAAAAAGAAATGCATAAATGAGCTGACGCGGCAAAGTTTTCAGAAGGCAAACGTCGTGTTCATCTGCTCCGTTTCGGTCTGTCGATCCCATTTGAGAAAAAGAAAATCTTTGTTATGCAAAGTTGTGACACGGCGCGTATTTTACGGTCTACGACTTTTTCATGAGCCTTTGTGTGTATAGTGGAGTTAGGAGAAGAATAAAGTTCATCGGCACAACAATGAAAATTATGGGTACGCGCGTCAAATTTTGAAGTATTATAGATATAGGACGTAACCTGAGCGCGGGACAAAACTCATCAAAGCTGAAAAATGACATAAGACAACGAAATTATGATATGGCATAGAACTTTCAATTCGCAAGGGGAATCACGGCTGAAAAGAAATGGGCTTACTATATTACCGAACGCCTGTATGCCCATGCTCTTAATACGAGACGCACGAGGAAGGTCCCGATGGGGGGTGGGGGTGGGGATTCTGTTCAAGCTACTAAGTGTCATCCAGAACTACAACCTTATCGAAAAAGCATATATTGCCCGTAACCTCTATGTCTAATTGTCCTTTGTGGAGATACGAAACTCTCGCATAAAAGTTGCTTATCATATATAATAACCGAACATGGAAGCTGCGACAAGTATGGCATTTTTTTTTGTTGGTAGCGAAAGAACATAAAATACACTTGTCATACTTGTCGCAGCTTCCATGTTCGGTTATTATATATGATAAGCAACTTTTATGCGAGAGTTTCGTATCTCCACAAAGGACAATTAGACATAGAGGTTACGGGCAATATACACTGGTGTCCGGCAGCAGTGTATATCAGATAGAGGTTACGGGCACCATACACTGGTGTCCGGCAGCAGCAGTACCACGTGATGTCTCCGTCACATGACTGGCATTTTAGTTTCTTCCTTTCCTCAAGGAGTAGCGCGCCTAAGTTAATGCTGACAGCCGACGAAAAAATAAAAGAGCACGTCTCGGAGAAGCGGAAGGGGGAGAGTTAAGTTTTCTGACTGCGTTGTAGAACGGGAGGCACGCCTCTTCACCGTAATATGTTAAGGCTACACGGCCTGCAGACGCGTTGCGCCATACTGAATTTGGCCTTTTAATATTTTAATCCGCAGCATCAACATTGTAATCGCAGGTTTAAATGCCAGAAACAAAAGATATCCGTCAGTACTATGACTACTACGACATCTCTAGTCCCGCTTACAACAAGCATACAACTTCTGCAAGTCCTGCACTTATATCTTGAACGAATATTAGCGCAACAAAAACGAGGAAGAGAATAGAAAAGACAGACTACAGCGCTGTAGTCTGTCTTTTCTATTCTCGTCGTCGTTTTTGTTGCGCTAATATTCGTTCAAGATGGAAGCACACCAACTCGCCCAATCGACAGTTCTGATGCTGCACTTATATGTAACACGCTTCCTTTTCTATGTCGCTCGGACTGTCTTTGCTGCACATGACTTGCTGCTCCATTCACTCGGTTTCTCTTTACTTCCGCAGGAATAACATGCACGCATAGAACAGCTTAATCATCATTCTTCAATCCATATTACTCGCTCTGTATGCATGTAGTAAGCTCATCATTCTATTCCCGATCTCCCTCCTTGGGCGGGTTGCCCTGATTCCCTTTTGTATCCTTTGACCGTAACTGGCCCGAGGCATATCTAATGCGTGTCATTAAATGTTTACAGTTCAATTTGGCTTGGCTCCAAGCCCAACGTGAGTTTCACGGAGATCCGCGGTTCCTAAACTGGGTTCCGGAAAACTCAGGGACCCGGGGAACGGCATTTTAGGGTTCCACGAGCGGCTGAAACGAGACCAAGCGCATCTTCTCTGGCGAACTTTTAGATTACAGTCTGAATTTTCCAAAACCACCGCAGGTAGCTCGCGCAGTTCCGTGGACTTTGTGGGAAAGAACATCGTGGCAACGTCGCACATGAGGAACATATCGCTCCGCGATTTTCGGGCTCAAGATGTCCGCGCTATAGCGGTCTCATTCCTGCTCGCGTAGTGATCTGAACGAGTATGTATTCGCATCACTCCCAGGACCAGAGCCAGCTTCGAATATACATATGTGGTGTTATTTTTTTTTTTTTTGTAAGACAGCCAAATCCAGAATCCGAAACTGGGCTAAATTTCATGGGAACGTAAAGCCCGTCTAAGTGCCTTTCACATTTCAAACGTTTGTAATCACAATGGGGCGATTCCTGGTTGTAACATGGACTCAAAAAAACCAGTTTCAAATCCAAAATGAGCCACATTCTTCACGTGTTTGAATCAAACTGAACCAGATCAATTAAACCAACGCTGCGTCAATAATCGTGACCAAAACAACCAACGGGGCCGCATCCAATCTGTTTCATTTGTAACCTAGTTGCTTTGTTATTGTGCTTTCGCTCCAAAATTGCTTTTTCTTGGGAGAGTTAGTACTTACTGAAGGACATGATACTGTAGGGAAAGACTAGAATGGAAAGAGTAAGATGCCTACTTGCCTACCTGTCTGTTGGCTTTTCTTTTCGAGTTTTGCGCCACAATACCATGTCTCTCTGTAATAGATTGAGCGCAAATGGACGGGACACAAGAAGACAAGACGACTACAAGAGCGCTCCATTTGCGCTCAATCTATTACAGAATGAACCAACACGCCCAACAGAGCATTTTATTAGGTTACCATGTCCTTCTTTCGATCCAAGACAGTATATTTGAAACGGAAGACAACGGAAATGAAGTTATTGGGCACCTTGAGGAAGAAGTCGTCCTAAACGGCGCGGCATAAAGCCAGCTAAGAAGCTAAAAAGAAGAAGAAGAACAGCTGCAGCATTTTTTTGAGGCCTTCAACAGATGGCAGGAACAAGAAAACGCTGCGGACAATCCAGGACAGTGCGCCTGTTTCCAGGAAGGACCACGCGCTCTGCAAGTCTAGTCTTCGCCATTACGCCCATGAAACTAAGGACGGCACCGTCGAAATCACAAGATGGCGTTAATTTTGTCGCAAAAT
Organism: Rhipicephalus sanguineus; assembly: GCF_013339695.2. Classification (NCBI taxonomy): domain Eukaryota; kingdom Metazoa; phylum Arthropoda; class Arachnida; order Ixodida; family Ixodidae; genus Rhipicephalus; species Rhipicephalus sanguineus. Next base: position 294,641,358 of record NC_051176.1, on the reverse strand, counting down.
ATTCCCATATCGTTCATTCGCTGCCATTTAGACTACTTTTGCGTAGTCAATTCAAGCCCTAATGGATTGTTCCAATCTGTAAGAGCCAAATCCAAATTTTACTCCTGAATACCGACGATAGTGAGCTATACAGATTTTAGCCACAGTATAAGTTTGAAGTATTTTGGTGACAGGAGCACACTGGTAAAAAATTGTTGGAGCAGGCCCGAACATGTTGTCAGTATCGAACAACTGCGTTTTTCTCAGTTTCACTTAAAGTAGACTTCGCCCTTGTAGAAAAAAAAAACGCCACATTTACTGGCATATCGACTCGTTTTCAAAGCATGACGATCGGCCGTTTAGTGGCTTAATTGCGAAGGACACATGGGAAGCTTTCAACGTTCAATTCGCGCCGTGCAGGTGGGCACAGGCATGTCGATGTCCGCCACGAGGAGTTTCCGCGAGCTCAATTCCGCAGGGCGTCCGTTTCTGCTTTTTCTGAAAAAAACGTGGTGCAAGAATCGCATTACGCACACTGCACCACGGCATGGAAGCACGGCCTTTTAGGGTTTCTATTGCTGGCCACAGCGCGAACGTCTTTGTGCGTTTGTACGGAAAAAGTAAACTTTTCGCGTTTTACACTTCCTTTAACGAAAATCTGAAAATCATCAAAATGTCCGACAGTCATAAAAAAAGTAAGGGAAATGCGATATTTGCTCGCTCCCTCCATAATTTCTTACTCTGTGGTGACAAACATCTTAAACAGGCCCTACAACACTTATCCAAGTAATCATTGACCGCCTTCATTTAAGGAGTTTATTGCCCCGCGAAGCGACTGCCGCAATTTTTTTTTTAGCATCCGTCAAGTACAAATGGAGTTACAGGGATCTGCCGCACGCTTTAAGCGCTTCCTCTCTCCTTTCGTACAAGCGAACGCTCTGAAAGCGACGCGGGGATGACAAGGGGGCAAGAAGCTACGTCCGTTCGTCAGCGCACGTCATGACATTGAGCACATTCTTTAGTTTTTTTTTCTTGTAACGCGTGGCTTACTTTCAGTGTGGTCGCGAACGAGCGCGCGATCGCACCGCGGTAAATACACGATGCTCAAATCAGCCAGTGGCCGTGGACTTTGTGTTTATGGCGCGGTCAGTTGGGTTTATGGCATCATTTGTCGAGAGAAGAGCAAGCGATTTCTAGCTCAATTTGAGAATTCATTTGTAAATTCCAGGCCGCGTGCTGCGCTATAATATTTGGCTCACATGTTCTCAGGAGCCTCGACTACCAATCGGCACCGTTTTCTGACCATGCTGCAAATGTGTTGCAGGGCCCCTTTAAGATGAGGTATAATTGCGATAGCAATTATCGAAATTAGATTAATGAATGAATGAACTTTATTTAAGACTGGTCCGGCAGTTTTCCTTCAGGCCAGGCGGGGGGAAGAGGGGATTAACCCCTGTCCCGTCCCAAGCTTAATTAGTTTTTTAATATAGAGGAGACGGTTAGTACAGTTGGGAGAATTGAAGTCCTTCCCACAAAAGCCCATTGCCATTTTAAAATTTCCAAGACCCGGCCGCCGGTAATTTTTGCGGAGTGATGAAATCCGGCAAATTTCGCCGGCGAAACCGAAACCGAAGCGCCGAAAAGCGCAATTTCCATACGCTTCTGATGCCCTTTCGAGACATACAGAATGACGACACTGTCTGCTACAACGATCGCAGTGGTGTTATTCTTCTGTATTCGTGAACCTTGTAACATGCGCCACGCGTGTTATCATGGCAAGCGCAGCCCTCATAACAAAGAAGCGAAGTAGATCGATGGTTGATAACGACACGCGATCATGCTGGTTGCGTCAGAAGGGTATGACAGTTTCAGCGTTTCGGTTTCACAGAAAAAATTTGTCGGATTTCAGCACTCCGAAAAAGTTATCAGCGGCCGCTATTTCGAAATCCCAAGGCTGCAATGGGCTTTCCGTGAGAAGGAATGCGATTCTCCCTTTTGTCCCTACCGCCTGCCCCCTGTAATTAAAACAAATAATTTACCGGAATGATGCTTTTCGCTAGTTTACGTTATTCTTCAGTTATTTGTGTCCCCAGATAAACTCTTTGTAAAACCAGTTAAACTGTCAGTTTTGCTAGTGAAATTGTGGGCATGCGCGGTCGAAAAGCTCTCTCGCTGTGCACTTTCGCGGTACATGTACACGGAGGGTTCTGCACAAGTGGCCATGAACGCGGATAGAGCGATCGATAGTATAACAAAAGGTGTCCCATCAATCAAACGCTCTGTATGGCGCCACGCTGAACCAGAAATCGAAATGGTGTACACAGCCCGTCTGTGGCGATGTTATTTCTTGCTTATCCCGTGACGTGGAACGGTTCTCTACGTGACCGCGAGAAATACATCGACTACATTTGGACTCCATGATACGAGGTGGGAGCCTCCGAGCGTTACGTACAAGGCTGTTTCAAACTTAAATGGTCAATAGCCGCAGATGCACGCTGCGCGCCAATGCAGTAACGCAATTTTTTTGGTCACCGTTACGCACCAGACAGCATAGCATTTTTGCGAAGATTGCGGCTTTGGCTAAATATCATGGAAAATAAAGGTGCCCCGTGTGTATAAAAATGCAATGTGTTCGCAGTTAATACAGTGGGTAATTTCACGCCTTTGATAATGACGATTTCACTTGTCTCTTTTCCTTGGGGCTGAATCGAGCGCACGTCAGTATCAGCGAAGCAACAAAGGATACCGGCGACGTTGTACTCGTACTTAATGGTGTTGGTACGTTTAGTATGAGTGGCATGGGCGCGCCATCGCATTCACGATCACATGCCTAAGACAAACTAGCACTTAAGTGAGATTTGGACTCTGAAAAGGCGACAGGTAGTGCGTCAGTCTTTCCTTTCACATTCGGTTAATGGTAGAACGTCGTGCAGATGTCAGCCTTGAACAGACGCAGCTGTAAGCGACTTCTCATAGAATCGCCAATTCACGAGCCAAACGAGAGAATAACAATGGCAAAACTTCTATAAATGTTATAATTTTCATGGGCCAATGTGGCTTTTTTTTGTTGTTTAAGAGGCGTAGGAAACGTGCAATGCGAGGAAATTCAAGATTTTCACACAGCTGTTCCACACGTAGAAAATTCCGTGAGTGTTTTTGCCCGTCCTCCGGCATGTAGCGGCCGCAAATGTCACCAATGGAAGAAACAAGGCGGCAGGCTCGCATGGAGCTTTGTGCGCTGTGTGGATTCAGTCCACGATCAGCTTCGACAAGCTCGAGCCTCTGACAGTTCGTGGTTAGCTGCGCCTCGTCGTTTTTCTCATGACTCAGTTTCGATGAACGTAGAGGATTATTCGATACATTCCATACGAGGTAAAAAAAAGTTTGCATGCTGCAGCTTCACAAGCCTTCCTTGGCAGGCCATATCTACATGCGTTACGCTGGGCTTCTAAAAGACAGTAGTGAACTACATGCAAAGAGGTCGCTCAGTCACGGCGTATAGGCGTGATTTCGTTGGTACCTGCTTGGTATTCCTGGATTCGGTAAGGATTCAAAAAGAAAAGGCAAGTTATGGTAACGGTGCATCAAGTGAATGTATAAAGAAAAAAAAAATGAAGAGCCATCGCACTCTGGGAAGGTGGATGACCAGCGAAGCTGTTGAGCACACGACATAGAGGTTACACACAATTTTCAACAAAGAAGTACGAACCCATTTACATTCTGGATGGGCATTGGGCGGCATCGGCATGGCCATAGGCGTGCGCAGGGTCCCCCTTCGGGGGGGGGGGGGGGGGGGGGGGAGGCGTGCGAAGGTTCATCGCAGCGCACCCCCTCCCTATTGAGTATGGGGGAGACTTCGCCCCCCCCCCCCCCCCTGCGCACACTTATGTGCATGGCATGTTCTTGCTGGCGTTCGTCACTATCTTGAGCGGCCCCTTAAAACGCGGATCGCGCGACCACCTGAACGCGTGCTCGGCATCAAATTTTCGCAAAGCCGGAATTTTCCTAATGTACACCATTCTCCATGTCGGCTTTACATCTTGACCTGCAGAGGGCTTTTATACCACTACCACGAAAGTCGACAAAGCCTTCATAGAAATTGTTCTTTTATTACATATGTTTTGCACTACGGGTACAACGCATGAATAGGACTCAGGTGTATTCACGATCTGCAAGCATGGGCATGTGGTGAAGACGCTCGCCTTCGGAGATATTCACTTTCTGCAACCATGTCGACGGACACGAAGAAATCCCACCAACGAGCCATATACAGCTTCGCTGTAAAAAATACTCCTCGTGTGTCTAACACAGTGGCAAATATTTACAATTCCCGCGTAACGTCCCCGAGATGACGTCATCCCTTGCACCTTGCTTCTTTTTACAGCGGAAACAAAAGGAAATATGAGGAATAGGAGGGCGGGGAAGGCACGGCGACGTCGTCGAGTCATTTATTCCGCCGCAGAGTAGACCAATCCGGATCGTAGACGTTGGGTGGACGGCCAACACCGAGCAGATCGAACAACTCCGGACGCGCTGTCACCTGGCCAGAACTCATGAATGATTCAGCCGGCGCTATACGTAGCACGTTGCTTACTGTCTATGACCTGGTTCGCTGAGTTCACGCTTATCGTCCCAAAACAGAGAACACATGCCTTGTTTGCCAAACGCGTTGCACGCACACAAAAAGAAAATTCCCGACCACCTTGCTTCCTTATATGATCGATGTAATGTTGCTCTCTTTAGCGCTGCGACTTTGTTTCTGTCTCTCCTGTATATGTATGTGAGCAAAATGTGTGCGCGTAACGGAAGAACGCGGCTTTTATGTCGCTTGTTTTGCTAATATGCTGTATTTGTGGTACACGGAGAGCGTGACGTACTGTTCCTTTTTTTTTTCGAAGGTTTTCGCAGGAGCAGTGACGATTCTTCAATACCTCGGTTAATCGTGGTGCATTACTTGTGCCAGATATTGGCCTTCCTCTGTCTTACGTGCGTCTTCGGCCACTGGCAAACTTAGCTTTTCAAAACGGTCACAACACTCAAATCCACATTACAATATTCATATTTGCCGCCGTGGTAGTATACAGTGGTTACGATGCTCGGCTGCTGACCCGAAGGTGCGGGTTCGATCCCGGCCGCGGTCTCGCATTTGGGATGGAGGCGAACTTCTACAGAGGCTCATGTAGTTAGGTTTAGGTGCACGTTAAAAAACCTCAGCTGGTCGAAATCTCCAGAGCCCTCCACTACGACATGCCTCATCGTGGTTTTGGCACGCAAACCTCAGCGGTTATTATTACTATATTGATACTTCAAAAGCAAACCACTCCCGTAGGCGCATGCCATTTTCATACTTCGTATATCTAAGGCTGAATTCGCAAGGCTCTTACTCCGTAATTGGTCTTCCCAGTTCGCTGGCCATCATAGCTAATAGTATGTCAAACGTTCGCACTGGCTGACCTGCATAGCTGCTCTTACGAAAAGTTGTAACGTAAAGGTTACTAGTAACTCTTCTGTAACGTACCACGCCCCCACCCTGTACCCCCCGTGCCCCCAATTATCCATTTTTCGCTTTATTAAGGCGAAATCATTACACGTCTCAAGCGAACAGGGGGTGCCACTGGCGTTTCAACAAGTAAACTTGTTTTGTCAAGGCAGAAAGTGACAAAGACGAGTCTGCATGTCGAAACGTTAGCTCCAGCGATGGCCTCTGCTCAAGGATTTTTCATCTCTTCAAGTTAATTTCTAGCAACTCTAGAGAACAATATTGTTAACTACGATTTCGTATTTTCGACAAAATGTTCTAGGAATTTGCGAGTAAAAAGAAGGTACCACGAAGTTCGCAAAATATTAATTTTGCTCCAAAAACACATTGCAGCTCTGCCAACTGCACCTGTTAGAACATATCAAGCGGACAATTTTGATGTATGAAGTTACAGCTTACGTGAAGTTGCTTCAGTGTTCACGAAGATTTTGCAGAAGTCCAGATTGCAAATTAGCCGCTTATTTTATAGCGGAATATCATTTTCCCTGTTTCAGACGTATTGTTAGAGCACATTAAAGACTTGGCGTATCTTCATTTATTTGTCGAATACCTTGAAACTTGCAAATGACATTTTTATGTGTAGTAAGAATTGAAATCGCAGTCTCTGGGTACAGTTCCTACACCTTAACTTTTAGAGCGCTGTTTTAAGGCGCCCATTCATGCGTTGAGCGTCAGTGTGCCTCGTCCCTTGTCTTAACCGAGCTAACGAGCTCAGCGAAAGGCGAAAGGGTGATGAGGTACGCATCGCATGCGCGTCCGCCAATCAGATTTCAGAACGCAGTCACTTAGCGCGGAACTTTGGTTTCTTCCGATGCCACCAGGTGGCCCCGCCCTCCGCGCATATGAGGTCTGTGGAAAGGTGTAATGGTCCCGGGGCTTACTTTTGGGAACTCAGTGGTGTGCATGAGGTCAGAGGTGCAATCAGGAATGGACGTAAACCAAAGCACTGTGGGACGCCTCGCGGTGGGTGCTCACGGGAAGACGACAAATGAGGCTGTAAAGGGCGATATGGGATGGACAAGTTTTGAGGCGAGGGAAGTTCAGAGCAAAATAAGGTTCGAGGAGAGGCTAAGGAATATGAAGGAGAGTAGATGGGCAGAGAAGGTGTTCCGCTATTTGTATAGGAAGAGTGTGGACACACAGTGGAGAAAAAGAACTAGGAGTTTCACTAGTAAATATACGGCTGGTAGTGTAAGCGATATGGCAACAAAGAGCGTTAAGCGGAAAGTCAGAGGGGCGGAGAGGATTTACTGGAAAGCAGCTATCGAGAAAAAACCGGTTCTGAGTAACTACCGAAAGGGCAAAAACGAAATAAGGAAGGAGGCATTTCACGATAATTGAAGGGGAAGCGCTTTACTGTTTGAAGCGAGATCGGGTTGCCTTAGAAAGCGTAGTTATAAAGCTAGATTCAGTAAAGAAGAAGAACAATGCACGTGCTGCGGGGAAGATAAGGAAACGGTGGAGCATGTTCTGATTGAATGTGGAGATATCCACCCTGGTGTACGTTTAGCCACGAGCCTACAAGAAGCCTTGGGTTTTAGGGACAACAATGGAAAGCTGAACACACCCGCGATAGAGATAAGTAAGAGACGGTTCGAGTATTGGTGGCAGGAAACTAGAGAGAAAGGACAAAAATAAGTAGTGGGAAAAGTAAGGACATTCTGCCGTAAGGGGCAGAGAAGTGGCTGTGAATGTGTTCTTTTTTTTTTTTCTCTCTCTAGTAAGATTGATTTAATCGTAGTAGTCAAGGCATTACGCCAATTTTTTTTAAAGAAACCTTTTTTTTTTTTTGTTAGCCTGGTGGCACACATGTCACCGCCCCGTTATAAAGGGGACGCTCATAGCATCCATCCATCCGTCCATTCATCGGCGCAGCATTTTCCCGGCGTATAGCCGGCGTGCACTTGAAACCTTTCGATGAAAAGACATTTACTACGGGGGCTAACGTACACCGCGGTCCACTGTTAAAGGGAACATCGGAGTGCGTGCCGACCGGTCGGCGCCACCGTGCGCCGGCTGCCGCAACGAGTATCCCGCAAGAGCAGTAAACGATGTCAGTGCTGCTCGCGGGGACGACTTGCTTTGCGACGATTCGAAGCGCGGCAGCAGACGACAGCGGACTACGAAAGAGCGTCACTTGCACTGAGCCTGCGCGATACGCGCTGCCGGCGGGCGGTGGCGCCCACCGGTCGCCACGCACTCCGATGCTCCCTTGAACAGTGGACCGCGGTGTAGGTTCACGTATCGTGTCCACCTTTCGCTCCTCACTGTCACTGTATAGTTGTGACACGGGCTGGGACACTTTATTTTATTTTATTTTTCTGCCCCAGCATAGCTCATGACATTTTATAGTGCTCAGAGTGGATAAAGCAGCATTCAGCGATTACACGACGATCATTCTTATTGTCGTGTTCGGTAATTTAAAGAGTATATTACAAGTGCGGAAACGCACACATTTCATTCCGTTGAGATTTATGTTGGCTGGCAACCTGGAAAAGATGCGCACAGCTGCGCTCAAGTTTCGCATTAGGCAGTATTGTAATGATCGGTACTCTTTTTTTTTTAATTAGAAAAATATCATCAAAATTACTGCTGACGAAAAAAATTACATTACGTGAACTTCGACGAGAACTCCTGACCTAAGCTTCATTTTATAGCAATACAGTATATTTAGTTATTGTTAATAATAAGGGGCCATTCGGAACAATTATGCTGCGTTTTATCGGATTACATTCAATGTTGAAGAATTACAGATTATTAACAACAGGGTGAACATTGAAGTATGCCGTGCGACACGGAGGAACTACAACTCTTGAAACTAAAATTACATTTCATTGTGTCGAGAAAAGCGTAACCGAATGCCTGATTTATTCTAAACATACCGCTCAATACTAAGAAAGTAAGACAGGGTTTAACGAATGGACCGAGGGCCTGTTTTTTTTTTTTTTTAAGGCACGACATTACGACGACAACAGATAATTAAGTCAAAGGAAGAATGAACACGAGCGCTACTTGTATTTTTAATTGAATTGTAGTAATTATGAAATTACGACATAAATGACAACTGAATACAATGGCGCGAAAGACAACTCGCTGCCGCAGGGGACCAAACCTATAACCTCCGCATTGCGCGTGCGATGCCCTACCAGCCGATCTGCGGCGGCACTTGTTCCCGTTTCCGCTTTTCGGTTATTTATGCACCTGTAATCCTATATGAGTGTTATCCAGCATCACTAGTGGCCATAGAGGCGAATCTGAACATTCTTTTTTTTTTTTCAGATATAATTACGTAGCGCGTGATCTCTTACGAGCTAGAAACTGACCAATACACAATCGCATGCTACCTAAAGGCACCAAAATTGCCACATAGTGTTGCACGTACGAAAATTACCGAACAGTAGATGGTAACGACTGCCGCTGCAATTCACTTTTTGGGGCATTGCACGCGTAATGCGGAGGTTGTGGGCTCGGTTCCCACAGGCGGTGCGTCGCTTTTTCTTCCGCTTTATTTAATTTTCCACTGATGTAATAATTACTGCACTTAAACTGAGAGGAGGAGGAGGAGGGAAAGGAACGAAAGGCAGGGAGGTTAACCAGACGCGCGTCCGGTTTGCTACCCTCCGCTGGGGGAAAGAGATTAGAAGAAAGAAAGAAGAGGGAAGAAGGCACTGTCAGGGTACATATGCACCTGTCCATTGAATGCCTACGAGCGGTCGCTTAAGCCGGTCGATTTTAAAAACAGTCGCAATGCTCGCGATGAAAAAAAACTGTACACAGGGGGTGGGTGCTCGAGCCGACGTTTCGACAAGCGGACTTGTCTTCTTCAAGGCTGGAACTTCAACCTCCAGCCTTGAAGAAGACAAGTACAATTGTCGAAACGTCGGCTCGAGCACCCACCCCCTGTGTACAGGGTTTTTTTCATCGCGAGCTTCCATCTTCCACTTCCTGCCGTTTTGTCGCTTTGCTGGCCTGCGATGCGTAGGGCCACGATCCGAACGTTTCGTTCGTTCACAAAACGTTCACAGAAACACAGTAGATGTTCTATGGTTTCGTCGCTATTGCACGAGTCGCATCTGGAGGTGTCTGCCATTCCTATGCGAAAAGAGTACGCCTTCGTGAAAGCTACTCCTAACCACAGGCGGCACAGTAAAGTTGCATCACGGCGGGAAAGAAAACCAAAAATTACGCGCCATGTGTTTTTTTCTTGGTTGCAATGTCTGTTGACTTCAAGACCTGGATAGATAGACACATGTAAGACAGCAAAAAGGCACTGAAGCGCCATAAAGAAGGAAGATGGGGCGTCACAGGATATAAATCGAGAAAGTGCCGCACTTGATATCGCTTATTGTTTTTTGCAGACGAACAGGGCGCACCATGGGCTCCCAATAGTCGGCGCAGCACCTCCGCGCCTCCCGCACTGGCGGCCGCAATTTTGCCGTCCGTCGGTCAAACAGCTTGCAAGTCAGCGGCCGCAGAGGCGAGATATTCCGGGCGTATTTCGTTCCCAGGACGTGCCGTGGGCCGGAAAACAGGACGGACATAAAGACGGGGTGCGGGCGGAGGGCGAGTCGGCGCGGAATAAAACGACAGCTGAGTCGGTGCAATCGAACCTTCTGGAGGCCCGGCTCCCCTGTTCTGCATACGGGGACGTCGTGGTCAAATAGCATCCGCTGGTGACAGCGGAGCCTCGAGAACGTCTGCGCCCGGCAAAACCCACGGACCGGTGGCCCGTGCGAGAGAATAAAAAAAAAGTTTGGGAGTTGAATGGTATAGTACTGGCGCCGGCCATGCGGGTGGGACTGCGCATGCCGCGGAGAGGATCTCATATCGAAATGGAATCGTCGAGGTGTTGGTTGTCCGACGCGCTGCCAATCTTTTGCGCCGGGGGAGAAGGAGAGAGGGGCATGAGGTTCCGCTGCTTCGCCACGCTTCGTCGTCGGCGGCGACGGCGGTCGTGCATAATTTATGAGAGGTCTCCCGATTATCGGGAGATCGAATTGAGGCCCCGTGTGCCGTTTTCTTCGCATGTGTTGTGGATTCCCAGCAGCAGCAGCTACACGCCCGGTCTGGCGGCTCGGGTCGATATGGAGATCGCACGCGCGTTCGGTGCGGAGGCTACTCAGCGTTGAGGAAGCGGCCCGTATAGCGAGGCCCACCGGTTCTCTAATGTTCAGCGCCGCCGCACGCGCAGCGGGGAACAACCGTATTAGGCGGGGGCGCAAAAGAAAGCGAGGATAGGCCGCAGGAAAGTTGGCCTTAGTTCCGAGTTCCTTAATCTCACCGCAGTTCCGCAACACCCTTTCTCTACTCTCTAAAATAATTTTCACCCTGCGACTGCTTTGCGATGCTATGCGTTTTGCTCATTTACGCCCGTCGAATGAAGAAATTAATTTGTGTATAGCAGACGTAGAAGAGGATAGTTTAATACAGTACTATTAACCCCTTAGTTTTTATTATTATTGTTTTAGCAATTACATGGGCACACTCGGCTGGTTCTTGCCGTCGCCGTCATGTCCCGCATATGTATATGTCTGCAACGAAAAGTAATTCAGAAGAAATATTTTCCGAAGCGCTCGACCGGGGATTCGAACCTGCGACCCCTCGCTCCGCAGCGTTAGACGACTCGTCCATGTAGGATACCTCCTTTTGGCATAATAACGGCGAGCTATTTATATCCACCATTTGCCGCTGGCGGTACGGAGAGCTCGGAGGCGCTTCAGCGTGTTCTCTTCATCACCAGCGAGATGGCGCGAAGGGCGCGCTTTCCCGTCACCCCGCTTGGTTATCACCGGAGTTGCGATACGCGCGCGCCTCCTACCTCTACCACCTGTACTTTGCCCTACAGGGCGTGGTCGCCCGTGCACGAGCGCTTATCTCGTGAGGGGGGCAGTTTGTACGTCTTGTTCTGTTTGTATTCGTTAACTGAAGTTTCCTTGAAAAGAAAAATAATGCAACATAACAGAAATAACGAACACATGCGTATTTGTAGAGAAACCGTAGACAGGCACGTTCACAGCCTTGCTATAGAAAAAAAGGTATTGAATCAGACAGTGACGTAAGAAACTACACATTGTTTTATTAACAACTACGGTTCCTTCTTCATAAAGGAATCGTGTTGAAAAATATACCTTTTTCATGAAGAGCCCAGGATGCCTGGCTGGCGCAAAACTGAACGTTTCCATCAAAAACGTTTCGAGGACTCAGAATGGTTATGCTTAATATCGTACCCCGCCACGGTGGTCTAGTGGTTATGGCGCTCGACTGCTGACCCGAAGGTCGCAGGATCGAATCCCGGCCGCGGCGGCTGCATTTTCGACTGGAGGCGAAAATGTTTGGGGCCCGCGTAATTAGATTTATGTGCATGTTAAAGAACCCCAGGTGGTCGAAATTTCCGGAGCCCTCCACTACGGCGTCCCCCATAATCATATCGTGGTTTTGGGACGTTACACCCCACATATTATTATTATATGCATAATCTCGTTCGAAACTGCAGTTCTCAGCGCTCAGTCCCGTCTGTTCCTTTTCCTCGGGGACGTGAAGATCTCTCGCTGTTTTCTTTCTTTTTTTTCTGTAATATATACAAGAGTATATACCTATAACCTCTCGTGAGGTTATTAAAATTGGTTGAAAAATCGATCAAGGAGTCAGTCTTTATAAAGATACATGAAAGCCTCGTAATTACAACACGCTCTTGTAGTATAGAGACATCTAATAGACGTACCACTTATCTTGCCTCACTTGCTTCAGGGAAAACTTGCGCCTAAAGTACTCTCGCGAAGCAGGAGTGTTCAAGTGCGTGGCACTTTTCTGTCACACTCAAAAAGCTTTTAATGTTTTCATCGTGACGCAGTCGTATTCTTTCTTATCTCCTTTTGTTTCCAGAAATAATGCGCGATGTGCACCTTTTGAGAATTGGTTAGGAAGTCAGGTGACCGAAGTGCGGATGGCACAAGTTAAGCTACAGCAATTGGCATAACGTATACTATGCAACGAAGAACGTGAGCGCTAATACACATAAGGACTCAATATGCGCAGCGTATCACGTCGGCCCTTCACGGCACAGTTCTCCTCCATGGCGCACCTCGTAAAATGTACTCCGAGATTCTTTTTCTCATTCTCCCTTCCGTCTGGGGGGGGGGGGGACCTCGCTGCTCCGAGGCAACTCGTAGGAACGGAATCAAATCATAATTTTTGCGCTTGCGCCGTAGTTGTACGGTAAGGTTGCAACAGAGTGAGGCAGAACTGCTACGCTGACATCATCTTAATGCAGGCAACACTAGAAAGAAATACGACTTCCTCGGCAACTTCGGGAATATTGCATTTGCAACTACTTTTCGCAATCGTCTGCGAAAACTCAGCATGTTTGCACGAGCAGTAAAGGACACTGTACGTTATGGCTTCAAAGGACAAAGGTGAAACCGCGGAAGAAAAGAAGGATCTCGTATGAAAATCATGACACGTGCCGAAGGCTGCAAGGTGTGTTCTTGCTGAGCACGTTGCAGTCTTTCAGCCTTGTCGCTATACCCGTCTGCATAGTGTCTGTAGAAAGACCCTTGAGAAGCTTGTTCGCTGCGATCTATCCCAGTATACAGACGTCGAATTGTTTCTTTGTAATATCTCTTGAAATTTTTTGCAAGCAGTTAATTCCGCAGAGTACCTAGTAGTTTCCGAGAAGTGTTTTCACATAATACCTAATAAAGGTTTCACAGAAAAGAAAATACGTTGGCTTGTTGCAGACTGAATCACTCATTTACTCTCTTTATTTCTTTCTTTGCAAGGTACATATTATCGCTTCAACCACTATAACTTTCTATCCGAAAGTCCACACGACTAGCTTACCGTCATTCGAGCAAAAAAAGAAATAATGTTACTTTCCTAACGCATCATGATTTCACAACTACGGCGACGGCAGCGTCTCATATTTTACAGCCTGACTTTAAGCCGACTCACGTTATATATAGGCCCGTCGCCGCGCATAGTTCGGCATAGCGTATATGAGATACGGCGACGCATGTATTTAAAGGTTTTCACTTTTTTTTCTGCCGGCGACGAGCCAGACATTCCAGTACAGTGTGCCCCTAACATATACGTATGCCTGTCGAATATTTGAATTTGCCGAAAACGCGAATATTCAATCAACTTGGCCTCTTTGTAGCATCACACGGACGCTGCTGCGGAGTGAAGGGAAATATTGATGTCGGCCAGAACATGAGAAACTACTTCAATTTTGTCAACAGAGAACCCGTCAGCGGACGATCATAAAGCGCAAAAAGCACAGTAACATCTTTACATTCATGGAGAACGCGTGCTTTTTGGCAGTGTGCGGCCAGACTTTTGTGCCAGAGAAGTAAAATCTAAAGAAGTTCGGAAAGCTAGATCATCAAAGCACATTAAACTTGGCGAGTTCGTTCGCTCGTGGTTTTGAATGAATCGACAAATATTGACTATCGCTCTGGTTTTTACGATTGTGCGATTGCGCTGATGTTTTGAGTCCTCGTACTGAAGATCCCGCTCACTGATGTACACTCGTTCTGGGAATATTTATGATGGCGTAGATGTCTCCATTCGATAATTGGCATGCCGCAACAATACTCTAGAATGCTCACGTTCTTGATTATTCTCAACTTGGCGTAACAGCTAAACAATTTTATTGTCTATTTTTGTATATTTTTGGGGCAATTCAGCATGACAACGTATAAATATTGATGCGGACATAATTGCAGTCGTTTAATTCGTAGTCATCGAAGTTTCTCTATTTCATACAGATAAGCGATTGCCTATAGCTAACGCTACAGCGTTAGGTATAGGGCAGGTATAGGGCAGGAGTGTTCAAGTGCGTGGCACTTTTCTGTCACACTCAAAAAGCTTGTAATTTTTTTCATCGTGACACAGTCATATTCTTTCTTATCTCCTTTTGCTTCGAGAAATAATGCGCGCTGTGCACCTGTTGAGAATTGTTTAGGAAGTCAGGTGACCGAACTGCCAGTGCGGATGCCACAAGTTAAGCTACAGCAATTGACATCGTACTACATATAGTATGCAGGACGAACGCGAGCGCTAATATACATAAGTACTCAATATGCGCAGCCTACCGTCTGCTCGGCCGCGATTCTCAGCGACTCTCGCGTCATGCTTTCTGTCGCGTCATGCTTCTATAGAAGCATGGCACAGTAAAGAGCGACCCGGCGCCGATCTGACCAACAAGGACAGAAAACTGCAGTGGCGGTGAGCGGTACACATACAAGATTGTAATGAACATGGATATGTCTTTCGTCCTTTCGCACTTAATTGCGCTAGCATATTACGCCATGTGGTAAAATATTTTTACTTTTTACTGTAAACTATGCAAATTCAAGCGAAAGCCTTGTTCCGTTCGTGTTGTACTTAGCGTATTATTGCCGACCGGCAAACTTGCTGAAATTCGAAGTCTTCGTTCGTGGAAATTGTGTGTTGACGATTAAGCGGGTTAATTATAATTGTTGGCGTTTTTACGTGCCAAAACCACTGTATGATCATGTGGCATGTCGTAGTGGGGGACTGCGAATGAATTCCAACCAATAGGGGTTTTTTAACGTGCACCTTAATCTAAGCACGCGAGTGTTCTTTGCATTTCGCCCCCCATCGAAATTGCGGCCGCCGGGGTCGGGAATTGAACCCGCACCCTCGAGCTTAGAATCAAGAAGATCGTCGACGCTGTCTCTTGCCAGTGGTGCGACTCATCCTCATAAAGGTCTACAGAATGTATGCCGTGCTCTCTCGAGTAGCGCAGTATACGCTGGCCGCAAGCGTAGCGTGTTCGAACTTCTTTCCCTGCCTTGTTTCGGCACGGTGTAAGAAAATAACGCTTAGGGAAACTAACCTAATTTCCGCATCATCTAGTCACCTCTCCTCGTGTCTTGAAAACGTT
Organism: Rhipicephalus sanguineus; assembly: GCF_013339695.2. Taxonomy (NCBI): domain Eukaryota; kingdom Metazoa; phylum Arthropoda; class Arachnida; order Ixodida; family Ixodidae; genus Rhipicephalus; species Rhipicephalus sanguineus. The sequence continues at coordinate 294,625,933 of NC_051176.1, read as the reverse complement.
GTGACAAGCGTCTTGCGCCGTTCTTGCTCTTGTTGCTGCTCGAGTGTTTGCACGTTGCAGCACTCCCCTGACTTGTTTTCTCGTCATACTGAAAAGCCAGATATGTTTGCATAATTTTTTTTATCGTGACAGTATCGTCCCTGATCGTGCGCAAGTGGAAGTCTGTATATTGCATAACTTATTTCACTTTCCGGAGGACAACTTTTCACGTGTATTATATACGGTACGTGTTAGCGTAGAATGAATTCGTTCACGCAAGCACCACTGCCGCAATGACACAACACTCTGAACTGCTTCATGCCCTATTAAACATCACATACACCCTTCTTTGATCCGCCGCAGTCAAAATAAAAGCACGCCTGACCTGTACAAATAAAAAAGAAGCGAAGCAGCCCTATAGAGCATAACCAAGAAAAACGTCACTAAATCCAATCTCCATAGGAGTAATCAGCATTGCTGAGCTGCTTGCAGTAAAACGCGGACTGGTACCAAAGCGTTTTGCACGAAAATATCTCAATGGCATGTTAGCTCCAATTCAAGATATAGCCAGCAACAAATCTGGTGCGTCTGGGAATAACAGCTGTATACCAATGATGCAGAGAAGGCAGGGGCATAGCCAGAATTTTTTTTTTCTGGGGGGGGGGGGGGGGTCAACCATCCTTTATGTATGTTCGTGCGTGCGTTTGTATGTGTACGTGCATATACACGCAAGCAAAATTGAAAATTATCGGGGGAAGGGGGGGGGGTTGGAACCCCCGCCTGGCTACGCCCCTGAAGGAAGGAAGGAACACAAGAGGGAGAAGGCAGGGAGGGTTAACCAGACAGCAGTCCGGTTGGCTACCCTACGCCGGGGAAATGGAAATGGGAGTGGAAAGATGGGAGAGACAGAGAGAGAGAGGGGGGGAGCGAAAAAAAAATGAAATGATCAATAAATGCGCTGACGCGTATGTGGCGGTTGCACTGAAAGAAGGCGAATGGATCTAGGGAACCGTTTTTGTTAGACACAACCATGTGAACTCAACAACTAATTCACCCAAGGAAATCACGGGGGCGTTAGTTGTGGTTTTTAATTAAAGAGTAGTAACTATGAAATACAGATAAAATTCACGCCATGTCCACGATGTGAATGATGATTGAGGAGCTGGCTCGGAGAAGATCGGGAAAACCCGAGAATCTTCCGTACAAGACCTCTACCATCATATGAAGAAGTGACACACGTTGTTATATATACATATATACACAATATTTTATTAATTTACAATTTTGATGAACTATATACACAATTTACAATTATATGCACATTGACGAAGTATATATAAAAGAAATATCTAAGAACGTCTGATTCTCCATTGTCGACACTTGCGGACGCGACGCTCCTAATGTTCTTTTAATTTGAAAACTGCCCTCGAGACGCGCACGACAAAGTGGCCCTAAAAATAGCTGTCCGACGCTCGCCTGGCTATCGACCGCGTTCCCCGCTCGCCCTGTGAGAATTAACGGCCAGGCTAGATTGTAGACACGACGCGCGTAGCGTTCCTCTTCGCGTTCCACGACGCTTTGAATGGATGGATGCAGGTTACGGCGCGGGACTTCGCCCCAGCTTAAGAACCTGGTGAACCCCAGCTTAAGAACCTGTGGGACCACAATCTTCACATAACCCATGCCCTACCAACCGACCTACGGCGGCAGTCATTCCCTCGTCACCTGCAACTTTAAAGTTATTCATCGGCAACTTTGAAGTTTCCTATCAGTGCTATGTTTCGGTGCAGGTTTCGTCAAAGCTGGTCTACTAGCGCTGACACTGTGTGGCATTGCGTTCATGCAGCTGCTCCGGTGATCAGCCCGTTCTCGTTCCCCGAGCGGCTGCAGGAGGGCATGCGCAGCTCGGCCACGTGTACTTTGCTCGACGGTGACCCGCCAGTCACCATGGCCTGGCTCAAGGACGGCCGGCCCGACCTAGGGCCCGACGTGCAGGTGGTGCCCATCAGCGACTTCGTCTCGAACCTCATCATCGACAAGGTGGCGCGCCACCATTCGGGCGACTACACCTGCACGGCGGCGAACGCTGCTGCCTCCACAAACCACACGGCCCACATGTTCGTCAGAGGTAAGTTGCGCAGGCCCTCCTGGCCAGTGCGCGGGAGTTTGCGCACTGCGTTGTTATTTTCCATATTAAGGCGGAGGCCTTAGATGCCTCATCAAACGCGAAAATTGACCGGCGTCCCACGTCGGCGGCGTCAAGACTAGTGATGCAAAAAATCATCATCACGTCAAGTCACAGATGACACCATTACATGGTCACAGGTAGGCCGACCACCATTGCAATGGCTCCGATCCTGGAGGCACTGCAAACCACGTTTGTTGCAGAAAGCTTTCGAAGGGGGCGCGGGAGTTACAATACATCGACTTAGAAGAAAAAGAAGGGAGAAGATGGCTTTCGCCTTCGAGTCGACCGAGGCGGATGCATAAGGAACCCTGTCAGTTTTTACGTTGCCCTCTTCCGCACACGTGAATGTAGAGCACTGTTCTTTCGTCGGTATGTTTGCCGCAGTACATGTTTTCTCCTTCCTTGTGGCGTTCATTTCTACGCCAGTCGATTATGATAGGCATGTGTGTAGTAGTCGTATGTCTCTTTCTATAGCATGCAGAAATATATGCACGTAACTATTTGCAAAAAAACCATAAAATAGATATCGATGCTTGTGGTTTTAAGGTCGTGGATTCAGTCGAGGACTTACCCGTGTGCCACATGGGTGCCCTGTGTGTGTGTCTCTCTTGTCCGACGTCGTCTTCGCGCCTTTTACATCGGATATGCATTATATTCGTACTTACAGAGATGATAATTACAGGGCATAAAAGAAACCAGAGCGCCAACGTACAAGCAATCGGCCTCCATGTTGTTGCACTGGCCAAAGGTGACGCCTGGGCGACTCTGCACACTACCCTCATAGCCCAGATATTTCGTGTATTCCCCTCCTCGCCTCATTCGGCGCCCGAAAAATTATGTCCGGAGGGCACACGCGCTCTTAACCCACCATGTGTCTGCTCCCTCGCCCTTCACATTACTAGGGCAGAGGTAATTGTGCTTAGGAGGCCGGGGTGGCTCTTACACCAGCTGCCATCTCAACGTGGAACTAGTCGCACTTACCACTGGGTGCTACGTGTCCATACTGTTCCGCTTCAATGATGGAAACAGATGCATGCCACATAATATGGACATGTCCAGTCTTACAATCGAAACGCTCCCGTCTCGTACTGCAAGCCGGCCTCCGCTTCAGTGTCGCGACCAGCTATGACCGTTTGATACGTGATAACAAATTCCGCAAAACACTGATTCGATGCATGCACAACACAGGCCTTGCAGCACACACGTGACACACCAAACAGTTATGCCACGGGGTAAGTGTGTATATAAATCAATAAAAAAAAAACGAACCCAAAACTAGGCACACCAACGTTTTGCATTTTTCCCGCATCGAAGTACGACCGCCGGGGCCACACCCGCAAACTCGAGCAGAGCCAAGGCACAGTTAAGATTTTTAAAAAAAAATAAATAAATAAACAAAAGTTGCACTCAGGAATATTTCGTGTAGATACCTTTACACTAGTAAAAAACGTTTCTTTACATACACAGTGAAAAACGTTTCTTTTACTGGTGTAAACTTCCTCCTGCTACACATTGTTAGTCACCTAGGGCGATGCTGAAGTAGAAAACGTGACACTGTTTGCTGGCTTTTCCAGTTTTCTTTTTTTTTTATTCATATTGGGGTCTGTGTGCATTCCACGCAAACTTTATCGTGAGTATAACGCGGAAAAGTGAAAGAAAAAGAAAAGCACCTCACCAAGCTGCATTCTTTTATCTTGGTTATCAGGCTGAAAGCTGCCGCCTATAACGCAATGTCTAGTCACGAAAAAAAAAAAAAAAAACTTGCGGCGCACACGCACGTGCGGATATGAAACAGCCCCAAAAAGAAGAAGAGGACGTATAAGAAGGCGCACGCAAGGGGGCAGCACGCGACGACATCAAACATTCATTGCATCGCAGCACCAGCTCTGTTCTCCGAACCCCACCCCGCCGCGCCTTGTGTTTTCGTTTATTCCTCTCGTCCTGTTCCTTTCCAAAGTTTGCGCTCCACAAGGCGAAGGCCGCTCGCTTTTGTCGCGTCGACAGTCGGCTCCCGAGTAATGCTCCTCTGTCATCCTCGTCAGAGTCTTCGACGCCGAGAGTGCAAGCAAGCTGCCCGCTCTAGCGCCTTTCGCAAACACGGCGCGTGCTCGAGTTTCATCTGCGTGTGCGCCGTGCAGAGTGTGCGGACCTTCATTTATTTTGCTCTGTGCGCATGGAAGCGGCATCGTGATACAAAATAATACACGTTACCATAGCAATGCGCTGCTCGACGTTTCGTTTTTCTTTCTTTCTCAACTTCAACAACTGCTATTCCGTTGTCTTCTTTTTCGTGTCCCAATAACTTTTCTGGAACTGGTAAAAGCACCTCGAACCGCTACTGGCATCTCTATTCGTGGCGCGGACTGTGAACCCTGAACCAAGCGGAGCTTATTTTTCTGCTTCCGTTCTCCTTGTATTTTTAACTTGAATTTTAAACGCGATAAGAGGAGTCATCTTGGAACGTTTACGTTCCTATTTAAAATAGCGGAATCACTGTGACTTTATCGGCGAAAACCTATCCCCTCTTAAACGCTCACATACCGGTGTTCTGCGAGACAGTATTCTGAACCCCTCTCGTTTAATTTCACTACCATTCATTATTGTGTTGCGCTGAATATTTACACTAAAAGAATGCCAGACCAGAATAATAAAGGACGACGCGCTAACTACCAACTATTTCATATTGTCAGTAAATGGTCTGTGTATTCTTGAGCACACCTAGCGTGCACACGGGAGTGCGTCCCGCACGCTGCAGTTAGTGACGCCTAGCTATATGCCAACGCGAGGCCCGGTACAGTTTGTTTGCGGCGTGGTTTGTGTATCGCGACATCGGTGCGCGAGATGGTAAACTGGGGAGCTCTTTTGTATTCGTTCTGTGACAGAACAGAACGAAACGTCACAAGATGGGGGAAACCGCCAATAAGCTAGCTGAGGGAATTCATAAATCTTATCAACGCATGAAGAAATAAAGAATTATTATAGCTGAACATTATTATCGGCAGACATTCTTTTTCAAAGCTTGAAATTGAAGAGCGCGAAGACTGTAACCATTTATTTCTGCTAATGTCTTGTGTGGACGTTAGATGGTGTGACAATTTGACGAGTCGTTCGGTGGTGGGGGGATGTTGCAATTTTCGCAAACTATAGGCGCGTGATTGAAGCAAGCCAGACACAAAGCAGGTTAGTTCAATTCTCCGACCCCAGCGCTTACGTTTCGATCCAATCCGAGTCGTCCGGAGACCGTTATATATCCGTTCTATCGGACGGAATGGTGCCTTCGTCCTTTCTGTGCCCGTTCTTTGCCAAAATGATTGACAGCACTGCCGTTTCCGGTTGCTATTCTCACGTCTGACCCTCAGACGAGCCTCGACTAGAGTGTACTAGAACAGGGGAGTGCTCGGAACGGCCGCAGCACCAATGTACCGAAAGTGAAGCCCAAGCAGGGTCAATCCACCTGCAGCGCTGCGATCGGTAGTCTGCAATGTGTCGTCGTTTAAGAGTTGCGCGCGGCTCCGGCAAAGTGGTGCAGGGGTAGAATGCTCGGTTACCACTCAAAAAGCCCGGGTTCAAATCGCAGCTGTAGACGGTGGGTTTTTATTCTCAGTGTCACCTTCTAAAGCTGCGTTGGCTATTTACTTTCTTTCTTAAAATTAGCTTCTGTTGCTACGTATTGCTACAAAAAGTAACGTAAAATGTGAAATCTTGTTCCGAGTCTCGTCTTCGCGAAAATCTCAGAGGCCACACTACGTTTTTGTTAAATCCCGGGCGGTGGCGCTGCAAATAACTGCGCTCGCTCTCAAATTTCTTCTATTTTACTCCACATTTTGCGTTACTTTCTGAACCAACACGTAGCAACTTAAGCTAGTTTTAAGAAACAAAGGAAAACCAATACAGCTACAAAAGGTGACACTGAGAATAAAAACCCACCATCTGCAGATGCGATTCGAACCCGGACCTTTTGAGTGGGAAGCGGGCATTCTACCCCTGCACCATTTCGGCGGAGCCGCGCGCATCTCTTAAGCGACGACACACTGCAGACTAGCGATCGCAGCGCTGCAAGCGGATTGACCCTGTTTGGGCTTCACTTTTCGAAGCTCGTTCCGGGCACTCCCTTGTTCTAGTACACTCTACCTCGACCAATCCCGTGAGGCTCCCTCTCGTGACGTTTCGTTCAGTTCTTTCACACAACGCGTACGTACAAAATGGCCCCCTAGCCTCGCCTAACGCAGTGCGCATGTGCCAAGCCCCTCGTTGACGTAGGTAAGCGTCGCTGAGAGCACCGTGCGCCACGCGCTCCCGTCTTCACGCGCGCTCAAGATTGTACACGGTGATAGGCGTGGGAGATGGCAAAATCGTGACATGCGACTAAGCGATCCTCATCTCGACATCTGTGAGCGAGATAGGCTTAGTGCTTACGTATTAAATGCGGAGCATTAGTCGCACCTGCGGCGTCGGCCGCCGTCCACACACCCACTGCGCATGCTCGGCTCGTCTCGTGCTGGCAGCAAGCCTCTCCTCTCCCTCCCTCGCATGCTCGGCTCGTCTCGTGTCGGCAGCAGGCCTCTCCTCTCCCTCCCTCCCTCCCTCCTCTCGATCGAACGCGGGCGGTGTGTATATAAGCGGCGGAGCGCGCGTTCGGAATTCATTCTAGGGCGTCTTTACTTAGCTTTCGCTTGACTTGACGCTTTGCTTGACTCGAGTAGATGCGATGGAAGCAACAGTACCTTCAATCAGCGTCCCACCACTCGTTGAAGGCAACGTTATCCCACCCTCACCGTCGTCGGCGTCAACAACAGCAAGCAACGCAGAAGACAAGGCTGCGAAGAGAAGTGCATACGACGCTGAACGCAAGCGTTTGAAGCGAGCTGCAGACGCGGAACTTCGTGCACAAGAAGCTGCTGCGAGACGGCAACGACGGCCTGCGGATCCTTCACTTGGGGAACGAGAAGCAGCTGCGAAACGGCAACGACAGGCTGTGGATCCTGAACGTCGTGCCCGAGAAGCAGCAACCGTTCGTGAACGTCGAGCAGCGGATCCATCACTCGGGCAGCGCGACGCTTCTGCGAAACCCAGTTACGCAACATTCACGCGATACCCCCACCACTCTGCGACGCATTTACTCGAGTTCCCCCCGTGGGAAGATGCGGGCGACATTTTTGTCATTTCCTTTTGTTGCGAGGTCTGCCAGGGCTCTCTACCTGTTTGTGTTTTTGCTTTTCCGGCTACGTTTCTCCTGTTTATCAGAGCTGAATGTCTGCACTGTTTGTTTACTGTGCGCCGCCAAGATTTTTGCGTGCTTTGAGTAGCTAGCATGTGAATCTGTTCTTCCTGTGTTCTTTAGACAGCGTCCGATCGGATACCTCTGTGCACTTTTCTGAACTCTAGCACGATATTGTAAACCACACGGCCCAATAATTCGACTTACTTTTTTAACTCAGAAAGTAAGAAACAAAAAAATGCAGTGACTCGATCAAGCATGTGAACAAATGCGGCCTCCCGCATTTTTAACTGTGTAGCGCGAGCATCGACCGCACGCAGTGACATGCTAGACCGGCAGTAACATGCGTTTGCGCACAAAACTGTCTTCACTGCCAGCGTCGTATGCGATGCTGTTTAGGTTGAAGACTGGCGTGTTGGTAAAGAATGGCTGTGGATTGTATGGCACAACTAATCGATGGCACACAAGAAAGGTACACACACACCAGAGTGCTAACTTTCAACAATGAATATTTGTTCCCTTTTCCGCAGAATAAATACTTTGTGCAATTTTGTTTGTTACTTCCTGTTTATCTTCTGTCGCTTGCGTTCCCCCCGTTTATCTTTCTGTATTTATTCCGCGGTAAACAGAATAAAAATTTATTCTTGAAAGTTAGCGATCTTTCGTGTGTGTATCTTTCTTATGTCCAGTCGACTAGTTGCGCTATACAATCCGCAGCCTACGCTGTTTCCTTTAGCAGGACACACTCATTGCCTTTGTTATCTGCGAAGCCACCCGCCCTGGTGGACTAGTGGTTATGGTGCTCGACTGCTGACCCGAAGGCCGAGGGATGGAATCCCGGCTGCGGCTGGCCGCATTTCGATGGAGGCAAAATGCTATTTCGTGTACTTAGGTGCACGTTAAAGAGCACCGGGCGGTCGAAATTTCCGGAGCCCTCCACTACGTCGTCCCTCATAATCATATCTTCGCTTTGGGACGTTAAATCGCAACAATCAATTATCAGTACGGCGTCCCTTATAATCATATCGTGGTTTTGGGGAGTAAAACTCCGGCAATTATTATTATTATCTCCGAAGACGCATTGCGCCCTGTCACAGATAGCAACATCATGAAACTTTTTGCTTTTGTTTTTATCCTTTTTATTTGTCCAAAAAGACCGAGCCAGGCACTGTGGTGAGGCGTGGATCATGATGAATGGAACAGCGTAGCAGACAACGTTTGGACAAGAGATGCGCATGCGCATGCGCGGCCTCCAAGATTATCGCCGTTGTAAGACGATGAGACAGCGTGCGGTCGACGCTCGCGCGATCTATAGTAAAAAAATGCGGGAGGCTCAAGGAGGTTGCTGCACGTCGAATGCGTGGTAAGCTTCACCTACTCTGTTACACTCTGTTACACACTGTTACTCTGTTATACACTGTTACGCAGCAGCGGTATGTGATAGTGCAAATTTACAGACCCGAATCTATGCGAGTCTACCTTTCCTTTTCTTTTTTTTTAACATTCATCTACGCTTAGATTGGTTATGGTTACTCACTGTTTTGTGTAGTGCGCTTAGGTGACCTTGTTATTGCACATTCGCAGCACTTCCACGTTGGACGATACGGCCATCGGACATGTCGACCGTTGTGGGATCCTCTGTGACGTTCGACTGCCAAGCCGAGGGCGAGCCGCACCCTGTGGTGCGATGGAAGTATGCTGTTGGTAAGTGCTCGCAAAACACCGCGCTCTTCTAGTCTTTCGCAATCAGTCTGCCGTTACTCGTGAGCAGAGGAAACGGAGCGAGTGAGCACTCTCGAAACTATTCATTAGCAGTAAAATATCAAATTTAGCAACCTGGCTTAATGGCGCATTCTCAGCCACGTAGAATAGGCGCATCTACTCCTGGCGCCCTTTCGGGTGATATTTCCTAGACACAGTACTGTTATAAATGCGAGGATATACAAAAAGCACTAAAACGCGCCCAAAGATAACTTTCAGCTAACGTTTGAAAGAGAAAGTGGCATTTAGCGCGCATAATTTTCGCACTTCCTGAAAACTCTGCCGTCCCGTTAATAACTGCTGCGACGTAACTTAGCTGCGACGTAAAAGACAAGGACGCTGACGCATTGCTCGCGCATGTCAGCAGCGTGTTTTCAGTGACAAACCCGACTTACCTGTCACGGTGGAAGGCTCCTTGCAACGAGGTTGCTCGCGCCAAGCTCCTGCGTTCATTTAAAACTGTGACAGCAAATACCCTGGGCGAGCTTGTTTTTCATTCGTTCGTTCCGGTATTAACACAGCCTTTCTTTTGAACGTGGCTAGTCATGTTATTGAAAAAGCTGCTAAAGCCGTTTTTCGGATGAATGATGACGCTCTGCCACACTTGTCTAAAAACGCTGAGCCCAGTTTGACTTTGCGCGAACGAGCCTGGCACTCCTCTGACGCTTTTTCCGGACACAGATGCCTTAACAAAGGCGCGCCAGACTGAAACCTTGGGAGAAGAATGCGTGGAGCACGCTTTTCTGTTCTTATTGCCGTTACAGCGTTTTTTCAACAGAAATCAACTAGCACGGTTTGTTCGCTCTACACCACATCTCCGTACTGCCGCTTATGAAAGCGCGAACCTACTAACTTGCACTATGCATGCAACATCCGAGGCTTCGTAACGTGTTCCAGAATACTAAGTTTAGCTGCGTCATGCGTCTGTCTTCCGGCGTCCGTATTTTTGTGTCTTACACCTTTAGCGAAGCGCCTCTAACCGCGTTATTGAGCGCGACGCGTCGCGGGAGGTCTTCGCGCTTAACTCGCAGCTCTTGTCTGCAGCGAGACACTTAGCTTAGAGCGAGAATTTCGGCCATGCTTACGCTGTCTGAGCCTTTCTCAAATGCGAGTGCAACCAGGGAAAATGTAACTGGTAGCGAAGCTTCCATAGAAGCCCGTACGTTCAGAAACTCAGTTGCTCATCGGGCTTAGCGCCATCTGTGTGAGGAGGAAACACTTCCGGTGGAACAAAAAATGAAGTGGATGTGACGCAATATCCGGGAAAAAAGTGACGTCATTTTGTTCATCGGGAAAGCACTGACGGCGCTGTCTTTCTGAAGCGTGCCGGCGGTACTGAACAGTGTATTACACCGCCGTTTGTATTTTCAAGATTGTATTTCACTCACTTTTCATGTTTCCGGCCGTATCGACCGAGGCGGGCTGCGTGTGTGTTATAACTTGTAGCGCTGAAATGGTGAAGAGGCCCTTGCCTTGCACCAGTGGTCATCATTGCGTTCCCGAACCCAGTAAACACAAATGAGGTGCGCTCACTTCTGCGGCTTCTCGCTTCTGACTCTGTCTCGCCCATTTTTCGAGGGAAAACGGTGACAGTAATTACTTGTCTTACCAAACTCGCTCCTCATTTTCGTTGCCCATCGTGCAGGCGTCCGGCAATAATGGTTAGCGAATTTTAGGTTACCTGCGCCTAGGGGCGGCCCTTGAGTGGCCAGAGACCGTATATATAGGCGGACACCCTAACTTCCAGGAGAACTAACGCCGGCTAAATGCGGTGATTATGCGCCGGAACAGCTCAGCGAATCCAGCCCTTCGTTAGCTAAAGCACTTTGCACCTTCTGCAACAGGGAACTCTTTTACGAGAGAGAGAGGTTTTTTGCGCTTTTTTGTTTTAAAATATTCATCGTGTTGCTTGCAGTGCTACATCTGGACGCAACATCAACGGGACGCGACGTTAGAGGTTTAATTTAGGAGAAGAGATTTAATTTATAATTAGAAATAGTGACAAGACTCGAGTACAACGTATAATTTTTGGGCGCAACTTAGATTTTTTTTTTTTAATGTAAGGATTACTTGCCATTGTCCAGCGGCGGCTCAGTAATATTATACAGTATTAATTTTTCTAGCACTATGATTCACTGACACTGCTTTTACGAAGCGTTTTCTTTTTTTTTTTTTCGTGATTACAGCCCTCGTGCTAGGAGTCGTTCTTTTTCTTTCGTCCTTCAGAGAGACCCGATCGACAGCGCCTCAATGAATGCGCGCAGAGGGCAGCGTCCCTTCTCCGAGGATGTGGGCCCTTGAATTTAGTTTTAGTCTCTTGTACAAAGGAGTACGAAGCAATTTGTGAGCTACGGCTTCCTCGCGAGCGACCCTCGTAATCTCCGCGAAATGGCCGCTGCCTTCAATTAAACGCCAGCTACGCCCTCGCAGATAAAAGCAACGGCGTGGCTCTCTGCACGGTTGCTCTTCTCAATCTGCATACCTCTAGGCTCCAATTTCTCTCCGACTAAAGAAGACACCTTTTGTATGAAAGAATTTTTTCAGTGAATACTCGCGAACTCGTATCTGCTCTGGCACTGAATTCACGCAACTTTTCCCTCTGATTCTTTCATTAGTCGGACGGGTCTTGCTAATAGCGTTTTTGCTGTCACGATTGGCCGGCACCTCCTACTTCTATATCACGAACAGTTACCTTCCTGACTGCTTTACCGATAAGGGGCCGAATTCAAAAAAGAGCTTTTCGTTCGTGATAACTGCTCGCTATTAGCCTTCATTTATAAGTAATTTATACTTGCCTGCGCCCATTCTATCACCAGAAGAAAGAATCCCTTTATTTTTCAACGTGCCCCAGGCAAAAAGCTGTCATTGGCAGCTGGACAAGACCTATAGACAGCCACAAGCAGTAAGTTTCACTGAAAGTTCAAAATAATGCAAATAACTGCAGGCATTACGAGAAATGAGGCGAACTAAACAGGGTTCGCGAAGTTTTTCTTTCGTAATTCTCTGTTAAGAGCATGATGCATCTCCAGCGCATACGAGAGAAGAAAGAAATCCCAACTTCTAAATATTTCTGGATTTATTTCCGAAAAAATGCAGAGGCACTCAACTGCGTTGTTTAATTCATGATACCGAGAATATTGACATGCGTTCTTCAAGTTAAACGAAGTTCTGGGCTTTTAGTCTGCTCAGGGTGGGGGATTCCAGATTACTTTTGACCAGCTGGAGTTGACCATTTTGAACCATAGCGAAAGAAGAGAAATAAAATGGAGCACATGGCAAGAGGAGGCACGCACACGGTAGCCCAATTTTTTCAGTTCTGATTAACAACACCTGGAGTTCTTTAACGTTGACTTGAATCCAAGCACACACGCTTTCTTGCATTCAGCCCCCATATAAATTTGGCCGCCACGGCTCAACAGACGCAACTTCGTAGCCACTAAACTAACACGGCGGGTTCACATCTGTGCTTCAAAACATGTTTTTTTTTTTGTTCGAATCATAAAGTTCCTTAAGGCAACGCGCCGCTCCACAGGTTCCTTGAACGGTTAGAAGTAAGGTCAGAGTTGCCTTGTTTGTTATGCAGTTTAAGAATAGTATATTCAGGTTTTCTAGAATCAAATTTATTCTATTTGTACTCGGTCACTGCAGTTTAATCAAATAATCAGTTATGTTCAAATGAGTCGGTGCTTGTGCAGAGAAATGAAATATGGATGTCATAAGATCGACCACTAGTACGTACCATGTTTCGGTGCAGCAGCCGGAGATGCCAAATAGCCCTCTTTGATAGACTTTTATTTTTCTATTTGAGAGACATACTTCTTTTTTTTTTTTTGGATAAATGACAACTACACGTATACAATATGCATACAACTATAATAGTAGAATGTTGTGATTCACATACTCAATTCCTTTGCTAAGATCAATAGGTAAGCGCAGAAAAACAAACTTGCCTTATGTCATTTTCCAAACTTATTTTTGATTAAGAAAGTTTTGAACGCCACTTTCAGTACACTTTCTGCAAACCGAATTGCGAATTTTTATTACATGGTAGTTTTGAAGGAAGTTAATAAGCCATACAGTAATAACATTCTCGTAAACCATAGACAAGATTGCGAGCAGAGATATCCATGGGGAGTTTCCCGCATCTCTAACGGCTCTCTTTACGAGAGTGTATTCGCGCTGGTTTAGCGACGGAAAGAAAAAATACCCGTTTTATACGATTCGGTTGACTATAACTTTGAGACCATTATGCAAAGCACACGATTGATGGCATTCGGGCCATCCGAGCCGGCAGTAACATCTGCTCAAATTCCTTTAATGATATTCGTAACTTCCTTTGCAGTAACCTGGAAAAAAAAAATGTAGTTCGTCACTTTCGTGCGAAGAAACGAAAGTGTGTCAGAACAATCATTACTCTTTAGCGAGATAACTGCTTTGTGAATATCAAGCACCACTTTTTTTGCCCCTAGCAGCGTATCACTCTTTGACGACCCTGCACTTGCGGCTCACTGAATTCCACCTCGAAATCGTAGTGAACGTAGTCCGAACGATTACAAAATTCGAAATATGCTAGCGTGTGGCAATCTTCGAATTTTGTGCAGGACAGCAAGTCACGGAGGTGCCGACAATCTGTAAAGCATTTTAGGGGTGCGCTCTCATCTATATCGAGTCTCTGCAGAGCATTGTTGTGACAATTTTCTAAGCGTAGTTTCATTATCTTGTGCAATTATGAAGAACAAGCCAGGTGAGTGACGGAGAAGCGGTTTAGACTACAACGGAGGCCGTGTTACGGCAGCAAACGCGAGTTGGATCACGGTTCTGACACCGGTTCACTCGTTGGTTGACCTAAACGATTGGTCGAGGATTTACCTGATAGGTAATCATTACGCGAACATCTTCAACGTTGCAGCGAACCGAATAAGCGAATAACCGAGGCGACAAACTCAGTCGAAATGTCGAGTTTTTCAGCTCGCACAAAGTGCATGACTGACCGTTATCAGCGGTCCATCGGTGTGTATTATACCTTTCGTAAAATTCTTCAGCGCAGGCGTACAGAAATTAGAATTCCATCGACCACCGATCAGTGCGAGTACCGACAGACGTCAGAATCCCCCGATGCTGCCTCGTGCTCTGGTATCAATCAAGCGCTGGACGAAATGAACACACCATTACCTCGGGGTTCTACCATTACTTCGCGGAGAACCGCACACTGCCTGCAGCGCACGTTTTCCCCCGTGTAGCACAGCTCTCCCCTTTCCAGCTCACGACCGCAATTGCTTCACCGGCTGTTGTCGTGCCAAGTGCACGAGCATGCATGGCGTGACTCGAACAGTTTAGTCCAACCTATCACGCTAATGAACCGAGCCGCTGCGCCGGGGCTGCCCACTCCTCGGCGACACTCGTGAATTATTAATTGCGGGAGACAATCTCCCTTCCTAATTTTACGCGCCTGCTTCTACACGTTGCCGCCTCGAATTTTACCTTCTTTCATGGCTCCTTTCTTTCGCTCAACTTTACTTTCCGTTGTTCTTACTTTTTTTTTGTTTTTTTTTTACATTCTGCCCCGGCGTTGTTACTCGTGTCCTTTCTTTTTGTTCTGCGCTCTAATTATTATTTTTCCGTTTATATCGGTGAAGTCTTCGTTTTTTTTTTCGTTTTTTTTTTTTAGGGCTAGCCGTGTTCTACGTATTCATAAGTTTTGCCGCTATGCCGAAATCTCTTTCCGGCACATTTTTTTTCTTCCTGCTCGTTCGTCGTACCCCTACCCAAGAGGAAAAAAAGCAATGAAAGGAAAACGTAGCCGGCGAGGATGAAATAACAAAGGACTCTCCCATAGTCCCAGTGGCCATTCTTTCCCCCTTTCGTTTTGTGTCTTAATTGATTTCGTGTAATTACAACCGGCCCCCGAGCGTCTTCCCCGGTTTGTTATTGCATCCCAAGTGATCACCAAAAGGGGCGTAGCGAGCCGCATTAAGGCACTGTTTTAATTAAGCCTTTATCGGCGCCCCAGAACCGCTCACGTCTTCCACGCTTCGGGAAGGGCGTGCGCGTGAGGGTGTGCAGGCGAAAGAGCGCCGGTGGGGAATTACGGATGGAAGGGTTAAGGAACGGGCTACGCGCAGCCTGGGAAATAATTCGCCGCGCGTACTTGTTTTCTTCTTCCATCAATAAACACGTATTGGCGGTCGGATGTGAGATTCCGGTCACGCGTTCGACAGCTGCGTGGAATCTACACAGCGGTGGCACCGCCCGGTCGGTCTGGTTTGCCTCCATCCGCCCCTCCCCTTCTAACCCCGACTCTTTTTTTTTTTTTCCATGGCAAGGCTCGGTCGATCACAGCCGGCGGCAGCGGTTGGGCTTTCTGGCGTGTTGTCGTGACTAAACTTTGGCGCTTTCCAGAAGGGATTTTGTCCGACGGAGCTGCCAGCTTTCTTATTCATTGGCCCCTAGCTCTTTAGCCTAATGCTAATGGCGCTCAAGCCGACGACAGCGTATCGGCTTCGGCCCTTCTTGCGGCTTCGCAGGGAGCACTTTTTTTCGTCCACGGTCCACGTGCATATCACTGCAGTGGAGTGTACGGCAATGTCCGTAACTTTCCGTTTTAATTTCAGAGCGAGTTATAATGCTAGATTTTCGCTGCCGCAGTGGCATATAGTCGTTACGGTGCTCGATTGCTGACCCGAAAAACGCGGATTCGATCCCGGCCGCATTTTTGATGGACGCGAAATGCTTTAGAGGCCCGCGTACTGTGCGAATTGTGCGTACTGTGCGTACGTTAAAGAATGCTAGATGGTCGAAATAATAAATTAATATATTCGGAGCCCTCCAATACGGCGTGCCGCATAATCATATTGTTACGTGAGTGACAGTCGCTTTTACAAGTCGCTATTCACAAGATATATTTTCAAGAACGGCTGCCGCGCTGAGCAATCCGGCTCCGAGCTCGAGCAGCTAACGACCTTCGTCCTCTTCGTCGGGCGCACACGCGCGTCGACAATATGGATTCCGGCAGCCTACATGTAGCATAACCCCCGGCGCAAAGGCGCCGTCTCGGCGCATCTAGGCGTCAACGTCATTGGGCGAGTGGTACTGCTTCAGGCGTGCGACGTGTACGATGTCGCTGGCATGCGGGGTGGATGAAGACGACGAGTCAGCAGGAGCGATTTCATAGGTGACGGGAGTCACCGCACGAAGCACTCGGTATGGCCCTGTGTACCGAGAGAGCAGTTTGTCGGACAGGCCAACGTGCCGGGTCGGAGACCACAGCAGAACCAAAGAACCGGGCGAAAAGTGTACGTCGCGGTGTCGTTGATCATACCGACGGCGTTGGTTCTCTTGGGAGGTCAGAAGGCGAGTACGAGCGGCTTCGCGTGCATGAGCGGCCCGGCTGATAGCGTCCAGGGCGTATTCAGTGGTCGGAGCTGCTGGCAACGGAATGACTGTATCAAGGGGCAATGTGGGTTCGCGGCCGAACAGCAGGAAAAATGGGGAGTAACCAGCCGTGTCATGGCGCGAGGAATTGTAGGCAAATGTCACGTACGGTAGAGCAAGGTCCCAGTCGGAGTGGTCTGAGGAAACATACTTTGAAAGCATGTCGGTTAGGGTTCGGTTCAGACGCTCCGTGAGGCCATTCGTTTGCGGATGGTACGACGTAGTGAGCTTATGCCGCGTTTCACATGAACGCAGGATGTCCGCTATGACTCTCGATAGAAATGTGCGGCCACGGTCCGTGAGCAGCTGGCGTGGAGCACCGTGTTGCAAGATCACGTCGCGCAGAAGAAAATCGGCGACATCTGTGGCGCAGCTTGTTGGAAGAGCTCGTGTGATGGCGTAGCGTGTGGCGTAGTCTGTGGCCACAGCTATCCACCTGTTGCCAGCAGAAGACAGGGGAAAAGGGCCGAGTAAGTCCAAGCCGACGCGAAAGAAGGGTTCGGACGAAATGTCGAGGGGTTGAAGGCACCCAGCCGGAAGCGTCGATGGTGTTTTGCGGCGTTGACATTTCTCACACGCCGCGACGTATCGTCTGACGGAGCGTGCGAGACCTGGCCAATAGAAGCGACGGCGGATTCGGTCGTATGTGCGGGACACACCAAGGTGACCGGCAGTTGGAACGTCGTGAAGTTCGTGGAGTACAGCAGAGCGGAGGTGTTTGGGTACAACAAGCAGCAGGGATGGTCCGTCTGGATGAAAGTTGTGGCGGTATAGCGTACCATTCTGGAGTACGAACGAGCGATGAGATCGGTCCGAAGGTGAGGCTTCGAGGCACTCGATGATAGCCCGTAAGGATGCATCACGGCGTTGCTCGTCGGCTATGTGGGTCAGTTGGGAAACGGTGCACACGCAAGCGTCGGTGTCAGGGACGGTGCGCGACTCGCCAACCGGATAGCGAGATAGGCAGTCGGCGTCCTGATGCAGGCGTCCAGACTTGTACGTCACTGCAAAAGTGTACTCTTGCAGTCGCAGAGCCCAGCGACCAAGTCGACCTGTGGGATCCCTTAATGATGAAAGCCAGCAGAGCGCGTGGTGGTCGGTGACTACGGAGAAGTGAGTGCCATATAAATATGGACGGAACTTGGAGACCGCCCAGACAAGAGCAAGGCATTCTCTTTCGGTGATCGAATAGTTGCGCTCCGCAGGTGTAAGGAGGCGACTAGCGTAGGCGATAACGCGGTCGTGTCCCTGTTGACGTTGGGCGAGGACGGCTCCGATCCCGTGACCACTGGCATCAGTTCGGACCTCAGTCGGGGCGGATGGGTCAAAGTGGGCCAATATAGGTGGCGTCGTCAAAATTGTGATGAGGTGAGAGAAGGCGGCAGCTTGAGTGGACCCCCACGAAAATGGGACGTCTTTCTTTAGAAGATCAGTAAGTGGTCGAGCGATTGCTGCAAAGTCCTTCACGAACCGCCGGAAATAGGAACAGAGTCCCAGAAAACTCCGAACATCTTTGGCGGATTTGGGTACTGGGAAACTGGTGACGGCACGAATTTTCTCAGGGTCCGGCCGCACACCAGAAGCATCAACGAGGTGGCCCAACACTGTAATCTGTTGGCGGCCGAAGTGACACTTCGACGAGTTCAACTGGAGGCCAGCATTGCGGAAGACGTCGAGAATAGCCGACAGACGCTCAAGGTGGGTCTCAAATGTAGGTGAAAATACGAGGACGTCGTCTAGGTAACAAAGGCATGTTGACCATTTGAACCCTTGTAGCAGAGAGTCCATCATGCGCTCGAACGTGGCTGGGGCGTTGCATAGACCGAAGGGCATAACCTTGAATTGGTACAGGCCATCGGGAGTGACGAAGGCGGTCTTTTCTTGGTCTTTCTCGTCCACGGCAATCTGCCAATAACCGGAGCGAAGGTCTATGGATGAAAAGTAGCGTGCGCCATGGAGACAATCGAGAGCGTCATCAATGCGGGGCAAAGGATACACGTCCTTTTTCGTAATTCGATTTAGATGCCGGTAATCGATGCAGAAACGCCACGTGTTGTCTTTCTTTTTAACCAGGACGACGGGTGACGCCCAAGGGCTCGATGAGGGCTCAATAATGCCTTTAGCTAACATCTTGTTTACTTCTTCTTGAATAATCTGGCGCTCCGATACGGACACCCGATACGGTCGACGGTGAATGGGAACAGCATCACCTGTGTTGATACGGTGCTGCACAAGAGAAGTTTGGCCGAGTGGTCGATTGTCAAGGTCAAAGATCTCGCGGTAAGAAGCCAAAAGGCGGATGAGGGCGGCTGATTGCGCTGGGGGGAGGTCTGGGGCAATCATGGGGCGTAATGCCATGTCGAGGCTTGTGGTATCGGGTGGGCGACAAGGAATATTGGAGCATACGTCTGCTGCAAAAGAGGTGACGTGGTCATCGGCTAAGGACCGCAACGTGGCGATTAAGATGCCTTGAGGGAGGACTTGCTTCGTGAAGCCGAAATTTATGACGGGGAGATGTACCCGGTTAGCGGCTATAGTTATGACGCAGTGAGGCACAGTGATGTCACGTGCCAGAAGTACATCAGTAATCGGCGTGACGACGTAGTGCCCATCCAACACGGATGAAGTCGTTGTGAATTCGGCGAATGTTAGGGCTTTAGGCGGTAGGCGGATGAAATCCGAGGTGCAGAGGCTGTGTGGGAGGTCGGGGTGAATATCTGGCTGAAGAGGAAGGTCCAAGCAAAGAGTACCAGCGGAACAGTCTATCAGGGCAGAATGGGTCGACAGGAAGTCCATCCCTAGGATGAGGTCATGAGGACAATTATGGAGCACCGTGAAGAGGACAGGAACGTAACGGTCGGCTATGCTTATGCGAGCTGTACACATTCCAGTGACAGGAACAGTTCCGCCATCGGCGACGCGTACAGCTTTTGTAGTAGCAGGTGTGAGGACTTTTTTCAGTCGGCGACAAAGACGAGCACTGATTATGGACACGTGAGCTCCAGTATCGACTAGAGCCGTCAAAGAAATACCGTCCACATGCACATCGATGAGGTTCTTGTTCGTAGGAAGCGTCAACGGAGGATTTGGTTCAGAAGGAGATGATGCAGCACTACCTCCAGGAGCTGCACGATCTAGTTTTCCGTCGGGTACGATGCAAAGTTGGGCGGCGAGGGGTGGCGGCGGGGTTGGGGCGACGGGGAACGACGGCGTTGAGGGGACGGTGAACGAGCAGGAGGGCGGCTGTTAGGTGTGTCACCAGTAGGGTCTGTACGGCTGGGCGAATACCGGCGAAGATCTTCATATGGGCGGGAAGGCGAGAAAAATTGGGTCCTATATGGCGGCGTCCAAGTGGCGCGGCAGTAGCGGGATACATGACCAACGCGGTGGCACCGGAAGCAGATGGGTCTGTCGTCGGGAGTACGCCATTCCGCTGGGTTGCGAGATCGTGGAGGAACGTATGGGTCACTTCGAGGTGCATTCATGGGCATTGGTCGGGACGAGGGGCGAGAGACGGGGCAGGCGACAGGGAACCCGAGGTTGGCGAATTCTTGTCGTACGACCGCCTGAATAACGGAGACCGCGGGGGTTGGTTGTATAGTGGCATGGTCGAATGAAGAGGGCTGGAACGGCGCCGGACTTGCCGCTTCAAGTTCCCGTCGAACGATACGCGTTACACTCTGCTCAAAGGGCGGTGTAGCGGCGGAATCGGAGCAGGTGGACGTGGCAGCCGTGTTTGGCAACCGAGAAAATTGAGGGTGCACACGACGGCTTTTGGCCGTTTCGAAACGGCGGCATTCTTGAATGATGCGGTCGATAGTCGAGACGTTGGTGTAGACCAGCAAATGGAAAGCGTCGTCCGCGATGCCTTTCAAAACGTGACCCACTTTGTCAGCTTCGGGCATTGCCTCGTCCACTTTCCGGCAAAGAGCAAGCACTTCTTGTATGTATGAGACATACGACTCAGTAGGTGACTGGACACGGGTAGCGAGCTCTTGTCGTGCAGCTGCGTGGCGACCGGTCGGGTTCCCAAAGATGTCACGTAGCTTCTCCTTGAACGTGTCCCAGCTGGTGAGCTCGGTCTCATGTGTTTCGTACCAGATGCGCGGGGTTCCGTCCAAGTAGAAGAGAACATTAGCGAGCATCATGGTAGGGTCCCACCGGTGAGTTTGACTGACCCGTTCATACAGGCGAAGCCAGTAGTCGACGTCGAGGCCAGGTTGCGCAGAGAATGTCCCAGGATCGCGGGGGGTGGGGACCGCAACAAAGGTTGTCGTAGGAGCCGCAGATGGAGATGGGGACGGGTTGTCATTGGAAGCCATGGCGAGAGGCTGGATGACGCGGCCACTGCGGAGCTGCGTGATGAGGACGGGGAACGTTCCACCTCCACCAAATATGTTACGTGAGTGACAGTCGCTTTTACAAGTCGCTATTCACAAGATATATTTTCAAGAACGGCTGCCGCGCTGAGCAATCCGGCTCCGAGCTCGAGCAGCTAACGACCTTCGTCCTCTTCGTCGGGCGCACACGCGCGTCGACAATATGGATTCCGGCAGCCTACATGTAGCAATATCGTGGTTTTAGCACGTACATCCCCGGAAATCATCATCATTATTATAAAGCTCGTTTTTCCGTCACGTCTTTCTGTGTGTGTTTTTGTTTGCTTGTGTGTCTGTCTATTCGTTTGTTTTATCGCCATCGAGTGGTCACGGCTTTTCTGTATTACTTCTAAGATTGGCTATTCCAATCATCCTCTTGTGAATTAGCGTTTAGAGAAGTTTCGCATTTTTGCCGTTGACAGGCTGACATTTCATTTACTTCCGCTATCTTCGAGCGGTAGTTTTCACAAGGTAGGTACGTCGATTTCCACACCATGAACAGGTGGCACCCCTAGTAAACTTCAGTAATATGGTTCACCGTAGTATGCGTCAGCCGGTGGAACACAATTATAGGGGATAGAACATTCGGCAGTAACCGGAATAAAGTTGTAAGCGTGGTTATGATTTTGCAGTGATTTTTGTTCAAAAACATATTAGTGTAGCATTGGGTTCTAATTATTAATTATCTTAACTTGCTATTTTCCACCCTACTCCTAACGCAGAAGCACACGTTGTTGGGCTAGTCGGTTCATGTTCTTTCAGAAGCCACGTAAGTGGCTATTTCGCGCAAGGAAAACACAAGGGGAGGGTTAAGGGGAGCGCAAACTTTCGACTGTTTATTCCAAATTTTTGGTTGCCTCGCTTTCTGCGCATGCGGTTGCATATATATATATACTACTGCAGTAAATTTAGAATAAACAGTCGAAAGTGTGCGCTCCCCTTAACCCTCCCCTTGTGTTTTCCTTGCGCGAAATAGCCACTTACGTGGCTTCTGAAAAAACTACTCCTAACGGTTTTGAGATACGCTCTATAGTTTCTGTAGATGTTGATAAGATTAAAATCCAACTTTCGATGTTTTTTTTTCATATCCTTTAGTTTATATCCTGGTAGACTACATCTTGCTGTTATCACATGGACCTGGCCCAGCTATTTTTTTGTATTTGTTACTGGACACATTCCGGGCATTTAGTCAACTTCAAATGTTTTATTCAATTCTTCTGTTGTATTTTTAATTATTTATTTATTTATTTTTTGGTGGCCTGCCTACTTCAGTGTTCTTCCTTCTCCCTGCCTTCTGTTGTCCGTTGGAAATGATATAAAATGCGCTCGCGCATATGGCATACTATCTCGCCTCATGATGCCTGCAATTCTGAAGGCATTCTGGAAGCTTAATTTCGTTTATTTGATTCAGTATTCTCCGACAGAATATACAAAATTGTGAGAATAAAGTTGCGTGAGACGTTTTTGTGTTCGCTATGCATAGTATTCGCGCCGCCCGAAAAATGAATACGGTTTTCACTGAGGTTTCACAGCCATCCTCACGATTTACAGAAATTCTGCTCGGTGTGTTCTACAGTCCCTTAACCTAAGCCCCCATGTGTACGTCGCAATACAGGAGGCAATTTTCAGGTCCGCATCGAGTTCACTTTGTCCAAGACTAATCGAATGCTGTTTCTGTTTTCTTCACAATACCTAGACATACACGTCACACGACACCTTTGTGAACCTTGCCTAGAAAGCCTTCACTATTTCTCCGGCACGAAACGAACTCGGGAACACTGAAAACTGCGTTAAGCTGCGGAAACTCATTCTGAGGCCGCGCAAAAGGTTTGGCTCAAGCTTCGGTACAACTTTCTCTCGTTAGGTGTAGCTCGCTAACTACGCCTACAGAGCCACAAAGGGCTGACCGCGTGGCGGGTTACGGCTTCGTCCGAGTGTCTGTGTGGAAGGTACAGGCTCCTGTTATACACGTGGGCTTCTGTGCTGCCTCATCCTTTTCATGCGCCGCGTCCATTCACGGATTCCCGCGCTGCATTGAAGCGTTGTCCATCATTACTCTGACTGGGTGACCTCGCTTGCAACCGTTGCTGCACATCACTGGAACATTGAGACGCTGAATAGAGGAGCGCTAAGGCGGCAAAAAAAGAGAAAAAAACGTACATCGCCAGATCATGCGATTGGTGCTCATCAGAAGAGCTGCAAGTCCTTCTTCTCATTACTTTTTGCAAGAAAAATCTCCATTGGAGCCGCGATAGCACCGGATTAGGGTGACCGATAAAAATGCTACAAAAGTGAATGGCGACACATTGTGCTCAACACTTGCGGTAAAACCTAACGCACCTTAGTCTGTGGCATCGTAGAGAAGTTCCTCACGGGTAAAACATGTGGTAATAACAATAATCGGACTACTCACAAGGTCTCGCTCGTGAAAACATTTAGATGCCACCCATAACAGCGGTAATCCAAAAAAAAGCCCGAAGTTCAGGGTAAGACGGAAGCTTCAAGAGGTGTAAAGGTCGTGAACACGGGCTGTCGCTGGAGCCGACGTAGCGTTGAAGAAGACAAGACCGCTTGTCGAAACGTCGGCTCCAGCGAGACACCCCGTGTTCACGCACTCTTCGTCTCCATAACAGCGGCGCAAGATAAGGACGAGAACGACTTTTGTGGGGTTCTTCAAAATCAGCTTAGTGCCGTTTTTTATATGCTATATTTATTTCGACTTGTTGCTCTGAAAACGATGTGTGCTTCTGGCTTAGACTTTGGGCGGGCACATTTGAGAGTTCAGAGAATCCACACCAGCTATTATTTTAATAATTCCATAATTTATTGTAGACGTGAGTCAAAGTGCTCGATCAGATAGTCAACGACATATACAAAGTATGCTTATGGGAATGCTTAATGTACCAGTGATGTCGACGTTCTTTATAAGCAAAAAATAAACGCTCGTTGATTAACAAAAAGTGATCATGAAATAAGATTTCCAGGTGCCGTGTTACAAACAATGATAAAGTGAGCAGCACACTGACACAAAGAAAAGTCCAAACAATGTGGATATAAATAGAAGAGCAAACCGTTCTGAGATATATACCAGATAACAAACTTTGATGGCGTTATCGTTTTTGATTACGTAAGATGCAAGCACAGAGTTTTGAAATTTATTTATTCAAGTCGTATTCACGCAATGTATTACTTTGTAATGAAAAATTTAGACGGGAATTATATGTTTTATACTAGTTACCAAGACATGCGAGCCTGAACGTTACAAGGGGGCTATACGCAACAGGTCCAGCCATCACTTTCGGCTAACCATAAGAGAAGTCTTATCGGGAAGACGCCCAGCGTGTTTCAGTTAAGTCTTCTTACACAAAGTTTTCTGAATTGATACTAGCAGTCGGTGTTGTGCAGAAGCTTAGGACGCAGAATATAACGATACGAAAGCATCGCCGCTAACAGGACCGATGCTTTTAGCGGCAAGCCCTGAAAAGCTCTGTTGTTAAAGTCGGATGTTAACCTCGGAGCGCTGTATTTCTCCAGGCTAACTGCAATACGGCGGTGCGTGCCGCCACCGATTTCTTTTTTCATGACACTATTGTGCGCGCGTCTCTCACACAAACCAGCTCACTGTTCCTATAGATGAAACCGAAGTGCAATGATTGAATTTTTAGGTCTATGAGAAGTTCAGATACTGATATCGTAGTCCTAAGAGCAGTGAGCCATCAAGTGACATGTGTCATTCCTGATATTCGTCTCACTTTTATTCACCAGGCGGCGAGCTACGCGAGTTTCACAGCATCGTGAGCAGCCCGCATATCCATGTGCTGGAGAACGGCTCGTTGACCATCGTGTCTGTGCTGAGCGAGGACAGGGGACGCTACCTTTGCGAGGCGTCCAACGGCGTGGGCCCTGCAATCAGCACCACCGTCACGCTGACAGTAAACAGTGAGTGCTCCTTCGTTGCCATTGTGGCCAAGCCCGATTCTTCTAAAAAGACAGGGCGTGCAAACACGGGCACAAGAAAGAAGTCAGGACACCACAAACGCCGACTAACAACTTTTTTCCGCCGTTGTGCGTCTCTTCAGTTGTTAGTCGGCGTTTGTGGTGTCCTGACTTCTTTCTCGCGTCCGTGTTTGCACGCCCTGTCTTTTTAGAATGAATACTTACCAACTAGCTCAGCTCTTTGTTATTCTAAATCCACTTAGTTGCATGCGGTCACGCTGCCTATCCAAATTGTATTGCTTCTCCAGTCTTCTGACCCGAGGGAACGCTTGCCGTTGGTGTAAACTTAGTTTATAATCTGGGGAATTTCTTGTATATTTTTTTTTCTCCTTACAAGCCTATGCAGACAAAATAAGCCATAAATGACGGGGGAAGGCCACATCAATGAAGTCACATGATCTGCCAGAAAGCTATTCCCGCTCGCTTCGAGGTGTCGCCATATCATTTCACCTTGATGGGAAATTAAAGTGAAATGAAAAGAAACAAGAGAACCCGACTCGAGCTAATTTTTCATTAGTTTTCCTTTATTTTTGGGCATTTAATGGAAGCTTTTTTTTTTATTGATGTACTCTTGTATTCTAGCGCTGCAAATGATGGCCATGATTTTCGTTCCTAAAAGTGCTGTTTGCCATGGCCGATAGCCCTCTCTAATTATATGTAGAGCATGACGATCAGCTGGCTTGTCCCTGTTCTTACAAATAATCCTCGCGTGTGAACGCCTCTTCCAGTCCGACCTCATGATCTTGCACCACCTACCGTAGTAACTTAGCGGCGAAGGTGCTGCGTCGCTAAGCTCGAGGACGCGGGTTCGATCACCAGCCACGGCGGCCGCATTCGGAGGGGGCGAAATGCAAAAACATCCGTGCATTTAGATTAGGGAGCACGTTCAAGAACCCCAGGCGGTCAAAATTAATCTGGAAATTCCCACTACGCCGTTCCTCATAATCGTATCGGTGGTTTTGGCACGCAAAAGTCCAGAATTTATTTTCTTAATGAGGTCGCATCCACAAAACGTCCTTACAATAGAATCGCTCGCAAGAGGAGTGAATTCCTGTCAATTCTTGGTCAGGACATGTTAATAGTGATTATTGAACAAGGTCATCTTCTAGTGAAAATGTAAGTCCTTCCCAAACATAAACCTCGCAATATTATACTAACCTAAAGGTAAACGAGACTCTATATGGCACATAACGCCGAGCCCACAGCATAATCAAACATTCCGGAACATGAGGTACGAGATATAGCTTGTGTAATCTCGGCCCGCATTCACAAAAACGCCTTAGGGTATAATTGCTGGTAAAAGAAATTCTCAGCTAATTCTGATGTTCTGCACGTTATTAGCAAAAAGAGCACTTACGTAGGAAGAAGCTTTGTAAATTTCGTCTTTCGCGTCTTCCTGAAATCGTTGCAAGAAATATTGTCCTGTAACTCCGACTTGATATACTCGGTGTGCCAAAAAAAAAAAAAACTGTAGAAAGAGACGGTGACACGTGTGGTCCTCAATATTGTGCGCTCAATATATGAAGTCAAGATCTACCAAACTTACCCAACACACCATACTTGTATACTACCGAGGCTTGGTATCGTGCAGCAATGCAGGGCCGGTATTGCGGGAAAAAAATGCTCTTACGTTGAAATTGTTCCTAAGAGCAGGCGGTATCCACTTGGGATGTCTAACGTATCATAGCTAAGGCAGCTAGCTAATGGCTTGGATTACTTGCGAAAGAAAACCTTCGTAATTTCGGCCTCAGGTAGACACTTTGAGCGAAGAACTTACCACATCCG
The DNA here is from genome assembly GCF_013339695.2 of Rhipicephalus sanguineus. Taxonomy (NCBI): domain Eukaryota; kingdom Metazoa; phylum Arthropoda; class Arachnida; order Ixodida; family Ixodidae; genus Rhipicephalus; species Rhipicephalus sanguineus. The sequence goes on along the minus strand of NC_051176.1, from coordinate 294,599,196 downwards.
AAGCCCATAACGATACGCCTCATCCCGATCATAGCGACCACAAGCTCACTGTGAGCATAAAGAAATTATACTGCAGTGACACTTTTATACTTAGCAAATAAAGTATAGCGTGGGGGGTCCATTCCTTAATTTTTCGTTATCTGAAAGCAAGGCTAGCAGCTTCTTTTAATATTTTGTTGCGTTCACGAGAAAATGTGACAATCTATACTCTCATGTGTCAAGCAAAAAGGAATTTAGAGCTACCGGAACTCAGGCTTCGCAAGTGTGCGCTAAAATCACGTATTATTAACTTGAAGTTCCTTTGACGCATAATGTTCCCTTAATTTTTGCCAAGAATGATGTCACATTCTCGGGCTGTTTTTGGTGCAGTTCACTTTGTTACACAGCCGGTGCAACAGCACAAAGTGCAATACTTTTATACAACGTTTTTAACATTTTTTTTTTCGCTCATTATTGTTCAACGCACGCAATTACAAGCGGAAACACAGGGCTGTTTGCCTCGAGCAAAGCCAAGCACATGTGACGCGGCCGTAATTACGCCGTCACCGCGTTCAGCTTGAGCTCCTGTGAAGCGTGCTCCTCCTGTGGCAGACTTTAATTGCGGAAAAGCCTCAGTCGTGTGGGCACACCCCCGTCGATAAACGAGTACTTCGTACGAACGGCTCAGAAAGAACGCGCGAAGAGACTTGATTTGCTCCCATAGTCACTCGATGAATACACGTCACTCGATTATATTTATTTCGCTTTACCTGCCGCCTCGAATGTCATTGCTGCTTTATCTTCGTATCGCACTCATCAATATGCGATGTTCGTCCTCTATTGGGGACGTTTTGATTGAGATTTTAGCGCCTAACTTCACTGCTGAATGACTGTCTCATTGTTCACCGTTACACAAAGTGTTTCTGCATCGGATTCTTGGGCAATCCACATACAATTAAACGATAATAGTTTTACAGGCATACTCAGTAGTTACGATTTGGCCTTTCAAACACCGACATTCCGCCTGCCTCTTTTGCCCTTGTCCCTGTGTTCTGCGGTGCCGTCACCGATGCTACGGTCTCCTTCACACCTTCTGACTTCTTCACGAGCCGCAAAGCCGCTCCACTGCTTTTTGCTATACGCTTGACGTCGCTGCCGACCTCAGCAATATTTTTGTCTACAATCCTGTTTCTTCACCTGTTACGTTGCTCGTCGGTGAACGTCTCGGCCGCGTGCAGCACCTTGACTCTTTTTTCATTTTTTAGCGTGCCATATTGAATCCCGCCATATTGACTCGAACGAACGACATACCCTTTCAGCGCTGGAAGACTCGTCGAGTGGCATCTCAAGTTCCATCGCCGGTGCACTAACCACTGACGAACAGGCCGAGCTTCTTCAACTTCTACACCACTTCAGAAATTCCTTCGATGTTTCTCAGCCGCAACTTCGTCGCCCGTCGGAAGTGCAGCACTACACGCTGACACCGGTTTATACCGGCTTTTGCGTGAAAGACTGTACCGCGTCTCTGCTGAAGAGTGTCGTGTCATCAATGGTCAAGTAGTATGTACTTGACCATTGATGGTATGTATGCTTGAAGTATATACCATTGAAGTATGTATGCTTCCCACGGTCCCTGGGCAACTCCTGTCGTTCTCGTTCGCAAGAAGGGCCGGTCTATTCACTTTTGCGTTGACTACAGCCGATTAAATAAGGTAACGCGTATATAAGTATATTCTTTGCCGCGCCTCGACGACTCCCTTGACAGTCTTCACGAAGCAGAATTTTTCTCGTCCCTAGACTTGCGTTATGGCTACTGGCAGGTTCCGATGGTTGACGCCGACCGCCAGAAAACTGTTTTTACACCTGGCGGCCTGTATGAAATCATCGTGACACCCTTTCGACTTTTCAGCGCACCTGCCATGTTTCAACGACTCATGGACAACCCAGAGCGTGGCCTAAAGTGGTCTGTGTCTGTGCTATCTTGACTATGTCATAGTTTTCTCTCTTGGTATTCCTGTCTACCTACACCGTATCAGACACGTTTTGACCTATTTGGCTAACGCCGGACTGCAACTAAACCTCAAAACGTACCGCATCGCCGCGTGGGTGCTGACCATCTTAGGCCACATCGTATCCAAGCACGGCGTTGTAGCCGATTCGGCGAAACTTCGTGCAGTCACTGAATTCCCAAAGCCTACTACCTTCAAATAACGTCGCAGTTTTTGTTGGGTTATGCTCCTATCATCGGCGCTTTGTTCGGAATTTCGCATCGATCATGTCGCCATTAACCAAGCTCCTACGCGGTGACGACGACGTCTCCTTCTGGTCCGACGTTTACTACGCTCCGTGGTCTTGTTACCTCTCCTCCTGTATACTGCGCCATTTCAATCCGACACCCGCAAATGAAGTGCATACAGACGCCACCGGGGTAGGTGTTGGCACTGTCCTTGCCCAACGAAAGCCCGGCTACTCCGAATACGTTTTCGCCTATACGGGTCGCACGCTGACAAAAGCAAAGGTCAATTACGTCTCTCAAAAATAGCGCTTGGCTATAGTATGGGCGCCTGGCAACTTCCGCCCATACTTGAACGGTCGCCCATTCGACTGATTCACTGATTACCATGCGCTTTGTTGGCTCGCCACGTTGAAAGACCCTTCTGACCGACTAGCGCTCTGGGTTCTCCGAATCCAGAATATGACATTAGCGTCATGAACCACTGCGGACGCAAGCACTCTGACGCAGACATGTCCCGTTCATACGCGTCCTGTTCCCCTCTACCTCCAGAATCGGCCTGCGGAGCGACCTGCACACATTCCATGTCGTATTTCGACATTGCCACTGAACAACGTTGTGACCCGTGGATTGAGCGTATTTTCTACTATCTTTCTGGATCATCGACCATCTCTGTATCCGGATCTTTCCGACGCCAAGAGAGAATTACATGAAAAGGAAGTGGCAGGGAGGTTAACCTGGTGCGAGTGACCGGTTTGCTACCCTGCACAGGGGTGGGGATATAGGTGTTGGAAAGAGGACAGAGAGAGAGTGAGATAAAATAAAAACAAAACAAAAAATGCACACACATGCAGGACGTCCTATCATAGCCGTTCTGATAGACCGGTTGAACGCAGAAAGCGCATTAGCGCCTGCAAAGCCTTCTTCTGTGACGTTAAGTCCTGTCGGTGGCGCAGGATCCTTTCTTCCGAAAGAGTTCGGTCGTCCAGTTTATCAAGCGCGTTGCAAAGCGACTGTTTCTGCGAACAGTACTGTGGACAGTCACACAGAATATGCTGAATCGTTTCATCACTTCCGCAGTGGTCACAAGCTGCGGTGTAGGCCATCCTATGCGGAACGCGCACGCATAGGTAAATGCGACACCCAACCATAACCTCCGACGCCAAGTTGTCCATTTCGCCATTCATCCCCAGCTGCTTCACGGATGCAACTATATGCTTCTAAAGGCCGTAGATGGCTACAGGTCATTTCCCGCAGGTTAAGATTACAGATATGTGCCTCTTCCACGATGATCTGAAATGTGTCCAAGCCGGAGTTTTGAAGACATGCGAACGTATTCGTCATCGCTACTACTGGCGTGGAATGTGCGATTTTGCAGGAAAATTTGTTCAGTGCTGCCCTGACTGTCACCGTCGCAAATTACAGCCTCTACGCGCGTATGGCGCCTTGCAGCCGCTTCAGCGCCCTGCCAAACCTTTCGATCGCGTCGGCGATCGAATGGCAATCGGTAAAATATAGTCGCTGTCTACCTTGTTAGACGCTACGCCGAAACTGCTGTCTACCTACTGGTACAGCACGGGGCGTAGCCTCCTTTGACTCTACGTCGATTCATTATTCGCCAAGGCGCGCGTCGAGAACTTCTCATTGATAGAAGTCGTGCCTTCCTCTCTGAAGTCGTCGAAGCTTTGCTTTCGGAATGCTACGTTGGTCATCGAACGAGCACGCCATACCACCCGCAGACTAACGGGCTCACAGAACGATTTACCCACACTATCGGTGATATGCTCGCGATGTACGTGGCTGGGGTCGCGCTCTTCGCGGTCCCAGTTTCCATGAATGGGTCCAAAGTGAGACCCATTCATAACGTTGGCATACCACATCGGGGTATAAGCTACTACGGGATTTTCACCTTTCTTCCTGCTGTATGGACACGAGCCTTCGCATACCATCGACACTCTCCTTCCATACCGCCCTGGTGCTTCCGAATGTGCACCTGTGTCCGAAGCTGCCCGACAAGCTGAAGACTGCCGCCAGCTCGCGCGCACCGTCACATCACAAGAGCAACACGACCAGCAGAAAAACCACACCGACTCACTTCCATGTCCCAGCCATGGTCCACTATCTCTTGTATTGCTGGCTGTTCCTTACCAAACTCCTGGGCTTTCCTCGAAAATCGTCCTAAAGTACGAGGGCCTTTAGCGCGTCTTGGAGCGAACATCACCGGCGAATTTTCTTATTGAGCCACTTTCCCCATCTGAGGACATGCGTGGACGTGACCTCGCACACGTGGCGCGTCTCAAGCCGTATATAACCCTCTGCTTCAAAGCTCCAAGGTCGCCAGGATGGCTCTTTTTCGGCGGGGGCGATCGTGAAGAGAACGCGTCTCCGTCCAGCAGCATCGCCAACGCTCTGCTCGCGCTGCTGGCGCCTTTCCGGGCGGTGTTTCACGTTGAATCGCTGTTTTTACTCGTAGCGTCATCGAAGAAATGCGCTGCCAATAAGCTTCTTCTCAATACTATCATACTTCGATTCTGTCTGCAATTACAACGGATTTTTCACAACCTGCTGCCAGAGAAGCGCAATAATGGAACGACGTTTCCAGTTCAATATCCAGTATCTGTCGACTTTTCTCGATGTTTATTTTTACGCTTACTCTCTTATAACTGTTTAAAAGTTTGTTAAATGCCGCCCGTGGTCAGTTTCCTCAATTCGATCTGTATTCGGTTCTGTGAAATAATCAAAATTCAGTGAAGCAGTTGGCGGCTTCCTATAGAACGTCTTGAAAGGGCAGCTGGCGGCCGTTTCGCTCTCTCAAACCTACACAACCGAGATTAGAGTGCGGATAACGTTTCACACAGGCGATTCTCGCTCTGCACTGCCGCTCTCCGTCGGCACGGAGCATTGTTGAATGAGGCATGACACGCGGTCGTCCGGCGCAGCTCGCGAGAGGCGGTCGCGCTGAGCCGAGCGCGAGCCGTGGGCGTCTCCCTCGCGCGGCCGTGTCGCTCGTGCAGGTTATTAGGAGGCGTCGTTCCTCAAACGACACTTCACGCGTCATTGCCCCAATGAATGCCGCGGCAAACTAGTGATGTGTACAAAGGTCGGCGTTCGAAAAACGGTAGGGAGGGTGACAGAAATAGTGCAACGTAGTGTCTGAGATGGCGCGAGCGGCGGCTAGTATGCTCCGCGTGGTCGTGTCGCAAAACAGCCCGGCTACGAACGCGCCCCCGACGAAACACGAACTGTATTGGCGGCAATAGACGCCGGGGGAATGTCGGGAAGGCGAGCGTCAGCGGGCGGAGGAATGGGGGTGGGTAGTGTTCTCCGTCCCCGCGAGTCCATAAATCACGACCAATGACGAAAGCACGGCGGCTTGCTACTTGCCCCTACAGCCAGGAGAAAAATGATGGCTCCCCTACGCGTTTCCTCCATTCATCCTCGATATCCCTTTGAAAACGCAAACGCTGCCCTTCCCTCCTGTTCACCCGAACTCCTTCATTTTCGCTTGCGGTTCCTCTTTCATTCATCGCTCGCTTTTCTTTTTCGCTGCGTTCTTTCCAGGGAGCCAATATGTTTGAGCTGCACTGACTGCGACAATCGCGTTCCGAAAATCAGATCGCACGCGCTCTTCAACTTTGACACGAAGCTGACTGAATGTGTTTTGCCTCGGCTACGCCAGCCTGAAGCGATCGGGACGACAGAAGTTCCAGCACGGGCAAAGCCGGCGGCTGCCATGTTCCGCGCAAATACACCTGGAGATTCAATGTCCAAAGGCGAACTTTTTGTTTTCATTTGATTGTTTTTTTTTTTGTTGAAAAAAAATGTTTGACTCGCTACTATATTGATCAGCCGAGAAGAAAGTTTGCGTAACCGCTCTGAATAACTTCGGTAAAATACCTGGCAGCTCAGCTTAATTTTTGTGCGAGCACTTATGTTTGTTTTGCCGACCACAGAAGTCCGGACCGCCAACCGTACGCTGTTCCATACCCGAGGTCATTTCTTTTTCTGTTCTATTTTGTGTTCCATAGCTGCGCATTGACTGAAACAGATGCCGTATTCGAGAGCAGAAGGGTGCAAAATTTAGCCAGTTTGCTGGTGCCTAGAAAGCGAGGGCGAAACACACCCTGTAGAAAAAAAAAAAACAAAGACCATGCGCTCGATATGCCTTTTTTTTTTCGCAACGGTGGCTCAGAGGCCACAGTATTTTGCTGCTGGGAACAAGGCTGCGGGTTCAATTCTCCACTGCAGCGGGCGCCTTCCGATGGAAGCGAAATCCGACGCGCTCGTGGGCTGAAATTCACGTGCACGTCAATAAATCGGTCAGCATTACTCACGCCAACACGTCGCTCCTATAAGACCAATGTGGAGTTTTGAACTGTTAAACTTAATCCCTTTATTTCTCATCATTTCTTCTGATTGTTTGGTTTACACTATATGCCACGAATAGAAGGGTTTCAGATTATTCTTGATGACAGTGTTCTCTACTGTGCGCAAAACTACGAGTACAATGTTTTTTTTTTCTGTTTTCCTATCGCTCCCCCCTCCCTCTTTCCCCCTCTTTTTTCTACTCCGACACCTGTATTAAACGCCCGCTTTAGACGTGAGATGATAGCTTTAGTGAGAAAACTGACTCCTGGCAATCCCGCTATTCCATTTTTCTTCTGGAGGAAGTAGAAAAATAAGCTCACCTTCTGCTTCTTGGCGTCTTTGTTCGAAAAAACATTTTGGCTGCTGTCTTTTCTCTTTTATAGACATCCGAAAACCGAGCTTCGCACCAGTTCCTTTGTGCAGATGTTCACTTCTTTCGTACGTTTGTAGCCCCCACAGACACGAGAATCATCATTCTGGTTCACTGGTGTGGTAGATGTACGGAAGAAGCGCCTTAATCTCTGGCATCTCCTTTTCATCGCACAAAAAGAAAAGCAGTTCTCTAAGTTCATCGAGTCGTTATGTGGCTCTATAAATCTTTTCCGCATGTGTAAAAAAGAAGCTCAATAAGTTATAACAAAAAGAACTGCGGAATCTAAGTAATCGCGTTTATGAAAGAAGCGTGTTTTCGATAAATATAAGAAGAGAACAGCTCCTATAGGCGAATTGTCTTGGAAGCGCAGTATATCGAGCAAGAGTCAGAAAACATGATTAAAAAGTGACGACATAAAGCTTTCTTCTTTCTTTTTTTTTTTTTCACTTTGTCTCCGATCGTCACGGATGTGGTCAGACACAGGGAAGGCGGTTTCACATCCTCGCCTTCCACGTAAGCTCATGCACATATCTAAGCGACATCGTCCGATGACACGCAAGTACAAAGGCAAAAACCAATGAAAACGCAGTGGCACCCCGCACGAAGGATGGAAATGCGGCAGCGTCTCGGTGAGATTGTGCGGGAGCTCGTTATGGACAGATATCTATAAAGAATGGGCCACCGAATATGACTGGACGGAAATAAAGAAGGCGACGTAAGCCGAGAAAGGGAAGTTCGGGGTGCGACGCGGGAACACCCGTCGACAAACGGGCCGTGTACAACGCGGTGGTCTAAGCGGGACTCGTAAAACTCGCGTAAAAAAACGTGCCCACTGCTCGCAGCGCTGGGGAAAAAAACGATTCACTTCTCGGGCAGGGGAGATGAGCGAGGAGGCCGGCGTCATAAAGACGGCGGTCTAGCCGCCGTTCCGATGGCGAGGGAGGTTTTTGTCGCTAACACCGGCAGCCTTCGCAGGGAAGCACGTGGCGAGCGAGGTGCTGCGTCCGCCAACGCGCGGGAAGAAAGGAGAACCGCCGGCGCTCGGGACAATGACGACGTATCCGCGCGATTAAGGTTTTTAAGAGGCTTCTCGCGCGCGGCCGACGACTTCAGTGCCGAGGGAAAAGGGGCCCGCCGCCGTTTTTACGGCCGGCCGCCGCGCGAAATGAAAACGCGCAGCGCTTGTGTGCTACCACGGCCGTCTTTCACAAAACGATGGAGGGATCTCCCGGAAAGTTTGGATAGAAAACGATTTATTATTATTGTTGGGGTTGTTGTCACTTTTTGTTTATTCTTGCTGGTTACGAGCACGAGGGGACGTTGAGAAATACAAGTAAAAAAAAGCGAGAGCAAGAAATGACCGACAGTAGCATCCAGACAACAGCTTCTTCAGCTGCGACGTACATGGCGCATTTAATCGAAATCGCGTCTCTCCTATGGAAAAAAGAAAAACTAAGGGGTTGCGGGGAAGAGGAAAAATGGCGGGGATATCGAGGCTATACGGGACGATGACCAGGGACATGTCCTTTCTTTATACGTAGAGCCATGGGCCATTAAAATTGTAGCTGCCAGTATAGACAACGAAGTGGTGGGACTAAAGAAGAGAGGAACTGTAACTCCACCAAATGAAGGGTCCCTGATGGGCGCACCGTCGGCAGGAAGGGCGTAAACCGGCCTCCGCACAAACACCGTCCCCTTGTCACCGCCGCCACTTTGAACGCGCACAAGGTTTTGGTCGCGGGCAGTGTTCGGCTGCCAAGGGTTCCAGCTACAACCATAAAATGTAGCACTCCGCCAACCGACCTGAATGGCCTCCGGAGAGGAGAAAGACGCGAAGCAACTGAAAACGACGGCCTCGCGAAGAACCCCGGGCGCGTTCTGCAGGCACCACGCGCGATTACATGACTGCCCACGCACCCGTGTTGCGGGCCGTGTTGCAATAGAAGCTACACAGGCGGTTTGAGCGCCGTAATGCAACCCGTTCATGGCACGGGTTTAAATATCGTGGCGTTCCATCTGCATGATCCAATCATTCCTTTAGGTTTACAGCATACGAACGACACAGAGGAATTCAGGACTAAGCATTTTGCACGAGTTTAACGCCCCGCTTCACATCTAAATGCTAAGCAGTTAACGAGCGAAGGCTATTTAAAACTTAGAAAATCTATTCCAATGTCATTTAAGCCGCCTAACTCCGCGGTAACGAAACTGTAACAGAAATAACCGCGCAGTACCTACGCGCAACATGAACGTTCCACTTAATAAATGTAGTGATGACAACGCATTTCAACAATATGTATTAAAAAAAGCCCGAATCGCAATGGTCTGTCGTAGGCTTCGCGTTTACAATACGCGCAGTTATTAAGCTCATTGCGCAAGTAAAATGGGTGCTATCCGAAATCGCAGACTGGGATTAAAGAAGCGCGAATAGCTGGCAAAAATAAGGGTCTGTATTCACAAAAATATCTTAGGATACATATGTTCATAAGGGAAAGTCTCAGCCAATCCTGATCGCGGACATAACATTCGTGGATGCAATAGGCCGGCGGTAAGCTCCGTGAATGCGGCCTCGAGAGCTTGCTCTCGGTAACTTTAAATATTCCTTTCCAGGCGACATCAATTCAGAAAGAAGCTGCACTTTTATACGTTTAGGTTTCAATTGAAACCTTCACCTGCAGCCAAAAAGCAGTAACCGCATTGTTAATAACCACGGAATGTGTGTGCTGACAGTGTTCTCCTTTAAATTGTTCTAGCTTTAAATTTAAATGTGACCAACGGCGTGGTCACATAATGACACATAGTGTGGTTTCTTTTCACTGCAGAGAGGAAGTCGCGGCGTTTAAACTCATGGTTAATCTAGAAAAGCACAGTATTTGTATAAGTTCTTTTTGACTGTTACGCAGTTCCCCCTAGAATACACCTTTCATCTTGGCGTCTATAATTTCAGGTCACATTTTCAGTGCTATATTTAACGCCATAATTAGAGAGAAAATCTTGCTGTAATCGGTACCGCTTTGCGTAACTTTATTTAGAACGCTGCGTATGCACGGGCTGCATTTCGATTGCTATTCGTTCAAAGATATCACCGTTCGCTGCAAAGAGAAAAAAGTTAATAGTAATAAATCCGGTAAAACGCATACTATTGTAAAACGCATATATATATATATATATATATATATATATATATATATATATATATATATATATATATATATATATATATATATATATATATATATGTGTGTGTGTGTGTATATATATATAAAGGAAAGAAGTGTTAATTTCAAGGGCTCGTTTTCTTTGTTATACACAATATTAATGAGAACCAAGAGACAATAATGCCAAGGAAAGTATAGGGGATGTTTTTCGTAATAAATGTAAGGTAATTGTGAAGAAAGAAAAGTGGACGAAAAGACAGCCCGCCGCGGGCAGGGACCGAACCCGCGACCCCCGAATAACGCGTCCGATGCTCCACCAACTGAGCCACCGCGGCGGCCATCCCACCGTCCACCCTATAGGGCATGTGTGCATTTAAACGTGGGAGCGTCAGACAGCGCCGCCAGTAGCCATGACGGCGAGTGTGGAACACTGCATTTCTGCCTGTTGGCGTCATATATATATATATATATATATATATATATATATATATATATATATATATATATATATATATATATATATATATATATATATATATGCAGCGTCATCTCGCCGCGAAGTGCCTCTCCGTTTACGTGGCCTCCTGGATTACACTGGTGGCCCAGCACCAAATCTTCCGACTGCTGAGCTGGGCACGCCGCGCCCGCCATCTAGCGGCTCTGAAATTATCCTTCAATGTCCCCTTCCTACTGCGTAGCCTCTGAGATTGAGCCGGTGGTGCACTTGTATGTGCTAACAATGAGAATGAATCCCTCATCCAACATGGCCGTTCGTAGGTCGCTGAAGACTCGGGCTGGTGTGCTTGAGGAATTCATGCGTAATGTACTTGCTTCCTCAAAGCATTTTTTCGTTTTTTTTTTGTATTGAAGAATGGCATAAAGAGGCTAGACAGATATGCTGCTCGGTTTTCTTTTCCTCGCCCGAAGCGCTCAATGTGTTTAAATACTAAAGGCATACAAAAGCTAACCGCCAAGGACCGAGTGTTTGTCCATGTCGCACGCAATATATTGCGTGGGTGGCCGCGAACGGCTAAAGGAATGGAGCAATCGCTGCTGCTGTTCTTTGACCGCAAGTTATAACTGTCGTGGGCCCACAAGCTATAATACTAAGGAAGTCGGGTTGTGATACCATCTTCGGCACTAGGAAGGATGTCATACGCCTCGGAGCATACCCAGTTTGTCGAACGTTCACCTGCTGTTCCCATTCTTTAAAATGAAGAAGGCAAACTTACCGTCCGCCTTCAGATCAAAGTTAATTTTAGATTAAGTGTCAATGTACAGTAGAGTGCAAAATTCTGGAGACCGCGAGAGCACTAGCCAAACTGCATCGCTGCGCCTTCTGGCGGCTTCACGGCTAACTTCGATAGTGCGTACTGAGCACGCATACATTCCAGTCTTCTCGTTCGCTCGCTTCAACCGCGTACACACCGGAATGTGGGACAAAACGCGAGGTGTCACTTCCGCAGTCGCCGTGGAAGCTCCCGAGCGACGATATCATCATCGTGAGAAAAAAGAAGCTTGGTTTGTATAATGCAAGTGTTTTCGTCACGCACCTTGCACCCTCTCCCGCGTCAAGATACCCGCGCGGTTGAAGTGGTTGAAGCGAGCGACCGAGCAGATTGGCAGGTAGGACGTGACGCGCGTGCGCTGTACACGCTCTCGAATTTAGCCGTGAAACCGTCCGAGTTATATTAGTTATTGTTAGACGCAATATTAATGAGAACTGACAGACAATAATTCCTTGTCGTTATTGTCTATTAGTTCTCATTAATATTGTGTCTAACAAAGAAAAAAAAAACGATTCCTTCAATAGTTACTGTTGGGGTATAACAATCCAAGACCACAATATGATTATGAGGTACGCCGTAGTGGAGGGCTGTGGAAATTTCGACCGTCTGGGGACCTTTAACGTGCACCTACTAAATCTAAGTACACGGGCATCAAGCATTTTCGCCTCCAGGATTCGACCTTGGGGACAGCAGCCGAGCACCATAACCACTAGGAGTGGGACTTTGTGGCTAGGTGGCGCTGGGTGTACCACCCAGCGCCACCTAGCCACAAAGTCCCACTCCGTTTACGTGGCCTCCTGGCCACCTGGGCGGCGATAAGCCGCCCAGGTGTCTAAACAAGGTGTACTAGTAGGATGTCTTGGTTTCGGGTGAGGATTTTATTAGCAACATGTGTGTTTTATTATAAAGACATACATTTAGGAGCTTTCGTTTTAAAAACATTCCGAACATGTAGTCTTAGTATAATAGGGTGCCCTAATTTCTTTCACCGTATGTTTCGTACTATCTCCGTTACCATTTTTACTATCACCAGGTTTTCATAAAATGTAGTCGGCAGTTGAAAACCGTCACTATAGTGCGGCGTGGCTACTTTCTATTGGCGACATATTTCTGGAGACCAACGTCTGGTCGAATTCTCCAGGGTACGTACGTTAGTCCTCGTATCCGAATTCGCGTAATATTCCTTACGCAAACTCCCGTCTATGTTCGTATCCTTATCAAACAACCGCGTAATCGAAACAGCACAACGCAGCACCTCGCAGCTCTTCCTGTTATCAAAACTGACATGTTCTGTGTTCGTGAGCCAAGCATTCTTTGAAGAATGCCTGTGTAGGTATCCCGTTTCCGAATTCTCAGCGTCGTCTCCTTCCTGCGCTACCGCTATGATAACTCGTTTTCACGTCTTGTTGTGTTGCCAGTGACAGCGGTGGCTATGATGGGCCTTCGTTGTGTCCGTCCACGTTATTCGGGTTTCCTTGAGGTTTAACTGCTGAGTGCGATATCGCGGGTTCGATGGCCGACCGCGGCAACACCTTGCGATAGGGTTGAAATGCAAAAAGATTCTGTAGTTACGTTTGGATTATCAAGTTGATCCTCAACCTAACTCACTTTCGCGTAGCCCACTGTGCAGCTTCAGACCGTAAATTCTACTTAACAAGGTTTGTGTTCCAGGAAAGCACAAAAATAGCAGTTGTACAGCATGTCTGTCACTGTCTACCTGGGCAGCCGGGCTATTTGAATGTAATGCGCGTTATCTACAAAAAAAATTCACGACTCGCAATAGCAAAATCTAAGTGAGAAACTTAGTTCTTGCATCGCGCAGCTGTGGCATTCTGTTTAAGCGGTGCCTTTTCTTCGGCTGCCAGTAATACTTTTTAAGTATTACATTTGCGTTCCTTCTTCAGGTTTTTAGAACCTTTACTAGTGTGGTAAATAGTTAGCTGTGTAACCAGCAACACTTTGTAGCAATACCACCAGACAAGTAACACTTCCGGCAAACCCTGCTGATGGAGCGACCCACTCTCTTGTGCTTTTCAGACAGCCCGCACGTGTCCGGCATGTCCAGAGTTCTGCAGGCTCGCAGGGGCGCCGAGGTCACCATACAGTGTCACGTGACCGGCGACGAACCAATCAGCATCTCCTGGGGACGAGACGGCTCGCCCCTGGCTCCTTTCCAAATCACCAAGTACGTCATTCTTGCGTTATTTTCTTCTCTCTCGTTTCCTTTGCGCTATACAGTGCACGTCCAAGCTGTGTCAAAGTACAAAAGAAATTAGCGAAAAATAAAGAAGCGATACCGGGCAAGAATAATAACGAACATTTATTCATTTGCTCTTATTTCCTTTCTTTCTGCTCGAGCTCTTCTTTTTTGTTTTTCTGGTTTTTGTTTTTTAACCGAGAAGCTGTTCCTTCTTCTGCTTCATCCATAAAGTTGGTCCTCGCTTTGGAAGCCATTCTTGCAGAATTATCTGAGCACCTAAAAAGTCGCTCGGCGGCAAATGCTTCTTATCGTCCAATTCTGCAGTGTCGCTGCCGTCTTTTCTCCTTAGCGGTCTCCTCTCGTCTCTTCTTATCATCTCTCTTCATTCTTTGCTTCGTGCCATTATTTTTCTCCCTCTGCTCGCTCCCTCTTAACCTGTGCCACGTCCCTGATGCGGCAAGTAGTACGTGCTCGGGGCAGGGCTGCCGCTTTATTGCTGAGCACGTCCTATTTTTCTCCCGTCGTATCTGGGCTAAATTGTTGACGTTTTCTGTTCGGCCGCTCTTCCGCGCTGGTAATTACTGGCGCCTCTCCTTTTCTTCGCCATTCCGTCCCTTCTGTCCACGCCCCCGCCATAGGGTTCCTCCCGCTCGGCAAACAGCTGTCCTTCCCTTCAGCGCAATCTCTGGTTTTGGCCCGGAGTTTTTGTGCCCCTTTACTTGGCCCAGCTCACTTCATCGTGCTGCGCGTCGGCCCACAGCTTCCCGAGAGCTCCTCGCTTCGAAGGTAGAAGAAATAAAAACGAGTGCGCTGACAACTGAGGTAGAAACGACCGGCTAAGGTACGCCCCCAAGTTATTTGGAGGCTCAAGAAGTGTGTTATTTTTGAGTTCATCCAGATCCGCCTTCCGTGACCCAAGAGCATGAAGAGGATCCCTCGGTGGAGGCGCTTCACTTCAGTGATGGTACACGCTACAAAGCCGCATAATCTTTCTCTGTGTTTTATTTTCTTAACCACCAACAGCTTCGCAGTCAACGGAGAGCTATAAACGCGAACCACGCGTCCCGCGATAACTCGCCTAGCTTGCGCCATAGCCAGTTATACTGGTTATCCCTAACTTAGTAAAAGCAGAAGTGAAAAAACACGGACGTTCTCAAGATAAGCACAGAGGCAGTATACACTGTAAAAGAGTCCCCGCGAAGTGACATAAGCATGGAAAAGGCTTGTTCGCGTGACGTTACCATGGGATACAGTTTCGGCCTCTTCAATACAGCTTTCCTAGCTTCTCTAGGCATCACTGATAACAAAGGTTGATAACATCACTGATAACATGCCAGCACCACAAAAAAAAAACACGACTTTTCGCGCCGGTGTCTCATTGCATACTGCCGGAAGAGGAGTGTGTGATGTCATGTGGCAAGCAAGCAAGCAAGCTTTGAGTTATATCTAGGAAAGGTTGGCTCACGGCTATTACCAAGGTCTGAGTGATGTTTGTTTTGCTGAGCACAAGTTCGTGCAATCAATAAATAGCTAAACATTGAACTGGCGCTCTTTGGCACTTTTATTATTCACTGCAACGTGGAAATATTGCCTGTGTTGTTGAAAGTGAGGTTAGTCCTGTCAGGTATATTATCGATACAGCACTGCGCAACTTGTATAGTCCAATACCTATAAAGCGGCGACTAATACTGAGCAGGCGTAGGGAGCTGAAGGAAAACAAAGATGTCGCTGCGTACGCATCTCTTCGGCGTTACTCGCGAGATATACAGTGAATGGGTGTGATGCCTGCGGCTTCCTAGGTTTCTCTGAATTATTACCGTTGTTCACATATTCTTGTAAAAAACAAAAAGGCAAAAACAAAAAAAAAGACAGCTCATCAATCGTTGTGAGAGGACGATAACATCGTGTCAAGAGCAAACAACAAAGTGTGCAGGAAATTCTGTCCCACAGCTGAATGCTGTTTTGAAGCAATGATGGTGTCATGCCTTCGTTTCGTCCTTGTCTTCTTACCAGTGTTGTATACGTTACCTAAAAAAAGTAACTAAATACGTTACTCGTTACGCTAACGAAAACGGAACGCGTTACCGCTCTACGTTACCCATAAAAAAAGTTAACGCGTTACCGTTACCGAAAAAAAGTAACGGACGTTACTTCCGCCGTTACTCCATAGTCAGAAGCCTTAAACAGTGCGTTTTCGACTCAAGAACCTGCAGTAGCTACTTTATAATACTCATATTTATATATGATGCTGTTATTGATGCTTTTGTCCCCCCCTTATGTAATACCCTGAAAAGGGCCTTTAAGGGTAAATAAATGATGATGATGATATTTATATATGACATTAATGTTGTCTCGCCCACACAAAAATTTAGCCCCAAATGCTGATTAAACGAGTATAATATGCAGAAATGTGCCGCATCTTCATAGTACAATAGTGGCCTAAAGTTGCCTGTATAGCTATATGTGATGGCTTCTAACTCTGCGACAAACGGGGAAGCTGTCTTTCGGAATGGGTCATTAAACACAAAGTAATCGATTTCATCATCAACGCTCTCCGAAATGAAAACATCACTAAACAAACTTGCAGTAATTATCACGGCGTGCTTCTGCTACCAAAACCAATGCGCAAATTTTGTAATAATAATAATAATAAATACCTGGGGTTTAACGTCCCAAAACCACGATATGATTATGAGGAAGGCCGTAGTGGAGGACTCCGGAAATTTCTCACACCTGGGGTTCTTTAACGTGCACCTAAATCTAAGTACGCGGGCCTCAGACATTTTCGCCTCCATCGAAAATGCAGCCGCCACGGCCGGCATTCGATCCCGCGACCTTCGAGTCAGCAGTCGAGCGCCATTAGGGAGTTTTAGCTTGTAACGTATACTTCTTTACGTTACCGTGTTATCGGATACCGGATGGAACCTGCGCATGCGCGAACCTTTACGGAACGTAAAGGTTTACGTAGAACACTGTAGGTTTACGGAACGTAAACTGCTCGCCGGATAGGCTTTACGTTTACGGCCCTATCTCGCAAATCCACCTTCGTTCGTGGCTACTCGCGATATCCGTTTTGCGGAGACTCCAGCCGCCGAGTCAAAATAAGCCGAAGTGCGAGCGCCACTTACGATCACCTTATTTCAGCCGGATTACCGAGCCTAGAGCGACCTAGAATACCGAATCCGCAAACGTAAGAGGCCTCAAGACGCTGACAGACTGTATAGGTGGCGCCATCTAGCGGGGCCAAGGTGTACCAGGCGAGCACAAAATTGTTACTGTAGAAACATCGGGCATTCTACTCCCACTTTAAATGCCTTGCAGCGGCATTATTACGAATGAGTTGCCTTTTTAATCATTTTTTCCCCTCGAGAACACTAAGCAAAAACAAATGTGTGCATGATTGTGGTTGCGCGAAACGTCACAAGATGTCGACACCATCGCCCGGTAACCTGGTATTGCTACACACATTTGCTTATTCCGGGATACTGCACACGCTAAAAACCTCTCTTATGATTTTGCCACAGCGTAATTCAATATTATCTAAATTAAATGTAGTTTAAATGCTGTTATCATCACCACTTAGTGGTTTGCGCAAACGTAAAGGTTTACGTACGTACGTAAAGGTTTACGTTTGGGCAGCTAAAAAACTGTACTAAAACTCGAGTTCCGGTAAAACGGTAAACGTAATCCGGTAACGGTAACGTAAAGAAGTATTACCACTAGGACACTGTGGCGGGGCGCAAGTTTTGTAGCAATAAAGGAATGCTTAAATGACAGAAATCTGGAGAAAAGCATTTGCGCACATAAACAAGTTTTTTTTTTTCTTCATTTTCACCTGTATAATTGACGTAAATATTGCGGCTGCATACGTGAAATTGTTCAAGGTAAGATTCGCTTGCTCAGGAGTTCAATAACCAGAAACGTAGGCGCTGTTGCAAGAAGCAAAACTAATTATGAATACAAAGTTTATAAAAAGTGCTAGAGTAGTACAGAAACAGTTTCCTAATATAACTACAAACCGCTGAATATAAGCAACAGCTGCCTTTCAAAGCTTTCATCGCGCAGCTTGACTCGCTTAAAAGCGAATACGTCCACATCTACTCTAAATAGGTGCTCGGCGGACGCACTATATGGTACTCCTGTATTCACTTTCAGGAAGAGCTGGTGAACGCGCGGAAAGTTTTCCTTGAGACCGCTCATGGCGATATCATGCAACATCATGCACAATCGCTCATCTTCAGTTGGCGATTATGTTCAGAAGGCCTTTGCGAAGGGAAGTCATCCTCTGTTGTGCTGGAGCTCACACCGAGTCTTGATGTCCGCAAGCCGAGCAGATCTCCACAGCTCGCTTTTGACGGTTACAAGGGCCGCATTACGCTTCGCTTCATAGACAATCAACGAAAACTTGAACCTCGAAAGCAAGGTAGCCGAAACTATAGCAAGTCCATTTAAGAAATTTCGGCAATTTGCTCCCCATTGCGATTTCCTCCGCGCAAAAAAGGACCCCATGCGGTGTCTCTTTGTCAATGCTTGGCGGACCGACAGCAGTCCGTCGCAGCGGCAAAATAGCGTCGGGACGAGCTCTGAGAAAGGCGCTTCTACAAGACGAATGAATTTTGTGTAAGACTGCGAGTATAATTGGAATGGGAAGTAACGAGTAACGTGACACCTCACGTTACCGAAAAATGTTAACGAAAGTATGTTACTCGTTACAGTTCCGAAATAGTAATGAGTACGTTACTTAGTTACTGAAAAAAGTAACGCGTTACCGGTAACGCCGTTACTTGTAACGCGTTACCGCCAACACTGCTTCTTACCACAATGCACTGCCATGGCGGGCAGTATATGCCTGGTGTGCAGATTTCCATTTTGATTCCTTCTGTGGAGAAGGTGCGGTTACTGACGAATGAAATGATGACCAAACCTTCATTTGTTTATTATTATTCCGCACCGAAGGCCCTGTGTTTTTTCAAGATCATGACACCATTAATTTAAAATTAATCTCTGTAGTACCTAGGATACTGACGCACTGTAAAAGTTCGCGAAACTTGATCGGTCGAGTCTTTGATTACTTTAAATTTCAGTCTGGTAATGTATTTTTCGCGAGTGAGTTTTAGCTGGCAGTGTACGAATTCAAGAGTTTACCCTGTAAAAATCATTGTTTTAAAAAGCTATGGGGCTCCTTTCCGTCGTCCTTCGTCATCCAAAAAAGTAAGTTAGCGGCTTAGGTGTCGCGCTGTGCAGCAAGAGGACGCGGGTTTGATTACCGGCCGCGTCGACCGCGTTTCGATAGAGGCGAAATCAAAAATACACCCGTGTACGTAGATTCAGGTAAGGCTTAAAGAACACCAGATAGTTAAAATTAAGACGAAGTTGCCCACTGCGGCGTACCTCATGATCATCGTGGTTTTGGCACGTAAAACCCCACAACTTCATTTCAAGTTCGTATAGCACAATAAAAAATGGCCAGGGGACACATTCAGTCAGCGAAAACATTCAGGCAGGTTGTAGTAATTTTATGGGCAAGATTTCAAGTGGTACAATAGGGACTTTTTGCTTGTACGTATACTTTTTAACGTTACCGTGTTGCCGGAATACCGGATTGCGTTTACCGTGTTACCGGAACAAGCCGGAACGCGTGTTTTAGAAAACTTTTAGCTCCCCGTACGTAAACGTCTACGTACGTACGTAAACGTATACCGTTACGTTTGCGCAAACCACTAAATGGTGATGATGACTGCATTTAACTATATTTAATTTTGATAATATTGAATTACCGCTGCGGCAAAGTCATAAGAGAAGTGTTTAGCGTGTGCAATATCTCGGTATACCCAAAGGGGTGTAGAAATATGGGTTACCGACGATGGTGCCGACATCTTGTGACGCTTCGTGCAACCGCAGTCATGGACACGTTTGTTTTCGCCTAGTGTTCTTGAGGGGAAAAATTATTAAAAAGGCCACTCATTCGTAATTATACCGCTGCAAGGCATTTACACTGGAAATTCTAGCACGATGTTTCTGCAATAACAATTTCGTGCTTGCCTGGTTCATCTTCGCCCCGCTAGATAGTACCACCTATCCAGTCTGCAGAGCCTTTAAGCCTCTCACGTTTACCACTTCGGTATTCCAGGTCGCTCAAGCTTCGGTAATCCGGCTGAAACAAGGTGATCGCAATTGGCGCTCGCACTTCGGCTTATTTTGACTCGGCGGCTAGAGTCTTTGCAAAGCAGATATCGCGAGTAGCCACAAAAGAAGGTGGATTTGCGAGATAGGGACGTAAACGTAAAGTCTATCCGGCGAGTAGTTTACGTTCCGTAAAGGCCCGCGCATGCGCAGATTCCTTCCGGTATCCGATAACACGGTGACATAAAGAAGATAAGTACAAGCTAAAAGCCAGTGGAAATGTGCCTCGACGGCAGCACTCCTTTCTCTTTACTCTGACGCTGACGGCAGAGAATACACACGCACGCGCTCACACGCACACATATGGGTGTACTGCTACCACTCGACCCTTTCCCATATAAGAAAAATAATAAAACGCTGACGTGCAGCGCCTTCATCTTGTTCCGCATTGTACCCTATTTGCAGTAGCTTCCTTAGAGCAGTCAGCAGACGTCACAACAAGCTTTATCCTTTCGAGGGACGCTGGTGCGACGCGCATTCCAGGCGAGTCGGACGGTGCAAAACGCTCCACGGCCAGACAGTATGTTCTCGATGCAGCAGTTTTTGCTGCTGCGCGGCCAGAGGAGATCGCCATTGGAATCGCCGCATTTGCCGCGCGCTACAGTGACCGAGAACGGCGGGTCTTTTCGGGGCAGAAAAAAATAGGGAGAAAATTACAAAGCGGAGAACGACATTGATCTCGCAGGAAGCGCCGGTGGTCAGGCGAAAGGGGCCGTGAAATATGGGGGGAGGGGGGGGGGGAGGCAAGAGCCGGCTCGCAGGCCTTCGTGTAAGAGAACAACAAAGCGTGCAGAAGGAATTGGCGAGGAGAAATAGGCAGGTCGCCGCTGTAGGTCTTCTGTTGTGGCATCGAAAAAGGAAACACGGACAACAACGCGAGAATGCAACGAAACGCCCGTGGCAGAAGACTTTGACTCGAGAGGGAAGAAGCAGGAAATGCTGGCGGACACGGACGACAACGGCGCAGAACGAAACGCTGTATTGTCTGGGCCCACGGGAGGAGCTTCTTCGTCCGCCACGATAAGGCCGGGGAGACGAGGTTGCGCCGGGCGGGCAAGCCGCGTAAAATATGACCCGATCGCTTTTCCGCCGTCCCTTTTCTTAACCCCGTGCTTGTTAGGTTCTGCCCCGTCGCTGTCTCGGTGTTTCGGTCGCGCGGCCATGTATAGCCGTATATACGAAAGAAGAGCTTCCATAAAATTGCTCCAGCCAGCCTCCCGTGGTTCCTCTAGCGCCGACAACAATGCCACGCTTGCCAGGGTCGCTTCTCTTCCGGAACCCAAAGGGTGGGCTAGAAACGGGGGAATCGATTCGCGGCCACGCCATCCCAGGAAGCTGGAGTCACGAAGCATCACGCCGCCCAGGTGCCCGTACACCCACCGTGTGGCTCCGCGAATGCGTTCCACCGAAAGGTATGCGGCGTCACGAGGAACGATTCACGTTTATTTTTCTTCCTTACTATTCGACACTTGCTCCGCGTGCAGTTGAGCTGCGTTTGGAGTGCTGACGAGTGCACAACACAAACGCCGCTTTTCATAACGGCGTTTAAGAACGTCCAGGTTCACACACAGCACCTCATTCTGCTTACATTGAACTTGGCCAGATGGTTAATGCAGCACCCAAAGCACGTGCAGTGTAATCTTGTATAACTTTAGCGCAACTCAGTATGAGCGTGACGGAAATGGACATAAGCAAGGAAAGAGGCTAACCGAACTTTTTTCAGTTCAATTTTTTTTCTTTGGCATTTTATTTGGTCTTTACCGCCCTCAGGCACCTCCTGAATCGCCTACGTTTCCCGAGTGAACTTTTCTGGCCAGTATTCCGGGCAGCGATCGAAATACGTCGAACTGCAAATTTCTAGAAAATGCGCATCATTTCGAGCGATAACGCCTCCATCGAGTTCTCCGGCGAAGTTCAATTCAATGCCGGCACTGGTTTCGTGCGTGTGCACTGAAAGCCCCACTGTCCTAGCGCTTTCAGTGCTATTTCAGCGGGACATTTCAAGTATATAAACCCCATTACAACTTGCGACATGCACATCGTACCGCTAAGCACGAAGTCTGTTGTGTTAGCCACCTTTCATTTGCCTTATATGCAAAAACTTCAGATGAGATGCTGTTAGGCCCTCTTAATTGTGTTCCTGGTGAATATTAATGACCAGATCGTACAACATACAAATGTTATGGAAAGCAAACTTGCGCGGCGCATGTACGCCTCGTTAATATAGTCATTATATCTGCAATAGACAAGGCTCCAATTCGCAATGCCTTGTTGCAACGTACTTTTTCTCTTGTGCGGATAATGTTGGTATGTTGAAAGGGCTACGTATATGAGAATGCAAGAAGTAGCGATGGTGCACCATGTAGTCGAGGTCTCGAACAGGGAAAATCAAGCATGCTGGAAACTCGCAAGAGCCTCGAATTGTTTGATACTGCGCTGCAGCCATCCTAACCCTTTCACCCGTCAATTCATTGTTTTGAGTGCCGATCTTTCTTCAGCCTGTTTTTTTTACATGAATCAAATAACGCCGTTAGGAAATATGGACCATGTAGTCGAAGTAATAGGCGAGTTAGTAGCATGGTGTCAAAGTAGGACATCTGTGCTCAAAGGTTGTGAAATGACATATGCGGCTACTTTATTCGTAAAGTTTGACGAAGAACTCAAGAAGCCGGCTTTGTCTTCGTTCCACGTGGGGAACACAGTGAAGCAGTTCTTTGACTTTGAAGGCTACATGTGCACTAGAGGTGTAGCCAGGATTTTATTTCGGTGAGGGAGGGGGGTATTAACAGTTAAACTGCCCCACGTGCACTCAGGTAACAAAGAAAAACAATGTACATAAGTCGGAACGCATGGACCTGAAAAATTTAGTTACAATCTCACCTGGCGCATTGCGTGCATGAATTCGTTTTCCTTCAGTGATAGCGCACACGCACTGCGCGGGATTGGCCAAGTTTCGAGTGGTATTAAAATGAAGTAAATTTAATGACGAGGTCAGGAGAAAATTTAATACTCAATGAAAATGATTTACTGACTCGGAACTTGTCGAGAAAATTGCCTTAAGCAATTAGAAATTCCTTTGCGGTCGAGCTAACATTCCTGTGGCAGTGTCCTAGAGACAGGCAGGCAAAGAACTTTATTTCGATCTGGAGACGACGCTCACTCCCACCTTAGGGGGCGACATTGACGGGCCGCACCCTCGACGGGAAGGGGAGATGCATCTCCTCGGCCATGTCATGGGCTCTCTGGATAGCTGGTCTTCTTTCTCGTTGCTAGTGAGAAAATATCGCCAGTCCTCCTCCGTAGAGGGAGACCCGGGGCTCTCGCGCAGTGCTGGACATTGCCACAGCATGTGTTGCAAAGTGCAACGCGGGTTACCACAGCGAGGGCAGCCCGGCTCTATGCCATCCATGTATTTAGAGCATTTAATAGGAGAAGCGTATGCCTCCGTCTGTAACAGACGTAAAGTGACAGACTGAGCTCTGTTTAGATGTGGATGCGGGAGGGGGAACTTCTGTCACTCCTTGTTAGACACAATCAAATGAGCGATTGGTTCCTCGGATTTGCGGTTAGCTTAAATCCTGTTAGCTTAAAATGTGTGCTCGTGAGAAAATGACGGCGGCAGCTCAATCAGACAAAATTTGTCTTTAATGTAATGTACGCTGCCACTGCTACATTCAGTGATCCGTTTCTCATTTCTAAAATTTTTGCGCTGTTATAGCTTCAAATCATTTGGCATTTATTCTTCTCGTATCACGTCGTTCACCCTCGTCTCATGACGATTCGCCCATTCGTGCTTTCCGTTACGCACGTCTTGCTTTGTTGCATAGCTCATATACTTAACAGACAAAACACGCTTTACAGGGGCTTTTAAAGTTACGATAAATGAATGGAAGAAGGGGAATTTTTTCGAGGGGCAGCAGGCAAAGAACTTTATTTCGATCCGGAGACGACGCTCACTCCTCCCTTAGGGGCCGACATCGGCGGGCCGCACCCACGACGGGACGGGGAGATGCGTCTCCTCGGCCATGTCATGGGCTCTCTGGATAGCTGGTCTTCTTTCTCGTTGCTAGTGAGAAGATACCGCCAGTCCTCCTCCGTAGAGGGAGACCTGGGGCTCTCGCGCAGTGTAGGACATTGCCACAGCATGTGCTGTAAAGTGCAACGCAGGTTACCACAGCGAGGGCAGCACGGCTCTATACTATAAAGAAGCTCCCAAAGAAAGAATGTCCGAAATGGAAATATTTATGCCGATGGTCCTAAAGAGTGTTTCTTGTTTTTTTATTAACGGTGAAAAGCGGCGACAGAATTTTTTGTCGGAATTCCGCAGCATCTTACTCTCTAACACTTGAAGGCGAAAGCCTGCTGTACACTTGGCAATGCATATACAACTTCTTGTAAAACATAACGTGCTGCATTGTGAGGGACACGCATTGAATTACCTTGACATTCTCAGTCGATTACACTTCCCTGAAGCTTTCTGCACATCGTGTTGAGTTGCACAACTTCCGAGATCGGCCCACTTTTGACGAAGCGACAATGTCATGTGATGACGTCCCATGATGGCGTCACAACAAGCCGTTCCCTCACCGCAAGCCACTCGCTCGGAGGAGGTCACGTGGGTTTTTTTACCGCTTTTTTCGCCTGCCGTGTTCGGCAGTCTGGTCGACAGTTTCATCTACTCCACATGTTGGGCACGGTAGGGAAGGCGTCAGACTAGCCCTGTGAGGATAAAAATTTGGGGCAGGTATCAGACTACGCAATCGGGTCGCTAGAAATTGTTTTTTCTTGTCGTAAGCGCGAAAACAGCACGTAAGAAATTATGTGGATGTCATCAAGCTCTCCTAAAGACCAACTCAGCAAAAATGGACAGCGCTGACTTTGTTTTCAACGCACCAGAAAGAACTTTTAATTGTGGTGTCAAGTGACACAACGAAAGCCGACAGGATTAAAACAAGGGTAGTAGAATGCCTTGTAGCCTATACATATTTCGCCAAGATTTAGCTCCAGTTTATGGGCGCCAGATTAAGATAACCGCACTGTGATTCAAATGCCGTAGTTGTTCAGTTTATCTTAAAAATTCTCTTTTATGCAAATGATCAGAAGTCCTTAATTAAAGAGCGACATTTCAAGCCTCTTCAAGCCTCCATCTTTCCTGCTTCATCTCTCTCACTTGTCTTATCAAAACTTGCTCTTACGTGCAACTTCGTTCATGAAAACGGCTGTTCGTGCTGGAAGGTATAGTTTTCGCATTTAAGCACAGACCTGTCGAGAGCTGTCACATTAAGTTCACTTTTCTGCCTCAATATTTCTTTTGAAAAACTATTCGTGTCATTTTGCTTTGACTGCAGAAAGTAGGCATGTCCCGAGAAATCGAGCTTCAGCGGGCGCCGTTCTGTGACGCTGAGTGCACACTTTTAATCGCTTTAATAGGCTGGCTAAGGGGTATGCGGAAATCAGATTTGACGGATTGCCGTAGTTGTTATTATTTAAAAGTAAGGCTTAATTGGCGTATCTATAAATGCTAAAATGTGAATGTCTTCAGCATTTTTTGCTGTTACTTTCTGCATCCTTGTTCGCTCTCTGAACTTCATTTCTTCGGCGTATGGAACTTTGTGCTGCCTACAAAAATTGCAGGCGAACTTATTTCACCAAATCTGATGCTTCCCAGCTGGCTAAAAAACTTGCTTCTTCAGAAAAGAAGAGGCTCTAGAACCTTCCGACACATCATTATGTTTTCCTTTACTCAATCGACCCACATGTCAAAACAAGACTCCCATCCAGAATTCCTCGACATCTTGAAACTCTGTACCATCGCCTTCGTCTAAACACTGCCTATGGAAACAGCTTACGGTACCGCTTCGGTCAAGCGGCAAGTCCATACTGCAACAACTGTGGCTCCATCGAAACTGTGGAACGTATTTTCTTTAGAGTAGCAATTCAGCGATTTGTATGCGCCGGCTAAGTTCTCTGCCTTCCAATGAAGAGTCCTCTCTCTCTCTCTCGGCTAAACTCGAGGGCGCGGGTTCGATTCCCAGCTACGGCTGCCGCATTTCGATGGGGGTGGAATGCAAAACACTCATGTGCTTATATTTAGGCGTATACGTTAAAGAACCCTAGGAGGTCGAAATTGATCCAGAAACACCCGCCACGGCGTGGCTCGTAATCAGTGCTGGGCAGTATCGAAGATACATGTATCTTAGATACTATCTTAGATACTCTATGGGTATCTTGTATCTGTATCGCGATACGTCTCGAAATACGAGTATCTGTATCTGTATTTCCGATACATTCGATAATGTATCGTGTATCTTAAGATACAAGATACTTCTATCGCAACACAACCGTGCGAAACAATAATCGCTGGCCAAGCTCCGCTTCTAAAGCTGGTATTGGTGCCACTAAGCCATCTGAATACGTCTAAGGGCAGTGACGTTATTTTATTTTTACGCCAGAGTCATCCATTGACGGTAGAAGATCAGGAGGACAAGCACGCGGACGTCTACGCCCAGCTCACGCACCTTTTGTTTTCTCGATTTCTTTTCTTTTTAGTTGCGCCAATGCAGCGACACTTGCTCTTAGCCACTGTCCTACGCCGCGTACTCCACTGCGTGCGGCGTCTATCGCCCAAATTCCGATGTTGTTACAGTGTCGTTATTGAAGATTCTCTTGCGTCTTGCTCCGTAACGAAATGTGATGCGTGCAAGATGGGGTTGCTTTGCGTCGCGAGGATTTTACATATCAGCAATTTGAAGGATCTCGTGGATGTAAGTTTGACCTGCATGCAGTGAATCAACTTATATGCAAATATGATTCTAACAACTTTAGCACCACTGCCTGATGCTAGATCTAACAGAGCAAGCGTTTACCTAACAGAAAATATCTTGGCTTAGCGTATTTTTCACTACCACACTACCATCTACATTTATTCAAAGAATTTACGAAACCATAATTTGATTACTAGCACAAGTGCTTTCTTAGCTGTCATTTTGCATCACATACATAACCTAGATCTCTGCACTGTTTTTCCGGTCTGGTCACTGCAGTATGTCGTTTGTAACGCACTCCAAAAATAAGATTGCTGCTTTATTCTTCTAAATGTCTGCTTTATTTCTACGACTGTTTACACATTTACACGTTGCCAAGGCGATTTTGAAAACAAATATATTATTTTCTAAGCGTGCCTTAAGTATACAGTACACAATATTCTGCTTACCGCTTATGGAAATAGCGAAATTGAGTTTGCATTATAATAATGGAAATCATTAGGAGCCATCTTAAAGATGTTAGGAAGGGGATTCGAGAAACGTTGTTTTACTGAATGCTCCGTTTTACTCATGAGCGTCCCAATGAGCCATTTCAGGCAATTCTCCATAGGCACTGAATTTTCTATTGTCTCTACAGATAAGTTGATGATACTTCATGCTCATAGCTACTAAGGGCGCCGGCTGTATTGTGTTTCTGTACTCATTCAATGTGAATGTTTGATACACAACCGCCTCTCTATTTCGCTTATATTTGTTTTCCTGTTTTACGCCTTCTTAAATATTTTTCGTATTACTAATCGCCACGTAATGGGAGCTATAAGCGGCAATAGCGCGAATAGCGGTGGTGTCCTGCGACGCTTTGTGCAACTATACAATACGTCTGTGTTGCACATGTTCTCTCGTTGAAGAAAAATTGCTAAAAGATTGCACGTTAGTGAGTATATCGGCAAAGAATCCCTCACGCCAGCAGTAAATAAAACATGGAAATTCATTGCAGTTTTACGTCATCAACGTGTACACCTGTGGTCTCAAACTCAGCTTAGCCGGCGGGCCGCAGTCGCGAAATTTAGCTCCAAGGGCCGCGACAGTGAAGATGGGGGGGGGGGGTCGGAGAGAGTTTGAATAAAATGACGTTGGCATTTGAAAGGCCTTTCCCATATCTCATATATAGGTCATTTCGAAGGGTATTTGGAGTCGGGATTCGAGAAACATCGATACCGATGTACACAACGAGTGAAATCTGGACGCGAATTGAAATATAGAGTTTTTGTTCCACAGTTATCTTTCAGCACATGGGGACCACATGTTCCTCACGAAAGCAATGCTTGAGACCAGTCATGTCTGTGTAGCTCACGAACGTAGTTAGAAAATAAAAGCAAATGGGACGGATACGGTCATGTGTGCCGGCCGGTCCGCTAGCGAAGGGTATCAATCTTTGTATACACCGTGCGTTCCCCGCCCCCCTACCCCCCCCCCCCCAAAAAAAAAAAAGTCGCTACCAGCGTTGTTACTGCTGTACACCGGTCCGAATATACGGTATTGTGAAAACTGTCTTTTACGGACAATGTAAAACTCCACAGTGGCATTTGCGCCTACGTGCAAAGGCTTCTCATTGACGTTATTGCGATTATATGGCAACCCGCTGGCTGGTCGGCAAGCTGAGCAGCGACTCCCATCAAGTGCAAAAATGACAAGCAAAAACCGCAGTCCGCGAAATGTATGAAGAGTTGTCCTATGAAGAAGCTGAAACAAGCCCCAATAAGTTGTTTCGGAAGAAAACTAATGTACTTTGAGCAAGAAGGTCAAAACTTTTGAGATAATAACAAACATTTTATTCAAGTGAAACAAAATAGGTCACAGCTAAGAAATTTTCAAGCCGGCATTTTCGTGTGTAGGCGTTCGCTGCTACATTATATGGATCTATAATAACGAATTTGAGAATGTATCGAAGTATCTTAAGATACAATTGCCAAGTATCGTATCGGATACAATTATTGCGGCAGTATCTTGTATCTGTATCTCCAATACTTTTTGCCTGAGTATCTTGTATCGTATCGCGATACAATTTCAAAGTATCTTTGCCCAGCCCTGCTCGTAATCATATCGTGGTTATGGCCCGCAAATCCCCATCGGTTATTTTATAGCACTCTGCGCTACAGCACGCCACTCAAAAATGCAAAACAAGCACGAGCAGGCTAAAAAGGTGAAGAAAATATTGTTCAGTGACGACTCACAGCCTGAGTCGACGTCGTTTGTGGAGAAATACCGCAACAGCATTTGTCAAATATTGAGAGAACAGATGAACTGAAAATCATTGTGCAAAATGTCAAGGTCCCGGTCAAATTATTAACTGTAATTTATTTGTGGATTTTTGTGCCAATACCTCAATATGTTTGTAGGATCCACCATAGTGTGGTGGACTACGGATTAGCTGCGAGCATTTCGAGTTCTTAGCGTGCAGTCTTGAGCACGCTTAAAAGCCAACTCTGGCGATTTTTCTTTTGCCATGTCAAAGTAATGGTGCTTCTATGTTCCTGAGACGCTCCTTTCACGTGCCCGATAGTAGAAATGCTTGGCAAATTCGCCCAATCATTTTCGGCTTGAGTTCTGTGTGATTCACCGTCACGACAACGTGACGATCTTGTAGTAGCGCAAGCTCGAAAGTAAACGAAAACTCTCCATCCTCTGTCTTCTTTTACTTTCAAGTTTTGCGCTACTGCAATATGTTTTGCATTTCTGCCCTGTCAAAGAAGTGCGGCCGCCGCGGCCGAGATCGAACTGGCTGTAGCACCACAGCAGTACGGCCACTGGGCTACCGCGGTCGGTTATGGAATAATTAGCGTAGTCATGACATCGCCCTCCTTCAGGGCGGCCCCTTTCTTGTCGTTGCCATCGCGTGGTCGTTATCGAGTCGTTAGCTGCTCTACGCAGTAAATGCTTCATAGAGACAGAACGCGTGTGCTTCATTGACATTAAGAAGTGGTGTTACTCGGGAAACGCTGCACCGAGTTTGATTAGCTTCGTTCCATGTTATAATGACTGTAGGAAGCGTTTTTCTTCTCAAAGCCATTGATACTACTCTTTTAAAACATGTCACTAGTTTATGAGTAGGACTTTTGCGAAACCCTCGAATAAAATACGTAACAATTCCATGTAAGTTGTAAATTCGTATGTCTGGCATGTTTATCTTATATCCACGAACAGATGCAGTTGAAACCACGACCTACTGTACTCCTGACCTGCCCAGCGAGCAGAACGCCAGCACGCGCATGTTGGCGCTTCTTTCTGCCGCTAGGGGCCTTTTTGTCGCGGCTTTGGCGCTGCTAGTTACCCCAACCACGCAGCACCTCCGCGGTCGTCCGCTCGCGCTGAGTCGAGATGCTTGCGTGGCCATGCACTCTGTAAAACGAAGGAAAAAACGAGAAAACGGGCGCTTATTGAGTAAAATCAGCAATAACAGTACACTGTAGTTCGTAGTGACGCGAGTGCGTGAGAAAAGTATCAAGGCAGTTTTTTTCTGAAACGTGAGGCTACTCATAATTGGTTGTTTATCATGGACATGCAAAAACGTCGTTACATCAATATAAAATTATACGTACGTGCTGTACAACTAACGTGATGAACTCGTACATTTGATTTTGCTCAGTAACGTTTCTAGGATGTGTCTACCGACAGGTAGGGTCATTGTTCATTTCCGTAATTGCAAAACAATTAAAATGTGATTACCGATGGTCGAAATGTTCACGAGTGTTGGGGCAGTTGATTCTTTTGTAAAGAGACTGTGAAATGTTGGCTGAAGTGCCGTGTAATCATTCTTACCATTAGAGGTGTTTCAGTAATTAAAAATACGACCAAACGTATAAGTTCTGCGAAGAAGCAACCTGAAACAAATCACTCGTACAGCGCGCATTGTTGTGCACCCACGCATCCGCCAAAGCTCAGGTGGGTAGGGTGCCTCAATGACCGCGCGCTCTCCCTCCGTGGAGAGGAGAGGGCGCGCGCATCGAGGCACCCTACAGGATGGATGGATGCTATGAGCGTCCCCTTTAAAACGGGGCGGTGACATGTCTGCCACCAGGCTCGAAGAAAAAAAAAAAAAAAAAAAGCTTCCTTGTTTCATGTTGGCCTAATACCTTATCTACATTGATTAAATCTATGTTATTATACCAAAAAATATAAATTCACGGTCCATCTCTCTGCCTCTTAAGGCAGAATGACCTTATTTTTCCCCCATTATTTATTTTTGTTCTTTATCTCTACTTTTCTGCCACCAATACTCTAACCGTCTCTTACTTATTTCTATCGCGGACGTGTTCAGCTTTCCATTGTTGTCCCTAAAACCCAAGGCTTCATGTAGACTCGTGCCCACACGTATACCTGGGTGAATATCGCCACATTCAATCAGTACATGTTCCATCGTTTCCTTAGTTCCCCCGCAGCATGTACATTGTTCTTCTTCGTTACTAAATCTCGCTTTATAACTACGCGTTCTAAGGCAGCCCGACCTTGCTTCAAACAGTAAAGCGCTTCCCCTTGAATTATCATAAAACCTTTCCCTCCTTATTTCGTTTTTTTCCTTTTCGGTAGTTACTCAGAGCCGGCTTCTTTTCCATCGCTGTCATCCAATAAGTCCTCTCCGCCTCTCTGACCTTCCGCTTAATGCTCCTTGTTGCCATATCGCCCGCACTGCCAGCCGTATATTTACTGGTGAGCCTCCTAGTTCTTTTTCTCCACTGCGTGTCAACGCTTTTTCTATACAAATACTTGAAAACCTTCTCTGCCCATCTACTCTCCTTCATTTTCCTCAGCCTCTCTTCGAATCTCATTTTGCTCTGCGCTTCCCTCACTTCAAAGCCTGTCCATCCCATATCACCCTTTACCGCCTCATTTGTCGTCTTCCCGTGAGCGCCCAACGCGAGGCGGCCCACCGTCCTTTGATTTACATCCATTCCTGATTGCACCTCTGACTTCATGCACACCACTGAGTTCCCAAATGTAAGCCCCGGAACCATCACACCCTTCCACAGCCCTCGAAGCACCTCGTACCTATTGTATCCCCATAAAGCTCTGTGCTTCATAATTGCAGCATTCCTCTTTCCCTTTGCTACCGATGCTTTCTCTTGTACCTCCATATATCTATCCCCCTCATTTACCCATACTCCGAGGTACTTGTACTCGCTTACCCTCGGTATTTTTTG
This sequence comes from Rhipicephalus sanguineus, assembly GCF_013339695.2. Taxonomy (NCBI): domain Eukaryota; kingdom Metazoa; phylum Arthropoda; class Arachnida; order Ixodida; family Ixodidae; genus Rhipicephalus; species Rhipicephalus sanguineus. The sequence goes on along the minus strand of NC_051176.1, from coordinate 294,567,451 downwards.
GCCCTGTATTAATACCGTATGGTCTCCGTGATCATTGAATACCATCAATCCACATTTTGTTGCACTAAATCCTAGTCCTAGAGCCTCACACTCCCTTCCGCATATATCTGCCAGTCGCTGTATATCATCTTGACTGTCCGCAAATAAGACAATATCATCAGCATAAAATAGACCTGGAAGCTTCTGCTCAACCATCGCTCCGACCTGTTTGTGTGACAAATTAAATCCAATGTTGCTACCTTCTAGCGCTTTTTCCATCCTCGCCATGTACAGCATGAATAACAGCGGGGACAAAGGGCATCCCTGTCTCAGCCCCTTGCTAATTTCAACGCTGTCCTTGCTACTTATTCCTTCCCATTCTATACAAACTGTATTTCCTCGGTATATTTCCCTCAAAAGCTCGAGCGCCCCCTTAGCGGCGAAGTCTGGAACGAGAGCTGGCGCAGGCAGCTTCGTAGTACGCCGCTAGCTGGGCAGGTGAGGAGTACAGTAAGTAGGTCGTGGTTGAAACAAAAAAAAATGGCGAAGCTTGCATTAAGCCGCGCAAGGCTTGACACTGCGAAACTAGACTGGAGAATTCTGAAGACTAATCTGGTTGCTTCTGGTTGTTTCTAGGCCTTAGCTAGGCGATAACGGTTGTTTCTACGTTGCTTCTAGGTCGTTGCTAGGCTTTAGCTAGGTGACGTTACGTTGTTTCTACGTTGATTCTCAGCGCAGAGTGGCTCGAGTTAAAACAGACAGTCACAGACACGACACAGATGTCTAAACTCCAGAGACAGAAACTCGCGCTGAAACCAAGCGTTCGCACCTCTCATAAATCTACGGGCAGGTCGTCGCTAGCATATACCTTCCATCGCTTCGAGGTCTTCTCACAGCCGCCGTTGCCTTTCCCGTTCCCTAGTGTTGGGCTAACTGTTTGCCTTTTTTTAGTGGACCAGTGGTGAGTAGTGGAATTTACCTCATTTCAGTGGCACATACCCGTTTATGATAACGATAGTTTCGTGATACGAGATACAAGGAACGGTTTGCTAAGCAGTTTCGTTGTTGAAAAATACAATAACGATATCTGTTTTCAGGTAGTGTGGCGGAATAGTAAGCTTCATTTTTTTTAACTTTCATAAAGTGTTATAAAGTTTCGAGAACTTCTTTAAAATATTCCAGATCTGAAATCAAGTCTGCTTCCAAGATTTACTACGAATTAATTTCGTTAATCAGCTGCAAAATATTTCATTCAAAGCTGGTTGTTTCATATAGGATAATTTTCAGCGTTTTACACGTGCTTGTAAAGCGGGAAATCGGAGCTGGCGCCACTCTTCACCTTCCTCTGAAGGCCCGCAATTCCATTCATAAGCTTAGGTGAGGTGACCTTTCAATGTCGTTATCAGCACAGTCACTTGGACGTGCGAGGGAAATTATGGTGTTTTTCCGTTTATGTGGAAAAAAGCAAATACTTGACTAAGCAAGAAGGCACAACAGTGAGCGCTGCTTCCAATTTGTATGCCAAATATGGCTCACCTAGTTTTATTCTGTCGGCGACATGCTAGATAAAGCTGCATGAATGACCTGAATATGTTTGCTTTTTTTAAGTGGCGAGCGCTTTTAAGTTATAGAATACGCTTTAAGTAAGTAAAAATGCTATTCAAAGGAGGTGAGGGGAGAGGCAGAATCGGAGGCGGCTTGCAACTGCCTTCGAATTGCACGTGCGCTCAAAAGTTCATAAAATCGTGTGCTAGGAAGGCATACAATGACGCACAGGTGCCGCTTCGCCCACTTAAAAAACGAACGTGAGAGCATCCCTGTTTAACGGAAATTGGATAGCAAGGTGAGTGGGCGTAGTCTGGAAATGTGACGCGCATTGTTGTACGGGACGTGGGGTAGTCATAGGCGGCCAGATCTCATTTTTCCGGCCCTTGTGACTCGAGAATTCTTTCATGCTTTGCTTAAGTCTTCTAGAACTTCAATATTATACATTTTAGTTCTACGCACTTTAACTGGTTGGAGGTGTATTGTTCTGAGAAATCAATATTTTTATCGTCTAATTAAGCCCGTGCGAATTCCTTTTTCCCACTTACGAAAGCTGCTTCTGAAGACAGCTTAGTAGCCAAGAAACAAAGGAGCGATAGCTTGTAACTAGAGCGTGCCCATGACGTCATCACTTAGGTCGGCGATTCAGTTTCCTTGGATGGTGCTAACATTACGGCTATTACTCGGGGTGCTTTGAGGTGCCTCACTTTGGAAAGTTAGTTGCAATGTTGTCGCAGCGGAAACGGTTTGCTTGCTTATGCAATCCCGCTGTTCTATACAAATACAAAACTTTCTCCCCGTTGGCGAAGAAAAAAAATTATATAAATGCCCCGCGAAGGCTGCGCGTGCAGAATGTTCAGCTCCTAATGCACTAAGCTACAGCCTCAATTTACAGCGCCCGCCGCGGTGGCTCAGTTGCATGACGTCCTGGTGCACGGCCTGTGTGAGGTCGCAAGTTCTTTCCGGCTGCGACGGCTACTTAGCAAAAGGTTCGGAGCCCCCCCCCCCCTCCGAAAAAAAAAATAAATAAAACGCCCGTATGCACTTTTCGACGCTCATGAATGTCAGCAACATGCTTAATATTAATGAGAACTAACAGACAATAACGCCAAGGAAAGTATAGGGGGTGTTATCTGTAGTATTTAGAATATAAATGTGAAGAAAGTAAAGTGGACGAAAAGATAACTTGCCGCCGGCAGGGACCGAACCTGCGATCTTCGAATAACGCGTCCGATGCTCTACCCACTGAGCTACGGCGGCGGTCATCCTCCCGTCCACTTTATGGGGTATATATGTGCATTTAAACCTTGGAGTGTTAGTCAGCGCCAATCGCAGCCATGGCGGCGAGTGTGGAACATTCTTTTTCTGCCTTTCTGGCGTCACGTAGCACCTTTTTGATTAGCACTTGACTTTTACAATCTGCTGCACGTTGTAGATACTTCTGCAAAATTACTGTCATGATGTGTTTTTCTTTTGTTTCCTTATGTTTTGCTTGTTTGTTTGTTTGATTCTTTTTACGCACATGCGCTCTTGAGCTACCCTGGGTCATATATTTCGTGTACTTCCTTCGATAAACTTAGTTGTGAGTTCGCGTCCGTTTGTCTTCTGGCCTTTCGTTTTCGTCTTTTGTGTGCGCGCCGAAATGTTTCCAAGAATCATATTGTGGTTTTGGGACGTTAAACCCCAGATATTATTATTATCACTCAGCCAACGTTTCGACAAGTGGACTTTTCTTCGTCAAGGCTATGCTGCTGCCCTCACGAAGACAAGTCAACTTTCCGAAACGTTGTCTCCAGCGGCACTTGCTGTTCAACGATTTCTCACCCCTTAGCCTTCCCCTGTCTTGTTTGGTACTCAACTTCTGCAAGAAAAATATATGTGTTCTCATAACAGACGAGATTGTATCAAGTACGATGTGGTCTGCTCGCGATTGTTAATAATTTTCTCATTAGTTCGGATATTCTGGGTTCAATGTTTGCTCGTTATGTGCATATTTCAGTTGTTAATTAAAGCTGCTTTTGTAGACTGACACTTTCACAATACGTGTATATATGTCTCTGTTTTTTAGCACGAAACGTGTGATAAAAGATTTGAATCCTACTTGTGTTGATCGAGTTTTGTCTTACTGAGAAATCGGTCAGCTTTAGTTTGTCCGCTTCACAAAATACGAACAAAATTAAAAAATGGTTAACGAAATTTAATGAATGGCCGCGTCGGCCGAGCGGCCAGCGGACCTTCAAGAGAGCACGAACACGTTACACTTGCATGCGAAGTGGGAAAGGAGAGCTTCCGCAGCAACCCACCTCCTCTCGGCTTCGCGCCCGTTCCCTCTATTAGCCGACCTCACCAGTGACGTCATGAAAGGAATATTTTCTTTGTGAATTAGTTGTAGTTGGATACCCGGCAGCGGCTGGTCGAGGAAGCAGCGCTGCCGCAGCGTATCAGCATGCGAGAGTGCGTCCCATGGGAGGTATGGGGAATTTCCGCCCCCTGCTTCAACTGTCGCTTATTGCTGTCGAGCAAGGTTAAATACTCTCTTCAAAAGATATGTCGAATTGCTTTACAATTAACCTCATGGCATGATGAGATGCACAGATGACAAAGTTCAAGTCATACAGGAATTCATCACGCATGAGCACTGTCTGATAAAGAAAACAGCTTTTTAGGTTACTAAACGTGACAGTGTTATGTTCTGTTCCGTTCTAACTGTCTTGCTGTGCAAAGGTTGAGGTTTATATCTCCTCAGCTACTCCATTTATATAAGTTCTGAAGCAAAAAAAAAATGGTTACCCGAAAACAAAAATGGACAAGTAAAGAAAAACATGCAGCAAACAAACAAATAAAGAGAAAAGCATGCCAATGGACAGTTCGCTTGCAGTTCACTTTTCAATAGAACGGTCACATGCACACATTTCTGCCCACGTTTACCCACAGTATGCGGACTAACACATTACTTTGTAGAATAGCTACACATAGCTGCTCATCACAAGCGCGTATCTAGTCCAGTGTCCACTAAGAAGTCTTTGAGGAAAATGTTCGCCTTTTGCTGAAGATGCTTCTCAGGCCACGGTCCATGTAATTTTTGTAATGTGAGGGGCGTCTGTCCAAGCTTGCTAGTTTTTCTCTTTTTCTTTCATTTGCGCACTTTATTGGCTTGCATATGTTCTATTTTTGCTCACGTGCGATGAATGAATGTTCTATTTTAGTACATCTATACGGCTTGAATTTTTGTAATCTTTACAACTCATCATTCCATTAGGTTTATTGAAAGCCTTGTATGCCTCACTAAACACGAAATTGGACCGTCGGCGTCCCGCGGCGTCGGGACGAGTGGTACAAAAAATTATGATCACGCGATGACGTCACCATACGACGTCGTCATGACGTCACAGACGGAAAAACTTGTGACGTCATCATGACGTCACAGATTCTGGCGTGGTGTCATATGACGTAACGCCACATAATGCCGTTGTAGCGCCCTCCTTTGGGCGGGGAACAAAACCGGAGAGCGCGCGACCTGAAGAGAAGAAAATAAAGACGGCGCTTCGCAGTGGCACGTGAAGCCATGGCTCATGTTCCATGCTGGCGTCGATTCTGGTTCAGCCGTCTCGTTCCTTCGCTCCTGTGGCATAAGCCTACACCGTCATCGCATGACATCGTAGCTTGGTCAAAGGTGGGCTGATCATGGAGGCAGTGCAAAACCAGGTGAGGTGGCTCCAATCCTGGAGGCAGTTCGAAACCACGCTAGGTGCATAAAGCTTTCGGAGGGTGGCGGGGCCGGATAAATGCATCTAGGGAGCCTACACGACCGGCCGTTCATATAGGCTCTCTAATACATCGACAGAGAAAAAAAAAAGAATGGCTTTCGCCTTCGAGCCGTCTCAGGTGAATGCACAAGGGACCCTGTGATTTTTTTTTTTTTTTTTGCGAAGGGATTCAACGCATTGAAGAGTGTATTCAACCTTGTCCGACAGCAATAAACGACACTTGAGGTTCAGCGCTTATGTCTTTTGTCCAGACTTATGTCTTCGTTGTCCTTGTATTTCATGCGCGCTGCCATTAGCTATCTATACAAGTCACCCAAATTCCACGGCAATATGCTAGACGGAGCGGGAGACAACGCTGCAGCAGACGCTCGAGCTCACACGTGATCCAACTTTTCCCGTAATTCATTGCGCGTCACGCATTCCTTTCAAAATATCTGCTCAATAAAACTGACTTTTGAAACAAAGTAGTAAAGGGTTAATTCAGTTTCACGGACTAAGTATATTGCCGCAGTGTGAATGAAAATGAAGAAGAAGATAAGTGCTTCGATAACGTAAAAGGAATAGCCATCGGTGGCCGCCCTTTAGCCGGGCATGTTGGTTCGCAGAGCCACGCATTCTGCCTCAGAGTTGATCAGAGTTGGCACAAAGACTCTCTTGCACTTCTTTTGTGATACGCTTTTCCTCTTCGTGCCTGAATTAAATATCACCGGCAGCCGAATGAGCTCATGCTTGACCAAGTGTAGCATTAATACAAGCTCTGCCTACGAGGCCTGAAAGAGGGCAGAAGATATGGCGGAGGAAATCCGAGAAGACCAACCAGGCGAATCTTTTCGAGCAGTGAGCCATTACTGACTTCAGAAGGTAACAAGCTTCCGCCGTTGCAATACAGTTAATGACCTTTTCGAAGAAATCGCCTCTGAGGGTACCCAGTTTCGCAAGTCCAGACTGGTTGTCGTTCTTTTTTTTCTCCGAAACTTCGCCAGCCACTCCCCATCATGCTGTCAAGCGCTGTTGTGTTATTAAAGATGTTCTGAGGATCATGCGGTAGTTTCAAACATGTCGCAACTGGGAGGCGCTCATACATCCCGTCCGAGAGGTGAGCCTCCCTGGAGATCGTTAACTGTCTGCTGCAATCTATTCTCACCTTAAACTCTTTCGTACTTTTTATTTTCTAAGTGGCAGTCGCCGTGCGCAATCTTGCCTAATATTCTGTTAAAGATTCTTTTAATGAGTGACCCTCCCAAGCCGCACAGTTAGCCACTTCATATCGTTGCTCGTATCCTCTAGTAATTTTGACGTGACGACACGTTTCACTGACAGCGCCTGACATGATGGAGGAGACGACCTCCCGCGGCTATGAGCGGACGGCCGACTAACCGCTCATCGCCGCGCCGGGCTTGAGACTATTCTACTTTGTAAATGAACCTGGCGGTCACTGGTGCAAGACACATCGCTGAAAACGAAAGCTAAATAATTTGACCGATGTCATTTAACGCGGCCTATCACCATGTGGCTTTCGCAAACGTTCTCCCCGGGCGAATTAGTAAGACAGCAGCCCCAGTGCACGTTTCCTTACGCTCGTATTTCTTCAGCCCTGTTCTCCTTCTCGCCATCAGTCGCTTCTCTTGTGAAACGCGCCCCGAAAAAGCGGCAGAATAAACCGCTCCTCCTCTGCAAGCCTTGACATATTGTTCTTCAACCCTGACCGAGCTCGATCTCTGCTCATTGTGCTATCGTCAGTTGTTCAGCCCAATTTCTTCTCCTTCATTGCAGCCATTCCGAACCGTGTTACTCGGACGGACTCTTTCGCGATGTGTTGTACAGTCGTTGCACAACGGAGGGTTATTGTCATTTATTTACCGCAAAGCCTCTGTAGCAGCTCATTTATCGTCTTTCAGAGCACCTTACGAGCTTTTGTTTTGTCGTGGCGCAATTTCTGATTTCGCAACACTCTTCCCCACGTTTGCAGCAACCATAAAACAACTGCGCTTAGAACATGCACGGCTGTTTTCCTTCTTGTTCGCCAGTATAACTAATGTACATACCGCAGAACGACTCTGGTGTAGCAGTCAGTCGGAAAGAAAAGGTAGCCTTGAGTTATTACTAGTCATTGGCAAATGTCAAGTGTATGCATTGAAATATAGTCGTTCGCACGAATGAGCGGGCTCTTCATAAATAAACACTGTATATCCTCTCTTCGTGCAAGAGAAATAATTATTTAATTTTGTTAATCTATTCAGTAAAGATAAACAATGCTTGCGTCCATAAACTTACCTAAGCTCTTGCTTAAACTTCTTGCAGTTGCGCTGTTTGCGTAATTTAGGTAAGAAGACGCTTTCCAACTGCACGGCATGAATGTGTCCATGTTAAAAAGCATGGGACAAGTGATAAGAATGGCTTTACGCTAATTAAAAGCACGCTTTGTTCGGGGCGGCTAAGCAAGCGCACGGCTGCCACAGATCAGCGTGCTTCGGAATTGTTGGTTAATGCTTGTGGGCTGGGTCGATGATTAATTATAAAACATGGCGTTACTCGATCATTCATTATTTGGGCGCTAAACACCCCGTCTAGCTTCGTTTGCGGAATACATTCGTGAGAATTCCCCCGAAAAATTTTACATGATACGCAACATACGCAGTACGTAGTCCGTTAGCTTATTCCTCAACAGACATAATGGCCTAAAACTCGTTATGTAGCCCGCCCTGAGGTCGCATTGCCGAACGTATACGTATAATCCGCTTTGCGTATACTATGCATAGTGTATGTTTTCCAGAGCTGCCTCGCTTACATTCTTCTATTCTCCATCTCATTGAGCATGCATTTGGGCCTTATGCGCTTGTCGCTGACATTGCGACTATCCACAAACTGAACGCGAAGTTGCACGGCACAGGGCTGCTGCAGGACAAACACGACGAAAAACACTATCATGCATACACTACTAAAAGGTTCTAAAATGATGATATATGTGTGATTGTGTTTCGTTCGTGTGTGTCCTGTAAGAACTGTGCAGTGCTAGCCGCCGCGGTGGTACAGTGATTACGGTGCTCGACTGCTGACCCGAAAGACGCGGGTTCGATTCCGGCCGCGGCGGTCGCATTTCGGTGGAGGCGAAATGCTAGGGGCCCCTGTACCTGAATTTATGTGCACGTTAAAGAACCCCAGCTGGTCGAAATTTCTGGAGCCCTGCACTGCGGCATGCCTGATAATCATATCGTGGTTTTGGCACGTAAAATCCCAGATATTATTAACTGTGCAGTGCTGCTTCGTACACATAATGAAGCAACTTGTGTATACGCTGCCGTTTACTACCTGAGAAAGCTATGAAATGTAATGTATAATATGTAATATACAAGGGCCGCTTAAGAATGTAGAATACCTTGTGTTGTGTACTTCCATAGCTTGGCCGTGTATCGGTGAAACTACGCACGCGCACGACAGCGAAAATAAAAAAAAACGCCAGGCCTGCGCGGAAAGCGCAGCACATGTCACAGTGAAAGCTGGAAGAGCGGCATTTCTAGAGCCCGTTGTAAACTCTCTTGGGGCTACTAATACAGGTACATTAGCAACGTACCCACTACGCCACAAAGCGCAATTTTTGGGAAGTTGGGAAGCACCCAGCACGACATTATTCGTTGTTCTGCGGAGAAGCGAGGTACCATATGTAAGCGATTATGTGCAGTTTGTTGATGCGGCGGTTGATGACAATGAATAATTATGGTTGCGCCCTTTGTAATGGGTTGGAAGCTTTAAACGACCCATTAGTTACGTAATGCATATTGTGTGACGCCCGGTCGTTATTTAACTGTCCCACCACGCTTTATAACACACTTTAACCGGAGAAACGTAGAGCGAGAGAGAGAGAGAATTGACTTTATTGAGACCCTGAGGAAATGGATCATGGGAGCCTTATGGGCTTCCTTGGCAACCAACAGAAGTGCACTTACGAGGAACCCACTACGCTATAAATCATTGTAATTTTTGAGAAGTAGGGCAGTAGGCACTGTGCCATTTTTCGTCATTCTACAGACAGCCGTGGTACCTGCTAAACGCATGTAAGGCATTATGCGCACTTTGTTGATGCTGTGCGTGATGACGATGAAGAATTATGGCAGAGCTCTTTGTAATGGGTTGGAAGCATTCAACAACCTACTCGTTGCGCAATTCGCATTGTGTGACGCCTGGTTACAAAATTCGCGTTGTGCGACGCTTGGTGCTTATTCTACTCTTTTACCACGCTATATTGCATATGCTAATGTGGTTCCTTCCCGACATGAAGCCTGTATAGGACCTTTTTGCATAGCAGTTTCAAGCACCGGCATGGCTCAGAGGTTGAATACTGGGCTCCCACGCAGAGGGCCCAGGTTCGAACCTCGTTCCATCCTGGAATTTTTTTCTTATTTAGTTTTTTTCCTATTTCGAGCGATACTGGTTACGGACACCGGCGGCGGCGGCGGCGGACAACTACGGCACCAAAAACGGCCGGTGAAATGATCTCATAACAGCTTTCGCTGTAAAAGACACGTAGTTGGTTGATCAAAACAGATCGAGCAAGGCTTGAATGGTACGTTTCACGGTACCGCTTTTTGTTCCATGCGCTCTTTTCCCCCTGTAATGTGCGAAGCCTTATCTCTTTAACTCGGTAACTGCTAGTTGACAAGTGTGTCAATCGTTTCATATATACTTTGACGGCGAGGTCCTATACGCCGGATAGTGAAGGTGAAGGACGTCAGCTATTCGTAGAAAATTTATATCATAATTGCTGCACTACAGTTAAAAACTACAAGTAATGTCTCATAAGCTTTCGTTGGCTTCACTAGGTTGTGCATATACATAACAGAAAACGAGTCTTCGATAATAATAATATCTGGGGTTTAACGTCCCAAAACCACGATATGATTATGAGAGACGCCGTAGTGGAGGGCTCCGGAAATTTCGACCACCTGGGGTTCTTTAACGTGCACCTAAATCTAAGTACACGGGCCTCAAACATTTTCGCCTCCATCGAAAATGCAGCCGCCGCGACCGGGATTCGATCCCGCGACCTTCGGGTCAGCAGCCGAGCGCCATAACCACTAGACCACCATGGCGGGGCGAGTCTTCGATCCATTCCGCTTCTTTCATTCAGTGTCAAGCACGCGTGTCACAAACACTGCGATCTCTGCACTTCGTTAAGTTTCTTTACTCGTGAAGGCGTCTTGCAGCAGTTATTTCTCCCTTTATCGGCTCACTTATGCGCAGACGTACTCTCTTCCTAATTGAAGTGAAGCTGCATGCGTAAGTTGCGAAACGCGACGCTAAAAGTGTGTTCAGGCAACTCGCTCAGTCGGTGATAACATTTAAACTGTCGATCACAACGCGCCGCGGGCTATACATGAGGTGATCGAAGTCTTTTTTTACTGATTCTCTACCAGGCCACGCTTTGGGAAATATCCAGCGCGCACACAACAGACAAGGACGTGATGAAAGAAGACAAACAAGCGCGATATTTCCCAAAATGTATTCGTACCAACTCGCCCAGCTTTCTATGCTTTTACAAGCCACACTGATAGATAACGTTTCTTGCTTTCACTATATTCTGTGAATGCACAGTCTTGGTGCAGTGTAAACGTGTACTTCGCGCCCTGATAAGCCCATTAGTACTTATGACACTTATTGTTGTTGTTGTTGTTGTTGTTGTTGTGTGTGTGTGTGTGTGTGTGTGTGTGTGTGTGTGTGTGTGTGTGTGTGTGTGTGTGTGTGTGTGTGTGTGTGTGTGTGTGTGTGTGTGTGTGTGGGTGCGTGTGTGTGTGTGTGTGTGTGTGTGTGTGTGTGTGTGTGTGAGAGAGAGAGAGAGAATGATTATCTCCCTCCCTCTCTCACTCTTCTCGTCTTACTTTTCTGTCTCCCCTTGCCCGGTGCAGGTTAGCAAACCGGATATTTTCGGTTAACCACCCTGCATTTCCGCATTACATTTCTCTCTCTCTCTCTCTGGACGATGAATATATTTCACATTACCGTTGCTTTATGCTTTCTTCTAGCGAAACTACAAATGTAGCATACTGTGCCGTCAGAGCCTGTACAGAAACATGGCATAGCGCTCATCCGCTATGAATTTCAACATCACACCGCCAGGCCACTCTACGGAGAGCGCGCAAAGCTAAAACACTGACGAAGTGAGAGTGGAGTCTTCCTTTTCCACGCGAAGCAAACTGCCGGCGCCATCTAGTTTCAGTTGCACGAACTGTTTGCTGCAAAGCACATTATTCAATCTCAGCGAAAGCCGTGACGGAGAACAGGGGGAAAATAAAGCAGGGTGCGAAGATGGTCTCCTTCTTTCTCTTTTGGATTTGTTCTGCAAAAACGCTACGCGCGAGTCGCAGGAATCGCATCTCCAGGTGCACGCGTGGTCTCACGTTTCTGAGGCTGTCGACATCTTCAGCGAGCGACGACATTTGATCAGCTGGCACTTTACTTTTCAGCGCCACTCCTCACGGTCCCTTGCCTTTGTATCTCTCCCGCGCTCGTAGCTTTCCTTTAGCCGGAGCAGGCTGATTACCCGCTGTAACAAAGTGAACGGGTTTGTGCACAGTCGACCTGTTTCATGTGCATCGTACCCGCAACTTGTATATCGCACCCACGTTTTATTGTCATAAGTTTAGTGTTCCAAATTCAAGCATAGTGAATTCAGCAGAGTGAGACTAAGATTTTGAGCACACCGCTGCACACGACTACACGACTAAAGTGACGTTATGCCAGCATAACGTATTCGACTGACCAGTATGAGCACCGTTGATGAACGCATTTGCGAGTGCTTTGGACCAGATACGGCCTCGCTGGAATCACCTTCTTCGCTCTCTCGGGCATGCGCACTACACAACGTCATGAAACTTGTGAGACGGCTCCTGATGCTCACCTAAAGTTTTTCTCAAAAATATATGCATACTGGCAAGGAAGCTTTCATATAGAAGCACGCATGTTTAGAAGACAGTGGTTTCTTGCAGCCATCGCAGAAAGTGCTTGGAGGGGACAACATTTATCAGGTGAAAATAATACATCTCGCTCGGGAGTGGGAGTTATGTCGTGATACCATATGTTCAATTGTGCGGTTGTTAAACTTCAAGGTGTCGCATTTAAACCGCAAGGCCTAATGATTTTTCTTCGCTCAGCTTGCAGCTCGCCTCAGCTGACGGGAGAGCGTGTCCTCAAAATTCCCTCGTTGTGCGTTTACTTCAGAATGCGAGAGAATCAGACGGGATGTATGACAGTGCCAGCGTGGTTTCAGAACCAGCTCACATTGATTTGGCAAGAATTACACGCCCGGTATATAAGCTGAACCAAATAACGATATTTGAATCGGTCAGATTTATAGCATGCATGGTAAACAATCTATGCAATCGCACTCACTTAATCATTTAATTAAGTGAATTATGTCCGGTCTTGAACGGCCAAAGTGCTATAACCTCGAGCACACGTTCAATATTTTCTAAGAACACGCGCACAATTTCAGTCCCTGAAAAATAAACCTGAATTTTCGTTCAGAGTCGCAGCAACTACTGTACATTGATTGTGTACGTCTGCGGATAGTCCAATATTAACGATAATAATTGCGGGGTTTACATGCCAAAACTATGATGTGATTATTAAGCGTGCCGTATACAGTAGGGGACTCCGAATTAATTTTGACCACATGGGGTTATTTGAGAGAGAGAGAAATGTTTTAATGAAAAGCTGGAGATGTTTGCCTGGCTATTCGCCTGACATGCTACTCCAGGTGCTCCAGGGTGATGATTATGATATATACACTGTTAACCACACACACATACATAGACTACACTGTTTACAATGTTTCGGTCAGGCTTGTGGCTTGTGGCTTGTGGTTATTTAACGTGCACCTAAGCCTAAGTGCACCGGTGTTCTTGCTTTTCGTTCCCATCGAAACGAAACCGCCGTGGCCGGGAATCGAACCCGCGTCCTCGTGGTTAGCAGCGCGACACCTTTCCTGCTAAGCGACCACGGCGGGATGCCTGCAACATGTTCGATACCCGCCGATGAAGGAAAGCACGGAGTACTTCGTTTCTCTCAGCGCTGCTGTTGACCGAGATGCCACGCTCTCTCATTCCATATTATGCCTGTGTGATGTGAGTAATGCATTTAAAAATGTAGACGAGCGATGGACGTGTCAAATTCCTTCGTCGTCTCCGCAACGATTGGGCTTTCGGCGTCGTTGCGTGCGCCGTCAGTTACGTCGGTGCGCCCGTAGCATTCTGTATGCGGTAGCAAACGGCGCGTTTCGCAATTAACGCGACGCGATGACGGCTCCGAAAACTTGGCGGATTCCGCGCGCCTAAAAGTGATCCGTGGTTTTTGAGCGGCGCGCGCCGGCCCTCTTGCTGGCGGCGTGCAACGAGCCGCGCCACTGCATGCGTGCGTGGGTGGTGGCCCTCCCACGATGCGTCGACAGCGCCATGCTTCAACTTTGGCTCGGCGACTCTTATTAAAACGTCACTCGAGGCGCCTACGCCAAGGCTCTGGGCGGCGGTCCGCGAGCCGGCTCCTTTAATTAATTCGCGCCGCATGAAAAATCTATTCCACCGCCAAAGGCGAGAGCGTATAGTCGAGCCCCGAGCCGCCTATATGAGCCGTGTGTTACACGCAGCTACAACCACTGACCGCCCGTCTGCGACTCGCAATTCGCGGTAGCTCCGCGAGGGAATAAGAAGCTAAATCTGCACTTCATACCTCAGGCTGCCCAGAAACGACACATCAAAAATTAGGCGTAATTTAATAATATGACTAACCAGTGAAATCCTCTTTCTCGGGACAAGATAAAAAAAAGTGCCTGGAGCCCAAGAAACCACCTGCTTTGGCCAAACGTGAAAAAAGATGTGAACTGCTCCACGGCTGCGCAACCCTTAGCAACCTCAACTTTGTTTCAAGGGCGAAAACGTGGACACTGCCTTGATTGCTTCTTCGTCACGGCTTACTCTGCCAGGAATAGCCTAGTGTCGTCGGCGGCGAAATTAATTTGCGAAAGATTCGACATCTCATATCGCGCTGTACTGACGTACACATACTGTAACTTTATTGTCGAAGGAGCGGTGCTGATTTCTTTGACTTTAATAATGGCCCGAACTCGCTTGAAAGCAATGTGTTTCACATAGCGTGCAACAGCCACTTTTGTCTGTCTGTTCGTTATTGTTTTTATTCGGCGTAGACGTAGGGGCAATCATATTTATTTATTTATTTATTCATTTATTTATTTATTTATTCATTCATTCATTCATTTATATAACCTAAAGACCTGTTCGGGCGGGCACCACATAAAAGAGGGGGGGGGGGGGGGAGAGTCAGTAACAATAACGACATGCCAAAAAGAACAACATTGGTAGGATACCATGACGTGTTATATACAGCAAAATATATATATATATATATATATATATATATATATATATATATATATATATATATATATACACATGAGCAAGTAAGCACTGGACATGGAAATAATCATACCTTGCGAAAAATATACGCTTCGTTAACAAAAGTATCATGACTAATGACATATACAATGTGTCTTGGTAGTTAATTCCAATAGTATATTTCCGAAAATAGTGAATGATGATACAATTAGTGCATGAAAAGATGGGTTGTACTTGTCACAGTATACCGCTAAACCACTGCGCCGCATGATGCTATATGCAGCTAGCTTGTGCCGAGCCTTTTAAAAAATGCGCATGTGGGCGACGAGAATGCAACCTACTTAGTAGTGTTCATTGCACTCTTCAACATCGATGTATTTCGTATACTGCGAGCTTCAGTCATTAAGAATAGCTAATTAGTCAACTTTCAAAGTACTGCTTTGGTTAACGCAAACACGCTTGGTTAACGCAAACAGCACGAACTGCTGCTTGCGTTAACCAAGCGTCATATATCACCGCATAACTACGTAAGACATAATTCTCATCGCTTGACTAGGTGCCATTTTTTTTACCTCTTGCTTTACTGCGCTTTTGGAAGAAAAAAAAAACAGGCTCGCTGCTATCCCAAACGCGGTTATCTCGATTATCGTGAGCGTGATGTCAAAGGAAGCTGAGACAATGAAACTTATGGTGATCTTTCTCTTGTGTTCGGGGCTAAGGGCTAGCCGTCTACTACACAGTTCGGGTGTGCCGGTCTTTCTCTCTCCCGCCAGGTACGTGCTGAAGGAGGAGAATGACGAACGCGGCCGCCTTTCTACCCTCAAGATCCGTACGGCCGAGCGCAGTGACTCGGCGACCTTCAGCTGCACCGCGTCGAACCCCTTCGGCAAGGACACCGGCAGCAGCCGCGTAATCGTGCAAGGTGAGCGACCGAACGCATGAAGCCGAAATTCAGACGGCCTTTTGCATTGCACGGTGAAAATCGACACGAGCGCGCGCGCGTCTAGGCTTCCCAAGCAACGCTTAGCGGCGCTGCTGCTCTTGACAGGCAGCGCCATCTCTGGCAGAAAAAGAGAAACTGTGGTGTTAGCACACGGCCGGGCTAGACTGCACGGGCGCGCGAAGCGCGCGTGCGGTCTAGCCCGGCCGTGGTTAGCAGCGCGCATTTTCCCTTCTCTCCACCGCGTTGCTGCTCGCTTCTGTGCACGTGCAGAGCTCTCGCGGTGCACTTTCGGCGCCTCGCAATGTACCAATTGCAGTGCGGCTTCAAAAGGATTCTCAAGCTTGACTGGCACTTCCGAAAAGCGAACTTGATAAAATGAGAAAGGCTCGTCAATCACGTTAACGGTGAAGAGCAGACGATCGAAGGACAACCACGCCCGACTCAAAGCGAAATGCATTTCTCAAGTCGCGATTACACCGTGTATGACGTATACCTCGAGGTAAGTCTCATTCTGTCATGTTAAAGATGAATAATGGTCCACATGCACTCCGAAATGAAGCCGTACGCGCTATCGATGTTCTGCGGCGTGGACTACGAATCATATTATTGTTTTTATATGGCATGCTTAGAGTAGCAGCCGTGTACTTTCGTGAACAAACGTTTGCGGCGTGCGAAAAGATTATACGGCCATGGCACTGCTTCCTGAGAAGGTTAGAGTCAGTCCTCCGTGCCGCTGGAGAATCACCCGCCGATTAAGACGCGAGGCAGCTAGCTGTACTTTAACCACTGTGAAGCAAGATGAACTGCTCGCCTCGTTTTTTCGGCTCTCGCGTCATGCTTGCAGTCTCTTTTTATGATATCGACTTGACAGGCGTATAAAACCTGTTGCGTGAACGCGGCTAGAAAATCGCACAAAGTCAGAAGGTGGTTACTTGCAATTGGAAAGCATGTATTAGGTTGCAATTGCAAAGCATGTATTAAGTGCCAGTTATATTTAGCGGCTTAAGTATATATCACCCTAATAAAGTGACGAAAACAAAGCAAACCTGCAGAACAATGTCAAAGCTTGCTGAAAATGTACAGACGTCCGTTCCGGCGTGATAACGCAGCCTTCCCGACGCGTGAAATGCAGGCGCCGAACTTCTGACAATGTGCGGAGTTCAGTTGAATTCAACCAACCGCGCAACGCTAACGGTATAACGCGAATGTGAACGTTCAACAACGACGGGTAGGTCTCAGGAGCACGGGGAATCAAAACACAGTTGCTTCACCTACAACCGTAACTGGACTTTAACAATGCGAGAAGACAGCGAGTAATCATTGCTGTAGTCGCTGCGTGCATGCGCCCCGTTACTTACCGATTCAGGTAGTCGGAACGAACGAAAGCGATGAACTCAGACAGCCAAAATAGAAGGCGAGACAGCGCTGTCAGCTATCCACGCTTGCCGCCTTTATTTCTCGTGCGACACGCCCGGGAACCGATACAGTTTAACACGTGAATCGTGTGCCTTGGCGTTGTCTGCACTGTTGTGGCTGGCCACTAAACCGCAATACTTCGGACCACGCTTGCGCTTCCGCGGGGTCGCTTCTGCCATCGTGGAAATGCGCAGCTTCGCACAGCAAGCCTCTCGGTTCAACGTACCCAGCTGACGGCCTCCCAGTTACCCGCACCAGAGAACACCCATACACTGCCCGCACCGAGAGAAGAACGCGTGCGCACGTGCGCTACCGCCGCTACCGCTACCGTGAAAGGGGCTGAGTTGGCCGCGCAGACGGTTCAGAGCTTTCCGACAGAGCCGCAGCGCGGCTGGCGCGGCGCTGTCGTCGCGCCGCAAACTTGAGCTTGGGTTCCCTCTAGCGCGGGTGTCGATCAGCCCGCGACAGCTTGAAGTGTGCGTCTTCTCCCTGGCATCGGTCGCAGTTGCGTCATTGACAGCGCCTTCTTACCTAAGTAAGATGGAAATCCGGAAAGATGAGCGACATTGATAGATGTCATGAAAAAAGAATGTGTTGGAAGGTATTCACGCAAAGATACAAAAAAAAGGAAAGAAACATGACCTTTCGGGGATGTCTCCTCCTGCGACACTCATCCAACAGATCTGATGACATGCATCAGGCATAAGACTGGTCACCGCCACTGATTGGGAGAAAGCTAAGTTCGTACGTTTGGCTTGGCTGTGTCATACTGTAGAAACCCTTAGGCGTAGCGCACATGCCACAGGAAAAAACTAGCGACACAGACCGCACGCACACATGGGTGTCGCCGTGCGAGCGCCTTGTGGATGCGTGTGGTATGCGTAGCTCTTATTTCTTATTCTTTTTAGCTTTGTTTCCACCTTCCTTCTTTTTTGGTAAGGAGGAAAAGAACGGGATGGAAGGATGCCAGGTTCGCTGCGCTCTAAAGAAGTGTTTCCTTTCTTGAAACCTCTGCACCTACTACTTGCCTCTCACAAATGATACGTCACGCCGATAACGATACCGTTCGTCATTAGGAAGTAGCGCGCGCGCGACGTTAAGGAAAGGAGAGGCACGTAAGACGGATGAAAATTGTTGGGAGATGTTGGGAGCTCGGTTTCGCGGAGGCGAGAAATACGTACGTTGACAGCTTGAGAGCAGAGTGGACTGAGGTTTACTTACCAGTAAAGACAGGTCTGCGTAGTGCGGGAGAAAAAAGTTCTCTTCATCCTTGGGGGAGCGAACGAGAGGGAATATGGGGAGATACGACGGCGGCCGAGAGGAACTCAGTTGGAAGCACGTCGGATTGCCGCCTGGTCGGGCCCGGCATAAAATGGCATCAGCTTGCGCAGTGCAGGGCGTATTGGAAGAGGCCTTCGTCCTGCGGTGAACGTAAAATGGGCTGATGATGATGGGGCCAACAGCAGCCATTCACACGGGCGGTTCATATACAGAGACAAGATGAGCTTTTGCAAGCCTTTTCTTGAGTGTACGAGTAAGACCTCCGGTATGGCGCAAGCTTTGTTTCGTACGTTCAGCAACACTCTTCAATTACAGTGATTTAACAGGACCGTCCTACAATTGTTTACTTTTTGATTATTCCTTCGGACTTTTCCATGTCCTTCTGTTCTGACAAGACTGGCACTCACCTAAGAAACTCAACCTGTTAGTCTCATACTCGCTTCATTCACGCCTTGTTTTGAGCAGCGCGCAGTATTCATGATCTTTAGCGTAATAGCGCGGAAACACAACAAAAGGCAATCAAGCGCTGTTGTGCTTCCGCGCTACTACGCTAAAGGTCATGCAGTAATAACTATAGCAGTATCCATGTAAGCGGTATCCATGTTGCACAATTCGTCCCTCTAATCAGGAGAATCCGCAGACACGTGCAAAGCATTTTCTCGCGGGCACTCTACAGCAGCGCAAGCGCGAGGTTTCTCCACTAAGCACAGATCGGTGACATGTGGTTACATAAAGTGGGATCAGATGCATGTAATTTAACCCGGTGCCGGTTCCTGTTCACTTCTCATGACGGACATTTCACCCGCAGAGGTTCCAGACGCGCCCGAAGACCTTCGAGTGGCAGAGGTGACCAGCAACGTGGTCAGCCTTGTGTGGACGGCGCCCTATGCCGGCAACAGCCCCATCACGAGCTACTCCATCATTTACCAACCGACCTGTACGTGAAATGCACCCGATTTCTTCAGCGTCCAGGCACTTGAGTTCCTGACTAATTTTTCGCGAGTGAGTGAATGAGTGAGTGTGTGTGTGTGAGCGTGGGTGTCCGCGTGCGTGCGTGCGTGTGTGTGTGTGTGTGTGTGTGTGTGTGTGTGTGTGTGTGTGTGTGTGTGTGTGTGTGTGTGTGTGTGTGTGTGTGTGTGTGTGTTTATGCAAGATCATTAACCAACAAAATCTTTAACGCCACAGGATCAAGGTTCTAGTTGCGAAAGCGCTTTCTGTAGTTACTGCATTAATAGTGATGTACGTTCGGACAGTTCGAGGGATGGGTAGCTCATGTTTATAAGACATTGCAAGGCGGTAACACAGACTTAATTGGCAGAGACAGCACACCAGAAGAATTTGCTACGTAATCAACGATGTTTGTAATGGCATCTTCAACAAATCGAACCGGGGCGCACCGGGTGCATCGTTTCGTCCTATCATCGTAGCCACTGGGCGCCACGGTGCGCACCGGTGCGATTTGTCGAAGATGGCATGAGTGTGTATCTGTAGTCTCAACGACCCGATTTCCTGTCCCACCTGAATGGTGCAGTGGGAGGCGGTCGACACGACCACGACTCCGTGCGGCGCATCTCAGTGCCGGGGGGACTGACCACGGCGTCGGTGACGAACCTGCAGCCGGTGACCGAGTACCAGTTCAAGATCATTGCCAACAATGATCTTGGCTCCTCCGCGCCAAGCAAGCCCATATCAGTCACGACAAACATGGAAGGTGTGTGAATTATCTGTCAGCTGGTCCGGTTAGTGGCACCTGGTCGAATGGACAGCGGGGTTAGTTAGAATTCCACGCTCATGCGTGTATTCTTACCTTTTCGCTCATATTTTTTATATGCTATGTGTGAGCTGCATATAGCAAGGCACCGCCGCCTCGAGCCCAGCTGTTGCCGCACATTTTGTACGAAGCGATGCTTGTAATATTGCAACATGTTTTATACAATGGCGGATATTGTATAGTACGGCTGGTAAGCGGTTAACACTTAACTTTTGCTGCTACGACATTGAGTCCAGGTACTCACGTAAGCTACTGTACTGTAGGTTAGAAGGCGTAAGTGTTGCGCTGGTAAGCTCGAGGACGCGGGTTCGGTTCCCATCCACGGCGACCGCATTTCAATGGGGGAAAATGCGAGAACACCCGTGC